>NC_138539.1:3814915-4474694 GCF_964234715.1 Podarcis melisellensis | reverse complement strand
AGAATACCCTGAGAAAACAATGCTCAAAGTAAATATTTACCTTCACTCTGATAGTAAGGAAGAAGTTGGTGCTACAGAAAGTCCTCCCAAAGCTCATTAAACCAGATCTACGTTCCACTTTGACCATTGTTGTCCAAACCAGTGCTTCCCCAACTTTTTTGGGTCAACGACCCATTTGGTTCCAGACACTCACCCAGGCTTTAAAAAAATGTTGTTTGGAATAGTGGATTTCAAAAGCCACTAAGGAGGGTCACAACCCAATAGAATTAAAACAGTAAGAATTAACTGCATTTTTTCAAAGTCCAAATACATTTGCAGGCATACCTCAGGATACAAGTTGCGTTTTTTCAGGTTACGGATGCCGAAACCCAGAAGAACCGGAACGGGTTACTTCCAGGTTTCGGCGGTCGCGCATGCGCAGAAGCACTAAATCGTGCTTTTTGCGCATGTGCAGAAGTGCTGAATCGCAACCCGCACGTGCGCTGCTGCAGGTTGTGAACACTGCGGGTTGCGAACGTGCATCCCGCACGGATCATGTTCGCAACCCGAGCGTCCACTGTATTTAGCTTAATTATTTTAACAAAATTGATGAACTAGATCCAGTGATACCAGCTTTTCCAAGCCCGATAGCCATCTGTGCCTCCAGTACCCCCAGCTAACCCTTTGCACCCCCCCTCCCCTGATAATCACACTGCCTGATGGATTTCAATGCAATCTATTAAATTCTTATACACCCTCCGTGTATACGCACACTGCAAAGAAACGCTTTTGAAGTTAGTGCAGGGAAACCCATGTTCATCATCACAGACATTTAACCCGAGCACGAGAGATGAGCTGGTGTAGGGTGTGAGTAGAGATAATGAGGCACAGGAAACAAATCCCATGTTGTGGAACTTTGGTTGTTGTTGTCGTTTTTTTGTGTGTTTTTTTAAAGCACATTTGTGCTTTGTTTTCAAAAGCTGCAAATTCAGTGAATACATGAAACAGCTCAGTAAAACTAGGCCCTTCTAAACCATGGCAGCCCAATTATGGAAGATGTCTTCCCAGGTTTTAAGGCAGGGGTGCGTTGTGGTCTTTTCAGCACAAACCTTTCTGTTTTCCGAGGGCTTCTGATCCATCCTACGTTGTTGTAGTGAACCGTGCCAAATTCTAGTTCACAGCTAACCCGTATTCCTCCACAGCACTTTCAGTGTCTCGGGGATTGTGAACTGGGAAGGACAGTGTGTGTTTGATGGTATATATATATATATATATATATATATATATATATATATATAGTCCGTACGGAGTGTGTGCTCGGAAGGGGGCTGGCTGTCCAATTGGAGCTTTTTGTGTCTCTCCACAGGCAGGGCTGAGGAGAAGTTCTGTGCCAGCATTTAAAAGACGTGGGGGTGGGGGGGGTGGGGAGAGAAGTTGGCTTTCACTTCTCAGCAAAAAAGAAAATCCCAAAATGAAGACAGTTGCTTGTGTCATGCGCGTCTTGTGGATTTGGGAGGGGGAGTGCCTGCCACATGCAGATGCGTCTTTGATCTGCCAGACAGAGCCTCCAGATGGCCTTGTGGAGACATCGGTGCCCTGCTAGATCCTCTCTCAAGGAAAGCCTGGACATCGCTGTGTTTCACAGCCTTGCAACCTGGAATTAACGGAGCGTGTTTCTCTCTCCTTCTCTTCCCCAGGTCTTGCTTGCCTCGGCCACAAGGAGGAGCCCGAATCCAAACATGGGACGGCTGGATTGATCTCATGTAGAGCCCGGGGCGAGAACTCTCTCATTTCCTCCTGTTATGTCCAAGATCTGCCTTCTGCCTGGCCATTGCTTTGAGTTCCAAAGGACGAGGGACCTAGGATGAGGAGGAGCACTGGATATACCTTGAACCTGCTTTTGTTATTGCCACTTTTCTTTGTGTGGACCGTAGTGGCGCTCGACCTTGGGCAATCTTCGTGCACCACTCTGGTCCAGGGCAAGTTCTTTGGCTATTTCTCCTCGTTTGCCGTCTTCCCGTTAAACTCTTCCCGCTGCTCTTGGATTATCCAGAACCCCGACCCCAGGAGGTACACCTTGTACATGAAGGTCTTGAAGCCCACCGGTGGATGCGACCACCAGCAGATACGGACCTACCAGTTTGACTCCTTCTTGGAGTCCACGAGGACGTACTTGGGCATGGAGAGCTTTGACGATGTGCTGAACCTCTGCGACAGCTCCACCCGCTATGCCTTCCTCCAGTCCAGCAAGCAGTTCCTCCAGATGAAGCAGACCGCGTCCGCCTTAGAAAGCGGGCATGTCCGGTGGAAGCCGGCCAAGGTCCAGGAAAGGGATTTCTCGGTGGAATACCTGGTGGTCGGCAACAGAAGCCCCAGCAAGGCTGCCTGCCAGATGCTGTGCAAATGGTTGGATACTTGTTTGACCACCAGCAGCAGCTCCCACCCCTGTGGCATAATGCAGACCCCCTGCGCTTGCTCCAGCGGAGAGGTGCTAGACCAGCCCAGCGATATCCTGGGCTTCACCAAAAAGAGGGACGATTGTTTCAAAGATGGGATTTACTTGGAGAACTGTGTGAGCAGCCCAAAGGACAGCAGTGGGCTGGATTTCTTGGGTAAGTGATGTCGTCCCGATGCTCAGCGGTGCAGAAATTGATCAGAACTTATGGCTCAGGTACAGGGGAACATCTCCCCCCTTCCTTCCATCCATTCATTGATTGGCACAGTCAATACCACAGCTTCAATTTGCTTTGATTTAAAGTGATCTTGGCTTGCCGTCGTTGAGGACATCAAAAACTGGATTCCAGTTTGAAAGTAATTTTGCTGTCTGTCTTTGGGGGTTGGAGTTAGGGCTATTAAGAATTATAAGGAAGTTAAGCAGCATGCCTTTTCCATGGTTGCTCCCCTGGCAATATTGTTATACATCTTTAGTCGCCAAGCAAAATAATTCCTCATTAACCAGGCCTTCAGCCTTTAAATATACGTGGCCTTTTAGAGTGGGAGAGATGCCTTAAAAAACTGTTTTTATTCATTACTTGGTTTTAATGTATGTATGCGGGTGTTTTGCTTGTTTTCGTGAGTCGCTTTGAGTTGCCTTGGCCTGAAAAAGCAAGTAACAAATTCAATTAATTAATAACTACTACTACTAAGAACAACCATTGGTTCAGCTTTTGCTAACTCAGTCCTCCAGATGTGTCCTCCAGGCATGCTGGCTGGGGCTGATGGAAGTTGAAGTCCCAAACATCTGGAAGGCACTTGGTTGGCGACAGCTGTCTTAGCTCCTACAGAAAATCAGATCTCCGAAATGGGTTAACTCTTGCTTTGCAGACATGCCATTATAAATGGCTGCTATAAATTTGCCTATGGTCTCAGGGCTGGCCAAACCATAGACGCCAATTAGGCAGCTGAATAGGGCAACACAATCCCATGAGAGCCTACTCCAGCTGTGTTAATGTTTTGGAAAGAAAGATTGGATTTGCCCAGAAGACGCACCAAATGAGCTTTGCAGCTTGCTGGGTGGGTGATCTAGATTTGGGTGTTTCAGCACTGAAGTCTTTACATTTTAAGCTATTGCTACTACTCTAGTGAGGGGGAGGATTTAAATTCCAAAACCAAAAATATAGAATTCATTTTATTTTTTCCCCACTGAGTTTAGTATGTATTGCCTCCCATGCCATCTTCCATGCAGGATTTCCACATTTTATGCATTCTTCTATATTAAGGTTACCAGACGCCCCCGTTTCCTGGGGACAGTCCGCGGATTTACAGGTTTCTCAGCATTCACATGTACTTAGCAAACAATAAGTGTCACTGTAAAAAAATCTGGTAACCTTATGCTATATCAGGGGTCAGCAAACTTTTTCATCAGGGGGCTGGTCCACTGCCCCTCAGAGCTTGTGGGGGGGACAGACTATATTTTTTTCGGGGGGGGTGAATGAATTCCTATGTCCCACAAATAACCCAGAGATGCATTTTAAATAAAAGGACACATTCTACTCGTGTAAAAACACACTGATTCCTGGACCATCTGTTGGCTGGATTTAGATAGCAATTGGGAAGGATCCGGCCCCTGGGCCTTAGTTTGCCTACCCATGGCCTAAGTGATGCCATTTTGCTTCTGTAAAAGTAACTAACTAATAATAACTAACAAAACCAACGTCCACCAGTTTAAAAGGCTATAAAGGTAAAGGGACCCCTGACCATTAGGTCCAGTTGTGACTGACTCTGGGGTTGCGGTGCTCATCTCGCTTTATTGGCTGAGGGAGCCAGCATACAGCTTCCAGGTCATGTGGCCAGCATGACTAAGCCACTTCTGGCGAACCAGAACAGCGCACGGAAACGCTGTTTACCTTCCTGAGAGAGCGGCACCTATTTATCTACCACTTTGATGTGCTTTCAAACTGCTGGGTTGGCAGGAGCAGGGACCAAGCAACGGGAGCTCACCCCGTCGCAGGGATTCGAACCGCCGACCTTCTGATCGGCAAGCCCTAGGCTCTGTGGTTTAACCCACAGCGCCACCCACATCCCTTTAAAAGGCCATAAATAGCTTAAATAGCCAAAGGCCTGGGAGAAGAGGAATATTTTTGCATGGAGCCTAAATATATGAAATGAAGACACCAGGTTAGCCGTCCTGGTGGAGAGCATTCCATAAGTGGGGAGCCACCATATAAAAGCCCTGTTCTCGTGTTGCCATCCTCTCCTCTCATGGAGGATGCACATGAAGAAGGGCCTCTGAGGATGATCACGGATCTGGGTCTGGACAGCCCCATGATCATCATGGCAAACATGGAGTCTTTAGCCAACACAGAGCCAGTCACCTGGGCATGGATGTTGACGTCCCTCAAAACCAGCTATCTGGGAGTCCTCAGCACTGCTTCTGAGACCAGCTCAGGCAGTTCAGGCAGGGAGACTGCTGGGCAGTAATGCCAGCAGAACCCCATATCTGTCTCAAATGCCCAATGCCAGGAACACACACCCTAGATCCTTCCCCAACTGGACAGAGAGCTTGGAGAGGGTCCCGTCCCCGAACCTCAGGTCTACTCTGATACTGCACCGAGTACTCAGGTGGGCACAGCTGGGTGAGACCAACTCTCCTCTGCTCACCCACCCTGGTCTCACTGATATAGACCAGATCAGCCTCTTCCTCCATAACTGGATTGTGGATGAGAGAGGTCTTACTCAGAGCCAACCTGGCATTCAGCAAAAGCAGCTGCAAACCTAAGGACTGGCTGACAGGACAACTGAAATCCCCCAGTTTGGAGGAGGAGTTGGCATGTGGCACAGTCACCAACTGCCTGTGTTGTGTGCCCCTTATCTGGCCTGCCCCCCCCCCACTGTACCTCCTCCTACCCTTAACCATTGTTCTAGCCCTAACCCTAGCCCTAGCCCTAGTCCCAACCCCCACCCCTAGCCTAACTGTAACCCTAGCCCTAGCCCTAACCCTAACCCCAACCCTAGCCCTAACCCCAACCCCAATCCCAACCCTGGCCCTAGCCCTAGCCCTAGCCCTAGCCCTAACCCTAACCCTAACCCTAACCCTAGCCCCAACCCTAGCCCTAGCCCTAGCCTAGCCTAGCCCTAGCCCTAGCCCTAGCCCTAGCCCTAGCCCTAGCCCTAGCCCTAACCCTAACCCTAGCCCTAACCCTAACCCTAACCCTAACCCTAGCCCTAGCCCTAGCCCTAGCCCTAGCCCTAGCCCTAACCTTGCCCTAACCCTAGCCCTAACCCTGCCCTAGAACTAACCCTAGCCCTAACCGTAACAATAGCCCTAATCCTAACACTAACCCTAGCCCTAGCCCTAACCGAAGCCCTAGCCCTAGCCCTAGCCCTAGCCCTAGCCCCAACCCTAGCCCTAGCCCTAGCCCTAACCCTAACCCTAACCCTAGACCTAGCCCCAACCCTAGCCCTAGCCCTAGCCTAGCCTAGCCTAGCCTAGCCCTAACCCTAACCCTAACCCTAACCCTAACCCTAACCCTAACCCTAACCCTAACCCTAACCCTAACCCTAGCCCTAGCCCTAGCCCTAACCTTGCCCTAACCCTAGCCCTAACCTTGCCCTAGAACTAACCCTAGCCCTAACCGTAACAATAGCCCTAATCCTAACACTAACCCTAGCCCTAGCCCTAACCGAAGCCCTAGCCCTAGCCCTAGCCCTAGCCCTAGCCTCAACCCTAGCCCCAACCCTAGCCCTAGCCCTCACCCTAGCCTTAGCCCTCGCCCTCGCCGTCGCCCTAACCCTAACCCTAACCCAAGCCCTAGCCCTAACCTTGCCCTAGAACTAACCCTAGCCCTAACCGTAACAATAGCCCTAATCCTAACACTAACCCTAGCCCTAGCCCTCGCCCTGTTCTGCTCTCGTCAGCTCCTCTCTTCCCAGACACATCTCCCATCAACAACAAATTAAATACAGTTAAATTATTTAAAAACCATTTTTTAAAAACCCTCCAAAAATGAACCCAAAGCAAAACTTTATGCATTATCCTCCTTGTTGGACTGAATCTCCTTCCAACAGAGAATCCTACAACTCCTCTCTCTTTCTTTCTCTCTCTCTCTCTCTCCCCCCTCCTAGCAAAGTCTTTTCCTGAGCATCCTAATCTCACTTTAGCTGCTGCTCCACGGTAGCATCTCTCTAACAGGATGTTCTGACTGCCTCTGTGCTGGCTCAGGTCTCTTCCAGAGCTTAAGGCAGGACTTGATGCCAGCTTTGGGGGTAAATGTTTTTGTGCCTGCAGTACACAAAAGCAGCAGGTGGTGTTTGTTTGAATGGATGAGAAGGCCCTTTAGGGAGGCTGCTGTTGGCTCCGGGAGATGGTGGGGCCTGGTGTGCCTCTCTCAGTTAGCAGAGATGTTGACTTTTGGCTGTACATGGAGCTTATCTGAGAGATAAACAGTAGCCTGGAGAGCTGCTTGGCCGGCCATTATCTGTTGAGATGCTTTAAAAGGCTTTGTGGATTTTTGCAGTGACATCACAACAGCATGTTATTAACACAGAAATAGCAAGTTGATGGGATGTAAGTTTTAGCTGCTGGAAGCAGGAAGAGGAGCTGAAATTGCCTTGTCTGTGTGTAAGGCGGTTTCCTCCTTCTCAGTTGCCCCAGCATGTCCCCAGCCCTCCCCTTTATCTTTTGGGTGGGCCCTAAGGACTTAAAAAGTGGGATGTGGGTGGCACTGTGGGTTAAACCACAGAGCCTAGGACTTGCTGATCAGAAGGTCAGCAGTTTGAATCCCCACAATGGGGTGAGCTCCCGTTGCTCTGTCCCTGCTCCTGCCAACCTAGCACGTCAAAGTGCAAGTAGATAAATAGGTATCGCTCCAGCGGGAAGGTAAACAGTGTTTCCGTGCGCTGCTCTGGTTTGCCAGAAGTGGCTTAGTCACGCTGGCCACATACCCGGAAGCTGTACGCCGGCTCCCTTGGCAAATAAGGCGAGATGAGCGCTACAACCCCAGAGTCTGCCACAAGTGGACCTAATGGTCAGAGCTCCCTTTACCTTTTTAAGGACTTAAAAACAAATCTGTTGTCTGAAAACGACAGCTTTTTGATAGGGTGGAGGGCAGGGAGCCCAACACTAGGTGGCGCCAGAGTCAATGAGAGGTGCAGCCAGAGCCAATGGTAGGCAAAACTCTCTCTGTACTTAAGTACCACTAGCAGGAAAACTGTATGGCAGTGGGGGGCTGATGCCTATTGGGACATGTAGGGTAGAAGGCAGAGAGGCCAAAAATTGGTGGAGAGCAATGACAGGGGCAGGCAGCAAAGTCTAGCTTCACCTCCCCCCACCCCACTGATTTCTACAAGTGCAACACAAAGAGCTCATCCAGACCACGTTTTGTGGCACATTTCCAAGCACAGGTCCACTGTATCTGGGCCATTTTTTCATTTTTCGTGGGCACTTTCCCCACAAAAAACTCATCTTTACTGCTAAATCGGAGAAAACAGCCATGTGCAGGAAACTCAGATTGCTGTTTTTTCCAATTCCACGTTAAAGAGTGAGTTTTCACAGGGGGAAGCTCGGACACAGCACTTTAAAGTGGTATTTCCCAAACTTGGGTCTACAGTTCCCATCATTCCCGACCACTGGTCCTGCTAGCTAGGGATGATGGGAGTTGTAGTCCAAAAACAGCTGGAGACCCCAAGTTTGGGAAACCCAGACCTAGAAAGTGCTACACAAGAGCTGAGTATGAATGAGCCCTGAGACCAAGGAGGGGACAGCTGATTGACAGTGCCACCCCCTCGACTGGTTGTTGTAGGAAGGAAGACAGGCAGGTGGAGGCTGGCTGTGGACAGATTGAGGTTGGCCGGGGGTGTCCCCCTTTCTGCAATGGATCAACCTGCACCGCTGCTTGTCTCCTTCTGAACCTCCTGGATCAGGCCCAATGGCTAATCTATTTCATTATCTACTTCTCAGTGGCCACCCAAATGCCTGTGGGAAACCCAAGCACAAGAGGAACACTCTCCCCTCTTGTGGTTTCCAGCAACTGGCATTGAAAGGTATTACACATATGTACATTTTGGAAATATGCACCTGGGTGAGTCTTTTCTGCAGTTGCTGGCCCTCCATGTTTACCTCATTTATTTGTTTCGTAAAATTTATGCACCTCTTGATCGTTGAAAACCTCCAAGCGTTTTACGAAAAGGTAGAACAGTAAAATCGAGGGGGCTGGGAAGTTACAATGCTAAAACAAATTAAAGCAGGAAGTGTTTTTGTGAGTGCATCGTAAGGCAAAGGGTCCACAATATATATCATTCATTGGAATTACACAGTGGGTTGTTAAGAGGCAGGGGGTGGCAGTTGGGGTCTGGAGGTAACGGTCAGACTTTGAAAGCTGGCATCATTGGGTCAAATTCATCAATTTTCTTGAATTAATTCAACTAAAAAGTTTTAACCGGGTTTTGAATATACGTGCAATTAATTGTTGCTCTTTCGAATTTTATCATGTTGTTATCATACTTGGTTGTGCAAGCTGCTGTTCTGAAGGATGCTTTTAAGCTGGTAGGGCAGGGAGCACTGGGGATGAGTTTACGGAACCAAAGCAGCAGTAGCCCAAAAAGTTTGGGAACCGCTAAAATAGATCAAGCCGAGAAAGAATGTCAAACGACACAGCCCTGGATATAGAAGGATCTGTATTAAGGAATCCCTGGGGTGTGAATACGGAAGCTGGGAGGGCTGTGCTTTCTTTTCCATGTGCCCCCTTCCTTGTCTCCCGTCTCTGGATCTGAAAGCAGATGGTGCGTCGGGAGCGGGGTGGCCGGGCTCTCCGCAGAGTGTCAGTAAAACAAGCCATTATCCGAGCGCAGTCCAGATGCAGCAGAAGGCTCGGAAGCCAGGGGACTCTGCCCTGCCAGATGCCAGAACTGCTCTCATATATTTTGCATGGGGTTGGTGTGAGGCTTGCAGTATTGGGAGGGAAAGATAAATCCCCTATTCTCTAGCTAGCTCTTCCTCAACATTCTGAAACCTTAGCAGGCAGCTCCAAGCTCCCTTTACAACCAGAGCACGCGATCAGAGTGTCTGTGCTCATCTGTGCCCGCAGAAAGTCCTAGATTTGAACCATGGCAACCACCAGGGTTAGAGAAGAAACCTCAGAGAGCTGCGTTGTGGATAATCCTGAGCGAGATGAACTTCTGATTCCTGTTTCCTATCTCTGTTCCTGTTCCCGTCTCCTTCTTCTGCTTCCTGTCCCAGTTTCAGTCTCTATCGCAGGCATAGGCAAACTCGGCCCGCCAGACGTTTTGGGACTACAACTCCCGTCATTCCTAGCTAACAGGATCAGTGGTCAGGCATGATGGGAATTGTAGTTTCAAAATTGTAGTCTCAAAATTGTAGTCTCATCTTTCTTTAAAAACATCATCTTTACCACTAAATCGGAGAATACAGCAATCTGCAGGAAACTCAGATTGCTGTTTGTTCCAATTCCGCATTAAAGAGTGAGTTTTGCTTATACCTGCTCTAGCATCTCCTGGTGGGGATGGGAGAGATTCTGGAGAATAACTGCCAGTCAGTGTAGATAGCAGTGAAATGGATGTACCCATGTCCTGACTCATGTATGGCATCTCCTTAGGTTTCCTATGTACACAGGGTATCTCAACGTTGAAGTCCATCTTAATTATTCTGGAGGAACTATCCTACCATTAGACTCTGAATGACCACCGAGACCACATAACACCGGTCCTGAAAGACCTACACTGGCTCCCAGTATGGTTCTGAGCACAATTCAAAGTGTTGGTGCTGACCTTTAAAGCCCTAAATAGCCTTGGCCTAGTATACCTGAAGGAGCATCTCCACCTCCCTCATTCTGCCTAGACACTGAAGTCCAGTGCCGAGGGCCTTCTGCCGGTTCCCTCGCTGCAGGAAGCCAAGTTACAGGGAACCAGGCAGAGGGCCTCCTCGGTAGTGGCTCTTGCCCTGTGGAATGCCTTCCCATCATATGTCAAGGAAATAAACAACTATCTGACTTTTAGAAGACATCTGAAGGCAGCCCTGTTTAGGAAAGTTTTTAATGTTTGATCTTTTATCGTGTTTTTAATGTTCTGTTGGGAGCCACCCAGAGTGGCTGGGGAAACCCAGCCAGAAGGGCGGGGTATAAATAATAAATTATTATTATTATTTTATTTTAGAGGAATCAGTGGTTGACAACATGCATTGCAAGCTGAAGCTCCTGAGCTCAGTCCCTGCCATTTCCAGGTAGGGTTGGGAAAGAACCCTGTTTGAAGAGAATGGAGAGCCACTTTCAATCAGTGTAGACAACACTCAACTAGATAGGCCAATGACCCGACTTTGCACAAGTCAACCTCTTACATTCCCATATTTTGGGCTGCTTAACTTGTTGAGTAGAGAAACTAATTGGGACACAGCCCACCTCAAGTAGCCCACCTGCCCTAATACTGCTCACTCATCCCATTCTCCTAGAGACAAGGTTTCAATTCAGTCCACATTGAAAGGTGAACTCAACTCAATGGTACACGGACTGAAGCACATCCCTCCTTCAAAATTTGCACCTCTCTGAATTTTTGCAGCGAAGTCTCTGGCCAAGTAATGTGGACATAACTACATAGGCTGGGGTGATGTGTGTGTGCATACACACCCACACATGAAAACAGTGAAACTAGCATACAAAACAAGCCCTATTAGGGAGACTTGCTTCGGAAAAATGTGTACATTAAGGAGAATTGCATACAGATGTGTATATTGGGAGAAATTTGCAGTAAAAATCTGACGAATCTTCACGCGTATGATTAAAAAAAGGAAAACCCTCAGAAACGGATGTGGAAATGTGGGGAACTAAAGCTCAGATTGGAAAAACGAGCAGCTGAAACTGAAAATGACAAATTTGGCCAGGCCTGAGAGGGCCACAGGTTCCTCATGCCTGGTCTACAATGAGCATACGCAGTAAATAATTGCATTATGATAACGTGGGCACGGTGAGAGAAGGCACAAGCTTTTCCAATCTGAGCTGCCTTTCCAGCATTTTAATAAAACGTATTTCCTTTTTATATGATATAAAGGAGGAGGCAGGAAGGAGGAAAACGAAAGGCCTTGCTTCTGTTCCCTGCTCAATAGCTTATGAACATGATAACAATGCGGAAATATCAGCAGTTACCTGCCGACTGTCCCATTGGTGCTTCACAGAGACGAGAGGTGGAATTTACATCCAGTTTCGCAAGGGAGTTTTACAGGCAACTACTTCCATTATTGCTGAGGGGACTTTTATGTGTAATTTAATGAGCAGCGCCACGGCAAACAGCTTAACTGCTCAGTTTGGTGTCATTCTTTCCAAGTTCAGTGTTATTTAACACCCTCTCAGACTCGGGCAATGGAGACAATTCCTCCAAGGTGCTTTTGCAGCAGAATACCGGGGTGGAAATGAGAGTGGAGAGAAATCAGTGCACAGTAATAATAATAATAATTTATTATTTATACCCCGCCCATCTGGCTGGGTTTCCCCAGCCACTCTGGGCGGCTTCCAACAGAATATTAAAATACAATAGTCTATTAAACATTAAAAGCTTCCCAAAACAGGGCTGCCTTCAGATGTCTTCTAAAAGTCTGGTATTTGTTTTTCTCTTTGACATCTGGTGGGAGGGCGTTTCACAGGGCGGGCGCCACTACTGAGAAGGCCCTCTTCCTGGTTCCCTGTAACTTGGCTTCTCGCAGGGAGGGAACCGCCAGAAGGCCCTCAGTGCTGGACCTCAGTGTCCGGGCAGAATGATGGGGGTGGAGACGCTCCTTCAGGTATACTTTAGAGCGGTTGTTTAATGTTCTCAAAAAGCCCTTATGAGGATTCATGTTAGTGTGAATTTCTCCTAATACACACATTTGCGTATGCTCTTTTGCCCAATATGCACATTTTTTTTGCATTTCCCCTATTTTGATGCATTTTTGCACGTCATTTTCACTAATGTACACATTCTCATGCACAGCTTTCCCCTAATATAGGAACTTTTGAGCACGTTACTTGCTGGAAGAGCTGAATTACAAAATCTGAAGAAGTGTGGCTTTCAAAGGACAGTTTTGTCTTGGGTTGTGTATTGGCTTGAAAGGCACAAATCAGGTAGCTTCTCCTAACTATGGGGGAAATCAATCCATGTGGACTGTGGTGTCTCTGTTTACCCAGGTGATGCTGCATTGAGCCCCCACAGTGCTCTGATTCATTAATCCAAAAGGGACTGCCCACAGACCTTATTTTTAGTTTTTATGTGCAGGACACGGGCCCGACCTATTTACATATCCTGCTCATCAGCATTCTAAGTCTTAATGGCTTCCTAATGCAGCCCTAATGGGATGGGACATGCTCTAAACGCTGCATGCCGCAATTACATATACGTTGCCGAGCCTCTGTGTTTTGCTCAGAATTCAAAATCATGCCATAGCAATTCTGCATGGTAGCACACTTCATTAAGTAAGATAGTCTTTGTGGCCCCCACATGACCCATCCAGCTAAATGAACGCTTACTGGCTTGGGGTATGGATGGCTACCAAGTTAGCAATAACGCAACCTGATTTGGCTCAGCTGGTGTGCTTGGGAACTTACCAATGTACCATCATCAGAAAGACAGGAGTGGGCAATTATCCATAAGTATCCCCCAAAAAAATTAAAAAAGAAGGCATGATCAAGGAGAATAGAGTTAGAGGGAGAGAAGGGATGGCTAAGTGAACAAAAATTGACTGGAAAGTACTGATTTATTTCATAAAACGTATACAGAGGTACCTCAGATTGTGAAAGGGATCCATTCTGGAGGCCCGTTCGCAACATGAAACGAGCGCAACCCACAGCGGTGCATCTGCACAGGCGTGGGTTGCGATTCACCGCTTCTGCGCATACACAAGCGGCAAAACTCTGCAATAACCCTTTCCAGTACTTCCAGGTTGCCGCGGGACGTAACCTGAAAGAACATAACATGAAGCGGACATAACATGAGGTATGACTGTACAATGCTTGATTGTAAAAGGAAACCTCAAGGTGGTCTACAAAAAAAGGGGGGACCCAGTAAAATTGCCAATAAGAAGAATTAATAACAATTAACAACAAAACGTTAAGCTGGGAAGACACTAAAAACAGATTAAAACTTGCCACAAACTTTCTGAACATCTGGTTAGGCTCACCTGAACAAAAATGTTTTTAGCAGATGCCAAAAAGAGCACACTGGAGGCGCCTGCCTGATATCAATAGGCAGGGAGTTCCGAAGTTTCATTGCCGCCACACCTAAAGATCAAGTTCTTACAAACGCAGAGCAGGTATTTTGTGGGACCTGTAACAGTGTCAGTTCTGCAGATCAAAGTGGTCAGAACTAACCCTAACTCTTTTTAGTGGATTAGACTATCAGTGGATACTGTCAGAGGCTGGGCAGAGGAGGGATGGGGGAGACCGCCTCCCCAATCTGACCCTTCCAGGGAGGAGGAAGAGGAAGACAGTATAGATTTGCAACAGGGTTTTGAGGGAGGTCGCAGCTCAGAGGCAGATGAGGGGGAAAGCTGGGAAATAATGGGAGACCCAGAACAACACCCAGCTGACACATTGTCATTAGAAAGCATTCCAGGCCCTCTGTCTTCATGCACCCAGCGAGCCTTAAAAGTAGGAGATCAAAGAGCTCAGAGGGCACTTAGTGGCACTCGTAGAGGAGGTGATGATGATGACGAATGAGGAAGTGAGAGAGACGGGGGTGGAGATTCACTCAGGACGCCATCATCCCAGAGGCTGGGCCTCTCTCTGTAAAGTTTGAAAGGACCATAAGAAACTTTCCCTTGTTTTTATACTTTCCTGCGCAAAACAACTCGAATCAATATTGTGCTTGTCCATATATATCCACTCTGCAAAAGTTGCTGCTTACAGCAGCTACTACTATGCTATAAGATCCACTGTTCTGTGATAGATATCATATATGGTATGTATGGTTGTTGACGGTGTTTATATTATTTTTGCTGTAAAAATGTGTGAGATTACAATATTGTATTTATTTGCATTGCCGAGAGTTTGTTCTACTGATGAAGCTTAGGGCGGTGAAACAAGGCTAATATTCCAGAAATCCTTGTCTTAGACTCTGTGAAAGGATTCTGTGGATTATTGGACTCTATGAACAGACAGGTGGAATAGACACTTTCACATATATGGACCTTATGCATAAACTGATTAGAGAATGAACTGATCCACTGCATTTTCTACTTTTTTCATTGAACTTTATGAGCTACTTCTGTTGAAATTTACAATTCAATACAATGAATAGTATATATTATTTTTTCAAACGTACAGCTGGTTACGTCTTGTGTGCTTATTGAATTTATACTTTCCTGGGCAACCAGTCAGGAGCCGCTGACAGCATCCTGACAACCACCAAGTGAAGCCATCTTAAAGAAACCCAAGATGGTGCTCTACTGTCACGCGTGCGTGCGCAGAAGCGGTCCCTCCGGTTGCAGAAACCTCAGGATCCGACCGGAGCTCCGGAATGGATCCCGTCTGCAACCGGAGGTACCACTGTATTCGCCCTCCACTGTTGGAGGCAGTATGCCTCTGAATACTGGGAATTGCCGATGGGGAGAAAGCTCTTGTACTTGCATTCCCCGCAGGGATCTGGTTGGCGAATGTGAGAACAGAACGATGGAGTTATTAGTTGGCGTTTTGTCTTGATCTAGTGGGTTTGTTGTTTTTTCTTATGTAGGACTAGGGACTGCTGCCTCTGCTGGTTTTAGTTACAGATAGGTAGCCGTGTTGGTCTGCCATAGTCAAAACAAAAAAAAATTCCTTCCAGTAGCACCTTAAAGACCAACTAAGTCAGTTCTTGGTATGAGCTTTCGTGTGCATGCACACACGAAAGCTCATACCAAGAACTGACTTAGTTGGTCTTTAAGGTGCTACTGGAAGGAATTTTTTTTTTGTTTTGTCTGCTGGTTTTGCTCACCTATACCTCCCAACCAGCCCACAACTCCCTCACCCAGACTGTTGGGTGGCTTTTGATAAGCATTCATTGTTTGCTCAGTTCTGCCTCTGGCTCCTCCCATCCATGTCATGTGACACACTCCCCTAAGGTTGCCTAGAGGGCAATACAGCCTGTGGGCTGAATAAAGGTTCCCCTCTCCTGATCCACCATATGTGTGCAGGAGGCTTCTGGATGAAGAGTGAGATGAGAGGACAGTGAACAGAGTTAAGATGGAATCATAGAATTCTACCAGAGATGGAAAGAGGACCAAGTCCCAACCAGAGAAGAATGGCAGATTAAGTTGATGGATTATGATGAAATGGCAAAAATGACCGAAAGAATCAGAAGTCAGGAAGACCAAAATTTCAATAAGGAATGGGGGAAATTTATAATTTATCTGAAAAACCATTGTAAACAGTTAAAATCGCTAGTAGGATTGGAATAACACTTGTAGTTTAAAGGCGAATTTTGGATATAATAGAGATGTAAAAGATCTGGATTATTATAAAAGATGCAGGAGGAAATGATTAATGATAGAACCCACAAAGGGAAGAAGGGAAGTCCAGGAGATTCTGTGGAATCTTGTTTTTATGGTCTGTGTTGTATGTTTGTGATTGTAAAAATTTAATTTGAAAAAAAAAGTGTGTGTGTGTGTGTGTGTGTGTGTGTGTGTGTGTGTGTGTGTATGATAGAATCATAGAATTGTAGGGTTGGATGGACCCAAAGGGTCATCTAACCCAACCCCCTGCTCGAAGCAACAAGAGTGGTGTGAATGAGTTTGCTTCCTTTGGTTCAGAATTCAGTTATGCCCTGTGTCCGATGACCCCACTAGAAATCATCCACTTCCTTGTGGCTTCCAGGCTGGCCTCCTCTGTCAGGAGCTCATCCTACACTCGAGTAGGACCCTGGCAGAGACACATGCCTGACTGGCATGTTCTCTCCCTCCTGGTCGATCGTTCGGGAGCTTCACAAGCTTTCTTCTGCCCGAACATCACAGCGATTGATGCCAACAGACACCGGCACACTTAAGGATCTGCAGAGTATGCGCAGCTTGCGTAACAGACCTCAGGAACTCAGCATTTTGGCTAATCTACTTTATTTACATATAAACACACACTGAGCTCTGCAACATGGCTCCCTCTCTAGCATCAGACAGCAAAGAGAAAAAACAAAGGACAACAGTCCCACTTCATGGAACACAGTAACACAAACATCCTGTCTCCGTCACTTCCCACTCTGTGGAGTCAAAACATATACCGTCATGTGAAAGACAACAATCCCATGACTGCAATCATGGAGCAGGAAGTCTAACATCCTCTACCCTCTAGCCAGGATAAGTCTTGCAGATCCTCACTTTGAGCTTTTGTTCTTGGGCAGCTCCAAGCAACAGGCGTTCCCATAAATGCTTGGATAGAATAGCATCCACAGAACTTCAGTCCATCTTCCCTGGGAACCACCAGTTTGCTGTCATCAAAATAATCCACAGGGCTTTGGCCGTTTACAAGCTGGAAGCTGACAGGGCAACTGGTGTCCAAACCAGCGCTGAGTGCCAGGTCTTTGACCTGGGCAAATTTACAAAGTAAAGCTGGGCCTGCCAGTGCGGTCAGAATTCTTGCATGCTCACAGCTGGCAGGAGGCCCTGATCATCACCTTTCCTTGCTATCTCATTTCCTGATATCGAATCAGAGATCCTTCCTTTTCTCACTGCAAATCCTAGCCTTCCATTGCATGCCCACTAACCTAGGCTAGAGGCTTATTACAGGAATTGCTTTATAATAGAAACGTGTAATAGGGTTGTGCTGATAAATGTACCTTCTATTTCGTTATTTCTCCTTCTGCTTTAAAGGCACAGTTATTTTTAATGATTACTGATAAATTCCAAACTGGTGGAGAACCCTGCCATGCTAGACCCAGGGCTTGCAAAAACCATCTAGGTTTTTAATATCAAAAATTTACTGAATATGCAACTTGAAAACAGCTGCTGCATAAAACAATTATTATACAGTGGATCCTCGAGATACAAATTAAATTTGTTCCAGGGGTCCATCCGCAACCCCAAAAGTCCGTAGGCAGAGGCACCTCTTCTGCGCATGTGCACGGCGAGATTGAGCATTTCTGTGCATGCGCGTGCAGCGAAACCCGGAAGTATTCACTTCTGGGTTTGCTGCGTTCGTAACCCGAAAGTTGCGTATCCAGAGCGGTACATAACTAGAGGGTCCACTGCATAACAATGGCCAATAGTTATGCCTGCATTCAATATAGGATCATACAACACCAAAATATGCTGAATCTGACTATCTGGTCCATTCTAGTCCATTATTGTTTACACTGACTGTAAGTGGTCTCTATATAGTTATTTTTTTTTATTTTTAATAAGTTTTGTAAGGGTTTACAGAGAAAAATACAAAATTTAATATATTTTCTCTTTTTTATCCAAACTAAAACTTTGATCTAAATACAATAAAATATAAAGGGGAAAAGGGGGGGGGGGAGAAAGGAGTAGAAAAAGGAAAAGGAAGGGGAAAAAAGAATAGAACACTGGCGATCTTTGCTTCTTCCAGTACACTGGTATTAGTTCGCCTGTCTTCCCAAGTGAAGTGTACAATTTTTCACCATTAACACCCCAACGAATCTTTCTTTTCCATTAGTCATAGCTTTGAATCCAGCACAGATCAAACATGCCTCTGTGTCTCCCGCTTCCAGCCTGTTTTCTGCTCACTCTCAACCACACTACTCTGGTTATTGTCCTTCAACCTAGCAGCTAGGTGAGAGGGTTCCCCACGAGGGAACCATCCCTTCCTTGCAGGTCTTGCAACCCTGGCTCATTCTTTTGGGGTGCAGATGAGGAGACTTAAGTGGGCAGATATGGTCATTATCTTACAAAATAGCTTGTCTGACTAATTCAGCAACAGAATCCTCTGTTAGATTCTAACTACAATTCCCATCATCTCTATGCATTTTGTGCATGCTTTATCCTTGTTGTTGTTTAGTCGTTTAATCATGTCCAACTCTTCATGACCCCATGGACCAGAGCACGCCAGGCACTCCTGTCTTCCACTGCCTCCTGCAGTTTGGTCAAACTCATGCTGGTAGCTTCGAGAACACTGTCCCACCATCTCGTCCTCTGTCGTCCCCTTCTCCCTGTGCCCTCCATCTTTCCCAACATCAGGGTCTTTTCCAGGGAGTCTTCTCTTCTCCTGAGGGGGCCAAAGTCTTGGAGCCTCAGCTTCAGGATCTGTCCTTTCAGGGAGCACTCAGGGCTGATTTCCTTCAGAATGGAGAGGTTGGATCTTCTTGCAGTCCATGGGACTCTCAAGAGTCTCTTCCAGCACCAGAATTCAAAAGCATCCATTCTCCGGCGATCAGCCTTCTTTATGGTCCAGCTCTCACTTCCATACATCACTACTGGGAAAACCATAGCTTTAACTATACGGACTTTTGTCGGCAAGGTGATATCTCTGCTTTTTATCCTAGTATGTGCATTTTCTGTATTCATTTCTTGATTGGCCAATAGGCATTGCAAAATTCTGGGAAGTGAAAAAGTGGTTGTGCTTCTATTTGCACAAATAATTGCAAATAAGCTAGTTTCCTCTTTGCATGTGAACGGAATCAAATTTCTCCACGCACCCCTACTAACAGGTCTAGCTTCTAATTAGAGAGAGTGCTTTGCTTAGATTCCTCCTCGCCTGTGCAGCTCATGTGGGCAAGCTGCTTTCCCCTCAGCTCAGCCTACCTCCCAGGGTTGTTGTGAGGCTAAAGTGACAACTCTGTGCATGCTTTCTTGAGCAACGTGGAAGAAGCGGTGGTTGCCTCTGTTCGTAATCCATGCCGGCTCTGCTATCTGAGCACACCAGTCCTGTAGACCCCTATGCAGCGTTGAAAGTGCCACTCGGTTGAATATGATAATCCTGCCACCATAAAAAATATTTTAATTAAAATTCCACATGCTCCCCTCGCCACCTCCTCTGCCCCTGCCTCTCTCCCTCCCCCAAATGGAACATCTAGTGCCATTTGGAAAAAGGGGGGGAGGGGAGGGAGAGAGAGAGAATAAAACCCACACTCATTCCACAATTAAATAATTGAATGATCTTCTTGCAAAAATGAAGTAGCCTGCTGCTTGCCCCCTCCCCAGCGTATTGCAGCCGTCTTATTTCCCTCTCCCTCGCCTCCTTTTTAACACCCAACCTCACTCCTCCCCCCTCTGGTGAGATAAGACTGCCACTCTTGAAAGCCATTTTAAATATTCATGTTTTAATTAACGGACTTTATTGCATGAACTCTGTGTTAGACAATAAAAGGGACTTGCCAGAGGCTCCACACATTTTGTGTTTGCTCTTGGAAGAGTGGGGGGAGGGAGCTGGGAAGTGAAAGAGCTAATGTGCTTCCTCAGTCAACATTTGCAAGATGGATGGAATGGGGGCACGGCAGTTCGCGCGCTGGTTACTCTGTGACTGGATTACGGCAAGGCGCTCCTTGCAGAGCTACCCTTGCTCCTGATCCGTAAGCTGGAGTTGGTGCAGAATGCAGCAGTACGATTGCTTGTCAGCATTTAACACCTGTGGCTCAGAGATCAGCACTGGTTGCAGATTTGCTGCCAGGCCAGGCTCAAGGTGCTACTATATTATATAGGTGTCTAAACCACCAAGCCTCTTGGGCTTACTGATCAGAAGGTCCAGTTACAGATAGGTAGCCGTGTTGGTCTGCCATAGTCAAAACAAAACAAAATCCTTCCAGTAGCACCTTAAAGACCAACTAAGTTAGTTCTTGGTATGAGCTTTCGTATGCATGCACACTTCTTCAGATACACTGAAACAGAAGTTTCCAGACCCTTCTATATAGTGAGAAGGTGGGGAGGGGTATTACTCAGAAGGGTGGTGGGAATGGGTGATTGGCAGATAGCTGTGATGAGCCTGTTGACGACTCTTAACAACTGCAATAGGTCTTACAGGAAAAAGCAAGGGGTGAGAAGGTGAAAAATGGCTTTGATCAGAAGGTCGGCAGTTCAAATCCCTGCAATGGAGTGAGCTCCCGTTGCTCTGTCCCAGCTCCTGCTAACCTAACAATTTGAAAGCATACCAGTGCAAGTAGATAAATAGGTACTGCTGTGGCAGGAAGGTAAACAACATTTCTGTGCGCTCTGGTTTCCGTCATGGTGTTCTGTTGCACCAGAAGAGGTTTAGTCCTGCTGGCCACATGACCTGGAAAGCTGTATGTGGACAAACGCTGGCTCCCTCGGCCTGAAAGTGAGATGAGCGTCGCCACCCCATAGTCGCCTTTGACTGGACTTAACCATCCAGGGTGTCATGGTCCAGTCTACGGGCGATCGAAGTCCCAGCTGAGGACATCGGGACCGGGGGCAAGATGGTAGGGTGGGAGCAGGAACGAGAGTCCAGAAGCCAGGGGTCCGAGGGCTAGGAATCAGGAAGTCACAAAGTCAGTGGTCCGAGGGTTGAGAAGCAAGGAATCAAGAAGCCGAGGACCAGGAAGCAAGAAGCCAAATGCAGCAAGGCAGGAAACGTGTTGCTGTGTCAAAGAGCTGAAGGGAAATGCTGACCTTATATCCCTTCCCGGCTCTTGCCACCAGGTGTTGTGAGTTACCAAGTGGCCTCACCTCTGCGGCCACGCCTTGTCTCTCCAGAACAAACTTAGGAAGGCCCCAGTCCTGTGAAGCCCTACTGGTCACAGGGCCCAGCTTCTGCACACACTCCTGACACAGGGGTCCTTTACTTTTACCTTAGTATATAAAGCCCTGAGCAACTGGGGACCAGCGTACCTGTGATATAGCCTTATAAGGCTTTGCCCACTTTCTGCTTCTGGTCCTTCCCACCACTGCCACGTAAGCCCCAGGGGGTTTCCATGAAACAGATGTGGCCTTCAGGCTGAAAAAAACTTCTGCAGTCCAGCAAAAAGAGGAACATTAGTCCTTCATGGCAAGGGGCTGGACTAGATGATCCCTTCTAACTCTGCAGTTCTATTAATATTTTTGCAGTGTCTCATGATCCACCCAGCACTGGATTTAGGGCAGTTTGGGCAGTTACCCTACACAGGAAGCCAAGCCAAGAAGGTCCAAAATGAATAAGATCCTTAACTGAGATGATCCATTTTGGGGCACCAAATTTTGGCCTTGCACAGGGAACCATATTACAAACGTTTACCATATGGGATGGACTTTGGTAAACTTCTTCAGGTGCAAGGTGATCTTTGCAGACTGCTTGCACAGAGCCAGTGAGGGGGCTGACCAACTTTTATTTTAGACCCACAAGGCCATGTTCGGGCAGTCCGGGGACAATGAAACGGCAGCCCAGATCAGTGAACAAAACAAGCCTGTCTCTTGATGCCATTGTCAACAATTTGTTTGTGGTCCTGGGCTCTTTTGGGGAGGAAGAGTGGGATAAGAATTAAAGTAATGAACCAGTTTGCACCAACAATGTTAGGGGAGGAAGGTCTGCCCTGCTAAGGATAAGGAGCCTTCGCTCTTTAGCAGCCGGAATTCCCATCCTCCTCCTCCTCCTCCTCCTCCTCAAGGAATTATTCCGAACAGCTGATCTTTCTGCAAGAGTTGAGGCTCTGCTTTGCTTTTATATGGAAATGCATGTGGTGACCTTTCTTTTAGCAAGCGTCGGTGAAGACCTCCACATGTTTCCTAACCAGAAAACAGAATTGTCTCTCCAGAAGAACATGCATTAATGTGGACCGGATGCAAATGTGGTTTCCTCAGGACCTGGCCCTCGTTGTGAGCTGAGGTGGCGCATTCCATTTGTTTGTGTTGCTTATAGATCTCGTTAATTGCCTGAGTTTTCGGACTGATAATTAAATGTTAATGGAAAGAGGATGCAGAGGTTCACCAAGCACTGCTGAAAAACAGTAGTCCTCACCTGACTTCACATTGAAAAGGGGAGCTGGTAGGCATCTCCTACCCTGGAGATCAAGAAGAGCTCTGGGTCTGAGTTAAATGTTAAGCAAAATGCTCCACAGACATCACTGAAATAATTCAGGCTGCTTCAGGAGTCCCTGTAGGGTCATTACCTGGATCAGCCCCCTGGATTAAGGGTTTGATTCAGTTGGTGTTTAAAAAGTAATTCACACTTCCCAAAGGAGTATGCAAAGCAAAACATGGGCATCCAAGTTTTTGCAACATGGTTCTACAGGCAGTGGGTAATTTGTACAGAAATGCACATGCTAAGGTAAAGGTAAAGGGACCCCTGACCGTTAGGTCCAGTTGTGGCTGACTCTGGGGTTGTGGCGCTCATCTCGCTTTATTGGCCGAGGGAGCCGGCGTACAGCTTCCGGGTCAGGCAGCCAGCATGACTAAGCTGCTTCTGGCGAACCAGAGCAGCGCACGGAAACACCGTTTACCTTCCCGCCAGAGAGGTACCTATTTATCTACTTGCACTTTGACGTGCTTTCGAACTGCTAGGTTGGCAGGAGCAGGGACAGAGCAACGGGAGCTCACCCCGTCACGGGGATTCGAACCGCCGACCTTCTGATCGGCAAGTCCTAGGCTCTGTGGTTTAACCCACAGTGCCACCCGTGTCCCACATGCTAAGGTAGAGTGTGCATAAAAATGAGCATACTTGTGAGAATAACATGCAAAAATATATATTAGGGGAAATTGCTTTGAAAAGATGTGTACATTACGAGAAACGTGCAATGATATAGAAATATGGGGAACTGGAATCTAAGATTGGAAAAATGAGAAACTGAGAAAAATTGAAACTTACTTATTCATCCACCCCTACCCTAGAATTAAAATCTTTCTTTAAAAAAAAAAAATCAAGGAGACCATTGCGTGTGACAGTGGATGGCTTGCTTGTTTATTTTTGATGCGTTAGTTTTTCTAAGTGAAGTTTAGACCTATTTACAGAGCTTGCTCCTTGGGTGTGACAGGAAAAGAGCCGGATTATTTTTAAAAATGTGTTTTCAGAACCCAAACTTGCTGCTGTTGATGAGCGTGTTGCCCAGAGAGTTCAAAAGCAGGCCGAGTCCTGTGATGGTCAAGTGTCCTGTCCAGGCCATCACCATTGTCAGAAAGAATAAAGGTTCGCGGAATCGACACGTTGGCCACAACACTTTGCAGTGAGGCCCGTGGCAAGCGGCAAAAGTGACCAACCGGATTTTGCATTCCTCGTGTGATAAGGTTAGGAGAGGTCCCCGGCCCTGGGTGAGCTTTCTCTTTCCATCCTAATCCCGACTTCCTCTTCCAGCTCAACGGCTCCCCGCGCCCAACCCTAAGCGCTTTCTCTCCTTTGCATGGCAGCATCTAATATTTATAAACAGAAACAATCAGGAGAACGAAAGATGGCAGGGACCCGTGGTGGCAACAGAGTCGTCTCTCGGCTTCCTGCCTGGAGGAGGAGTAGTTGACCTTTCTTCCCTCTCCCTGCCTCCCTCCCACCCACCCATTGTGTGTAGCAGATGGTGCTCCGTTTCCAAGAGAAGTTCGAAAGGCAAAGCTCTAGACACAGCCTTTTCAAGTTGACTGCTGACAAAGGCCATCTAGGTTACCTTCATGGCAAGGCCTGGTTTCCCTCCCTTCTGCTCATCACCCAGTTTTCTCCTCGACCTGAACCCAGGCATGCCGTTTTCCTCCAGTTAAATAGAGGCCTGGTTCTTGTGGAAGTGGTCACCAACTTGCATCAGGGCTACTGTCACAGTCCGGTTCATGGGCGATCAAAGTCCCGGCTGGGCACGTTGGGACCGGGGGCAAGATGGTGGGGTGGGAGCAGGAACAGGAGACTAGAAGGCAGGAGTCAGGAAGCCAAGGGTGAGGAAGCAAAGAGTCATGAAGTCAAGGGTCCAAGGATCAAAAAGCAAGGAGTCACAAAGTCAGGGGTCTGAAGATCAAGAAGCAAGGAGTCACAAAGCCAGGGGTCCCAGGATCAAGAAGCAAGGAGTCAAGGAGCCAAACACAGCAAGGCAGGGGGATGTGTTGCTGTGGCAAAGAGCCGAAGGGAAATGCTGACCTTATATCCCTTCCCGGGTCTTGCCACAAGGTGCTGTGAGTTACCAATCGGCCTCACCTGTGCAGCCATGCCTTGCCTCTTCAGAACAAACTTAAAGGGTAAAGGTAAAGGTACCCCTGCCCATACGGGCCAGTCTTGACAGACTCTGGGGTTGTGCGCCCATCTCACTTAAGAGGCCAGGGGCCAGCGCTGTCCGGAGACACTTCCGGGTCACGTGGCCAGCGTGACAAAGCTGCATCTGGCGAGCCAGAGCCGCACACGGAAACGCCGTTTACCTTCCCGCTGGTAAGCGGTCCCTATTTATCTACTTGCACCCGGAGGTGCTTTCGAACTGCTAGGTTGGCAGGCGCTGGGACCGAGCAGCGGGAGCGCACCCCGCCGCAGGGATTCGAACCGCCGACCTTTCGATCGGCAAGTCCTAGGCGCTGAGGCTTTAACCCACAGCGCCACCTGTGGGTTAAAGGCCCCAATCCTGCAAAGTCCTACTGGTCCCAGGGCCTGGCTCCTGCACACACTCCTGACACCTGCAGCCCTATAGACTGAAAGTGAACAGTCACGTTTTCACCGATTCAAAAACTATTAGCCCGCATTTTCCAACCAAACCAGGTCAGTACAAGAGCAGTCTCCCCGCGTGTGATTCCTAGCAACTGGGGTTCAGAAACATTGCTTCCTCTGACCATGCAGGCAGAGCATAGCCATCATGGCTAGTGGTCACAGATAACAACAACAACAACAATAAATTTTATTTATACCCCGCCCTCCCTGGCCAGAGCCAGGCTCAAGGTGGCTAACACCAGTAAAATTAGAGTAAAAACATAAGGGGGGGGGACGACCCAATTTACAATACAGGTTAAAATGCAATTTAAAATGCAGCCTCATTTTAAAAGTAGCCCATAGATCAAAACCATAAGGGGAGGGCAACATAAGGGTCAGACTGAGTCCAAACCAAAGGCCAGGCAGAACAGCTCTGTCTTTCAGGCCCTACAGAAAGATGTCAAGTCCCGCAGGGCCCTAGTCTCCTGTGACAGAGCGTTCCACCAAGTCGGGGCCAGTACTGAAAAGGCCCTGGCCCTAAGTTGAGACCTTCTCCTCCATGAATTTGTCTGGTGTTCTTTTCAAGCCATCCAAGTTGGTTGCCATCACTGCTGCCTCTGGGAGTGAGATCCATAGTTTAACAGTGTGCTGCATGAACATGCTGTTTCTTTTATCTGTCTTGACTCTTCCAACATTCAGCTTTGTTGAAAGTCTACCAGTTGAAGTATTATGAGATAGGGAGAGAAAATTCTCTATCTGCTTTCTGCATATCAGGCATCATCTTATAAACCCTTATCATGTCTCCTCTTGCTTGCCTCTTCTATAAATTAGGTAAAGGGACCCCTAACCATTAGGTCCAGTCATGGCCGACTCTGGGGTTGTGGTGCTCATCTTGCGTTATTGGCCGAGGGAGCCGGCGTACAACTTCCTGGTCATGTGGCCAGCATGACTAAGCCGCTTCTGGCGAACCAGAGCAGTGCACAGAAATGCTGTTTACCTTCCTGTCTGAGTGGTACCTATTTATCTACTTGCACTTTGAGGTGCTTTTGAACTGCTAGGTTGGCAGGAGCTGGGACCGAGCAACGGGAGCTCACCCCATTGCAGGGATTCGAACCGCCGACCTTCTGATCGGCAAGTCCTAGGCTCTGTGGTTTAACTCACAGCACCACCCACGTCCCTTTCTATAAATTAGAAGTGCTCAAATATTGTAACCTTTCCTCATAAGTTCATCCTGTCAATTGTTTCCCCTTTTCTGAACCTTTTCCAGCTCTACGATTGCCTCCTTGAGGTAAGGGGGACAGAATGGTTCACATTATCTCAAATGCGGTCACACCATAACGACTTTGTTATATTGGCAGTTTTGTTTTCCGTTCCTTTGCTAATGATCCCTAGCATGGCATTCCCCTTTTTCACAGATGCTACACACTGGACCAACACTTTCATTTAGATATCCATTATAAGTCATATGTTTCATGCACAGAGACAAGATGCTTCTTAATGTCAGGCAATGGGGGTGGGGAGGAATCAGGAGCTGGCTGTCACTTTCATGCTAGGATTTTGTTGGCATCTGTCTGTCTCAAGAGACAACGGAGTCTGCTTCAGGGGGTGAGGTCAAAGTGCTGCAATATCAGCACCCAAGTGACCTCCTAGGGACGCAAATCTGGGCAATGTATATGGAGGTCCTGGCTTGTCCAGATGAGAAGACCCCCTCTCAGCCTCACTGATGTGGTCCAAAGGAAAGCAGAGCAGTATATTGGGACCAGATAGCCAGAAGGAAGCGTACAATGCGCTATCCAACTGTCTTAGGGACTTCACCCCAGATTTGTGTAGGGTTTACTCCTTAGCTCTCTCTCTCTCGCCTGAAGATATTGTTATGTACTGAAGTTCTCACCCTGGGCCACCAGGGGGATACTGTAGATAGTTATGCAAATGAAGGATCGAAAGTGACGTTCAGTGATTGGATAGTTTTAGAAAGTTGCTACAGTAACGTTGTACTGGAGCTCTATATAAGTAGGCTGACTGAGCCCTTCAGTTCAGTTCTGTTCTGGCTTCTGAATAAACAAGAGCTGTTTGAAGAATCGCTGTGTCGTCTGATATGTTCACCCACAACTTAACAGATATCCCGCAAGGTAGCAGAGGTTTAGGATCAGAGTTTTCCTTCTCCTAGATGGACAACCTTCCCGGGTAGATGAGCCTCGTTTGTCCCTCACTTTGCTCTACACCACATGCAGAAACTGCCTTTTTGACTGTTGGACTCACTATTGACCTTGTCCATTTAATCTGCGGGAGCCTGACTATGCATTCCAGATCAGTTTGGAGGCAGCCATGCTTCTGAATTGCTGGAAACCGCAAGAGGGGAAAAGGGCTCTGTTTCCCACAGGAATCCGGTTGGCCACCGTGAGAACAGGATGCCGAATGAGATGGACCAATGCTCTGATCCACCAGGTTCTCCTTACGTTCTTAGAGAATGAGTGACTAGCCAGATATCTACAGCACAAACATTTGCCAACTCTATGTCCTTCAAAATGCAATTATTATTATTTTATCTTTGGTGGCAAGCAATTTGGTTCAAGCCCCTCCGGGGGCTGTGAAGCTCATCAGTGACCTCCTGCTCTTCTTCTGCATATTGTCTATTTAGGAATCCGCTTACAGCTTTCATCATAAGAGAGGGGAGACCCCCTTTCAGCTGTGCTTGACAGGCTCCCACACGCCAGCTTGAGGGTCTCAGTGGAACGATGGCACAAAGTGTTCTCTTGTCTGTTGGCATAACCCCAATTACTTTTTCCTTTGTGAGTGAGCCAGTCCATCTCCCCCCCCCCCCACCACAGCCTTCAGGGAGGGCTGCGGATGAGCGGGGTCCCCCCCCCTCCCAGTGTTTGCTATATTTGGCAAGTTGAAGTGTGGAAAGAAATGAGTGATGGACTTAATCTCTGATACCACAAAGGTCCCTGGGGCTAGTGACGGCTTTCAACTGCTTGATAACTCAGATTTCTCAGCTGTCAGACAGTACAAACATCCCATTAATGTTCAAGCTGATGGTGGAGATATTGGCTCCAGGTGATGGGCAAAAATAAGTGGAGATATCAGATGCAGTTTGATAACAGCTATAAGGACCACAGTTGAGGTCAGGAGTTTTAAAGGTACAGACCAAGAATTTGGAACTGTGTGGAAAGTGACAAATACACACAGATATGATAAGAGCACTATAAATAGTAAGAAAGAAAAGGGCTGATTCAGTGATAAATGTGGCCACCTTGGAAATCATAACTACACCTCCAGGAAGGTGGGTTTACAGCTCCCATAAAACCCCACACACCTGCTATATCCTAGGGAATATTATTTATTGGTTTATTTTATTAATTTCATCAATTTTATACACCTATTCAAACCCTCAAAGCGGTTCACAAAAAAGACAAAACAATAAAATGATCAATAGGACAACTAACAACAACTAGTTAAGACTTTTGAAATGTTAAAATAGCAATACCCTAAAACGAATTAAAACTCACACCAATTTTCTTAAGAATTAAGAGGCTTGTCTTAAAAGGAGAAAAGAAAAAAGCAGGTTCTGAAAAAGTCAGTGGCCTTAACTGTGAAGGTACCTGGCAGATATCAACAGGCATCGAGTTCCAATGTGTAAGTGGTGCCACCCTAAAATATGGAGTTATTACGAATACAGAATGAAGATTTTTGTTGGCAACTGTAACAGTGCCGGTTCTGCAGATCAAAGCAGTTGAATGATAGAATTTTAGAAGGGTCTGGAAACCAAGCCTTATGAGGAGTGCTTGAAGGAGCTGGGTATATTTAGCCTGGAAAAGAGGAGACTGAGTGGACATATGATAGCCATCTTCAAATATCTCAAGGGCTGTCCCATGGAGGAGGGAACAAGCTTGTTTTCTCCTGCTGTGGAGTGCAGGACTCGAACCCATGGCTTCAAGTTACAACAAAGGAGATTCCGACTCAACGTCAGGAAGAACTTTCTGATAGTAAGAGCTGTTCGACAGTGGAATTGTCTCCCTCAGAAAGTGGTGGCCTCTCCTTCCTTGAAGGTTTTAAAGCAGAGGTTGAATGGCCACCTGTCATGGATGCTTTAGCTGAGATTCCTGAATTGCAGGGGGTTGGACTAGATGGTCCTTCCAACTCTAAGATTCTATTATTCTAGAGCTGGGAGGGACCTGGTGGGTCATCTACTGCAACCCTCTGCAGGGCTGAAATCTCAGCTAGATCCTACATGACAGATTGCTACCCAACCTCTGCTTAAAAGGTTCGAGGAAGGAGAGGCCACCACCACTCGAGAGACTTTGTTCCATTGTGTGTTCTACTGTTCCATTGTCTGTTCCACTGTCAAGCAGCTCTTACCATCAGAAAGTTATTCCTGTTGTTTAGAAGAGTTTGGATTTGAAGAGTTTGGATTTGATATCCCGCTTTATCACTACCCAAAGGAGTCTCAAAGCGGCTAACATTCTCCTTTCCCTTCCTCCCCCACAACAAACACTCTGTGAGGTGAGTGGGGCTGAGAGACTTTAGAGAAGTGTGACTAGCCCAAGGTCACCCAGCAGCTGCAGGTGGAGGAGCGGAGATGCGAACCCGGTTCACCAGATTACGAAACTACCACTCTTAACCACTACACTACACTAGTCGGAATCTGCTTGTAACTTGAGGCCATGGGATCGATTCTTAGCCTCTGGAGCAGGAGAAAAGAAAGCTTGGCCCACCCTCCACACGACAGCCTTTTAGATATTTGAAGATTGCTATATCTCCTTTTTACCCAGCTAAAAAGGCATGTATGGGGTAAGGTGATCTTACATGTAAACTGGTCCCAAGCTGTTAAGGGTTTTGTATGCTAATAGTAACACCTTGGACATGATCCAGAAGCAAATCGGTGGCCAGCACAGATCTCTGAGCACAGGTTTCATATGCTGAGAAGGCATCCATCCTCTCAGCAATTACACTGCAGCATTCTGCACTAATTGCAACCTCCAGATCAAGCACAAGGGAAGCCCCACATAAAGCACCTTGCAGTAATCTAGCCCTGAAGTAACCAATTTATGAACTACTGTGTCCAGGCTTTCCTGGTCCAGAAATGACCATAGCTGTTGAACCAACTGCATGTCAGGAATGAGCCAGCTCCTAGCGAAGATTTGCAGCCAACTGCAGAAAGCAGCCAGGAACAGAGAGGGAGGCTCAGATGTTAGGCAGGGGAGAGCCGGCAGCTGCAGACTTCAGCTCTTCCTGACCTTGACGGGCAGGCTGATAAGGCAGTAGCTGAGAGCAGGCTAGAACACAGCCAAATCTCTCAGGAAGTATGAATAAACACAAATAGACTCAGCCTCTCAAATCAGGACGTGGTTGGAGCTGATCCACTAAGTCTGAAGAGTAGGTGAATGGGAGGGCTTCCAGATAGGAAGCAAAACAAGAGACGTAAAGGTCGTAAGTTCAATATCTTCTGTCAACGCCGGAAGAAATCTTCAGAAGGGTCATCTTGAGTAATGTCAGAGCTGTCCAGAGCTATCTTTCGTTTTTTGCAACAAATCCTCTTTTTTAATTACCTACGCTCACTGTGTTATCAAGCTGGGAACCTGGACTCCTGACACTGCAGTTGGTTAAAAAGGCGCTTCTAGCCACTAAGGCTGCCTGACCCACTGGATAAAGAAGGACCTACAGAATTTGAACCTGCTCCTGTATCATGCCAAATCTCATAAACTCTATCACTAATATATTTTCAGACCTTAGATAGTGGCACTTTTAAGGCAAAGGCTGCAGGAATGGACACCCACCTCCCCTGTGGCTCAGATGAGGAAAACCCATTTGAATGAATCTTGATTTTAGGTATGAACATGGACCGTGAAAGACATACCTCATCACTGTAACGATTGTAAAGGCAAAAGGGTTCCACGAGAGGTTGCATCAAAGGAAGGCATCTCAGGGAACACCAGCAGAGAGCTAGAATCTAGGGCAGCAGGATCGGTTGCAAGAACAGTTGTGCAGAGTTAAGTAAAGTTCATTGGTTCCCCCCCTTCGGTTTCCCGTGGTGTAATTTTGTATAAAGTTTCTAGCAACAGCTCAGGATGGCTGAGCATCCCTCTGTTCACCTCGAGAGCCATCTGGGCTTTGCAAAGCCTCAAAAAAACCTTGAAGGTTTCTGCGAGCGCTCACAAGGAATTCTAGCAAAGCCCAGATGGCAGACCCTTCCTCCCTCTCCCTGCCTCAGCAAGCTACCTCCCTTATTTACCGCTGGCGGCAGACGGGATCCTGGTTCACTGCAGGCAGGCAGGCCACATGGCCTGGCCAACTCTAGCAGTCGGAATGACGTTTCTGAGCATGCTCAGAGACACAGGTTCCTGTCAAGGGCCCAAGCATCATGGACCAGGATTGTGGAGGTTGAAGGTTTGTGCAACAGGGGTCCTGTCTTCAGCATCCTAATGCCACCCTATCAGTGAGGAGCTTTTCTGGCCAAAGTAGTTTTCTCACCCTTTGTGTTGCTTGGAGCCAATCAGAGTAAAAGGAAAGGAGTGAGGTACTAAGGATTGGCGCCTAGGGTCACTCCAGAGAAGGTGCATAGGAAGAATGCCGAGGAGTCATCATTCTGTATGCTTCAAAGCTAAGCATTTAGGACCACTGACCGCACAAGGTGTTTCAGCATCAAGAGAATGGTGTGCAAGTTCTGCTGCAATGAAAACACAACTGGTCACTCTGAAAGAAGATACTGGAGCAGTACAAAACATTGGCCCATGTATATGCAGAGAGAATTCTAGATCTAGACTAGGGTTTCCCAAACTTCAGTCTCCAGCTCTTTTTGAACTACAGTTCCCATCATCGATGACCGCTGGTCCTGCTAGCTAGGGATGAAGGGAGTTGCAGTCCTAAAACAGCTGGAGACCCAAGTTGGGGAGCAGGGGTGTCTTACCCAGAGAGGCTAGTGGCGCAGGGCACCAGGGCACCAAGTTCTGGAGGGAGCCAGGGAAGAGGCAGAGGCTGGACCAGGCACCTCCTGGCATCAGTTCACTGCCCTTGCCCACCTCTGCCATGCCACTCCAAAGCAGCGCTGCGCCTGGAGCCCCCCTCTGCCTTGGCCACCATGGCACGAAGCAGCCAGCTGAGCCGGGAGGTGCCACAGCCAGCCTCCAACTCTTCCCTGCCAAAGGAGCTGCCCTCCAGCCACTGCCCACCTCCTCCAGCCCCACCAACAGTGCCGTCCTCCCTAAAAAAACTCTGGGAAACAAGGGAGGTGGAGCTTTGCACCACGGCACTGGATATGCTTAAGACGGCCCTGTTTGGAAGACCCTGATCATTTCAATGCATCCCTAATTGTTATTATTGCACAACCTTAAAGGTAAAGGGACCCCTGACCATTGGGTCCAGTCGTGACAGACTCTGGGGTTGCGGCGCTCATCTCGCTTTACTGGCCGAGGGAGCTGGCGTATAGCTTAAGGGTCATGCAACCAGCATGACTAAGCCGCTTCTGGCGAACCAGAGCAGCACACGGAAATGCAGTTTACCTTCCCGCCGGAGCGGTACCTATTTATCTACTTGCACTTTGATGTGCTTTCGAACTGCTAGGTTGGCAGGAGCAGGGACAGAGCAATGGGAGCTCAGCCCAGTCGCGGGGATTTGAACTGCCAACCTTCTGATCGGCAAGCCCTAGGCTCTGTGGTTTAACCCACAGCACCACCCGCGTCCCTCTTGCATGACCTTAGAAGGTTTTATAATATTAGAAGGAGGCATCGCTGTGCCTATCATGAAGGGACCCTGAGATTCTGAAATTGCCACTATACTTCTGCGCAAAGAAATCTGATCCCCGATTAATTGTTTTGGGCCATAGCTCAGTGCTTTACATGTGGAAGGTTCCAGGTTTAATCCCCGTAGGAGTGGATTTAGGGCAGCATGTCTGATTTGGTTGCGCTGGGCACAGAACCTCAGGGGAACCAGAGGGGGCACCACAGCTATGGTGTAGAATGGAAGGCGAGAAGTGGGGGCACCAAATTTTGGTGTTGCAGAGAGCATAGCTGAAATTTGAGACTCCAAGGTCTGCTACTGATCCCTGGCATCTGCAGGTAGGCCTGGGGATGTTCTGTTTCTGAGAGCTGCTGCCATTTACTGTAAGGTAAAGGGACCCCTGACCATTAGGTCCAGTTGTGACCGACTCTGGGGTTGCTGCGCTCATCTCGTTTTACTGGCCGAGGGAGCCAGCGTACAGCTTCCAAGTCATGTGGCCAGCATGACTAAGCCGCTTCTCGCAAACCAGAGCAGTGCACGGAAATGCCGTTTACCTTCCTGCCAGAGTGGTACCTATTTATCTACTTGCGCTTTGACGTGCTTTCGAACTGCTAGGTTGGATGAATGTGTGGTCTGATTCAGTATAAGCCAGCTTCCTAGTTTTTCTGTGCGCCTATTCTTTCTGTGCCAGAAAGCATTCTTCTCCAATTCTCTCCCCACGGACTGCCTGTTCTGATGCAAGAGCAAAGGGCTGGTGCATGTTTTTTTTTTATTACTGGGAGGGGTAGGACATGTTGGGGGTCTGAAATTGTGACTTGTTTAGAGGTTCGGTTTAGACAAGGAGCCAGGGTCATTGTGAAATAGCTCATTTTGATGGAGACTTTAAAGATGTCAGAAATGTTACCCCTAGGATAACTGCCTGGTTTGCTATTTCAGTGGCTTTCGTGATGTTGATTCTCGTTGTTATAGCTTCATGAGATTTATCATAAACACAGTTTAATATTGTTTTAATTTGAATGTGCATTGATGGAAAGGTGGCCCAAACAATTTATATATATTTAAAAAATTAAAAATCATTCCATCATTCCAATGTAGTGGTAATTAACACAAGTTTCCTTTTCAGGAGAAGAAATCTTGCAAGATGCCAATAGTCAGATTTTGATTGCTGCGTGGGCTCAGAGAATGGATTTATTTTATTTTATGAATACCCATAAGCTCCACCTCCACAAAGTCATTGTCACCATGGTAACAAAAAATAGTTTAAAACAGGCAAGAAGCCCAGTTAAAACTGGCAGAGACAAGCTAGTGAAGGAACCGAGGCAGACAGCGGCTTCCTTGGAGATGCAGAGATGGGAGATAAAAAATGATGGGACTTTGATGAAATAGAATGTATTTTTTTCTGGGCATTCCTTAATAGGAGAAGGAGAGCTTTGTTTGTTCCTATGTTGCTGTATTCCATCATGGAAGCCAATGGCTATGTTCACATGAACTAAGATTAAAAACGGAGCATACTAGGCATATTTGCCAGGGATATTCAGGAAGACAGAACCTCTGCTTCCAGTGTAGGACTTTCTCTGAGGCTAAGATAGAATCATAGAACTGTGGCGATGGAAGAGACCCCCAACAGTACAGTGGTACCTTGGGTTAAGAACTTAATTTGTTCTGGAGATACGTTCTTATCCTGAAACTGTTCTTAACCTGAGGAACCACTTTAGCTGATGGGGCCTCCCACCACCACCATGCGATTTCTGTTCTCATCCTGAAGCAAAGTTCTTAACCTGAGGTACAATTTCTGGGTTAGCAGAGTCTGTAACCTGAAGCGTCTGTAACCTTAAGGCGCCTGTAACCCGAGGTACCACTGTAACCTAGTCCATCTCCCTGCAGTACCGGAATTACTGCTAAGAATCTCAGCACATGATCATTCCACCTCTGGTAAAAAAAACCTTCAAGGAAGGAGAGTCCATCATCTTCTTAGGGAGTCTGTCCCACTGTCGAACAGCCGTAACTGTCAGAAAGTCCTTCCTAATTTTATCTGAATTCTGAAGTCCTTTAGATCAGGGCCTACTCTCTCTCGAGCAGCAAAACAAGCTTGATTCATCTTCTATGTGTTAGCCCTTCAGATATTTGAAGATAGCCATTATTCCACCTCTCAATCTTCTCTTCTCCCAATTAAACATGTTGTTGTTTAGTCGTTTAGTCACGACTCCATGGACCAGAGCACGCCAGGCACTCCTGTCTTCCACTGCCTCCCTCAGTTTGGTCAGACTCATGTTTCTAGCTTTGAGAACACTGTCCAACCGTCTCGTCCTCTGTCGTCCCCTTCTCCTTGTGCCCTCCATCTTTCCCAACATCAGGGTCTTTTCCAGGGAGTCTTCTCTTCTCATGAGGTGGCCAAAGTATTGGAGCCTCAGCTTCATGATCTGTCCTTCCAGGGAGCACTCAGGGCTAATTTCCTTAAGAATGGATGCGTTTGATCTTCTTGCCGTCCATGGGACTCTCAAGAGTCTCCTCCAGCACTGTAATTCAAAAGCATCAATTCTTCAGCGATCAGCCTTCTTTATGGTCCAGCTTTCATTTCCATACATCACTACTGGGAAAACATACCTGCGTACATAAAACATACCTGCGTACGTATTAAACATACCTGCGTACATAAATTCTGCCTACTCAGGTGTTTCTTCCTCCACACGCACCCTGCCATCCTCTGTCATGTTCCCATTCATCCACCTATGAGTAGAAGGACAACCATCCATAATGGGAAGTCTACATGGATAGAGATGTCTCCCTGTTACAGAAGTTCATCTTGCTACTCATGGACAATGAACAGAAACATGACGGATGGGGAAGGGTGGGAGGGCCTTGTTTACACTTACCCTGTCCCTTCCATCATGTTCCCATTCATCCTCCATGAGTTGACAGGTGACCTACCGTAGCAGAGAGCATCCTCTCCTCATGTTGGGTCCTCACATATTTCAATAAGAAAATTTGGCTCAACCCTGAAGGTAATGCAACTGGATGCATTCCAGATGCTGGCATCTGGAATGTCGCCAAGCATGTCTGTAACTTGAATTAGAATGGTCTGACACCATTGGGGGGAGCTGGCAGCTGGGACATTGGAGCACAGTTCTAGCTACTTTCCCCCTGAAACTTGCAAACACAGAAAGTCCCAGGGGAAGAATTCAGCATCCCTGAGTATCTCAACATAGTAAAACCAGTTTCTAGCCTTCAATTCTACAAAAAGTGGTTGGTGTGTGTGTGTAAAAAAAGAGAGAGAAAAGTGAAATTATTATTATTATTATTATTATTATTATTATTATTATTATTATTATCCCGCCCTCCCCAGCCGACGCCAGGCTCAGAACAGCTAACAACAGTAAAAATAACAGAGTTTACATAAAATCACAATCAATTAATTGAAATACATTCTAATATCAATTCATTCTAAAATCAATTCAAAATCAAATTAATGGCAACCATTGATCTAGAGTTCTATGAGGATTACCAAAGGAGGGGGTCAGACTGTGCCTTGGCCAAAGGCCTGGTAGAACTGCTCTGTCTTGCAGGTCCTGCAGAAAGATGTCTAGTCCCGCAGGGCCCTGGTCTCTTGTGACAGAGCGTTCCACCAGATCGGGGCCACAACCAAAAAAGCCCAGGCTCTGGTTGAGGCCAGCCTAACCTCCCTGTGGCCTGGGACCTCCAAGATGTTTTTATTTGAAGACCGTAAGTTTCTCTGTGGGGCATACCAGGAGAGGCAGTCCCATAGGTACGAGTGTCCTAGGCTGTAAAGGTTAAAATTGTAGAGTTGGAAGGGACCCCAATGGTCATCTAGTCCAACCCCCTGCAGTACAGGAATCTGTGGAATCTTAAAAAAATGGGGAGGGTGGGGTCTGAGTACCATTCCCAAATTTTGGTGGTTTGGATAAGTGTCCTGCATAAGGTCCCTCTCCTTTACTGTGAATACCAAAATCAGGTCAATTCTGCAGAAAAGAAAAGAAAGAAATTGGGCAATTTATGGCAGTTTTGTGTAACTTACCCATATTACATGGTTTGGAGTATCTTGGTGCAGAAGTGTGATATTTTAAGAACGAGTACATTCTGAAGAGCAGTCAACAGAAGACTGGAAGAGGTAGGGGTGTTCATTGGATCTGGATGTATCCCAATTCTGAGCTGCATCAGACTGATTGGAAGAGCTTTGGCCCATGTCCAAGCCGACGTGGGCTCCCTCTGAATCATCCCCTACTGAATCAGAGGCTCGCGGACGTTTCGAAGATACGGAAGAAGTGGGTGGGACCTTGCAAACCGCGTGTGCCAAATTTGCAGCGTTTCTCCTCAACCTTGCTGTAGAAGGAAAATGCCTTATTTGGATTCGGACCTGGGCAGTCAAGTGAAGTTATCAAAGAGCCGATTTGGCGTCTAAACTGAATCTTGTGATTGGTGCGCACACCCACCCTAAAAACAGGGAACTTCGTTTTCTGACAATGGATCAAAATCTAGGCCTAATTCGTGAGAAGTATGGATTAGATTCAAAGCCAGGCAAGATCCTCAGGCCAATCAGAGTCTGTAAGAGAATATGAAACAGGCACAAGAGGTATAACAGATTTAGTTATTCTGTAAACATCAGTATTTTGTATTCACCAACAGTAGGCAGCTTTATTCTGATTTGAATAGTGCATCTTCCATCCAGGGTTGCACTAACACACCCAATGAAGAAGACATAAGCAACACACACACACACACACACACAGAGAGAGAGAGAGAGAGAGAGAGAGAGAGAGAGAGAGAGAGAGAGAGGTCCCACTTTCTGAACACGATGCGTTCCCAGGAAACCATTTGTTAGCCAAGCATTCACATGTTGTTGTTTAGTCGTTTAGTCATGTCCGACTCTTCGTGACCCCCTGGACCAGAGCACGCCATGCACTTCTGTCTTCCACTGTCTCCGGCAGTTTGGTCAGACTCATGTTTGTGGCTTCGAGAACACTGTCCAGCCATCTCGTCCTCTGTCGTCCCCTTCTCCTTGTGCCCTCCATCTTTCCCAACATCAGGGTCTTTTCCAGAGAGTCTTCTCTTTTCATGAGGTGGCCAAAGTATTGGAGCCTCAGCTTCAGGACCTGTCCTTCCAGTGAGCACTCAGGGCTGATTTCCTTCAGAATGGAGAGGTTTGATCTTCTTGCAGTCCATGGGACTCTCAAGAGTCTCCTCCAGCACCAGAATTCAAAAGCATCAATTCTTCAGCGATCAGCCTTCTTTATGGTCCAGCTCTCACTTCCATACATCACTACTGGGAAAACCATAGCTTGAACTATATGGACCTTTGTTGGCAAGGTGATGTCTCTACTTTTTAAGATGCTCTCTAGGTTTGTCATTGCTTTTCTCCCAAGAAGCAGCCGTCTTTTAATTTCGTGACTGCTGTCACCATCTGCAGTGATCATGGAGCCCAAGAAAGTAAAATCTCTCATTGCCTCCATTTATTCCCCTTCTATTTGTCAGGAGGTGATGGGACCAGAGGCCACAATCTTAGTTTTCTTGATGTTGAGCTTCAGACCATATTTTGCGCTCTCCTCTTTCACCCTCATTAAAAGGTTCTTTAATTCCTTCTCACTTTCTGCCATCAAGGTTGTGTCATCTGCATATCTGAGGTTGTTGATATTTCTTCCGGCAATCTTAATTCTGGTTTGGGATTCATCCAGCCCAGCCTTTTGCACGATGAATTCTGCATATAAGTTAAATAAGCAGGGAGACAATATACAGCCTTGTTGTACTCCTTTCCCAATTTTGAACCAGTCAGTTGTTCCATATCCAGTTCTAACTGTGGCTTCTTGTCCCACATAGAGATTTCTCAGGAGACAGATGAAGAAGACATGGGCAACATATAGTTTATAAACTAAACACACACACACACACACACAGAGAGAGAGAGAGAGAGAGAGAGAGAGAGAGAGAGAGAGAGAGAGAGGTCCCACTTTCTGAACATGATGCGTTCCCAGCAAACCATTGGTTAGCCAAGCATTCACATAACAAGCTGATGATTTTCATTGTTTCCTATGGGAACATTTCTAATTCGTGATTTGTCCAATATTGCTCCCCTGTTCCTCCCTGGTTTCTTCTTGAAATGGCTCCAGCCAACCAGAAAAAGAGAGACAAAGGAAAAACTTATTTGTCCAATTTCTCCTGCTCCCTGATCTGTTTGATCTCGCTTCCTTGCTCTCTGGATGGTTTCTGCCTGAAAATGGCTGCCACAGACCAGCTAAGAAAGCAAGGAAAGCAGTGGGCAAACTGATTGGATATCTGTATAACAAGGTTTGGGTACTCATTTCTCCTGTTTGGACAGGTGAGTTTTCACATAGCAAGAGTTCAGAAAGCAAGACCTGTGTGTATAAAAATATAGAATTGTGACTCAATGATTTTGCATCAAGTAGGGTTGTACAGCATCTTCAGCAACCTGAGGGTGGCACTGGAAAAAATAGAGCGAGAAAGCAGTTTGAAGATGTTATACTTTGAGAGATTTCAGCGATCCAAGGACATGTTCTGACCAGGATAAAACTCGCAGTTCCTTGCAGGCATTCTCTGCCGCATCCCACAATGATATCTGGTGGTGAGCCAAGAACCTCGATAAATCTTTAATTATTGAAAACAGGCTTAAAACAACATCCACGCTGCCTTCAAACTCCAGTGGAGCAGCCACTCTCACTGCCTTCTCTTCCAGACGGATTTCCGGAACTTTCCCAGAACAGAAAGATACTGAGCATGCTCCACTGCTGTGGAGAGAGGAGAAGGAGGAGTTGGTTGATAGATAGCTCAGTCGGTAGAGCAAGAGACTCTTAATCTCAGGGTCTTGGGTTCAAGCTGGATAGGGCCTCTTGCTGGTTTTGCAATGTACATGGAGGTTCCGCTATCCAAATGTTCATTATGCCAAAATTCACTTAGCCAAACATGAGCTTCTGGGTCATGTGGCCAGCATGACTAAGGCGCTTCTGGTGAACCAGAGCAGCACACAGAAACACTGTTTACCTTCCCACCAGAGTGGTACCTATTTATCTACTTGCACTTTGACATGCTTTCAAACTGCTAGGTTGGCAGGAGCTGGGGCAGAGCAACAGGAGCTCACCCCGTCGCGGGGATTCGAACCGCCGACCTTCTGATCGGCAAGTCCTAGGCTCTGTGGTTTAACTCACAGTGCCACCCGCGTCCTTATTCAGCATACATCAGGACAAAAGGAAAATATGTCTGATCTCCTTTGTGTCCAAAGCAAGAAGCCAAGAGTGAAAGCTATACACAAACGGAAGTTCCCAGCAAGCTGTGCTAGGGTGTAAACAGACATGCGACACACAACAGCCTCATGCCTGTCCCTTAAGGTGGAACGGAATATTCTAACACTATGCTCTACCTCCACAATTGGAAGCAGCAATGCTTCTTGCATCCCAGTTCTTGGGAACCACCAGAGGGGAAAGGACTTTTTGCTAGAATCATGTTTATTGGTTTCCCACAGGCATCTTGTTGGCCACTGTGAGAGCAGAATGCGGGTTTTGATGGGCCATTGGCCCGATCCAGTAGATCTCTTCTTATGTTCTTATAGAATTGGTGTTGGAAGGGACCCTGAGGGTGATCTATCTCCAACCTCCTGCAAATGCAGCTTTATGTTCTCTGATTGGAAAACAAAGCCCTGGAACTTTTACATCTGCGAACAGTATGGAAAGGGGAATCATATCATAATTTATGCAGTCCCATCAGGAGTGTAAATCTTCACAGATGCATAATGAAAAGGACAGTGATGGACCTTTGGTGTGGTAGGCAAAGACTGTTGTATTCTCCTGAGAATTATCATGGAAAATCACCATCAGAATCATTCAGACAACAAAGAACCTTCGTTTGTTCCATTTTCTCTTTCCAACCAACCCCACAGGTTTCTCTGGGATCCCCCTTGCGACCGCTGCCGTCCAATTAAACCTTGACTTGAGGCTGGGATTCTGGGAATACCCCTACCTGCCTCACTCGGGTACCTTTCTTTTGTTTGTTTGTTCTTTTTGAAAGGGATTATTTGTGACGTTATTAGACATCGTCTCCCCCTCCAGAGGCAGGCGAAAAGTCAACATTTGCATTTAAATGGATCTTCTGCTGCAAACCGAGGACGTCTTCAGCCGAGTCGCGGGCGCTGGAGATAAAGATTCCTTTCAGATGGAATATAAATAAATAAATGGAGCAGCCTTTCTCCGCTCCTTTGGTGGAGGGGTGGTGGAGGTGGAAATGATTGAGTGGAGAAATGTGGCGATGTAATCTCGTGCTCCCAGAAGACTCCACACCCCAGTGTGAAAGAATTAAAAACAGAAGAATGGCACCCTGCATGCATATCAAAAGCTATGCTCTGGAAAGTTATCTTCAGCTTAGAGTCAGATGGTGCCTGTCTCTTTACCCTGTCTGCCGGGGCTACACACATCACCCTTGTTGGCGTGTAATGTTTAGGTGGGGTACGGGCTGCAGTTGAAGCTGGCCTATTTGGGCAGATGGGGCACTTCTCCATCAACCTCAGTCTACCTCAACTAGCACCCTTAAAAAAAAAGACCTCATGATGAAGTGACACTTGGGAAGTACAGCCAGTGTGGTGTAGTGGTTAAGAGCAGTAGATTCATAATCTGGTGAACCAGGTTCGCGTCCCCGCTCCTCCACATGCAGCTGCTAGGTGACCTTGGGCTAGTCACACTTCTCTGAAGTCTCTCAGCCCCACTCACCTCACAGAGTGTTTGTTGTGGGGGAGGAAGGGAAAGGAGAATGTTAGCCGCTTTGAGACTGCTTCAGGTAGTGATAAAGCAGGATATCAAATCCAAACTCTTCGTACCTCGGCTCCCAAACGCCTTGGTAGTCAAACGTTCCAGCTTCCAAATGATCAAAAACTGGAAGTGAGTGTTTTCAAACTTTTTGGGGAAGCCGAATGTCCGGCGCAGCTTCCGCTATTGTTTCTGACGCTCCTGTACAATTTGAAACCAATCGGAAGCCGTGCCTTTGTTTCCGAACTTTTCAGAAGTTGAATGGACTTCTGGAATGGATTCTGTTCAACTTCTGAGGTAGGGGAGTGGCTGTACTGAATTTGGGTATGTTTGCCCCCAAAAGAGAAGACTATTTATATATTCAAACATATAAAAGGTTGGAGAAGATGGAGCAAGCTTGTTTTCTACCGCTCCAACGTGTAGGACTCAAACCAATGGATTCAAGTCACAAGAAAGCAGATTCTGACTAAACACCAGGAAGAACTTTCTGAGGACAAGAGCATCTTTGGCAGTGCAACAGACTCCCTCGGAAAGTTGTGGACTCTCCTTCCTTGGAGGTTTTTAAGCAGAGGTTGGATGGCCATCTGTCAGGGATACTTTAGTTGAGATTCCTGCATTGCAGGGGTTTGGATCAGATGACCCCCGGATTAGATGATCCAACTCTATAATTCTATGATTCTATAAGCTATGGTTTTCCTATTAGTGATGTATGGAAGTGAGAGCTGGACCATAAAGAAGGCTGATCGTTGAAGAATGGATGCTTTTGAATTATGGTGCTCTTGAATTATGGAGACTCTTGAGAGTCCCATGGACTGCAAGAAGAACAAACCTGTGCTGGTCCCGGGGGTAAGGTACCGTGGGTGTAAGCAGAGTCCACACGAAGAGGGGCAAGGTCCGAGGCAGAGAGCCGGGCGGGGAACAGGAACGCTGGAACAGGAGGCTGAGCAGGGAACAGGAACACCGGATGAACAGGAACAGGAAGGTACGAAGCCAACAACGACGTTGCTCCCGCAACCTGGGACCGGGCTGACTGGGCTTTTATCCTCTTCTAAGGCCGGGGGTGGTCCCGGCCCCCAGGAGCCCCGCCTCCTCTGGCCTTAAGGCGAGCACTCCTCCTGGGGGCAACCAGTTCCCTTCGCCTCTCTGCCCTAAGCCTCTGCAGATCAGGAGAGGCCGAAGGGTTACTGGGCCCTGGAGGAGGCTCACCTGTGGCCACTGAGTTGTCAAGCCCCTCTGGGGCCAGAAGGGCTTCACCTGGGGCCCACTCCTGATGCTCTGCCACAGGTGCAGGCTCTTCAGCATCTAGGCCTTGCCCCAGTTCAGCCGGCCCTGGAGGCGGGGACTCCTGTGCAGGCTGGGATTCCTCTGGTTCATCCTCTGAATCGGAATCCCAGGCCATCACACCATCCCCCTCCCAGGCCCCCCCCTCAACCGAGGGTCCGGACCCGGCTTGCCGGGGTACGTCGCATGGAACTCTCGGAGGCAGGCAGGTGCGTGGACGTTGGCCGCTGGTTCCCAGGAACGGTCCTCCGGTCCGTACCCCTTCCAGTCAATGAGATACTGCAGCTTTCCCCTGCGGTATCGGGAGTCCAGGATGCGTTCCACCTCGTACTCAGGCTCTCCCTGAACCAACACTGGCTGCGGGCGGGGACGGTTCGGGTGGAACTCGTCGGGTGGGGCCACCGGACTCAAAAGGGACCTGTGGAAGACCGGGTGAACCTTCAGGGTTGCGGGTAACCGGAGACGGAATGCCACAGGAGAGACTTGGTCCACGATAGGGAACGGGCCGGTGAAGCGGGCGTCCAACTTCCGCGAAGGTCGAGAGGGGTGGAGGTGGCGCATGGAGAGCCAAACCAGGTCACCGACGCGAAGTTCCGGCCCCACCTGGCGGTGGCGGTCGGCCTGGGCTTTGTACGCTTCCTTGGCCTGGTGCAGTTGCTCCACCAAAAGCTGTTGCTGGGACTGGAGCTCTTGAAGCCACTCCGTCACCGCCGGGACTGCGGATGCCGGCAGCACATCTGGAAACAGCCGTGGATGATAACCATAACTGGCCTGGAACGGGGTCTGCTGGGTGGACGCATTCACCGCGTTGTTGTAGGCGAACTCCGCCAATGCCAGGTGGTCGACCCAGTCATCCTGCTGGTAGCTGCAGTAACACCGGAGGTACTGCTCCAGCACCGCGTTCGCCCGTTCCGTCTGGCCATCGGTCTGTGGGTGGTAGGCTGACGAGAGGCAGACCTCTGTCCCGAGGGTCTGGTGTAATGCTCGCCAGAACCGGGATGTGAACTGAACGCCCCAGTCGGACACCACGCGCTCAGGTAGGCCATGCAGGCGGAAGACATGCTGAAGGTACAGCTGAGCAGTTTCCTTGGCTGTGGGTACAGATGGACAGGGAGCGCAGTGCACCATCTTGGTGAAATGGTCGGAGAAAACCAGAAGGCAGGTACAGCCACGAGACGGGGGTAAGTCCACTACAAAGTCCAACGAAACCGTGTGCCAAGGGCGCGGTGGAACTGGCAATGGCTGAAGTAGGCCGGGGGGTCGCCCGGTAGGGCCCTTGGCGTGCCGGCAGACATCACAACCAGCAACGTAGCGAGCCACGTCAGCCTTCAGGCGGGGCCACCAAAACTCACGACTGACCAGATGGGTGGTCCGATACCGTCCAAAGTGCCCCGCTGCTGGGGCATCATGGGCCATCCGGAGAACCTCCAGCCGTAGTGGCCCTGGCGGGATGTACAGACGACCGTGGTGCAGCAGAAGGCCCTGATGCAGGACCAGCCCCGGATACTGTGGGCTGGACCCTTCAGCCAGCTCCCGGAGTCGTTCCTGGGCCCAAGCGTCGACCCGCTGCTGTTCCCGCACCCGAGCCTGCAGTGGCTCCGCCTCCTGGGTGGGCAGAAATGCAGCCGGAGGTAGGATCATGGTGGGTTCTGCTTGCTGTACCGTGTCTGCGTTGTCTTCAGGTTTCCGGGACAGGGCATCCGCCTTCTGGTTCTGAGAGCTAGGGATGTAGCGGATCCGGAACTGGAACCGGGAAAAGAACAACGCCCACCGGATCTGTCTTTGGTTCAGCTTGCGGGTGGTCTGGAGGTACTCCAGGTTCCGGTGGTTGGTTCTCATCTCCACCGGATGTCGTGCCCCCTCAAGATGGTGGCGCCAGACCTCAAAGGCTACCTTGATGGCCAGTAGTTCCCGCTCCCACACAGTATAGTTACGCTCCGCTGGTAGGAGCTGGCGGGAATAGAAGGCACAGGGTAAGAGTGGCGCTTCAGGACCATTCTGTTGAGACAAGACAGCACCGAGAGCCGTACTGGAGGCGTCGGTCTCCACCACAAAGGGTCGAGAGGGGTCAGGATGTTGTAAGATTGGCGCCCTCTGGAAACAGGCCTTCAACCCCTGAAACGCCTCCTCTGCCTCCTTGTCCCAGGAAAACGGCGTCTTTGGGCGCAGTAGCCGGGTCAACGGGGTGGTGCGATGAGCATAATCTGCGATGAAGGTCCGGTAGTAGTTGGCGAACCCCAGGAAACGCTGTAGGTCCTTGCGGTTCCGGGGTGCCGCCCATTCTCGAACCGCTGTCACCTTCCCAGGGTCCATTTGCACCCCATCTGGAGAGAGCCGGTGACCAAGGAAGTCCACAGTCCGCTGATGGAACTCGCACTTGCTGAGCTTTGCGTACAAACGGTGCTCACGCAAGCGCTGCAGCACGGTCCGGACATGTCCCTCATGGCGAGCCGGATCACGGGAGTAAACCAGTATGTCATCCAAATACACCACCACGTACTTGTCTAACAAGTCCTGAAACACGTGGTTGATGTAGCGTTGGAACACAGCAGGCGCGTTGCACAAACCGAAAGGCATAACCAAGTATTCGAACTGCCCGTACCGGGTCCCAAACGCTGTCTTCCACTCATCCCCGGCTCAGATCCGAATCAAGTTGTAGGCCCCCCGGAGGTCCAGCTTGGTGAACACCTGTGCCCCTTGCACCCGCTCCAGCAACTCCGAGATAAGGGGCAAGGGGTACCGGTCTGGGATGGTAATTTTGTTCAGGGCTCGGTAATCATGGCAAGGGCGGAGTTCCCCACATTTCTTCTTAACAAAAAGCACTGGTGCCGCGGTAGGCGAGGTGGAAGGCCTAATGAACCCACGCTCCAGGTTCTTGCGCAAGAAGTCCTGCAAAGCCTCGCGCTCTGGCTCTGTTAGAGAATATAAGCGACATACTGGTAAAGGCGCTCCGGGTTGGAGGTCTATGCCGCAGTCAAAAGGCCGATGCGGCGGCAGCTGGTCTGCCCCCTGTTCCTCGAACACGTCCTGGTAGTCCTGGTACACGGCTGGGAGCGTGGGTGCTGCCTCCTCTGAGGGTGCGGCCGCCAGCGTCTCGGATTGAGCATGGGAACATGGGTCTGGGAAGTGCACGGTCCGTTTGACCCAGTCAATCTGAACGTTGTGGGCTTCCAGCCAGTCCATCCCGAGCACCAGGGGGAAGCGGGGCATAGAGGCAATGTCCAAAGTTCGCAACTCCCGGTGCTGCTGGAGACACAGGACCAGGGGCTGAGTCTCCTGAGTAACGGCACCTGAACGCAGAAGTCGTCCGTCAATTGCTTCCACCTGGACCAGTACTGGCTTGTTCCGAAGTGGCACCTGATGATGGGCAGCAAAAGCAGCGTCCATATAGGAGCGGGTTGCCCCTGAATCTACCAAAGCATGGGTGAGGATCCAGGGCCCACCTGGAGGGTATAAACGTACCGAAACCATAAGATGTTGCAAGTCCATTGGTGCGGGCCCATTCTGCGCGGTTTGGGACCCCCGGTAGCTAGGGCCATCAGCTACTGGGGTTGGCGGTTTCCCTGCGGCTGGCGTTTCTCAGGGCATGACCGAGCGAAGTGTCCACTTCCGCCACAGTAGAGACAGAGATTTCCCTCCTGACGCCGCGCCTTCTCTGCGGGGGAAAGGCGTGGCCGCACTGCCCCGAGCTGCATAGGCTCCTCCGTTAAATCAGTTGTGACCGTGGGGCTGCCGGAAGAAGCTGGTGCCGCGAACTGGAAGTGTCGGCAACCCCGGGCCTGAGGACGATCCTCTAGCCGGTCGTCTATTTGTAGACTCCGTTGAATGAGAGTGTCTAGCGTGGTGGGGCTTCACCTAGGGCCCGCTCCTGATGCTCTGCCACAGGTGCAGGCTCTTCAGCATCTAGGCCTTGCCCCAGTTCAGCCGGCCCTGGAGGCGGGGACTCCTGTGCAGGCTGGGATTCCTCTGGTTCATCCTCTGAATCGGAATTCCAGGCCATCACAAAACCTCTCCATTCTGAAGGAAATCAGCCCTGAGTGCTCACTCGAAGGACAGATCCTGAAGCTGAGGCTCCAATACTTTGGCTACCTCATGAGAAGAGAAGACTCTCTGGAAAAAAATCCTGATGTTGGGAAAGATTGAGGACACAAGGAGAAGGGGACGGCAGAGGACGAGATGGTTGGACAGTGTTCTCAAAGCTACTAGCATGAGTTTGACCAAACTGTGGGAGGAGTGCCTGGCGTGCTCTGGTCCATGGGGTCACGAAGAGTCGGACATGACTAAATGACTGAACAACAACAATAAGTGGAAGGGGGATGAAGAAGACTCAAATGGACTCTGGGCTGAATCTGGCATCTTGGACTGAGGCAGGATGACTTCCAGATATAGTGGTCAGTGCAAGCTGCTGTTGTGTGATATGATGCTGGCACAATATGGGAGCAGGTGACAGTCTCCTCAGCAAGCCATGAAAACATAACGTTGTGTGCATGGTCTGGAACACACAAGAGTTCATCTTCAGGTGCCCCTGGGAGCCCGTTAATTAGGAGGATGGAGAAATAAGAGCTGCTATTGATCCAGCACAGCCGGGAGTTGCTGACAGAAGATGAATAACTTGGCACAAATGGACCCCTCCTGGCTTTGCCGAACTGCCCATATCAACTCTGTCTCCTGCCATAGCAAATCAAACGCAGCAACCTTGTTGGCAAAGGCTGAGTCCATTTCGGAAATTGATGCAATTAAGATGTTAAATCACCCTTGCCTCTGCTATCTGCAGTGCTTTGGGGGTTTAGAGTTCTCATCATGGAGCTGGTGTTGGGGAGGGACTGGGGCACCCACAGCAGGGACAACAACAGACTCTGCTTTAACATGCTTTGTCAATATCATTTTTGTTGTCTTTGTTGCACCGATGCAGAAACAGAGTCTTTGCAGATGTTGAACGGAATGACCGCTCCCCGCTTAAAACAGGGGGTGCCCTTTGCGTGGACGCGTGCAGCCCCTAGATCTGGAGCGGCTCCTACAGCATAGGCTAGGCTTTGCCTTCCCTCAGGTGGGATACCTGGAGGTCTCCGCCTACCTCAGTCAGTTGTCCAATCCCACCTGGGGGAAGAGTTGCCAAGGAGACCGGGCCAGGTAGGGGAGGGATTACCTGCCCACACAAAGGAGGGAGGATCTTACCTGGGAATCCTCACTTGGCTCCAGAGCTTCTCCCTCCCTACCCACCCTCAGTCAATGTCTTATGTTGCAGGTTAACTTTTCTTCACAGGTTTTGCAGGTTAACTTTTCTTCACAGGTATGTGGGCGCTGCTACGTTAAGGTCGCTGTTAAAGGGCCGGAAAGGAATTTCCCTGTATTGGCAGGTTTCGCCTTTCCCGTGGCAAAACGTCACAACTTTGGCGGTATCAGGCATTGGGCGGAATCCTTTTGTCCATCTTCCTCTTTGCGGCGGCGATACCAGGGTTCCCCGTTAAAGGGGTTTCTGAAGGGAGGCTTTGACCGTACGCCGGAAGGTCGTCATTGCTCTCCCCTGCGGCAGCGGCGTTATGGGGGCGGCTATCTCTGCTTGAACATATGTTCTCCAGAGCCGGCCCATCCCCCCCCACACACACTGGATAACCCGGATGCTCCCTAGGTCCCCGGCTGGGGACTGGGGAGGGAGAACGCCCAATGCCTGAGCCAAGGTCTACCCACATTTGAAATTTAATAAAGTTGTGGCCAATTTAATCCCATAGCACGTTGTCTTGAGTCGTTATTCCACATGACGGGGGGACCGCGCAGGATCTGGGGACTCCGCCTGTCCACGCAAAGACATTAAGACCTACACAAGGTGCTCAACAAGTGTCAGGAATGTGCTATTGTAGGCTGGGAGGTTTTCTTGGGGGGGGGGGTTGGCATAACTGAATGTTCATCTATGCAAAATGGCAGGGATAAGTGTCCATGCCAGGCCATCTCCTTGATCTGCTAGTTGAAATGGTTGTTCTCATGACATTTTCATCTGCACTCAGAAGTGATACAGCCCAAACTAGGGATGGGCAACTCTGTCACTTTTCATTTTTCCGCAGTTTATAATTTCAAATTTTAACTTCGGTTCTCCACATTTCCTCCTCAGTCCTCATGAAAATCCACCAGCATCCTAGAGTATATTTATCCTGATATACACATGCGGTTTTGCCTAACAGACACACTTTTGCACTTATATTTTCCAAATCAGAATGCATTTTCACTAATATGTGCATTTTTGCATGCACTGGCTGGCTGGAGAACAGCCTTGCAAAATTCAGAAAGAGAAACGTGGATTTCAAAGGCGAGCTGTGTTTCACTTCATTCATCTTTTCGGGAAGGGTGGATTAGGTATGATTGCAAACAGCAAACGAACCTCAAAGTAGTTTGCAGGAATGAAATGGGAATAAAACAAATTATCAATAAAAACAGTTAAAACAACTAATTTGTAACATTCAAAAAATAAAACTAGCAGCTTAAACCATACATCAACATTCTACTTGTCTGCTTTGACCCACTCAACTGCTGAACAGAAACTTGGAGTGGGGTGTTGTTCAGGATTTTATGGTTGTTGTGGTGGTGGCGGTTTTTTTAATTTTTATTTTAGAACTTGTGACTTATGTGGAAATTGTTCAGCTTGGTTGTTTTTTTAATGCTGAATTTATACTTCATGACTACTTTTGTTATATCATAGGGTTTTTTAATAAAAAAAAAATGTATGCCACCTTGAATAATAATAATAATAATAATAATAATAATAATAATAATAATAATAATAATAATAATAATAATTTATTTGTACCCCGCCCAGCTGGCTGGGTTTCCCCAGCCACTCTGGGAGGCTTCCAACAAATATTAAAAATACATTAAAATGTCACACATTAAAAACTTCCCTGAAGAGGGCTGTCTTCAGATGTCTTCTAAAAGTCTGGTAGTTGTTGTTCTCTTTGACATCTGGTGGGAGGGCATTCCACAGGGCGGGCGCCACCACCGAGAAGGCCCTCTGCCTGGTTCCCTGTAGCCTCACTTCTCGCAGGGAGGGAACTGCCAGAAGGCCCTCGGCACTGGACCTCAGTTCCGGGCAGAACGATGGGGGTGGAGACGCTCCTTCAGGTATGGTTTGAACCATGGAAAGGCGGCATACAAGTAAAATTCTGTATGTATGTAACATCGTCATTTATGGACATAAGATGCCAGAATCATAATGAGTCATCGCCTCACCATTTAGGAGACCAGTGAAAAGGGCAGACCATGTGTGAGGAATATTTGGCCCCGTAGGTGCTGACGAACTATAACTCCCATCAGCCCTGGCCATTGGGTCCTGGCTGCTGGGGTTGGTAGGAGTTGTAGTTCAGGACATCTGGAAGATGAAAGGTTCTTCATGCCTTGCTTAGACCCTTATCCTCAAACCTCCGTCCTTTTCTGTTCCTCCTGAAGATTTGGAGTTCTGATCTTGTCTCAGGATCAAAGGATGCTTGTACACCCTTTGCAAAACAGTCCACTGGTTGCTTGTTTAACAAACTGCAGAACCCATCGCAAGGAATTGGCTGGACCCCTATAACCTCTCTCTGTTAGACAGAGAGCATTTTGCTCTCTCTCCTTGGCTGATATCACGGTTCTGCAGCCTGCTTTCTCATTCATTCGAACTACCTCCCGCTCACTGCTAGGAGCAAATGCCATCTATCAGTTTCCTGGCGGTGCTGTCATTCAGATTGTGACAGGCCTCGGGAGGGAGAGCAGGACATAATCTTACAGCTGGTTAAAGAACAGCAGCCCAAAAGAACTTAACCCTTTGCTTGCTTCCATTTCCTTCTGCGAGGAAAGGGGTTTTAAGCTTAGAAGAAAAGGAAGCCCAAGGAAAGGGTGTGATTGGTGGAGATGTTAAAGATCCTGGAGGGAATGGATAGATAAAAATAGTGAAATGTTTACTGTCTTTCACAGTGTAAGACTTCCCTGTCTTCTTGTGAAACAGAGAAGGAGCAAGACTGGAGAGAGGAAATTTCCCCACGCATTGGATACTTAACCCATGAAACTCATTTCCATAGGTCAAGCTATTTGCAGACTAACTCTGTAACTCCTGAACAATGGCTTCTGAGCCCTGTGTCTGCAGCTACACATGCACTGGTAAAAGTAAAGGGACCCCGGACCATTAGGTGCAGTCGTGACCGACTGACTCTGGGGTTGTGGCGCTCATCTCGCTTTATTGGCTGAGGGAGCAGGCATACATGTGTCTGTGGCCAACATGACTAAGCCGCTTCTGGCGAACCAGAGCAGCGCATGGAAACACCGTTTACCTTCCCACCGGAGTGGTACCTATTTATCTACTAGCACTTTGATGTACTTTTGAACTGCTAGGTTGGCAGGAGCAGGGACTGAGCAACAGGAGCTTACCCCGTCGCGGGGATTCAAACCGCCAACCTTCTGATCAGCAAGTCCTAGGCTTTGTGGTTTAACCCACAGCACCACCCGTGTCCCACATGCACTGTTACGTGCCTGAATAAAATTTCAGAATCATAGAATTGTAGGGTTGGAAGAGACCCCAGTGGGTCATCTATCATCATCATCATCATCATCATCATCATCAACATCATCTAGTCCAACCCCTGTAATGAAGGAATCTCGGCTAAAGCATCCATGGCAGATGGCCATCCAATCTCTGCTTAAAAAGGAGAACCCAAGGGAGCTTGTTCCACTATAAAACAGCTCGTACTGTCAAAAAGTCCTTCTTAAGTTTCAGCGGGAATCTCCTTTCTTGAGATTTGAATCAGGTCCTCTACTCTGGAGCAGCAGAAAACAAACCAACTCCATCTTCCATGTGACAGACTTCTAGATATTTGAGATAGTTATCAGACCACCTCTGCATTCTATTCCCCAAGCTAAATATCTATTATAAGTAGGAGACCCTTCTTGTGTGTTTTGGGTGTGGGAGTATGGACAGTATGTTCTGTAAAAGATGCACACAAAATGTGTACTTTGCTGGGGAATGCATTTAAAAGCCCCTAGGTAAAGGTAAAGGGACCCCTGACCATCATGTCCAGTCGTGGCCGACTCTGGGGTTGTGGCACTCATATCGCTTTATTGGCCGAGGGAACCGGCGTACAGCTTCTGGGTCATGTGGCCAGCATGACTAAGCCGGTTCTGGCGGACCAGAACAGCGCACGGAAACACCATTTACCTTCCCGCCAGAGTGGTACCTATTTATTTACTTGAACTTTGACATGCTTTTCAACTGCTAGGTTGGCAGGAGCAGGGACCGAGCAACGGGAGCTCTGATTGGCAAGCCCCTATTTTACATTAAAAGGGGTTTTAATGGGATGTCATGGCATGTAACCTATGAATAAGTCCCATTGAGATGAAAAAATGGGGCGAAATCAGTTGCTTGACGCATCTTTGGCCTGATCCAACAGGGCTGTCCTTGTGACAAATGTTTAATAGTCCAAACTGTGGAATTTTATAGTTTGCAGATTTGTGGCTCAATTTGGTGAGAGGGTTTTCTCAGTTGAGACATTCTGAGTTTGTGCACTTTATTGAATGTGATCTCCCCTTTGATTCTCCATTTCAGATCTACCACTTAAAACACACAGGCATCCCAGCTCCCCTTCCGCTCTGCAAAGTGGTCATGATTAGTAACCGAGCCCGGCATGATATGTAGCTGACAGGTCTGGGAGGCGGGAAGCAGTGAGAGGAGGGATAATGCCTGATAGCCCACTTGGTCTTCTGACGTGAAAGCGGAGAGAGCGCTTTCATGTGCCTTTCAAACTCCGCAGTCCCCCTCGCAGGCAAAGTGCTTTGTTCCAGCCTCCCCTGCATGGAACAGGTTCGGCCTCACGTGCGGAAATGTCAGTAAGGATTTTATTCAATAACCAAGACTGCAGCAATGCTCAAATGCCTCTTGCAGGGCATTCTCAGAAAGAGGGGAAAGTTTTCCGGAATTTAGCACACAACTGAAGGCAGAATCTCTAGACCAGGGATCTGCAACCCGCGGCTCCGGAGCCGCATGCGGCTCTTTTACACCTTTGCCGCGGCTCCGGGGCGGATACTAGCGAGGGGAGGAGGCACATTGTGCGCCCCGACACTCCCCACTGTGGTGGGCACTGTACTGGCTGTGACGTTGCATGGGGGCGGTGCGTGCATTAGTCACGCACCGTCCCGACGTCACCTTCCCGCCCGCTGCGGCTCCCAGGTTTTTTTCCCCTTCGGAAACGGGTCCATGTGGCTCTTTTTATCTTAAAGGTTGCAGACCCCTGCTCTAGACGATTAATCAGATCGCCTCTTGATCACATCTGCCTCACTTATACTATAGATATGGCATTATTATTGAATTGATACACACACCCCATTTCCTACAAGGAATTATTGCAAGGCGTCATACGCAGGGCTGCCTCTGAAGACGGCTTGGAAACTTCAGCTGGTGCAGAATTCATCTTCTGAGGCCCTTCTTCGTGTGCCTCCTCCTCGAGAGGTCTGGAGAGTGGCAACATGAAAGCAGGGCCTTCTCTGCAGTGGCTCCCCATCTGTGGAATGCTCTCTCCAGGGAAATTCACCTGGTTGCCTTCATTTTACACCTTTAGGTGCCAGGCAAAAACGTTCCTTTTTAACCAGGCCTTTGGTTGATTTCATTCACATCCTATGCCCTTTTAAAATGTCTTGGGAGGGGGTTATTGGGTTGTCGTTTTTTTTTATTTTTATTATATATTTTGTGGTTTTATATCTTGATTTTATTCTGTGAACCACCCTGAGACCCCTGGGTATAGGCAGGTATAATAATAATAATAATAATAATAATAATAATAATAATAATAATAATAATAATAATGGAGCTCATGGTGGCATACTTGGTTCTCTTCTCATTTCATCCTCACAACAGCCCTGCGAGGTGTGTTAAGTGGAGAAGCTGTCACTGCCCCAAGTCCACCTAGCGAGTTTCATGGTGCCACCCATCACCAGCTAGTCTCACGCAGAAGCTCTTTTGCATGGGCACATTGCTGCACAGAAGGTGGAGCAAACCTGTTCTCTCTTGCTCCAACGGACTAGAAAACGGTGGGTGGAAATTTCAAGGAAGCAGTTTTGGGGCTAAACATTAGGAGACGTTAAAAGCATCATCATCATCATCATCATTTTTTATTTATACCCCACCCTTCCCAGTTCAACAACTGGGCTCGGGGCAGCTAACAACAAATTTAAAACACTTAATTGTAAAAGCAGCATAAAATACAGTATAGAAACATGAATAACAATAAAAATCAAAGTTCAGGAATCAATTTAGGGGAAATCCATCTAATAAGCATTAGATAATCCCCAGGGCTAGCTGGCTGAGTTAGTCCTACTTGGGCTAGCGAGGAGGCCAGGGGAGGATTAGCTGTGGGCAGTGGAGTAGCGTGGGGGGTGCAGGGGGGCCCGGCTGCACCGGGCGCAACATCTGGGGGTTAGGGTTAGGGGGCGCAAATCCACGGGTTAGGGGGTGCAAATTACTTGCCTTGCCCCGGGTGCTGACAACCCACGCTACGCCACTGGCTGTGGGGTCTCAGAGCGGGTGATCTTCATAAAAGGGGAGGGGGAGGGAAGAGAAGGGAAATAAAAGATCAGGCTGAATTCAGATTAAAGGCCAGGTGGAATAGTTCTGTTTTACAGCCCCGACGGAAGGAGATTAAATCCTGAAAGGCCCTAGTCTCATGGGACAGAGCATTCCACTAGACTCTCCTTATGTGTTATGTTCCATACTATAACTTCCGGAGAATTCAGGCATCTACTGGGTCTGTGGGACGATATGAGGATGGCCTTAAGGGGCTGATGGTGGCAGAGGAGTGATGCAGGTATCTAGTGACATTGCATCACTGCATTTTAATTATCAACTGCCCAAGGGTCATTATAATTCCTTATGGTGACACCACACAGCAGCTTCTACTTTTAGAGTGGCACAGATAAACAAAATCGCTGTTTGCATTGTGCTTCCGAGAACTCCTTGGGTTTGTTAGTTCCTAAAGAGGAAAAAAAAAAGAAGACATTAGTTGCTGTTGCATTTCTGCAACGATGTACCCATCTGAGCATGAGAAATACATTTGTAACTGTAAACACAATGGACTAAAATTGGAATCTGGTGTGGTCACAATGTGCTCGTCATTTCTCATCCCAAAAACAACAACAACCCCACACCAAATTTGGCTTTTAGGTCTGTACTTTTCTAATCCTCATGTGATACTGAATTATGCATATTCTGTGGCAGTGATCTAATTAGATCACACACTGTTATGCGTCTTTTGGTTTGGCTGCTTGCCTGGTTTCCCACTGCGCCCCCCGCCAGTTCTTCTTCACTTAGGAAATCTGTACTTTGCACCACTTTTGCACAACCTTCCCACTAGTTGTGTGTTCATGTGTGTTTGTGTAGGAGCAGCTAAAATGCACTGCCTCTCACAGCTGCTTGACACTTGAAGGCATGGAGAGGGGAATTGGTACTTGCTATCAAGGAAGACGTATAGTCAAAGCTTTGGTTTTCCCAGTAGTGATGTATGGAAGTCAGAGCTAGACCATAAAGAAGGCTGATCACCGAAGAATTGATGCTTTTGAATTCTGGTGCTGGAGGAGACTCTTGAGAGTCCCATGGACTGCAAGAAGATCAAACCTCTCCATTCTGAAGGAAATCAGCCCTGAGTGCTCATTGGAAGGACAGATCCTGAAGCTGAGGCTCCAATACTTTGGTCACCTCATGAGAAGAGAAGACTCCCTGGAGAAGACCCTGATGTTGGGAAAGATGGAGGGCACAAGGAGAAGGGAACGACAGAGGACGAGATGGTTGGACAGTGTTCTCGAAGCTACCAGCATGACCAAACTGCGGGAGGCAGTGGAAGACAGGAGTGCCTGGCGTGCTCTGGTCCAAGGGCTCACGAAGAGTTGGACACGACTAAACGACTAAACAACAACAACAATCAAGGAAGGGGGGAGAACCTTGATTCAGTTCACAGTGAAAGGCAAATCTGACTGATTTTCACTTTCTGAAACAACAAGCAAACTATCCTTTGGAATTTGCACTTCTCCAAATTTCACAGCGCAGTTCTCCAGCCGAGTAAAGTGTGCAAGAATGAATATACTTCAGTAAAGTGTGCATAAAAATGTATTAGTGGAAATAAAAATGTGTATATTAGGCAAATGTGTATGCAGAAATGCAAAATCTGCACTAAATTGCTGATGAATTTTCATGAATACCTTTGGTGGTGGTAGGAAATTGGCGTGATGAAGGAATGAGACTAACCAAACTTACAATTGAAAAAAATCAGAAACTGAACTTGAACTCCAGCCTTACTTAACATGCCCTTCGCACTTTAACCCTTTCTACTTCCATCTGTTTTTAACAATGGAGGTTGTGGGTGGACCAATAGCAATGGCTCAGGTAAAGGGACCCCTGACCATTAGGTCCAGTCGTGACCGACTCTGGGTTGCGGCGCTCATCTTGCTTTACTGGCCGAGGGAGCCGCCGTACCGCTTCCGGGTCATGTGGCCAGCAGGACTAAGCCGCTTCTGGTGAACCAGAGCAGCGCACGGAAACGCCGTTTACCTTCCCACTGGAGCAGTACCTATTTATCTACTTGCAATTTGATGTGCTTTCATACTACTAGGTTGGCAGGAGCAGGGACCAAGCAACGGGAGCTCACCCCATCGCGGGGATTCGAACTGCCGGCCTTCTGATCAGCAAGTCCTAGGCTCTGTGGTTTAACCCACAGCACCACCCACGTCCCTAATGGCACAGGTACCCCAAAGCTAAAAATGGCAGCACGGTAGAACCTCCCTGTTCAGAAGCAGTATATCCCTGAATTCCTGATGCAAATGGGGAAAAAAGAACAACATCAGGGGTGGGCTGTTGCCTTCATGTTTGCTTTGTGATCTCCCCAGAGTTTGTGATCTCCCCAGAGTGATCTGGCTGGCCAAGAGTGGGAACAAAGCTCTGATCCAAAGAACCCTTTTGCCAGATCTAGCTTTGCTACTCCTATGTTCCAGGAACGATCAGACTCTGACTTCAGTGACATCCTTGTTGAATTTATGCATCCCAATAGCAAAAACGTTTCCATGCATCTCCAATCTTGTTATCTTTGCGTATGGCTCTTGAAGTGCTTGTGTTCCACGCATGCAAATTAACCCACAGACAATTTGATTTAAATAAGTTTTTTTCTTCTTTTTCATATAATTTGACAAATACACCCTTAGCATTTGAGTTCCCATCCTTCCTTACTTCCATGATGTTTCTGATCAAACCCTTTTATCTACTGCCTTAAAGGTAATACTTATTTCTGCAACATATATCCCACACTGCATTCCTTTATCATTCTGATTCCTTTGCTTATATTTCCAGTCCTGCCTGTAGTTCCACTCAACTATAATATTTTCCCCAATTTGATTTAAATAGGGACAAATGTGTGCTCAGTTCCGATTTTGACTTTGAGGTCAATGCATATCCAAGTTTTTTTGAGTAGGAATCCTTCTCTGACTATTGTGAGCTTCTGCCAGCCAGAGTGGACATCACTGGGCAAAATGGACCAATGGTCTGCTTAGAACTGACTCTAAGATAAGCCTCTTCCCTTTGGTACAATTAGGAGAGGTTGTTTGAGACTCCTGAGATTGTTTAGTCCTTGTGTTCAGTGCACGTTCTTGTTCAATACAGGAGCCAAAGAGCTCGTGTCACTTTTCTAAGATGGACTGTGCCCTTAAACCTGCAGGCACAATATAGAAGATCATTAGGAGTGGTTGACTTCCCACTTACGCACTGCACGGCAGAGGCTTTTGTTCTAGCGACAGTTAACAGAATTTAGCAGATCTGATTCTGTCCAGCAGAGGTCAGTGAGAGCCCACAGTAGCCTAAATAAACACTTATTTACTTGACAGTAAGTCCAAAGCATAGCAATGCAATTAGCTCTTAAAGTGTGCGTGCAAGAGTCGTGGACTTTGTTATTTGTTGCAGTAATATTGATATCCTGCAGAACTAGAGTACTGTGTGCAACTTGACTCTTATGCAAATAATGTAATATATATTTGGGTGTGCTTCATAACATTCCCCACATACTGATTTGAGCTTTCTTTAAGCATGCAAGGAAGGGGAGGAACGACAAAGCCATTGGGGCAAAAGTAGCAGGAAAATGGCTTGCATTTTCAGAGTGAGAACGGACTCATGAAAATGCAGGCCAGATTTTGGCATGCTGTTAATTTAGACTAAGCACCAAGGAGAACTTGCTGAAGGTGCAAGCTGTTCACCAGCGGAACAGACTGCCACAGGAAACAGAAGACTCTCATTTATTAGAGCTTTTTGATGGGAATAGCAGCCTGCTTTGGAAGATGGTGGACTCTCCTTCATTAGAGGTGTTTAAGCAGAAGCTGGATAGCCACCTACCAGAGGTGTTTCCTGTTATCATCAGCCAGGGGTTTGGCTAGATGACCTTTGAGTTGCCCCCAACTCTATGATCCCATGCTAATTCAGAGAAATCTTTTCTTCTGGCTCTAACCTTTACATAGGCCCTGAAATACCAGCTGCTACAGGGTTCCCATCACCGCTTTAGGCAGGTGGAGGTTCTACAGAGTGTAATGGAACAATTGCATGAGTTTGCTGCTCTGTTGCCTGATTGCTGTAAAGGATGCTTTGAGAGAGTCTCTCTCTGAATGCTATCTGCTAGTTCCGCAGACAGCCTTCATTGCCTCTAGCGTAAGGGATGGGCATGGAATGGGAAGGGTTGGGAGGTGAGATTTCTGACTCTAAGCCAAATCTGACGCTTACAAGTGATCTCCGTGTGACTTCCAGGGTTCTTGCCAGCCCACCAACGTATTGTGCAGCAACCTTGAAATGCCCTTCAGAATCCCACAGACCCAATTAAATGGGATCACATGATCCTCTTCCCATCCTGACACTTCACTATCTCCTTCTGCGTCTTTGCTCTCAAGACAATTCATGGAACCAAGGTCACAGAGCAGAGTAATAATGTGAAAAGCCTTGCAAACTGAAAAAACCCATTTGCCTCCATAGCCTTCTGATTCGCTATATCCCCCAATGGGTTCATTACTACAACTGCTATTCTGCTGTGTTAATAGATCAGCGGTCGTTCCTCTGCAAGCAGCCATTGGGATAAAGGAAGCAAGGATTTATTTATTTTTTAAGGAGCGATATTTATTTTGCTCATTTGAAAGCCAGTCAGGCATGCGTAATGCTAATGTAGGCTGTGTTTTGTGTGAGACCACCTGAGAAATAAATGCTTCTAAAGTCTGAGCTGGGGTGCAGGAGATGAGAAGTCAGGAGAGACAATTTGAAAGGAAGGTTGATCCTGGAAGGTTCAGGGAAGATAGAAGAAAGAACTTCTTCATGCAACTGCAAGAGGCAGTTACAGCCATCAAAAAAGATGGCCTTAAATTCGTGGAGCCATATTCTGCATCTCCACAGTTGGAGGCAGCTGTGCTGGTCCCGGGGGGAAGGTTACTGTTACCGTAGTCAAGGTTCAGTCCTGAGTCACTAGCCTGGAATTAGTCCACAAGGTGCGAGGCGAGGTCCGAAGCAGGGAGCCAGGCAGGGACAGGAACACTGGAAGGTCAGAAGCAGGAAGCCGGGCGGGGAACAGGAACACTGGAGGAACAGGACTGGATGCTGGCCGAAACAGCTCTTCAATGACGACGTTGCTCCCGCAACCTGGGACCGGGCTGAGTGGCCTTTATCTTCTCTGAGGCCAGGGGCGGTCCCGGCCCCCAGGAGCCCCGCCTCCTCTTGCCTTAAGGCGAGCACTCCTCCTGGGAGAAACCAGTTCCCTTCGCCTCTCTGCCCTGAGCCTCTGCAGTTCAGGAGAGGCTGAAGGGTTACTGGGCCCAGGGGGAGACTCACCTGTAGGCACTGAGTCCTCAACCACCTCTGGGGCCAGAATGGATTCATCTGGTGCCTGCTCCTGAGGATCCGGCCCAGGTGCAGGCTCCTCAGAATCTAGGCCTTGCCCCAGTTCAGCCGGCCCTGGAGGCGGGGACTCCTGTGCCAGCTGGGATTCCTCCGGTTCAGCCTCTGAATCGGATTCCCAGGCCATCACAGCAGCAATGCTTTTCAATACCAGTTGCTGGAAACCAGAGGAAGGAAGAGCGCTCTTGTGCTCAAATCCAACTCGCGGGTTTCTGACAGGCAACAGTTTGGCCCCTCTGGGAACAGGATACTGAACTAGACGGACCACTGGCCTGATCCAGCAAGGCTCATTTTGTGTTCTTGTTGGGTAAAGTTGACTTAGGGATGTGGGTGGCGCTGTGGTCTAAACCACTGAGCCTCTTGGACTTGCCAATCAGAATCCCCACGACCGAGTGCACTCCCATTGCTCTGCCCCAGCTCTTGCCAACCTAGCAGTTCAAAAGCACACCAGTGCAAGTATAGATGGGAAAATAAATGCCAAAGAATCACTAATAAATGGGCACTTTACAGGAACTGGATAGAAAGAGGGGAAGCCAACCCTAACATACAAGTTCGAATGAACAGACTGTGTACATGGATAAAGATATGAAGAAGGAAGGCCTGACTGGGGGTGGGGAGAACTGGAGTGGGGAGGGAGGGGGAAGGAAAAAAAAACACCGGATGGTATTTTGAATTGATTTTGTTATGTAAGCCTTTTTTTCAGAAACCATATATATTAATGTTATATAGTTAGGCATTGTAGTATGAATGAATTTTGTTCTGTATTCTTTGTTTTATAGAATATATATAATAATGTTATGTTACTAAGCAAATTTAATAAAACAGAAAAAAACACACCAGTGCAAGTAGATAAATAGGTACCACTGCGGTGGGAAGGTAAACGGCGTTTCTGTGCGCTCTAGTTTCCATCATGGTGTTCCGTTGCGCCAGAAGCAGTTTAGTCCTGCTGGCCACAGGACCCAGAAAGCTGTCTGTGGACAAACACCGGCTCCCTTGGCCTGAAAGTGAGATGAGCACCGCAACCCCATAGTCGCCTTTGACTGGACTTAACCATCCAGGGGTCCTTTACCTTTACCTAAAGCTGGCTTGATGGGTAGAAGTATCCAAGGCTATACCCCCCAGATGTCCTTTTCATAGTACATTCATGATGATTTCTGCTCATGATGGCATTGGAGCAGCTCCACGAGATCAAACTTTCAAAACTGTTTGCATCTGCAAATGTTTGGGGGCAGACATGCTCCTGTATTTGCAATTGGTGCATGTTCTATAACCTCCTGCTGAAATCCTGTAATGTTTCACACTGCAAGTGTTCCAAGTGACGCGGCAGCTAAAAAAGCCAATGCAATTCTGGGCTGCATCAATAGGAATATAGCATCTAGATCAAGGGAAGTAATAGTGCCACTGTATTCTGCTCTGGTCAGACCTCACCTGGAGTACTGTGTCCAGTTCTGGGCACCACAGTTCAAGAAGGACACTGACAAACTGGAGCGTGTCCAGAGGAGGGCAACCAAAATGGTCAAAGGCCTGGAAACGATGCCTTATGAGGAACGGCTAAGGGAGCTGGGCATGTTTAGCCTGGAGAAGAGGAGGTTAAGGGGTGATATGATAGCCATGTTCAAATACATAAGAGGATGTCACATAGAGGAGGGAGAAAAGTTGTTTTCTGCTGCTCCAGAGAAGCGGACACGGAGCAATGGATCCAAACTACAAGAAAGAAGATTCCACCTAAACATTAGGAAGAACTTCCTGACAGTAAGAGCTGTTTGACAGTGGAATTTGTTGCCAAGGAGTGTGGTGGAGTCTCCTTCTTTGGAGGTCTTTAAGCAGAGGCTTGACAACCATATGTCAGGAGTGCTCTGATGGTGTTTCCTGCTTGGCAGGGGCTTGGACTCGATGGCCCTTGTGGTCTCTTCCAACTCTATGATTCTATGATTCTATGAAGTTGGGTTTGTTTGTGTTTTGACCTTGCTTTTGTTGTGCAGTGTTTGGCTGTGGGTTAAAGCCTCAGCGCCTAGGGCTTGCTGATCGAAAGGTCGGCGGTTCGAATCCCCGCGGTGGGGTGCGCTCCCGTCTTTCGGTCCCAGCGCCTGCCAACCTAGCAATTCGAAAGCACCTCCGGGTGCAAGTAGATAAATAGGGACCGCTTTCTAGCGGGAAGGTAAACGGCGTTTCCGTGTGCAGCTCTGGCTCGCCAGAGCAGCGATGTCACGCTGGCCACGTGACCCGGAAGTGTCTCCGGACAGCGCTGGCCCCTGGCCTCTTAAGTGAGATGGGCGCACAACCCCAGAGTCTGGCAAGACTGGCCCGTACGGGCAGGGGTACCTTTACCTTTACCTTACCTTTGTTGTGCAAGAGTGCCTTGGCAGGCAGCAAGCAGTGTGGTAACACTGAAGAAGCAAAAAGGTGTTGGCAGGCATTTATATGTGTGTAGAGGGACTGTACTGAGGAGGAATGGAGGAGACTGCTGCTCCCTCCTTCTCTACCTCTCAAAGAAGAGGGAGACAGTATAGATTTAGAACAGTGGCTTGAGGAAGGTCAAAGTCCAGAGGCTGCAGATGGGAGAAGTTGGGAAATATTGGGAGAGGAGCAGGAAGAAGAAAAAGAGGAAGATGGAGGAGGAGGAGGGAGACAGCTGACAGACTCAGTGTCTTAAAAAGCATGCCCCCCCCCAATTTCCAGTGAGCATTGAAAGTAGGAGAACAGAAAGCTCAGAGGCAGAAAACACAGATCAGCCGGCACAGGTATGACATATGATAGGGGAGACAGAGAGGGTCGGACTTTACTCGGAGCAACACCATTATCTAAGAGGTGGCATCATACATCTATCTCTGTGAATATTGAAATAAAAACCTTGGTAAGAACTTCTTGTTTTCCCATTTCTGGCTGCCAGCTGCGAGGAAGGGGGATTGGATTCTGTGAAGTCTGACAGTCAGTGACTGTTCTATCTCTGCATTCAGAGGCAGGAAACCACAGGAGAGGAGAGGGCTGCTGTTTGTGTGTTTCCTACAGGGATCTGGTCAGCCATTGTGAGAACAGGATGCTGGACCAGATGGGTCATTGACCTGATCCACCAGGCTCTCCTCATGTTCTTACGTAGCACAAGATGCTGAGACTCCATAAGAAAACTGAGAGAGTCACAAAGGCAATGCCACCCAATAGGTACTCTCAGGAGTTTGCTAACTCAGCTGTTGCATGTGTTGCTGTAGTTAACAACTCAAGCCAGGTTCAAAGTTTGTCCAAGACAGAGACAAAGCCACTCCTGGAGGTATCAGAGCGCATCACAATTCTCCCCAGCCAAGGTAGAGCAGACACCCTTGTTGTTGTTGTTGTTTAGTCGTTTAGTCGTGTCCGACTCTTTGTGACCCCATGGACCAGAGAACACCAGGCACCTCTGTCCTCCACTGCCTCCCACAGTTTGGTCAAGCTCATGCTGGTAACCTCGAAAACACTATCCAACCATCTCGTCCTCTGTCGCCCCCTTCTCCTTGTGCCCTCCATCTTTCCCAACACCAGGGTCTTTTCCAGGGAGTCTTCTCTTCTCATGAGGTGGCCAAAGTACTGGAGCCTCAGCTTCAGGATCTGTCCTTCCAGTGAGCACTCAGGGCTGCTTTCCTTCAGAATGGAGAGGTTTGATCTTCTTGCAGTCCATGGGACTCTCAAGAGTCTCCTCCAGCACCATAATTCAAAAGCATCAATTCTTCGGCGATCAGCCTAGCAGAAGCCCTAGTTCCTTGGAAAACAGGCAACCAGAGGTTTGCACTGGTAGATCCAGTGGCAGGTAGTTCCAAAGGTGGGAGTGAAACAACAGGGGAATGTTATGTGTATAACAACTGTTTGTTTTCTTCTCTAGATGCTGCTTTTGTTTTTGCAGCTCGGTTCGCCTCATATGGGGCAGGATGTTGTAATATGAGAGCTCTCATATTACAACAAAAAGAAGAGCCCTACTGAATCAGACCAAAGACCCAGCCAGTTTAACATCCTGATTCCTACATTGGCCTACCTCACACTAAACCCGTCTAAGCCAATGAGCATCGGTGCTGCATCCTTTTGTACCGAATTCTGTAGTTTAACTATGCCAGAGGTCAGCAAAGTTTTCACAGGGGGATGGTCCACTGTCTCTGGACTAGATGGGCCATTGATTTGACCCAGCAGTGCTCTTCTGGTGTTGCTATCTATGAATTGGGCTTCCACATTCATCCTACCACTAACCCATGTCATAGTCTTCAAGTTTATGGGATGTTTAAAAGAACCAACCTGGTTGTCCCTAGAAGGTAGGTGGAAACCTGAGGCAGTAGGAAGGGGAAAATAAGCGGAGGCAACTGGGAGGAATTTGTGCCAGGTCTCGCTCGCCCAGCCCACAACTCTAGGAGATCTATTAATTCATTCAGAGCAAGTTGGAGCACCTAACCAAACCTCTCTTTATGGTTTTTAATGATACCGTAATGGATTGCGTCGTAAAACATGGGGCTGTTTAAATAACCCATCATTAAGCAGAGGGGCCCTTCTCTGATTGGCAGTCAGCTCCAGTGGCAGAAATGCGTTTTGCTTAATGCTGCAGTATGAAATTGCCTTTTAATGCATCATAGCAATTAAGCGTTTTGCTTAAGCACCAGTCAAAAGGGGGGCTTAGACAGATAAGTCATCTGCTTATCAAAATGGCTGTGTGGGGCCTGGAGCCACCTCCCGCTCCCCTTCCCTCCCCAGCTCACCCACTGGAGGAGGACAGAGAGGACTTTTAATAGCACAGAGTGAAGAGTTTATTAGCCCTCACCTAGTCCGGCGTGTCTGGTTACGGATATGCTATCGATCGGGCTGAGTGAGACATTAAGGGGATGCCATTATGTCAATAGACGTTGATGGCCTTGAAACACAATCCATCTCCTGTCGGGAAGTAGGAGAGACAAGGCTTGTGCGTGCCATTAGAGAAGTCTTTGTTCAGGCAGGGGGAAAAACAACCTTCAAGGAGTGAGAAATATACCTTCAGATTTCTTGAAGGTCAACTCTTCTCCTATACATGAGTAGCAATGCCAGTTTTGGATATAGCCTAAAGTTGCTTTGGTAGAATGTAGGAAGCTGTGGGTGTTCTGGCCCATCTAGTTCAGTTTTGTCTACAATGGCTGGCAGAAGCTCTCCTGGGCATGAGATATGGGTTTCTCCTGGTCCTACCTGGATATCCTGAGAGGTGAATGAACCTGTGACCTTCTGCCTGCTCAGCAGATGGCCTCTCCCCAGATATTCAATTCCAGGCTCCCCGCAGGTTCAGTACGTTTCCGAGCACGATTCAAAGTGTTGGTGCTGACCTTTAAAGCCCTAAACGGCCTCGGTCCTGTATACCTGAAGGAGCGTCTCCACCCCCATCGTTCAGCCCGGATACTGAGATCCAGCGCCGAGGGCCTTCTGGCGGTTCCCTCATTGCGAGAAGTGAGGCTACAGGGAACCAGACAGAGGGCCTTCTCGGTAGTGGCACCCGCCCTGTGGAACGCCCTCCCATCAGATGTCAAAGAGATAAAGAATTACCTGACATTCAGAAGACATCTTAAGGCAGCCCTGTTCAGGGAAGTTTTTAATATGTAATGCTGTACTGTTTTTAACACTGATTGGGAGCCGCCCAGAGTGGCTGGGGAAACTTAGCCAGATGGGCGGGGTATAAATAATAAATTATTATTATTATTATTATTATTATTATTATTATTATTATTATTATTATTATTATTATTATTATAGAAGTCAGACCTTTTCCTTTATCCTCCCACCTCTTCTCCCATTCACATCAAGGGGCAAGCAAGGATATGGGTATTAGAAGTAGCTATGGGATGAAGGGCCTAATTCCATCACTCAGTCCGAAGTCCGCTCCATCCCACTTTTTAGAAAGAATGCACAGAAATTGGCCATTCAAACTGAATAATTGTACGAATTCTGTGCACACTTCTTACATAAAAGTTCAGTTTCCACATTTTGTTTCCCCATAAAATACACATAAAATACACATGGAGCCAGTGTGGTGTAGTGGTTAAGAGCAGTAGTCTCGTAATCTGGGGAACCGGGTTCGCATCTCTGCTCCTCCACATGCAGCTGCTGGGTGACCTTGGGCCAGTCACACTTCCCTGAAGTCTCTCAGCCCCACTCACCTCACAGAGTGTTTGTTGTGGGGGAGGAAGGGAAAGGAGATTGTGAGCCGCTTTGAGACTCCTTAAAGGGAGTGAAAGGCGGGAGATCAAAATCCAAACATTTTAATGTGTGCTTTTTAAATGTAAAATGTAATTTTTTGTGTGTGCGTTCTTTGCAAAATTCAGCAAAGGTTGCAATCTGATTCTAATCTGCAAGCAAGTTTGGGAACATGGGATCAGGTCCATCCATCGTGAAAAGCAGTCTGAACAAATGCCTCCTCCATTTCTCCTAGGTATAACTATGTGGTAAAATCCTGTAGGCAGCTGATGTAGTGGTGATTCAGCACATGGTCAGCTGGCCTACAGAGGTGTCAAATTGGTAGGTGTTGGGGAGGGCATCTGTCTAAAACAGGTTTCCTCAACTTCGGCCCTCCAGATATTTTTGGCCTACAACTCCCATGATCCCTAGCTAGCAGGACCAGTGATCATGGATGCTGGGAATTGTAGTTTCAAAACATCTAGAGGGCCCAGGTTGAGGAATCCTGGTCCAAAACATTTGGGAGGCAAGACGCTTCAGTCTCTAGTCAAAATTAGGGTTGTTGCCTGATTAAACAAATTGTAGATGATCGATGCAGTCAATGAAATTTACATACTTTTTCACTTTTCTAAAACTATAGTTTGCGGCATGGGGGAAATTGTTTGTTTTTTGATGATAGATGTATACCCTGCAGCAAACGCTGTCCTAGATGGGTCAAGCCCTCCTAGAAGAACAGAATCATAAAATTGGAAGGAGCCTCAAAAGTAACTCTGCTGATTCTGCTATAAGCATCCTTATTAGGTTTAACCTCTCCTTATGAACTCTCCTGTTTCAGAGTGAACAAGGTGACTGCCATCTGCGGGTTGTTGAACTCCATCTTTCATCATCCCCAACAAGCATGGTCAATAGTCAAGGATGATGGGAGTTGTAGTCCAGCCACAACTGGGGGTGGGTGGGAAAAGGTTAGCCACCGCCTATAGGTTAAAGGTTGCAGCCCTAGTATAAATGAGTGACTGTTTCCAATCAAGGAATGGTTGTTTGGACCTGTGTTCAATGTTCTGATCATAGAATAGCTTTTGATCTTGCACAGGCATCTGCTATTGAAAGAGAAGTCAATTTGGTGCCGTCAAAATGTTGATAGACTACAACTCAACATCATCCTTGATAATTGACCATGCTGTTTGTGGCTAATGAGCGGTGGTTCAAAAGCAACAGATGGGCACTACCTAGGGGAGGCATTTTTCTGCAGTTCTGCCTCCCCCAGTGCCACCATCTAAACCAATGATTCCTGAACTCTTTAGGGCAGCCACCCAGTTGGTTCCATAAACTCATCTCCAGAGCCCCTGACCCTACCCTATAGAAAACATTATTCATTGGTGGCCTGGTGTTTTGTTAGCTCAAAAATCTGAAAACGAGCGAGGTCCCAACTAGAGAAGAATGGCAACTTAAACTGATGGAATATGCACAGCTTGCGGATCTAACATATAGAATAAGAGAACAAGAACATACATTTAAAAGAAGATTGGGAAATGTTTATTGAATATATGGGAGGAAAATGTGTACATTTGAAAAATCTTGGCAGCATTAAGATAAATTCAACAGCATAAACAAGGTTTTTTGTTGGATGTAATAATGGAATCTGGGACATGGGTGGCACTGTGGGTTAAACCACAGAGCCTAGGACTTGCCAATCAGAGGGTCGCGGTTCGAATCCCCATGATGGGGTGAGCTCCCATTGCTCGGTCCCTGCTCCTGCCAACCTAGCAGTTCAAAAGCACGCCAAAGTGCAAGTAGATAAATACGTACCACTCCGGTGGGATGGTAAACGGTGTTTCCATGCGCTGCTCTGGTTCGCCAGAAGCGGCTTAGTCATGCTGGCCACATGACCCGGAAGCTGTACGCCGGCTCCCTCGGCCAGTAAAGCAAGATGAGCGCTGACTGGACCTAATGGTCAGAGGTCCCTTTACCTTTATCTAATAATGGAATACTGAATGGTTTAGTTTATGTAAAATATGCAGGGATTTATGATATGCAAAACAAACCATGGAAAGAGAAGAAGGGAAGTCACTGGCATTTTAAGGTTGTCTAAACAAATATTCTAAAGTGAAAAACAGAAAATTTAATTGTGTGTGTGTGTGTGTGTGTGTGTGTGTGTGTAGAGAGAGAGAGAGAGAGCATTATTCAGAAGAGCAGATTTTGCAACCCACCAAGCAAGATAACAACACAATTAAATTCGAAAGTCACAATTAATTGCACACCTATTCAAAATCCAATTAAAACTATTTAGTTTAATTAATTCAACAAAATTAATGAACTCGACCCACTGATACTGCCCACTTTTATCTCCCACTCCTCACCCCCAGGTATTCCCACTGTTCTACCCAGTGGTTCTGATGCTCTGGAACAGATGCAGGTGACACAATGGGAAGGGAGAATCACACAAAACTGCCTCTCCTTCTCTTACGTTGGTGGACGCTGAGTTAAAAGCTATTCCTTGAGCAGGACGGCAGCACTGGATTTTCACCCGTCGTCTAGAGTGCTGAATAATCCAGCCAGGCAGTTGGCAAATCTCCCCCTCCCCTCGCTCCCATCCCTACCCAGCCATTTAAGGCCAAAAGAAAAGAAGAGAAAATTGGGGAGAATTCTGAGCCAGCAGCTGGGAGGAAATGCTCTGAATGAGAAGTGTTTGCATGTGCATCTGGGGAGGCGGTCATTTGGTCTTCTGATTTCGCCTCCTCTTAAGAAAACAAATGTTGCTTTCCACAATAATAACTTCCCATCTTTGATTGCAAGGATTCTGAATGAAACCAGGGAGTTTGTCAATTTTAGCTATTCATGAAGGCAGCAAATGCGACTTTCCGACTCTTCCCTTCTTGTTGTCATCAGCTGTTGCTGGATCATAAGGAAACCACAGCAAGGCTGTGTCACTGGATTCCACTTGGATTGAAATTCAGAAAAGATTTAGAGGTTCATCATCATCATCATCATCATCATCATCATCATCATCATTTTTCCCATCACTTGGTAGTCACAGAAATATAGAACTCATCCAATGATGGGCTGTACTCAGCCCTGGAGCGCATGGTGAAATGAGAGCGAAGAGAGCTCCCCTGAGCATCTGCAGAGAACTGTTTCATTTGCAATGAATAACCACGGTGCTTTGCTAGTTCAGCCAGGATGAAGATTAGACAATACCCACCAATGATGTATAGTGTCTGGAAAAGGAGGGTCCATTTCTGAATGACCCTGGTGCATATGTGAAGCAAACAAACATGGAGGGAATGGCGGCTGTGTCTTGAAGTTTCCCAAGCCTCAGGGAGGTTAGATTGGTCTCAACTAGGGTCAGGGCCTTTTCAGCACCGGACCCAATCTGTTACAAGAAACTAGGGCCCTGTGAGACTTGACATCTTTCTGCAGGGCCTGCAAGACAGAGCTGTTCCACCTGGCCTTTGGTTTGGACTCAGTCTGACCCTTCTGTTGCCCTCCCCTTATGGCCTTGATTTATCAGCTACTTTAAAATGAGGCTGGATTTTAAATTGCATTTTAACCTGTATTTTAAATTGGTTTTTTTCCCCTCCCCTCCCCCCCCCCCACCTACTATTGTAGCACCCTGCTTGTGGTTAACGCTTAGCTGGAATGAAATATTCAACACAGCAATAGAGAAATTAAAATAATAATTTATTTGTCAGACAAATAAATGAGAGACACAGTGGTATATGATTACCAATGCTCTGCCCACTCCAGCCCTGATGGTCAGCACTTATATTTCCTCAACCCAGGCCCCTTGCTCCTCCTTTGGCTGCCTCTGTCCAATCAGCCTGGTTGAAATTCCTCTTGGCTGTTTGCTAGAACCAATCATAAAAGATACACCCATTTCCTATTACCTTTTATGGGAGACAAAGAGCTATATTTCCTTCTATCTATAAATGGCAAATAAATAGTCATATATCTTACATTTGCCTCAACAAGGCACCTTAATTACCAGCTCACCTCTTGCCCTCCTTGCCCTATTGCCCTCCAAAACAGATGGTTAATGGTTTTAAATTTTTATTTTAAACAGATGTCAGAGATCTTGGGTTCACATTCTCATGCATCATCAATGAAAGATCTCCTTCTTCGGAGGTCTTTAAGCAGAGGCCTGACAACCATATGTCAGGAGTGCTCTGATGGTGTTTCCTGCCTGGCAGGGGGCTGGGCTCGATGGCCCCTGTGGTCTCTTCCAACTATATGATTCTATGAAATAAGAATCTAACATAAGAATCTAACATTTCTTACTTTCTAAATCCTTTGCATAATTACATTTAAGCCAATATATTTCATACATTAACATATATAGCTTTTTAGAAGGAAAGGAAAGGCCTTTTCAAAGTAAAAAGGGAACTTAGTAAAAGCTAAATTCTCTAAGTTCTCTGAAGCTTCAAAGCGGCTTCAGAGAGAAGCATCTTTCCCTAGCCATCTGCTGTTTCCATTAGCTCTTGCCGTTTACCCTGTGACTCAAGTCTCTAATGGAAGACACATGGTATTATATTTTGTTAAACAATGAGTGCTTTTGCAGCATTCTGTAATTTGTATGGTCAGTGTGACCTTTTGCTTCCAGCCTGTAATTCCCTTTTACAACCCTGAGGTACTCGTCTCCTGCAATAAATCAAGGGGGCCCTTGTCCAGGAAGATAAACACCTGCCGGTCTTTTAGACAGCTGGTCTTCTGCCTGGCATTAAAACACACAAGCATCTGCAAATATATATATTTTAAAGCTCATTTTAAAATACAGGCCTTGATCAGATGCCTCATAATACAGATCTTGATCAGATGCCTCACTATGTTTTTACTGTGATTTTATTGGTGTTAGCCATCATAAACCTGGCTCTGGCTGGGGAGGGCGGGGTATAAATTTATTATTTATTTTTATTATTATTATTAAAGTTCAAAGCATGGCAGCTGAGGCTTTTCTTTTTCTTTCCCCCTGGCTGGTCCTCAGGTGGATGGAACCCATGGTCACTGTGGGGAGAATGCACCCGGGACTGCGGAGGAGGCCTGCAGACTCGCACCCGGACCTGCCAGCCCCTTCCGGACGATGGCATCATCTGCGAGGGAGTCTTAGAAGAAGGCCGGCTGTGCAACAGGAAAGCTTGCAACCGTAAGTGGCTTGGGTTTCCAGCTCACCACCTTCATGATCCTCATATCTGTGCAGAAGCGTTGCTCACATTCAGGCCCCATTAAGGTTTGCACCGGACTGTGGGTTGCGTCCAATGAAATCATTACATTGTCACAAAGACTTCTGCTTGCACGAAATACGTTTCCCTTCCCTTCCCTCTCCTCGTGCAGCCTCCCCCCAAATTTGCTGTAGATGATGGTAGGAACCCCTGGAACTGATTTTGGGGGGTGTTGAGGGGGGAGGAGAATCATAGAATCGTAAGAGCTGGAAGGGACCCAGGGTCATCTAGTCCAACAATGCAGGAATCCTACAATGCAGGAATCCCACAATGCAGGAATCCCACAATGCAGGAATCCCACAATGCAGGAATCACGGCTAAAGCATCCATGACAGATGGTCATCCAACCTCTGCTTAGAGACCTCCAAGGAAGGAGAGTCCACTGCCTCTTGTGGGAGTCTATTCCATTGCCAAACAGCTCTTACTGTCAGAAAGTTTTTCTGGGGTTGGACTAGATGACCCTGGGTCCCTTCCAACCCTATGCTTTTAATACTTAATGCTGTATTGTGTTTAATACTTGATTGGGAGCCACCCAGAGTGGCTGGGGAAACTCAGCCAGATGGGCGGGGTATAAATAATTTATTATTATTATTATTATTATTATTATTATTATTATTATTATTATGGTTCTATGAGATCAGGAGAGCCCCTGTTATCAACAGGGAATTTGCAACTCACCCTTATACATAATCTCCAAGATTCCTCAGATGAAAATTATTATTTAAAAACTATCAGATTCTGGTGAATAGGACACACTACCGTGGTTTGCCTTAAGGCAGAGTTGTGGAATCTTTTGCAATCCAGCTCCAACCTGCCCCAGCCAGCATGCCCAATGGCGAGGGTCGGTGGGAGTTGTCGTTCAGCAATGTCTGTAGAGCAACAGGTTCCCCATCCCTGGTCTAAAGAGTGTTTGCCTTTTGTGCATCCTGACATTTCTGCGCCGTGCTGTACTGCTATGTCTGCCTATAAATGCAAATCAAGCAGCCAGAAATGAGAGCTAAATGAGGCCAATTAATCCCCCCGTTTATTGAAACAGGCAAGAGATCATGGTGGAATGGTAAGGAGGGACATCTTACAAGTTTGTACCAGGCCTGGAGAAATGGTATGTGGGCACTGCCTAGCTCATTTTCAGTATTTCCCACAAATGACAGTAACTACTACGGGCAGGCTAATGTGAGCGAGCCTTGCTGATTATAATTATACCTTTATCTCCAACTTTTCCTGTGGTTTTCAGTGAAATACATTTGATTAGACCTTCCGACCAGTCCATTCTCCTGCAGCCTGGTGCCTTCCAGATATTTTAAACTACAACTCCCATCAGCTCCAGAGGCAATAGGAACATAAAGAGCACAAGAATAGCTTGCTGGATCAGGCCAGCAGCCCATCTAGTCCAGCATCCCGTGTTCACAGTGGCTGTGGGAAACCTGGGAGCAGGATGTGAGCACAAGACCACTGCCCCCTCTTGTGGCTTCCAGCTTTCCCTAGAAGCACAAAACAAAGATGCTTCCTCTTTAAAAACATGTACAAGAGATGAAGGGAATTGCAGCCTTTAAATGTCCACCTGAAACTTGCATTAGTTAATGGCCGTGGGGTGAATATTGCTGGCGGATCGGATTGATAACAGAGCTTTGTGGAAATTGCATCTCTGTCAAATTTCAGTTTGAAATGTTGGTTTTGCAAGCAGCCCAACAGCTTGCCAGAGGATACGGCTGTCCATAGACCTGCAGAAATAGCGGCGATGATAAATTGTCATGATGAATTAAGAGCCTGCTAGCTCAGGCCCATGACCCATACGCTCCGGCATCCTGTTCTCACAGTGGTCAGCCGGATGCCTCTATCGGGAAACCCACAATCAGGATTCAAACACAAGACCACTCTCCCCTCCTGTGGTTTCCAGCAACTGTAATTCAGAAGCATTGCTGCTTCCAACTGCGGAGGCAGAGCAATGGCTAGAGGCCATTGATAGCCCTCTCCTCCATGAATTTGTCTAATTTCCTCTTAAAGCTATCCAAGTTGGTGACCATCCTGTGGCAGTGAGTTGTGTGGCGAGTCCCCCCCCCCCCCGGGGAAATAAAGACACATGACACAATTATGAAGGTTAATGGGCTAAATAACGCCACAACTTTATTGGTTACAGGTGATGAGCGGTATTGGCTTAGGCATTGGTCCTAACTGACTATATCCAACTCCAGCCCATCCGCTTGAAGTCCGGGAAGGGTTAACCACCAGTAGGGGGAGTCCTGCTGATGCACATCAACTAGGAGCTCCCCCGGTGTCACCGATAAGGGGCGTGCCTTAGGCTCTAACCTCCCTAGGCTTCAGACAGGGCTATGCCACCTGGAATCCTTTATCAGACTACCCTTCAATATGTGGGGCAGGTGATGGCGCTTCCTCCCCTCTTCCATCTACAGAACAATACCAATGCCTAACCGCCAACACCCAGAAAGTTGTGACGATTTGCTATGAGGTAGGCAAAAACCAAGTGGCTGGTGCCAGTTTGCCAAGTGGAAAAATTCCTAGCAGGCCCCTCAACGGCGACCAACCAAGGTCAAGGAATGAGAACCTTATAGGGCGGGAGGGTGGAAAGAGGAACAGCTGGAGGCGGCAAAAGAAAGAGATCCCCAGCCACGCCTGCGTTAAATAGGGTAAGCCAGGCCCCCAGAGCTAGCCGATTGGCTGGCCATGGGAGTGACGTGGCCAGGGATTCCCCCAATTGCGCGGGGGCTTTTATCTGTCCTGAATCTTACAACATTCACCTTCGTGGGACACCCACGAGTTATAGTGTTATGACGGAGGGAGAAAAGCTTCTCTCTATCTACCTGGTGAGTTCAAAACTTCTGGAGAGCACCATGTTGGGGAAGGCATGCAAAAGTTGTTGGTGTGTCTATTTTTTAAAAAAAGAAATTATAACTTTCTTCAAAAGGAAGGGAAAAGTGGACTTCCTTAGCAGAGTTACAGGTAGGTAGCCATGTTGGTCTGCCGTCGTCGAAACAAAATAAAAATAAATTTAAAAATTCCTTCCAGTAGCACCTTAGAGACCAACTAAGTTTGTTATTGGTGTGAGCTTTCGTATCTGAAGAAGTGTGCATGCACATGAAAGCTCATAGCAATAAGAAACTTAGTTGGTCTCTAAGGTGCTACTGGAAGGAATTTTTTAATATATTTTTTTATTTTGTTTCCTTAGCAGAGTCATGGATGCAACAGCCCTGGCTCAGAAAAGGTTGAGCCCTGGAAGGACTAGAATGATTTCACACGTTGTTTGGCATTTCCATAAAGTTAAATCATATTGTAGCTGGAATCTTTAAAAGGAAACTTTCCACTGCATTAGGCTTTCATCTTTTCATTCCCTTTGACTAATTTGTCTAGACGGGCAGAGGGATCCTTGCCAAAGTTTCCCCTTGTTGATTCGCCTCTATCTGTGCTCCATCAGCTCTCCAAATAGGCGTGGGACTGAGGGCCAGGATTAGATGAGACGGCGGGAGGTTTGTGATCTGGATCTCATGCAGGTTTTTAGCATATTTTTTAAAAATGAATCAAATGCACCTAAGTGCAGAAGGAGAGAGATTTGATATTTCCTCCTGTGTCCATTTCCAATTCTTTCAGCGGCTCCAGGATGGGTGGGGTGGTCCTCTTCTTCTTCCCTTTTCTATTTTGTTTGCTTGTTTGCTTAAAGGAGAACCTCATCTGCTTGTGTCATAAAACAGAATAGCTAAGGCATTGGTTTTCTGTAGCATCAGAGCAGCAATCAATTTCTCCCTTTCCAAATCCAGCTCAATTTCCCCAGAGCAACTCCGGCATCCCAGCCTTTGTACTTTAAACACAGTCTTCCAAGCAGTTCCCTCTCCCTCTGTTGTTGGTTAGTCGTTTAGTCGTGTCCAACTCTTCGTGACCCCCTGGACCAGAGCACACCAGGCACTCCTGTCTTCCACTGCTTCCCGCAGTTTGGTCAAACTCATGCTGGTAGCTTCGAGAACACTGTCCAACCATCTCGTCCTCTGCCGTCCCCTTCTCCTGGTGCCCTCCATCTTTCCCAACATCAGGGTCTTTCCCAGGAAGTCTTCTCTTCTCATGAGGTGGCCAAAGTCTTGGAGCCTCAGCTTCAGGATCTGTCCTTTCAGGGAGCACACAGGGCTGATTTCCTTCAGAATGGAGAGGTTTGATCTTCTTGCAGTCCATGGGACTCTCAAGAGTCTCCTCCAGCACCATAATTCAAAAGCACCAATTCTTTGGCCATCAGCCTTCTTTATGGTCCAGCTCTCACTTCCCTACATCACTACTGGGATTACTATAGCTTTAACTATACCGACCTTTGTCGGCAAGGTGTTATCTCTGCTTTTTAAGATGCTGTCTAGGTTTGTCATTGCTTTTCTCCCAAGAAGCAGGCGTCTTTTAATTTCGTGACTGCTGTCACCATCTGCAGTGATCGTGGAGCCCAAGAAGGTAAAATCTCTCACTGCCTCCACTTCCAATTATGGAGGCAGAACGCAGCCATTAGGACCATCAATTGCCCTCTCCTGCCCTGTGTTTTCAGATGCAGTGAAGTCTCCTGTCCTTTCTGCAGTGCTGAACTGAGATTCAGTTCCTGTTCTAGCCACCCTCTCTGTGTGGGATTGAGGGACTGGCATACGACACTGTAATTTGCCCCAGGCTGCAAACACGTATTGGGCGCAGTGCCCACCCAGAATTTTAGCCAGTGTGTCATGCTGTCAGGTCTCTGCCCCATGGAAGTTACCAGCTGGTGGCAACCACAAGGGAGGAAAGAAATAAACAAAGACCAGCCAATACCTTCCACAGCCTCAGATTCCAACCCAAGAAAAGCAATAAAGGGCACTAGCATTTCATAGGTGGCGTCAGCTTTTGCATATAAATGCCGGCTTCTGAGTGTCTTCGTAGGCAAAAGTCTGATGCCTCCAGGGTCTTGGTGAGAATTACTGTTTATTGCAGATTGAAAACAGAATTACTTCAGGTTTAACAACAGCCATTTTCCTTTTCCCCCAGCTGGTGTCTTTTCTTTCCGTCCAGCCAGTTTGATGTTGTTGTTGTTTTTTGGGGGGGAGAGAAAAGCCGGTTTGTAGGACAGCATCCAGAGTTTGTAGTAATTTCTGTTTATTGCTTGCTTGAGGCAAAGAACCCAGCGATCCCTTCCTTGCTAATTCAGACACGGAGACCTCAGCCATCTATTGGACGTGGACCAAGGTAGCGGTTTCACAGGCCAAACACATCTCAGCAGCCAGCAACTAACATCATCTGACCATTATGTGAGGGGGGGGGAGAGAGAAGAGATGTACTTTGTCTAGTGGACAAGGAAGGAATGGTTTGGTGGAAAGCAAGGAGAAGATCTGGCAAGTTCTCACCTGGGATCAGACAGCAGGCGCTCCCAAAGAATTTGGAGAATATTAACAAAATTATAAAACCATAGAGATGGAAGGGGCCCAAAGAACAATCTAGTCCAACACCCTGGAATGCAGGAATCACAGGTATTCCCATAAAAGAGTGTTAGGGGAACTTCAGAGCCGTTACACCAGCTGTTGTTGTTGTTTAGTCGCTTAGTCATGTCCGACTCTTCGTGACCCCATGGACCAGAGAACGCCAGGCACCTCTGTCCTCCACTGCCTCTTGCAGTTTGGTCAAACTCATGCTGGTAACCTCAAAATCACTATCCAACCATCTCGTCCTCTGTTGCCCTCTTCTCCTGGTGCCCTCCATCCTTCCCAACATCAGGATTTTTTTCCAGAGAGTCTTCTCTTCTCATGAGGTAGCCAAAGTATTGGAGCCTCAGCTTCAGGATCTGTCCTTCCCGTGAGCACTCAGGGCTGATTTCCTTCAGAATGGAGAGGTTTGTTCTTCTTGCAGTCCATGGGACTCTCAAGAGTCTCCATAATTCAAGAGCACGATAATTCAAAAGCATCCATTCTTCGGCGATCAGCCTTCTTTATGGTCCAGCTCTCACTTCCATACATCACTACTTGGAAAACCATAGCTTTAACTATAGGGACCTTTGTTGGCAAGGTGATCTCTCTTCACCAGCTGACAGTGGTCTAAAGCAAATCTGATCATGGTCTACAGCTGCTTGTTAGCATCTGAGACTTGGCACACCTTGTCACAGGTATGAAGTGATGGAGAAATTGGTCAGTTTCCATTATTATCAGTTTCTCATTTCTCCAGTCTTAAATTCCGTTCTCCACAATTTTGCATTCGTTTGTGATTTATTTATTTTTTAAAAACCAAGTATTTTAGCAAATTTTCTCCAAATAGGAACATTTTTCCTAGTAGGATGCATTTGTGTAATGATATTTTTACTAATTTGTGCATTTCATGAACATTTCCCCCTTAATATATGCATCTGAACAGTGGTAATTGTTAAGAACAGCCGTGTTTCTGTTTGTGTAATGTTTCCGTAGGCAGCAGTTAGTGAGCTTTACATTAAAATGCCAAGTGAACTGGATTTCTCCCCCCCCTCCCTCCCTACTGTTGTGCAACAATAACTATAAATTCTTCAGCAAACCGAAGTCTGAATAAGAGTCTACCAGTTGCATGCTCTTTTAGCCCTGGGATGCTACAGGGCTTGTCCATGCCCTTGGCATGATGGGAAATGTAGTTCCCATGTGATCAAGAGGGCCTTGGAGCAATCAGGTGTCCAAACGTTGATAGCCAGAGCCTCTCAACCTCCCCAGCTGTCACAGCACAGTTGTTTAGGGTTGGACAGGACTGATCCTTGTTGCTTCTTAGGAGACCTTTGTGGGAATGTTCAGGGGTGCAGGAGAGGATATATTATTTGATTATAGCCTTTTCAACTTGTATAAACAAGTTCACAATTTAGCAGAGTAACATTCCCCTTTATAAACTTGCAGCGGATGCATTTGCTCAGGCTCCCTAAAGCCTCTGTAATAACTGTTCTGGTATTTTCCCCTTATTCCCTCATAAAAGATAAGACACAACACAGTCCTCTATAAAAGTATAAAAAAGAGTTTACTCACATTCTGTCCACAATCAGATCCCAGAAGGCAGACTTAGCTTAGAAAAATAACATACACCTGGAAACTGTCTCATAAGGAGACAGTCCCTCTGTCCTCTTTTGGCTGGAGGACAAGAGAGCATCTTTGGCTAAGCAGATGTTGCTTCTTCGATGCATGTGGTCAAAGAGAGAGAGATGGCTGCCCTGCCCTGTGCTTTTGTCGTTACCTGCACAGGTGAGGCCACACCCACCTCTAGTCACATGCAGAGGAAGTCTGTCCCAGCCCAGAAGGAAACAGGAGGTTTACCTGCTGGCTGGACAAACATTCCTCCCCATGTGCAAACATGTTCACTCTAGGAATGTTGTACTTGATTGCTCTTGTGTCTCACATCCCACAACCTTGAGTCAGTCATGCTCTCTTAGCATAACGTACCTCGCAGGGTTGTTGTGAGGGAAAAAATGGAGGGGAGAAAGCCCTGTTAATTCTTGGAGAGAAGGTGGGCTTTAAATGCATTAGAATTATGACTGGAAAAGTGGGCAGACACTTGCCTCAAGCCTTCATGTGTTGGCAAAATAATCAGTGTTCTGGAAGACATTTCTAATTAATTCAGACTTCACACTGGAGTCTAAATTAACAGCGGAGAAGTGCTTTTTTAAAATAGTTATGCGGCAGAACTAGCAGTTTCCACCCACCCCTGCTTCAATTCAGAATATACATTTCCAATCAGCCTCCTCACAGTATGTGATGCTAAAACAGTATTTTTCTTTTTGTCATAATTAAACCTTTCACACCCAAAATACACAGAAAGTTCAGAAAATAGGAAGGGCGTGTGTTCTAGGAAGACTCTAGCTACATAGAACAGCAATGTGCCTCCCTCTGAAAGATCAATACATCTCACGATACTGTAGGTATACTCAGTGGTAGGACACCTGCTTTCATGTAGAAGGTCTCAGGTTCGATCCCTGGCAATACCAGGGAGGGCTGGGGATATTTTTTGCCAGAAACACTGGAGAGCATTTGCCAGTCAATGCCCTAGAGCAGGGGTGGCCAACTCCCAAGAGACTGCAATCTACTCATAGAGTTAAAAACTGGCAGTGATCCCTTTTTTGGGGTTCAGGTCAAAGTTGTTGAGCTTCTTTTAGGGATGAGGAAAGCCCCATTTTTTTTGGGGGGGTGCAGGGCAAATATGTTGAGCTTTTTTTTTTAGGCGAGCCAAACTTGTTGAACTTCTTTGAGGGGAGCCAGTGATCTACCAGTGATCTACCACAGACATCCAGTGATCTAGGGGCAGGTCACAATCTACCTGTTGGACATGCCTGCCCTGAAACTGATGAACTATGCAGAATTAGTCCATCTGTATAACAGGAAGAATTCAAAATGTGAGGGACCAGAGATTCTCAGAAGATTGGAGTAAATTTGTGGACTATTTGAAACTCATGCTGGTAGCTTCAAGAACACTGTCCAGCCATCTCGTCCTCTGCCGTCCCCTTCTCCTTGTGCCCTCCACCTTTCCCAACATCAGCGTCTTTCCCAGGGAGTCTTCTCTTCTCATGAGGTGGCCAAAGTCTTGGAGCCTCAGCTTCAGGATCTGTCCTTCCAGGGAGCACTCAGGGCTGATTTCCTTCAGAATGGATAGGTTTGATCTTCTTGCAGTCCATGGGACTCTCAAGAGTCTCCTCCAGCACCATAATTCAAAAGCATCCATTCTTCGGCAGATCATATTTTTACCCCCAAAGAGGGGACTTGCAGTTGAGCTCAACCGAATAATAATAATAATAATAATAATAATAACAATAATAATAATAATAATAATTTATTGTTTGTACCCCGCCCATCTGGCTAGGTTTCCCCAGCCACTCTGGGCGGCTTCCAACAAAGATGAAAGATACACTAAAATGTCACATATTAAAAACTTCCCTGAACAGGGCTGCCTTCAGATGTCTTCTGAATGTCAGGTATATGTTTATCGCTTTGACATCTGATGGGAGGGTGTTCCACAGGGCGGGCGCCACTACTGAGAAGGCCCTCTGCCTGGTTCCCTGTAACTTGGCCTCTCGCAGTGAGGGAACCGCCATAAGGCCCTCGGAGCTGGACCTCAGTCTCCGGGCAGAACGATGGGGGAGGAGACGCTCCTTCAGATATACTGGAAAGATATACTGGGAAGACTTTTGCAGGTTGAGGAGCAAAGACCATGATTTCAAGCTGCTTTGAATTGGTGCTTCAGCAGGGTGAATTCCCATCACCGTCACCTACCCAGCCAATTAATAAATAAATCCAAGCTGAAGCAACAGTATGTCAACACGCTCCCTGGCACGTCGTCGCAAAGTGCCAACGCCTGTGGGTTTCATGAGACGGTGCCACAGAGCGGGCTGAGAACATCACCAGCAGCTCCTGTTTACTCTCTGAAAACGATAGCAGTGAGGGAGCCAGTTGAATTGGGAGCACACTGCCGTCTGGCAAGCAGCAGTGTCTGACATTTCAGAATATACCGGGTATACGCAGATCAGGCGTGGCAGAGGCTTCCACCTCCTTGTTCTGCAGGCTTGGTTCTCCTCCACCACCACCACCACACCAGGCAGCTGTCGAAACTGATGCACATCAAAGGGCTGGCTCGCTCAACACGCTTCTTTCAGAAACAACTTGGGGATCCGTATGTTTTCCCTGGCATTCAAAGGGTACCCGATCATGGGTTTGCTGCTGGCTGCCACCCACCCCTCAAATGCCCCAAAATATCACCCCTTGCAAGATAACATGAAGCATCTCCCTCGTGCTCCCAGGGTGACAGAAGAGTTCTTCTGCATCAGCTGGGCTTGTAAACGGTTCCTTGACGTGCTATGCGTGGGATAAGCCTGCTGTCAGTCAGTAATGTCTTAATACTCCTTCGCTGAGAGATGACCTTTTACAAGATCTACATCATAAAAAAATATATATTTAAAAACCCCACAAGGATTGCTGTGGCAGATCAGGCTTCTGCCACAGGTTGCGCGACATGAATAATGAGTCTTGGCACTGACGTGGCACATTGATGCACCTGACAGTCATTGGCGGAGTGAAGCACCTTTCCCACGAAGAAAGCCTACAGCATTCTGCATTATTTAGCTGGGAGGGAAGGCAGCTAAGGAGAGGCACGATGGAATGTTTCTAGGCATGGGGTGGGGAAAGCAGATAGAGGGAACTCTCTTCCCCCGGCCTCTCTCATCATAATGGAACTAGGACTTTGGGGGGGCGGAGAGGAATCTGGTGCAGTTCACATTGAAAAGAGAATCTACATGATTCACAGTTCCCAAAATAATGCACAAAGTGAAACACAACCTATTCACTAAAAGCCTTGCTTCCCCGAATTTTGCAAAGCAGTTGGTCAGTCAAATCTCTCTCACATAAATGGTAAAGGGCGTATATTATTGAATGATGAAAGGCGTATATTATTGAAAACAGCTTGTGGGAAATGCATCTGCTGGACAAAAGTGCATACCAACATGTGTAGGATAGGAGAAACCTGGCGGCGAATTTTGACGAGGACATAAAAACAGTGACTGATTTTGAAATGGAAGATTCTGACTCATCTGAGGCCATGTACCTCCTCCATGAGATGCCCGAAAGGTGGCAACATGAGAACAGGGCCTTTTCTGCAGTGGCTCCTGGTTCGTGGAATGCTCTCCCCAGGGAGAAAAAATTAGGCACCAGATGAAAACCTTTCTCTTTAACCAGGCTTTTGGCTGCTTAACTTCCCAGGACCTTTTAAATGTGTTTGTGTGAAGGGGGTTCTTGTTATTATTATGCAATTTGTGTCCTCATTTTGCATTTGTATGTTGTAAACCACTCTGTGATCTTCAGATGAAATGTGTTATACAAATTTTAATAAAGGAGGAGGAGGAGGAATGAGAACCTGAATTTGACAGTTTTGCCCATGCCAAATTAGAACTCAGGGTCATCCCTGTGAATCTACCGTATTTTTTGCTCTATAAGACACACCAGACCATAAGACGCACCTAGTTTTTAGAGGAGGAAAACAGGAAAAAAAAATATTCTGAATCTCAGAAGCCAGAACAGCAAGAGGGATCACTGCGCAGTGAAAGCAGCAATCCCTCTTGCTGTTCTGGCTTCTGGGATAGCTGGACAGCCTGCATTCGCTCCATAAGACGCACACACATTTCCCCTTACTTTTTAGGAGGGAAAAAGTGAGTCTTATAGAGCAAAAAATACAGTAATTGGCTGTAGGTTCTAGACAGACCAAAGGAGCTTAATTCTTGATACATACCTAAGAGCATAAGAAAATAAGAAGAGCCTGCCTGATCAAGCCAAGATCTAGGGCAGCATTCTGTTCTCACAGTGGCCAACCAGATGCCCCTGGGAAATCTGGATGGAGGACTCAAGCACAACAGCCCTCTCCCTTCCTGTGCATAGCTGTCAACTTTTCCCTTTTCTCACGAGGAATCCTATTTGGCATAAGGGAATTTCCCTTAAAAAAAGGGAAACGTTGACAGCTATGTTCCTGTGGTTTCAAGCAACTGGCATTCAGAAGCTTTGCTGCCTTTGACTATGGTGGCAGAGCGTAGCCATCATGGCTAGAGCATGCTGCTGACAATGCCAAGGTTGCAGGTTCAATCCCTGTAAGAAGCAGCTACATATTCCTGCATTGTGGGGGGGTTGGACTAGATGACCCTCAGGGCCCCTCCCAACTGTAGGATTCTGAGAAGCACATTTCTGAGCATCTCCCCTACCATAATTTCAGATACAACTGTGCCTTTGCCCATGAATTTGAACAATTCACTTTTAGAACCATCCAAGTTGCTAGTCATTACAGACTCCTGCAGGGATGAGTTCAATGGTTCCACAGGGTTGGCTGCCCAAGATCCTTCAAAAAGAAGACTGTCCTCTGTAAAGGAGGGCACATGTCCACCCTGTTCTTATAGAGCCACTGAAGGCCCAGGGCCCCCTCCTCACTTAATTTGAAACCTAGGGCTAGAAGAATTGATGCTCTTGAATTATGGTGCTGGAGGAGACTCTTGAGAGTCCCATGGACTGCAAGAAGATCAAACCTATCCATTCTTAAGGAAAGCAGCCCTGAGTGCTCACTGGAGCAGAGGCTCCAAGACTTTGGCCACCTCATGAGAAGAGAAGACTCCCTGGAAAAGACCCTGCTGTTGGGAAAGATGGAGGGCACAAGGAGAAGGGGACGACAGAGGATGAGATGGTGGGACAGTGTTCTTGAAGCTACCAGCATGAGTTTGACCAAACTGCGAGAGGCAGTGGAAGACAGAAGTGCCTGGCATGCTCTGGTCCAGGGGGTCACGAAGAGTCGGACATGACTAAACAACTAAACAACAACAACAAGGCTAGATGCACCTTTGCTGTTGTGGAACTTCTGGTGATCCATAGACCCTCAAAGGCTCCCAGTTCAACTCAAGACCAGATGCTGGGGAAGGGACTCTGATTTTGGGGCGGGTTGTCAGGTGGCCTCAATGGGGGCTTTTGTTTTTGTTCTCCCAAGAAAGAGAACTTCTTAAAATTCAGGCCTTTTGCCCCATCAGCTTTAATTAGCAACAGGCACAGCAGCTGAGACCAGGCACGCCAGCAGGGGAGCAGAAAGCAATCACACAACTCATTAGCAAGCGAGATCAGTCATTAGGAGCGGTTCATCAGGTGGAACCCGGGTGCCGAGCAGGAGAAAGGCCGATGGGATTATCTCCCGCTGAACAAACTTGCTGGATCCTGCCAGAGAATTTGTCTTCTTCCTCGCCACCAGCAGGAACCATGCTAGAAAGCACAGAAGTTCTGTTAACAAAAAGAGAATATATATATAGAGAGAGAGACGTTATCAAATTTTGAAAAGCTTCCTTAACCTAACAGTTACCTAGTCCAGCCCACACTTTACCATCTTCTCTGCAAGAATATCAGGGGCTACTTTGTCAAAAGCCGTACTGAAATTAAACTTGTTGTCTTCGTCTTTCCACTTGTCTCTTTAACAACCATCAGCCACCCAAATATTGCTGAGCATGTGTGTTATACTTGCAGACACACAGAAGATTAGCCTTGGTCTCTAATAGCAGGACTGCTCACTGCTGCTGTTCCCAAAGATAAGAGATGCACTCTGCATACATTGTAGGGTTGGGAATTTTCCTTGAAGCGCCCACAGCTATGCAGCTTGGTTAATGTAAGAACACGAGAACAGCTTGCTGGATCTGGTCATTGATTCATATTATTATTATTATTATTATTATTATTATTATTATTACTCTGTCCATCTGACTAGGTTGCCCCATCCACTCTGTGCAGCTTCCAACAGGATATGCAAAAACACAACAACAACAACAACAACAACAACAACAACAACAACAACAACAACAAATATCACACATTAAAAGCCTCCTGATACAGGGCTGCCTTCAGATGTCTACAGTTGTTGTTTAGTCATTTAGTCGTGTCCGCCTCTTCGTGACCGCATGGACCAGAGAACGCCAGGCACCTCTGTCCTCCACTGCCTCCCGCAGTTTGGTCAAACTCATGCTGGTAACCTCGAAAACACTATCCAACCATCTCGTCCTCTGCCGTCCCCTTCTCCTTGTGCCCTCCATCTTTCCCAACATCAGGGTCTTCTCCAGGGAGTCTTCTCTTCTCATGAGGTGGCCAAAGTACTGGAGCCTCAGCTTCACAATCTGTCCTTCCAGTGAGCACTCAGGGCTGATTTTCTTCAGTATGGAGAGGTTTGATCTTCTTGCAGTCCATGGGACTCTCAAGAGTCTCCTCCAGCACCATATGTCTACAGAAGGTTGTATAATTATTTATCTCTTTGACATCTGATGGAAAGGCGTTCCACAGGAATAATAATAACCTAGTCCAGCATCCTGTTCTCAGATTGGCCAGCCTGTGGGAAACCAGCAAGCAGGACTCAAATGCAAGAGCCTTTTCTCCTCCTGCAGTTTCCAGCAATTGGTAGTCAGAAGTATTGCTGTTTCTGACCATGGAGGCAGGACAGAGAAGAGCCCCCATCTCTTGGTCTGGTCACTGAGGTCCAGCTCCGAGGACCATCTGGCAGTTCCCTCACTGTGAGAAGTGAGGTTTCAGGGAACCAGGCAGAGGGCCTTCTCAGCAGTGGCGCCAACCCTGCAGAACGCCCTCCCATCAGGTGTCAAGGAGATGAGTAACTACATAACCTTTCGACGACATTTGAAGGCAGCCCTGTTTAGGAAAGTCTTTAATGTTTTATTCTGTTTTTATATATGCTGGAAGCCTCTCAGAGTGGCTGAGGCAACACAGTCAAACGGGCGGGGTACAAATAATGAAATTATTATTAAAATTCTTCTTGTTGGGAGCTGCCCAAAGTTGCTGGGGAAACTATTATTATTATTATTATTATTATTATTATTATTATTATTATTACTGTGATGCCCATCCCTTCTAAGCTAAACCATACCTTTATGCTTGGAATGCCGTAGGAACGAGGAAGAGGTTGCTGGGGGTTAAAAAGCATTGATGGTGTCACCGCTTCTAAAAGTACTCCTATGTTTTTAATAGCCGCCAGGCAGAAGTTCAAAAGGGGCTTTGTGGTTTGGTGTTTCTATGGGGAAACGGTCAGCATGACTCTAAGTACCGATGCAATAGGTGCTTTGATTACAAAATGTTTTGACATGTGCTTTGCTTTGCATTTGAAATGAAATTTCATGGTGGGGGGGGAAGGCTTTGCAGAATCGGTGGATGGTTGATTTATGCTGGACCCCCCTTTTTAATCCTAGCCAATGGACATTACAATTCCCGAAGCCAGTCACTGAGGTCCACAGATAACCGGAAGAGAGATGATGCCGACGACATGCAACAGTATGGGTATCCTGCGCCTCAAATAGGTAAGTCATTAGCACAACTGAAAGGAGGATAAGGTAGTCATTGACTCGGTTATGTTTACCAGTGTATAAGGTATCTGAGAAAGGAAATTGATGCACAACGGCTTCACAAAATTCCTGTGTGACCCAGCCAGAGTTAAGCACATTTTAAGTCCAGTTAGTTTCAACAGAGCACAGATTTGCACATGTTTGACTTCCCCATTAAAACCGATGGAATTTAAAAGTGCTGGGATGTGGCAGGGCATGCGCAGCCGACACAGATTCCCTGTGTGGATCGTGCATCACGAAATGAGAGATATGCAGAATTTAGTAAACTAATCTATGCAGTCATTGGATCACAGCCCTAACAATTTAATACATTCCAGCTCTAATTTTTTCTGGAGGCTAACACCACTTCTGCTAATCCTTGGGTATTTGATGTATAAATGGTGCATAATTTTGACTATAGGAGACGGAATTAATTCTGACTTGGAGGAGGCGAGAGCAACCTCATTTGAATGTGCGATTCAAGGACAGAGGGGCCTGCGAAAACACAGGAACCAGTCACTGAAAAGGCAAAGCCCAGACACGATTAGACTATAACCAGGAACAGCACCTCCACTAGGCAGCATGAGAAATGTCAGCCCCACCTCCGACTATTCCTCTGGAGTCTCCACACTTGGAGATTTACTAGCCTAGCCATACAAAAATGTCTTGTGCCTCTGGCCTAGAACCCTCATACCTATGGGACCGCCTCTCTCGATATGCCCCGCAGAGGACCTTAAGGTCCATAAATAGCAACATCCTAGAGGTCCCGGGCCCTAAGGAAGTCAGATTAGCTTCAACCAGAGCCAGGGCCTTTTCAACACTGGCTCCAGCCTGGTGGAACGTTCTGTCTCATGAGACCAGGGCCCTGCAGGATCTGATCTCTTTCCACAGGGCCTGTAAGACAGAGTTGTTGCACCTGGCCTTTGGCTTGGAGCCAATTTGATTCCCTCCCCCTCTTTCTCTTTTCTTTGTCCTTTCTCCTCCTGTGATGAGGCTGCATTCTAATATTTTAATGTTTCAATATTTTAATGCTGCATTTTAATCTTGTTGCATTCATTCAACTTGTTGAGTTGCATTCATTCAACTTGTTTTTATTATTGCTTGTTAGCTGCCCTGAGCCCAGCCTTGGCTGGGGAGGGCGGGGTATAAATAAAAATTATTATTATTATTATTATTATTATTATTATTATTATTATTATTATGCCAACTCTGAATGCTTCTCCCATCAATACCAGCCACCATGGCAATGGGGAGAGATGATGGGGGGTGATGGGATCTTTGGTTTTGCACCATGCTGGATACTTCCCACTTTACATGCAATGTTGTCCCAGGCCACTGCCAGGTAGGAGGGCCAGGAATGTACCTGGTCAGCATTTTGGAGAGCCCCCCGCCAGGTTGTAGCAGACAGCCCTGGGCCAGATGTTGACATGTTCTGCACCCCGACAGGTGATCCAGCTGCTGAGGAGTGGTCCCCATGGAGCGTGTGTTCGACCACCTGCGGGGAGGGCTGGCAGACTAGGACGAGGTTCTGTGTGTCGTATTCCTACAGCACGCAATGCAGCGGGCCCCTCCGGGAGCAGCGGCAGTGCAACAACTCCGCCGTCTGTCCAGGTGATGACCTTCCACGGCTCACATATAATTCTCCCTGCCGCTACCTCCCCAACCACAGGGAAGTGGGCGCTATATCTACTCATCTGCATGCTAATAGGCTCTGCTCTAAGGTCACGTGACTTCTGCAACAAAGGAAGAGGAATTCTGCAACCTGAGTTGATTACCTCCCACCCCCTAAGCAAATTTCTGCAATTAGTATGCATACTTTCTGGAGCTACACCGGGTGCTAAGGCCCGCAGCCCGAGGAAAATGGATTGTATTCCGCTACCTCCATCATTTTGACATTTCACCCATGCTCTCTAGAGAGACAGAAACTTGCTTTGCAACTTGCAAGACATTCACAAATCCACTGACTTCACTCTAGCCACAAAAATGTTGCCAACTTGAGTGGTTTCTTAAAAAAAAAAAAATCAACAAGCAAGCAAGGTTATTATTGAGGTCAGGGTGTTGGAGGGATTCATAAAAAATGACCTATTTATTTAATATTTACTTTTGGATACTAATTGGAAGATGAGTAATATAAAGGTAAAGGGACCCCTGACCATTATGTCCAGTCATGGCCGACTCTGGGGTTGCGGTGCTCATCTCACTTTATTGGCTGAGGGAGCTGGCATACAGCTTCCGGGTCATGTGGCCACCATGACTAAGCCGCTTCTGGTGAACCAGAGCAGCGCACGGAAATGCAGTTTACCTTCCCACTGGAGCGGTACCTATTTATCCACTTGCACTTTGAGGTGCTTTCAAACTGCTAGGTTGGCAGGAGCAGGGACCGAGCAACGGGAGCTCACCCCATTGCAGGGATTCAAACCACCGACCTTCTGATCGGCAAGTCCTAGGCTCAGTGGTTTAACCCACAGCGCCTTTTGGATACTAATGGGAAGATGGGTACTATCCCTCAGGAATAAACCTCATTGAAACCTCCTCATTCACACGTCACAAGCATTACTTAAAAGCGTAAATAAAACACAATTTCTTCATGTTTACAAGGATGGCTTTGGATTCTAAGTCTACATGATGGGAGCTAGTTTCTTACAGTTGCTTCATGCAGGAGAGAGATGGGGGGGGAGCTTGGGAGTTTGGCAGGAGGCCACAAAGTACATTTCCCCCTCTCTTCTAGTCTCAATGCTTCCCCTTTGCTGACTGGAGGCATGCAAGTTTGCTTATGCTTAAGATGAGCAATAACCAAGCTGACAGCTCCTTGGTTGACCTCCTCTGCTTTCATTTCAGTCCATGGGACATGGGACGAGTGGTCTCCGTGGAGCCTGTGCTCATCGACCTGTGGCCGAGGGTACAGAGATCGCACACGGACCTGCAAACCTCCTCAGTTTGGCGGCAACCCTTGCGAAGGACCCGAAAAGCAAACCAAGTTCTGCAACATCGCACTTTGCCCCGGTAAGTTGGCAAAGAAACTTTCCCACTTGCTCTTCAGCAGGTGAGGTTTTGGGCTCAAAGGGGCACCGATGAATTAGGAAACTTGGAGGCTCCATACCATAATTTCTCCCTGTATCTGAGAGTTCCAAATTGCCCCCCTTGTTTTCTAGGTGAGAGGAACCCATGCACTGCAGCAGGCTTTTGCAAACTGGGGCCTTCCAGATGTTTGGATTGCAACTCCCACCAGCCTCAGCCAGCAACATCTGGAAGGCACCAAATGGAGAGAGGGTGGATGAAGGGTTCTCAATCTCATATTTCCAAATTTTGCACAAATGCAAATGCAGTTTGACACAATTTTCACTTCATTGGTGTCTACCTTCCTCCCTTCAACACACACACACCATGAGCCCATTGAAATAACATGATATGGACAGAAATTGCAAAATTGCAAAGATAAAAGAAGGGTTTTTTTAAACAAATAGTTTCTTCATATTTACAAGGTTGGCTTTGGACTCTTAAGTGTACATTGTGGAAGCCTGTTTCATGGCTGCCTCATGCAGGAAAGAGGTGAGAGGAAAGGGTGGAGATTGGGGTTTAGTGAGAAGCCACAAAGTGTATTTGCCCCTGACTTTCTGTTAGTCTCTGCTGGGATACTGCTGGGGAGATGGGGAAAATTGGCAGGCCCCCAGCAGGCTCCAGCCACAGGCCGGCAGCCGGGCGATCTCTGGTACAGCATCTATCAGCCACATGAACCTCAGATACGTTTAGAGACTCGCATGCTCTTATCAGCAGAGTGAATAACTTCTCACAACGGAAGTGGTGGACAGTGACATGTGTAACAGTAATTTACAGGCGTTTATTCAGCATAGTTCAGGATCAAAGGAAAAAAACATGTCTGCTTCCCTTTGTGTCCAACAAAACAGCGATAATGCAAAAGCTATATACAAAGGGAAGTTCCCAGCAAGTCTGTGCTGGAAGTAAACAGGCACGTGACACACAACAGTCATTTCTGTTCCCTTTTAAGGTGGAACAGAACTATATCCTAACAGTCTCAACCCTGCCCTTTTCTGGCTGGGGCATGCAAGGTTGTTTATACCCAACATTGTCGACATCTGAGTGTGTACTGGACAGTCAAAGAGGAAGTGCAGTGGAGAATGATGTGTGCAGCCTGGAAAAAAAGTGCAGCCTGAAAATGATGAAAATCTAGCAGTCTGAAGCCAGACCCCCCATAGGTGTCCCCATTTTCCAGGGACGTTCCTGATTTAGGGAAGCCATCCCGGTTTCTGATTTTTGATCCTGTAATGTACCACTTTTCCTTAAAGGTAAAGGGTAAAGGGACCCCTGACCATTAGGTCCAGTTGTGGCCGACTCTGGGGTTGCAGCGCTCATCTCGCTTTATTGGCCGAGGGAGCCGGCGTACAGCTTCCGGGTCATGTGGCCAGCATGACTAAGCCCCTTCTGGCAAACCAGAGCAGCGCATGGAAAGGCCATTTACCTTCCCGCCAGAGTGGTACCTATTTATCTACTTGCACTTTGACATGCTTTCGAACTGCTAGGTTGGCAGGAGCAGGGACCGAGCAACGAGAGCTCACCCTGTCACGGGGATTCAAACTGCCTACCTTCTGATCGGCAAGTCCTAGGCTCTGTGGTTTAACCCACAGTGCCATCCGCGTCCCGCCACTTTTTCTTGTTGTTGTTGTTTAGTCGTTTAGTCGTGTCCGCCTCTTCGTGACCCCATGGACCAGAGAACGCCAGGCACCTCTGTCCTCCACTGACTTCCGCAGTTTGGTCAAACTCTTGCTGGTAGCTTTTCCTTAGGATGTCCCTATTTTCATTGGCGAAATGGTGGAGGGTACGCAGTCGTCCAGTCCCAGAGCCGTCTGAAGGCAAACCTTTATAGGGATTGCTTTCTTTTTTTATGTTTCATGTCTTATTATGTTTTAATATATGTTGGAAGCTGCCCAGAGTGGCTGGGGCAACCCAGTAAGATGTGCGGGGTATAAATAGTAAAACGATCATTCAGGAATGGGACCTCCCTCTTTTCATCGGAGAAATGTCGGAAGATTTGTGAAGCTACACAATTCGGGGGGAGGGGAAACCAACCCAACATATTGGATCCAAGGTCACTAGCCAATATGACCCAACGCAGCTATAAGGGTCATAGTGTGTGGGGTGTGTGTGTGCACACAAAACAGTGCATTGCAACTGAAAATAAAGGCGGGAGATGCTGTTGAACTGCATTATCTACACAGCAAGAACCTTCTAGATCAGACCAGTGAATCTGTTCTTACCATGGCCAACAAGGTGCCCACGGGAAGCTTTCAAGCAGGAGTTGAGTGCAAGAGCACTTTTCCCTCCGCTTTGCTGGCTTCCAGAAACGGGTATTCAGAAGTATGATGCCCCTGCCACACATAGATAGGTGAGTAGGTCTATTTACCAATCTCTTTAATCTCCTTAAGTTCCCACTTGGATTACGTCCTCACATCAATATTGCTGGATCTGCTTTGGGGACATATATTTATATTATTTATTATTTATTATTTATTTATTATTATTTATTTATTATTATTTATTTATTATTATTTATTATTTATTTATTTATTATTTATTATTTATACCCCGCCCATGTTTAATTAAACATTAAAAGCTTCCCTAAACAGGGCTGTCTTCAGATGTCTTCTAAAAGTCTGGTAGTTGTTTTTCTCTTTGACATCTGGTGGGAGGGCGTTCCACAGGGCGGGCGCCACTATCAAGAAGGCCGTCTGCCTGGTTCCCTGTAGCTTTGCTTCTCGCAGCGAGGGAACTGCCAGAAGGCCCTCAGCACTGGGCCTCAGTGTCCGGGCAGAACGATGGGGGTGGAGACGCTCCTTCAGATATACTGAACTGAGGCTGTTTAGGGCTTTAAAGGTCAGCACCAACACTTTGAATTGTGCTCGGAAACGTACTGGGAGCCAGTGTAGGTCTTTCAGGACCGGTGTTATGTGGTCTCGGCGGCCGCTCTCAGTCACCAGTCTAGCTGCCGCATTCTGGATTAGTTGTAGTTTTTGGGTCACCTTCAAAGGCAGCCCCACATAGAGCGCATTGCAGTAATCCAAGTGAGAGATAACTAGAGCATGCACCACTTTGGTGAGACAGTCTGTGGGCAGGGAGGGTCTCATCCTGTGTACCAGATGGAGCTGGTAAACAGCTGCCCTGGTTACAGAATTGACCTGTGCCTCCATGGACAGCTGTGAGTCCAGAATGACTCCCAGGCTGCACACCTGGTCCTTCAGGGGCACAGTTACCCCATTCAGGACCACACCTGCCTCCTGTCCCCCCAAAAATCATTCCATTTATACCCCACCTTTTTCAAGGTGGCATACACCGTTCTTTCCCTCCTCTTTTAATCCCCAGCAACAACCCTGAAAGGTAGGTTAGGCTGAGAGAAGACCATGACTGGTCCTAGGTCACTCAGTGAGCATCATGGCTGAGCGGAGAATCGAACCCTGGCCTCTCAGGTCCTAGTCCGACACTCTAACCACTGTGCTACATTGGCTCTCCAAAGAGACTTCCCAGACAGATACAGTCTCTTAAAAAAATTGAGGCAGCCATGGGTAGTGTGTGAGGTGTGTGTGTGTGTGAATTATCTTAAACCTCTGCAGCAAATGAAAGAGCAATCTACAGGGAAGCAGCTCGCTGCAACCCCATCTGGTCTGATTAATGTCTACTAGTGAGCACAATGGTAATCAAACGCCAAACGGGCACCAAATCGGGGAGGCAGTCAGAAAGGGACAATGAGAGCAATTCAGTGCTTTAGAGCCTCGCCGGCTGCATCGGTTATTGTTCCGGGGATTTATAACGGCAAACAATGACAACTCACCGTTGCAGGCACAATGCAGTTGTTTGGTGTGCGGCAGGGACTCTTGGAGAATGAGCCACTCGCTGGAGGAAGGCAGGGAGAGGAATGGGAAGTCAGAGGGGAGAAAGTGTCTAATTGCAGCAGAAGCTCTGGCTGGCTGATTGCTGTTTGATTTGGTGCAGTGAAACTCGGGTAAATGAAGTGCTAGGCTTTCAGAAGGAAGCACTTGGACAAATGATCGGATGCTTGTGTTTCTTATCCCACTATTTTATCACTCCCTCTCCCTTTGATATCCAATAAGTGGAAAGATACTGGTACACAGGATGGAGGAAAGCTTGATAATTTGTGGGGATCTACAAACACATGACTGACATGGCTAAGTCGCTTAGGGTGAGCACCTTCCGCTGTCTCTGCAACATTTGTCTCCCCTTTCATAGAAATGACTTAGCCATTTTCACCGTCCCTCACAAAACAAGTAAACTTAGGGGGTGTTGAAGCTCTTCTGCAGCCAGTGCTGAGGGCCTTCAGGTGGTTCCCTTGCTGTGAGAAGCCAAGTTACAGGGAATCAGGCAGAGGGCCTTCTTGGTGGTGGCACCTGCCCTGTAGAACGCCCTCCCACCAGATGTCAAAGAGAAAAACAACTACCTGACATTTAGAAGACATCTGAAGGCAGCCCTGTTCAGGGAAGCTTTTAATAGGTTATTGTATTTTAATATTCTGTTGGAAGCCGCCCAGAGTGGCTGGGGAAACCCACCAGATGGGCAGGGTATAAATAATAAATTATTATTATTATTATTATTATTATTATTATTATTATTATTATTATTAATGACCAACATCAATGTCTGGGGCAAGTGTCTCATACCAGAGCCTGTTTTCGTTCTTCCCATGGAACCCGATGGGAACCATGGGAAACTGAGCTGAGTGATGGGATAGTCCAGCATGAGACTCTTAACCTTAGGGTTATTGGTTTGAACCCCACATTGGGCAAAAGATTCCTGCACTGCAGGGGGTTTGGTCAGATGGTTCTTGCAGTCCCTTCCAACCCTACAATTCTGTGATTCTATGGTAGAGTGTGATTGATTGATTGATTGATTGAATGAATGAATGAATGGAAAGTCTAACAAAGAGAGAGATTAGGATCTGATACCTGATTTACTGTATTTTTCGCTCCATAAGATGCGCCTGACCATAAGACGCACCTAGTTTTTAGAGGAGGAAAGGGGGGAAGCCCCATTTTGGGGGGGATCAGTTCACAGTTGTGCAGCTTCTTTTGCAAAGGGAAAAAATCCTGTTTTATGGGTTTCAACTCACAGTTTTGCAGCTTCTTTAGGAAAGGAAAAGGAGCCGTTTCTACAGTTTCCAGATAGATAATCTAATCAGCCAGTCACATGTCGCTGGGGAAACGAACAGCCTCCATCTGTAGAACATTCAACAATGGAGGCCTGGGCAAGGGGCTGGGGCCAGAAAGGGAACCAGCGATCAACCACACATTCGCTCCATAAGACACACAAACATTTCCCCTTGCTTTTTAGGAAGAAAAAAAGTGCATCTTATGCAGCAAAAAATACAGTATTTATTTTTTTAACTAGATGTTGAGAAAATCTCTCCCCAAGCTGTGTTCTTGCTTGAATCCTGCTAGTGGGTTCTCTCAGGAAATCTGGTTGGCCACTGTGAGAACAGGATATAGAACTAGATGGGCCATGGGCCTGATCCACCAAGCTCTTTTAATATTTTTAATATGCCATTGATGTCAGCTCCTGAAAAAAAAACTCATGACTTCTTGCCCTTCCTGGGGACTTCTGGAGACATCTGATTGGCCCTAATGGGAAGGAAAAAGCAGAACTGCCCTGCTGGCTCGACACTTCCTTGAGAATGCCCAAGCTGGGTTTTCTGGACGGATCTGCACTGGTTGCATATCTAGAAAATCCTTCCAGTAGCACCTTAAAGACCAACTAAGTTAGTTCTTGGTATGAGCTTTCGTGTGCATGCACACTTCTTCAGATACCAAGTGTGCATGCACACGAAAGCTCATACCAAGAACTAACTTAGTTGGTCTTTAAGGTACTACTGGAAGGAATTTTTTTATTTTTTACTTTTTACTATGGCAGACCAACACCGCTACCTATCTGTAACTAGAAAATCCTTCTTTGGCTTGGCTGGATGACCTCCTGGAGCCTTCCAGCCTTACAATTTGTTAGGAATTGACGCTTGGACTTCCTCCTGCTGGAGAGATAATGAGCCCTCTGCTAATGAGCTGAAGCCTTCCAGAAATAATTAGAGTGGGTCTGTCATGTAAGGAAATATTTCAAGATATACCTCTCTAATAAAAGTATTCATATTTCATTCCTAACCTGCACTTGGCATAAGGGGGCTTTTTCCAGCTGAATGATAAATTACGGCTGATATTTCAGATCAGAGAACTCCTTCGCCTATTCGCGTTAATTAAGTGATGCAAGTAATTGTGCGTTCTGAGTTAGGCTTGAGTTGGCTGGCTTCTTTGAAGTGGTACGTTATCTAGCGGGTTCTGAAGTTTGCACCGGGACATGTGGGGGGCCTTAAAAGTGATAAACTTGGTGCTTAAAATAGACATGTCTTGGTTTTCCGTTTTCCGACCACCCAGTGACAACCTGACGGTATTATTATTTTAGCCCTGGCAGTGCCAATCACCCATGACTTATCTGCAGATTACAGAAGTAGATGGTGCTGAAATGTCAGGGAGAAAGCCGTCTTGTCAAAATGGAAGCGGTTTTGACAGTTAAACACGCAAACATGCACACCAGCCCTGAGGAGTCAGTAAATTGCTTCCCTGTGAACAGGCTTCCCCCTCTTGCCTGCATCTGGCATGAAAGCTTGCCTTATCTGTCGCCCTCCTGATCCCAACTTGGGACTCTGCAGTTGGACTACAGTTCACATCAGCTCCAGTCAGGATGGCATGTGGTCAGAGATGATGGGAGCTGTGAGTTCAGCAATTACTGAAAGACATCAATTGAAGAAAGCCCGTTCATCTTGCACAACTAGCATGTCTTCAGGCAGTATGTAGTTAAACTGTGGAACTCACCGCCACAGGAGGCAGTGATGGCCAGTGCCGGATTTATGTATAAGCTAAACAAGCTATAGCTTAGCGCCCCACTATTTTTTTTTGGGGGGGGGGAATTAAAGGGGGAAAAACTGGATGTACATTTCCAAAATATGAGTTAAAAAGCAAATAAAATAAAACCTACATACAGCAACAGTGTTTTGTGTTGTGTAGGCTTCTATGATGCAAGTCGTGGGCCCCGCTTGCTCACTTGCTCCCTAAAATATCACTGATTTGCTCCTTTCTATATATAGGGTGCCTCCATTCTGCATGGAGTGGTTGCATGGCAACATGCGCAAATGGCTTGAGATACCTATTAGGTCCAACAATTACCATATAGCATCTATTCAACACAAAGAGCAGAGGCAATTTGTTATTGATAAAAGACAGCTGGGCATATAAAGGGCCCCATTACCTTCAGTAGCTTAGGGCCTCATCAAACCTCCTGAAACTCCCTGGTCCAGAGTGGGGTAACTGTGCCCCTAAAAGACCAGGTGCGCAGCCTGGGAGTCATTTTGGACTCGCAGCTGTCCATGGAGGCATAGGTCAATTCTGTAACCAGGGCAGCTGTTTACCAGCTCCATCTGGTACACAGGATGAGACCCTCCCTGCCCACAGACTGTCTCGCCAGAGTGGTGCATGCTCTAGTTATCTCTCGCTTGAATTACTGCAATGCGCTCTATGTGGGGCTACCTTTGAAGGTGACCCAGAAACTGCAACTAATCCAGAATGTGGCAGCTAGACTGGTGACTGGGAGTGGCTGCTGAGACCGTAAAACACCGGTCTTGAAAGTCCTACATTGGCTCTCAGTCATTTCCAAGCACAATTCAAACTTTTGGTGCTGACCTTCAAAGCCCTAAATGGCCTCAGTCCATTATATCTGAAGGAGCATCTCCATCCCCATTGTTCTGCCCAGACACTGAGGTCCAGCTCCGAGGGCCTTCTGGCAGTTCCCTCCCTGTGAGAAGCCAAGTTATAGGGAACCAGGCAGACGGCCTTCTCGGTGGTGGTGCCCACCCAGTGGAACGCCCTCCCATCAGATGTCAAAGAAAAAAACAACTACCAGACTTTTAGAAGACATCTGAAGGCAGCCCTGTTTAGGGAAGCTTTTAATGTTTGATGTATTATGACATTTTAATATTTTGTTGGGAGCCTCCCAGAGTGGCTGGGGAAGCCCAGCAGATGGGAGGGGTATAAATAATAAATTTTTATTATTATTATCCGACCCTGGTGACAGCCACCAGTTTGGATGGTTTTAAAAGAGGACTGGACAAATTCACGGAGGAGAGAGCTGTGGATGGCTGCTAGCCTCAATGGCTACGCTCTGCCCTCCACAGCTGGAGGCATCAATGCTTCTGAAAACCAGCTGCTGGAAACCACAGGAGATAAAGGGCTCTCGTGCTCAGATCCTGCTTGTGGGTTCGCCATAGGCATTTGATTGGCCACTGTGAGAATGGGACTACACAGTCAACACAGACTAGATGAGTCATTGGCATCGACTGCCTTTCTGTGTTACTATAGAAACAACAAAATACACAACAAAATATTACGGCAACAAAATATACAACAAAGAACATACACCTTATAATAATCTGATCCAATACAAAAAAACCATAATAAAACAGAACTTTAAAATGGAACGACTTATACTGAATAAAGCAATATTCAATAATTTATTAGAATATAATAGCGCACAATGACATTAACTCTCAAAACTGGATTGTTGTAATAACCTGCAGTTTTATAAGAGTATATATTTAAAGTAGATGAATATATGAGTTAATTTGGAATACGCAGAAAATATAATAAATAAATTTAAGGGACCACAGAAAGAGGGGGAAGGAAGTCGGGTTTCGAAATGTTAAGATGATTGTAAAATTATTGAAATGTATAAACCTGAAAATCATATTTTAAAAAAATAATAATAGAGAATTGATTGGGAAACTAAAGAACTAATGATATAACATATATAAAATAAAATAAAAATTCACTCTCAAAACATCAGCAAATAATTAAACAGCCTTCATTCCTAACAATTGTAATGAACGATTCCTAAACTATGATGAATGATAATGATAATGATGATAATGATAATGATAATGATAATGATAATGATATTTTTTTATTTGTACCCCACCCTACCCACCGGGAGCCAGGCTCAGACTGGCTAACATCATATAAATAATACAATATACATAAAAACAAGCAATCAATAGATTAAAATGCATCTCAAAATTAATTCAAATCAAAGTAACTGCAAATGAAAATGCATAAAATACCACAATGCATACAAAGTCATGTAAAACGATCAAACAGAGAAACAAAGACACACAACTATTTTTATAAAGCTATATCTCTGTGCAAAAGCGGTTTTCACATTCTGCCTTCCCTTCTTTCCTTCTTTGGGTCACTCAGTGGACGGCAACTGGAATGAATGGTCGAGCTGGAGCTCCTGTTCCACCAGCTGCTCCAACGGCACTCAGCAGCGGACGAGAGAGTGCAATGGGCCGTCGTACGGGGGTGCCGAATGCCAAGGACACTGGGTGGAGAGCCGAGACTGCTTCCTAAGACAGTGCCCAGGTCAGTAGTAGCGTGTAGGTCACCCTCTGCCCCTTTGGGATTCAACCAATGCATGGGTGACCTGCAAAATGACCTCCTAGTGGTACAGCAGTAAAACTGCTCGCACATCTGCAAAGCTAAGCAGGGTCTGGTATGGATTCAAATTGGAAGGGAGACTATGACTCAAGATTGCAGGGGGTTGGACAACAGCCTTTACCAAAGGTGTCATGGGTTTTGAAGATGCTCGAACTCAGGACAAAAGGGAGAAACATGCTAAGAGGAAGGCACCCTTGGCAAACCCTCACTATGATCAACTCCCGCCCGGAAACCTATGTCCCCACTGTGGAAGAATGTGTGGATCCAGAATTGGCCTCCACAGTCACTTATGGACTCACTGTTAAAACCTTGTTTATGGAAGACAATCTTACTCATCTAAGAGTGATTACCAAAGAAGAAGAAGAAGATTAGATGACCCTTGACATCCCTTCCAACTTTAAGATTCTATGTTTATTGTATCAATTTGTTTGATTTACTTCAATATTATTATTTTGTAAAAGCAGGGACCTTGATCCTGGCTCTGCCATGTCTGAGCAACCAGTGCAAGCTTTTGAGTTACTTGCCGGGACTTATTTACCCCATCAATAGTCCAATCGCAGCATTTTGCACCAGCTGGAGCTGACAGCCAGTGTGGTGTAGTGGTTAAGAGTGGTAGACTCGTAATCTGGTGAACCGGGTTTGATTCCCCGCTCCTCCACATGCAGCTGCTGGGTGACCTTGGGCCAGTCATACTTCTTTGAAGTCTCTCAGCCCCACTCACCTCACAGAGTGTTTGTTGTGGGGGAGGAAGGGAAAGGAGAATGTTAGCCACTTTGAGACTCCTTTGGGTAGTGATAAAGCCGGATATCAAATCCAGTTCTTCTTCTTCTCCAGACCAGATCCAAGGGTAGCTCTATGTAGAGTGCATTGTGCGTGCCCACAACCTCAGATCTCCACCCTCCTCTGCAGGAACCCTACATTACAATTTCTCCCTTTTCTCCCTTTCTCTTCCAGTGGATGGGAAGTGGCAAGTGTGGGGCCCATGGGGGAGCTGTACCGCCACTTGTGGAGGTGGAACGCAGAAACGCGACCGTGTCTGCTACGGCCCTTTCTATGGAGGAGATGCATGTCAAGGGCCCAAAGAGGAGTACAAGCAATGCAACGAGAAGAGATGTCCAGGTAAGAGATTTCTGCAGGAGATGAAGGGACTAGATGGGCCATTGGTCTGATCAAGTAGACACTTCTTATATCCTAATTAAAACTGTGCATTAGCTGCGGTTCCTGCGCTGCAGGGCGTTGGAGTAAAAAACCTGCATATTTCCCTGCAAGTGGCAAATTCTGCCCCTCAGCTGCCTACACTCTTAGGCCTGCTGATCAGAAGGGTCAAGTGGTTCTGGGCAGGAAACTCACAGGTAGGTAGAACACCTCTTGCTTTGTGAAGTGCATTGATGCCAGTGTGTCCATCTGGTCCCACTAGGAAATCAAAAGGCTCTGTTGTTTAGTCGAGTCCGACTCTTTGTGACCCCATGGACCAGAGCACACCAGGCACTCCTGTCTTCCACTGCCTCCCACAGTTTGGTCAAACTCATGCTGGTAGCTTCGAGAACACTGTGCAACCATCTCATCCTCTGTCGTCCCCTTCTCCTTGTGCCCTCCATCTTTCCCAACATCAGGGTCTTTTCCAGGGAGTCTTCTCTTCTCATGAGGTGGCCAAAGTCTTGGAGCCTCAGCTTCAAGATCTGTCCTTCCAGTGAGCACTCAGAATGGATCGGTTTGATCTTCTTTGATCTTCCTTCAGAATGGATCGGTTTGATCTTCTTGCAGTCCATGGGACTCTCACCGCTCTAAGTGTGGCTTTTTTTTCCTGGGGAGGGTGTGTGTGATTCTCGGGGTATCAAGCTGATGGCCTTCATCCAACATGTGGCTGGATGATGACAATGATGACTGAAAGAAGGAGCCTCAAGGTGATTCGCAGACAAATAAAATGCAGCAGTAAAATAACAAGAATTAATCTGGCTATTGTTGGGCTTTGATTGGCTCCAAGATTCCTGGCCAGCCGTTGGCCTGAAAAGTATGGGCATTCAGATCCTGTAGCTGTCAGATCAATGTCTAAAAACAATTGCATTCTTATTTTGCCCTAGAGAGAAGGGGAGGAGGAAGAACATCAAATATCAACATAATTTGGTTTTTAAAAAGGAGGAAAGCCATTGAGCATAATTGGGTTAGATGTTAAATTCTCCCAGTGCTGTGTGCTTCCTTTTGTAAAATGGCTTTTGTTACAAAGGGATATTAAAAATTACAGGGATTGTGTTATCCCCTCCTGAGAAATGGAGCACTCCCACACTCTCAGGCAAGGTGGCGGAATGCATTTCTAATGAGCGTCCCTAATACAGAGTGTCATGTCTTGTTTCCCAGGAACGTGCAGGAGGGAAAGTTGAAAGGGTGAAATTGAGGACAAGCCTCTGGTGGTTGGTTCCTGCATGTCAGTTGCAAGCGGAATGTGGAAAGAGGGTTGCAGAGCAAATCTCCTTCTTAGCCCAGCACCACAGCTAATAGAGTGGTACCTCGGGTTAAGAACTTAATTCGTTCTGGAGGTCCGTTCTTAACCTGAAACTGTTCTTAACCTGAAGCATCACTTTAGCTAATGGGGCCTCCTGGTGCTGCTGAACCGCTGCCGCACGATTTCTGTTCTCATCCTGAAGCAAAGTTCTTAACCCGAGGTACAGTGGTACCTTGGGTTGCAGACGCTTCAGGTTACAGATACTTCAGGTTACAGACTCCACTAACCCAGAAATAGTACCTCGGGTTAAGAACTTTGCTTCAGGATGAGAACAGAAATCGTGGTCCAGCAGCGCAGTGGCAGCAGGAGGCACCATTAGCTAAAGTGGTGCTTCAGGTTAAGAACAGTTTCAGGTTAAGAACGGACCTCCAGAACGAATTAAGTTCTTAATCTGAGATACCACTATACTATTTCTGGGTTAGCGGAATCTGTAACCTGAAGCATCTGTAACCTGAAGTGTCAGTAACCCGAGGTACCACTGTATTGAGCTAGTTAAGGACTGGACTAAACCATCCAGGGGTCCTTTACCTTTCCTTTTAAGGACAGACGGATCTGCCACCTTGCCTTCTGCTCAGTTGTGAATGCTTTTAATTCCTTGTTCCCTTTTGTCCTGCTTCCAAAACAGACCACATTTGTTCTTTCTTTTTCCAAAAGGAAAATTTGAGCTGTGTCAAACATGCATTTTTCTAAAGCCACATTTCTCAAGCTTCCTACTGCTTCTACATATTTTCTCTATCTAGCTATCTCTTGGTGGAAGGAGTTGGGGATGTTTAGCCTGGAGGAGAGAAAACTGAGAGGTGATGTGGTAGTCATCTTCAAATATCTGAAGGGTTGCCACATGGAAGATGGAGCCAGCCAGAGCCGGCCCATGCATGAGGCAGCGTGATGCAGCCGCTTCAGGCGGCGGAAGCGCAAGAGGTGGCACTCTTCCTTCTCTCCTGCCCCACTGCTTCCACCGCAGAGAGGAAGACATTCTGCTGCAGACATAGAAACCAAGCAAGCAGCAACACTTTGAGGAGCGCCTTGACTACAGTCAGGTTTGGTCAGTCAAGTCAGAGTCAGAGCTCAGCCATGGTGGAACTGGGGCGAACAGTACAAAATGGGAGCTTGTTTTTTTCCTGGTGTTCCAGTGGGCAAGACCCAAACCAATAGATTCAAATGACAACAAAGCAGACTCCCAACTAAGTGCCAGGAAGAACTTGCTGGTGGCAAGAGCTGTTTGACAGTGGAGGTTATACAGTGGTAGCTCTGGTTACGTACTTAATTCATTCTGGAGGTCCGTTCTTAACCTGAAACTGTTCTTAACCTGAAGCGCCACTTTCGCTAATGGGGCCTCCCACCGCCACTGCGCTGCCGGACCATGATTTCTGTTCTCATCCTGAAGCAAAGTTCTTAACCCGAGGTACTATTTCTGGGTTAGCGGAGTCTATAACCTGAAGCGTATGTAACCTGAAACGTCTATAACCAGAGGTACCACTGAATATCTGTTGCCTTGAGACTAATGTGTGAAGATGCTCTCGGTCCCTATGCTGGTCAGTTTCATGGTGACTTTGAAAGATTGCACCCCCAATTCCAAATGCAGCCAAGAAGGCAGGTGGGTGGAAACCATGGCACAACTCATCATGTTGCATCCCAAGTCTCGAGCAGAGCATATTTCTAGTTCAAGCACCGATGTCGAGTCCATCACCCACCAAGGCTGGGTGCTCGGCCTTGACTAATTGTCTTGGATAGCAGCAACCCACACACTGAAACGGTGCTCTGCGACCTTCGGAAGTCAACCTTGCTGGCTAGACACTGACAAATTGCAACCACGGTCAGGATCATTGATTCCAACCCACCAACAGCTGCTCCTTTGCCATTTAGGTGCCCATCTCTTTGGCACGTCGTTCCTGGCGTGGTGGAATCCTGCTGCGGCCCAGTGTCAAATTCTATGAGATGGGGGCTTCCATAAGAAGCTGCTGGGGCTTATCCATGCCTGTCATTCTCTTTGCTCTTTCTCTTCCATTTCCACCCAGACTATGTATGTTCCCACTCTGTTTACAAGTTGCTTTACATGCCCAATAAAACAGAAAATGTAATTGAAAGCTGTGAAATATATGTCCCCCTCCTCCCTGTGCTTAGTGGTGAGAAATGACTTTAACACCCCAATGACAGCTTTCCCTGCTTTATGTCCCATAAATAACTTTTCCACATAAAGGGTTGTGCTACTCAGGGCAGGAGCCGGGTTCCTTTGTGTGTGCTCAAAGCTTTCTCCCAGATTTGGAATGAGAGAATCACCTTCAGGCATTTCTGTGAGTGTATTTGCACAGGGGTTTTTTAGGGGTGTGGATGGAGGAAGTGTGCTGCTGGATCACACCAAAGATCCATCTCGGTCAGCATTCTGTTTCCCACAGTGACAACCAGATTCCAATGGCAGAGGTGATGTGGAACCTGGTGGTCTCTGGGTATAGTTGGATCCCGACTCCCATCAGACCCAGCCAGCGTGGACAATGATCGAGGATGATGGGAGTTGTAGTCCAGAAACACCTGCAAGGCAGCAGGTCTATGGAACTGGCCTATGTAAAGCTTGCACACAGGACGTGAAACTTGTCTGTGTATGTGTGTGAATGCACACCTGCATTCACACACATGCGCGCACACACACATCTGGTATTCCAAGCTTTTGACCAAGATACGGTAGTTTCATTTAGCTGTCATAGCTAATGGTAAAGGTAAAGGAACCCTGGATGGTTAAGTCCAGTCAAAGGCTACTACAGGGTTGTGGCGTTCATCTTGCATTCAGGCCAAGGGAGCCAGTGTTTGTCCACAGACAGCTTTCTGGGTCATGTGGTCAGGAGGACTAAACTGCTTCTGGCACATGACGGAAGCCATAGTGCACGGATACGCTGTTTACCTTCTCGCCGCAGTGGTACCTATTTATCTACTCGCACTGGTGTGCTTTTGAACTGCTAGGTTGGCAGGAGCAGGGACAGAGCAACGGGAGCTCTGTTGCGGGGATTCGAACCGCCAACCTTCTGATCAGCCACCCACGTCCCCCTTTGAAGATTTGTGGAGATCTAGCAAACTTCCTAAGTTTCTAGAATCCATATATGTTTGTTTGTTTAAACCACACTTTACTTAAGCATACTCTACTTAAGCAGTTCTTAATTCTGAGATTACTTGATATAACAGATGGCTGCTCTCATTCACCACTGCCAACCCACATGTTCTTTTTGTCTCACCCTCAGTTCCTTCCTTCCTTCCTTCCTTCCTTCCTTCCTTCCTTCCTTCCTTCCTTCCTTCCTTCCTTCCTTCCTTCCAGCAAACGTACTAAATCCAGCCTTTCTTCCTTTCCAGAGCCCCATGAAATCTGTGACGAAGATAACTTTGCTTCTGTGATTTGGAAGGAGACTCCAGGAGGAGAATCTGCAGCCGTTCGATGTCCCCGGAACGCCACAGGTAAGTTGTGGTGTCCTGACGTGGTCCTTCTCTCCTCTATGGCGACAGATGACATCTTGACACCTCAAATGGCTGTAGCCCTGGATCTCTTGCAAGGTCACATAGGACATTAGGGTGCAGACTTCAGATTTCAGTAACTGTCAGGAAAGTGGTTCATGGTTCTGGATTCAAGTTCATCACAGTAAGCTCCCCTCCACATGGCTGCATAGCCGTGGGACCCAGTCCATTCCCTACAAGTTTCTCAGATAGTATGAAACTGCGTCTTTATGTTCTCTCTTTCACTTCTCTTTAATTTCTGTTTATTTGTGGGTGGGTACCACGCATACATATTAAGAATGTTTATTATTTTTAATATTTCATGTTTGTTTCACTTTTAATTTGAATACCGCCTTTCTGTATTGCTACACGCAAGGTATTTTACAAGCTGAAGAAACAACAAAATAGATAGCAGAGATCAAACAATCTGATCCAATGCAAAAAACCCCCAAAACTTTAAAATAAACTTCTATCAAATAAAGCAATATTCAACAATCCATTAGAATATAATAGTACCCCTGACCATTAGGTCCAGTTGTGACCAACTCTGGGGTTGCGGTGCTCATCTCGCTTTATTGGCCGAGGGAGCCAGCATATAGCTTCCGGGTCATGTGGCCAGCATGACTAAGCCGCTTCTGGCGAACCAGAGCAGCACACGGCAACGCCGTTTACCTTCCCGCCGGAGTGGTACCTATCTATCTACTTGCATTTTGACGTGCTTTCGAACTGCTAGGTTGGCAGGAGCAGGGACCAAGCAACAGGAGCTCACCCCGTCATGGGGATTCGAACCGCCGACCTTCTGATCGGCAAGTCCTAGGCTCTGTGGTTTAACCCACAGCGCCACCCACGCTGCACATCATACCACCTCAAAAAAGAAAATAATCCCGGGACCTATAGTTTATCCCTCACAGGGTATCCTTAAACTACAATTCTCAGGATTCTTTCAGTGCAGCGTGTCTGAAGCAAACCTTAATTGTCTGAAGCAAACAGGATTCAGAACACTTGGCACCAGGGCAGAACACACAGAGAGATTTTTCAATGTGAACTTGCCCTGGGACTGGAAGCAGACACTTTGTTCTTGCAAAAACTGAAATGCGTCTTTCTGGCTGCTGTGGCTGTGGAGCAGAATCTCTGGCCACAATCTTCTGGCTTAGTTGTGCCAAAGTTGTCTTCTCTGGACATCTAACCCGGAAGATGTGCCAGGATAGCAGCTGGCATTTCGGAACCGTGTCTGAAGATGAATTGCTGAACGGTTCCGAAAGAGATGCCCTGCTGTGGCATTGGTGAAAACGGCTCCCTCTGGGGGCTCTTGATGGGGAGAGCGTGTGTCCATGTCCATGGCAAGGAAGGGGTCAGCTAAGGTGGCCTCATTTGTTCGATCCGACCCCACCACTTTAGCTTGTGAGTCCCAAAGGTGAGGAACTGCCAAACCAGAGGATCACTCTAAATTAGGAGAGACAAGAGTAATGGAAGGCAGTGGACATTAGCTCTTGCCAGGATGATGAATAACTGCCTGTTGGTTCCCAAAGATGTTGTTGCTGCTGAATATTTATTTCCTGACTATAGGTTCTCCCATGTGGTTCTTGAGCAAGCAATGATGTGTGTCCACCTGTATGGGCTGCGCTTGCTGTTGAGCCAAAAATTTCTCCTGTGTTCCTCCCTCCGCTGCCCAACTCTTCTCCATCAATCAGTGAGGAAAGAAACAGCATTCGGAAATGATCAAAGGGGAGAAGGAAACCACCAACTTAGAGGACCACCAAATTAGGGTGGCTTTAAGAGAGAGACCAATGCATGTGCTTTTCCTCTATGGGTGGAGGCAGAGATGCTTCTGAACAGCAGTTGCTGAAAACCACAGGAGGGGAGAGTTGCAGACTGGCTCACCAGGGTGGTGCATGCTCTAGTTATCGCTTGCAATGCGCTCTATGTGGGGCTACCTTTAAAGGTGACCCGGAAACTCCAACTAATCCAGAAAGCGGCAGCTAGACTGGTGACTGGGAGCGGCCTCCGAGACCACATAACACCGGTCTTGAAAGGCCTACACTGGCTCCCAGTATGTTTCAAAGTGTTGGTGCTGACCTTTAAAGCCATAAACGGCCTTGGTCCAGTATACCTGAAGGAGTGTAGCCACCCCCATCATTCCGCCCGGACACTGAGGTCCTGCTCTGAGGGCCTTCTGGCAGTTCCTTCACTGCGAGAAGCCAAGTTACAGGGAACCAGTCATAGGGCCTTCTTGGTAGTGACACCCACCATGTGGAACACCCTCCCATCAGATGTCAAAGAGGAAAACAACTGCCAGAGTTTTAGAAGACATCTGAAGGCAGCCCTGTTTAGGAAAGCTTTTAATGTTTAATAGACTACTGTATTTTAATATTCTGTTGGAAGCCGCCCAGAGTGGCTGGGGAAACCATCCAGATGGGCAGAGTATAAATAAAAAAATATTATTATTATTATTATTATTATTATTATTATTATTATTATTATTATTACTCATGCGCTCGGATCTTGCTTGCCGGTTTCCGTTAGGGGCATCTGGCAGCCACTATGAAGACAGGTTGCTGACCTAGATGGGCTAGTGGCCTGATCCTGCAGGCTCTCCTTATGCACTTATGTCACATGTGGGTGGGCTGCAGAGCGTTTTGTGTTTGCTCGTGTGTGCTTGCTTACCTTACAGTCCAGGTGGCCTGGGGTGTTTGTGGGTGTCCATTCTTTCATTCTGCAATCCTTATGGTCTGCACTTTGCAGCCTTCCAGGGGGCCTGAGCTTTACTGTGGATACAGGAAGGTAGAGAGGCTGCCTACTGTGGGCCTGACAGCTTTTATTACTTTTATTGTGCTTGTTATTATTTTTATTTTAAAGCACATTTTTTTAAAAAAAGAAATTGTGATGTGATTGCTAAAAGTGTGGAATATTTTTTTAAGATGAAAGGAACATAGAATCATAGAATCCTAGAGTTGGAAGAGACCACAAGGGCCATCGAGTCCAACCCCCTGCCAAGCAGGAAACACCATCAGAGCACTCCTGACATATGGTTACCAAGCCTCTGCTTAAAGACCTCCAAAGAAGGAGACTCCACCACACTCCTTGGCAGCAAATTCCACTGTCGAACAGCTCTTACTGTCAGGAAGTTCTTCCTAATGTTTAGGTGGAATCTTCTTTCTTCTAATTTGGATCCATTGCTCCGTGTCCGCTTCTCTGGAGCAGAAGAAAACAACCTTTCTCCCTCCTCAACTTCCTTTAGAACTAAAATCAGTGAGTGTGTCCAACTCAGGCATTCAGTAGTCAACCTCCATGGTTTCTGGGACCTCAGTTAAGTCCCAGGGGAAGTCATGACGTAGGTCCTCTCATGGGACTTTTTTCAGAGGAGAAAGCACTTAGGGCAGTCATGGAGGCTGCAGAGTGCAGGAGGGATGTGTATTGGAAAGGAGAAAATGGACACCACCATTGGTCTTCTTACTACGATAAGGTAAGCTCAACCACATGCCTAGTGAAATGACATATGTTGCAAATGAGGCAGAAGAACAGAAGCTTCTGTCATGGGGCGAGAACAATTTTTAAGAAACTAGAGGGCAGGTTTCACTTTGGAACTAAATGGACTTTGCCACTGAACTCCCTGAAGGCAGAATCTCCCTAGTCTGCTGCTTTCTACAACCACACAGCAATCATCTCCAGTAGCAGCTATCTCGGTTTACAATGGCTTGATTTTCTCATGTTGACCAACTTCCTTCCTTGGACTGATAAGGATCAATGGTGTTGTGGGTAGACTTTGTAAGTTCACCAGCCAACTGGCGATGTGCTTGACTGTCCCCTTTCTGCTCTCCTTCAGGGCTGATCCTACGCCGGTGCATGCTGGATGAAGAGGGCATTGCCTATTGGACCCTTCCAACATATGTCAAGTGTGTTTCCATTGACTACAGGAACATCCAGATGATGGTGAGTGACGAGGCTGAGCCAGGACCTTGAGAACCTAAATGTGCATTCTGGACCTGGAATGTGCATTCTCCAACTCAGAGTCCCCTAGCTCAGTGGATGGAGTTGAGGATGCACTGGAGAAGTATAGCAAGCAGGAGGTGCTGCTCTGTTGACCAATCATGGAGAGAATTCAAGGTTTCTAGTATTTATATCCCAGACCCATCCAATCCAGAGACTTCATACTGCCTTCCAATCACAGAAGTTGATGTTACATGGCCAGGTTTTCTTTTCTGTGACTGATAGAGCAACCAAGTCCTGGTGAAGGAATGGGTTTCCCAAACCCAAAACTGACTGTGCAGGCAGTTTGAAACTGCACCAAAATCCCTATTTTTCCTTAGCTAAAATCCATTAACTTGAGCTCTGAGTCAATGTATAAACAGAAACCCGGCCATGCTCAGAGCCCTCTCCTTTATCAGTTTGTGACAGCAGGGATGACCCTGACTGCACCAGTAGAACAGAGAAGACACATCTGTACCTTCTCTTATGTGCTGACCACAAAAGACGCACAGACCTAAGTCCGGAACAACGCCAAAGCGTGTTCTCGGAGATGATGACCTCTTCCTCCAGGATAAGAGTAGGAAGAGGAAGATCCTTTTATGGTCAGAAGTACAGGAAGGAATTCCATTTTATGGTTAAGAATACCAGAGCAAGAACATATGTGATGTCAACCTGCGTGTATAGGCTGACGTGGTTGGATTCCTGGGGAAGGAGGGAGAGGGTGCCTGGAGGATATATATACTGCATGAAACTTCTCATTTCTTTGGACTTGCTGTGGACTTGATCACGCAAGTGCCTTCTGCTATCCGGAGAGCAGAATAAACTCTTTCTTTGAACCAACCTTGGTGTCATTTGACTTCCTTCCTCTTGTCCCGGAGCAACGCAGACCCAATTGGTGAACTCAAATAAGGCTACACTGGTAGCTCAACAGGCTAGCCCAAAGCCTTAAATAGTGTGTTTCTTGGCTTAAACTGGTTAAATTATGGAGAGAATAAGGTAGGTAGAGAGAAATACATTTCTAGCTTTTATAGGACTAGGATACAGCCCAGTGTACAAAGTTAAGCACATGGCTGAAAAAAGGTTGCCCACCCCTGTTTTAAGTTAACACATGTCAATTTCTGTCTCCCCAGACAAGAGATCATCTTTCAAAAGCCCAGCGGGGTTTGATAGGGGAAGGGGTGTCGGGTGTGTTGCAAAACCTGGTGGAGATTTCTCAGGATGGGACCAGCTACAGTGGGGATCTGCTCTCGACCATCGACGTACTCAGGAATATGACAGAGATCTTCCGAAGAGCTTATTACAGCCCCACTACTGGTGACATACAGGTGAGCTGGCAGGTTGGAGATCTAACAGCTTCAGCAAGGAGAGATGATCCCAAATGTCTTCTTCCGGGAGTTTGGAGCTCTGAATTACCTGGCAAATGTGTCCAACATGCTAGGAGGCCTCGGGGGTTCTGCTTTGTACATTTTTTTAAATGTGCAATTTTCTCAATCTTGATCTTCATTTCATCCTCACCTTCTACTTTCCCAAAGTCCATGCATGTGTTGGTGGAACACGGTCACAAGAATCCATGATGAGACTGTTGGACTCATATGGCTGTGTTCATGATTTTTAGATGTGGGTCCGTCTATTTCAGCATCTGGTTGTATACAGTGGCCCAGCAGATGCATCCAGGAAATCCATAACTAGAATTATAGGACTATAGATTTGGAAGGGACCCAATGGGACGTCTAGTCTAACCCTGTGCAACGCAGGAATCACAGCTAAAGTATTGATATGTGTAATGGTTATATGGGGTTGCTCGTGCGTAAGTTGCCGCCACTCCTGGCTAGGTGGCCTGGTTAAACCTTTCCTGGCTGGACAGCCCCTCACTTCGTGGCTGTTCAGTCGCTGGCAGAATCCGACAGTGGGCGTTTCTTAAACCTTTTCCAACATAAAAGTTGTTTGACGCTCAGTCTCCTCCTACTCTCCCTGCGCGGAAGTCTTCTGCGCAGGGAGGGCGTGGGTAGCGGAGGACCTGTGCTCTCCCCGCTGGTGTCCAGTGAAGAGTCTCTGAGCTTGCTCTCTGCTTCCCCCATTGGCCCCCCTCCATCCCTGGTGTTGCGCTGATTTTCTTCCCCAACAGGAGACCTGCCTCTCTCCCTACTTGGCCCCTCTCCAGCATTGTCGTGGAGCCTCGCCTCCTCCTCTCGTTCCCATTACGGTTCCCTGACAATATGAAGGCTAGATAATTTCATACATCCCCCCCTTTGTTTTACTCCTCCTGGAACTGCTCTGAACATAATTGGCTCTGAACACTGAGTTTCAATTTAGGTACCATGGCTAATAGAGCTATATAACCTTCCTTAATTTATCTACTCCAATCCCTTTTTAACAGTCAAGAAAAGCCTTGCTTGATTAAGCCGATCCAGCCCAGCTTCTTCCTCTCCCAGGGGTCAACCAGATGGCCATGGGAAGCCTTCAGCAACAACAATTCTCTCCACTTCTAACCCCTAGCAGCAGGCCCGCAGACTGTCTCGCCAGAGTGGTGCATGCTCTGGTTATCTCCTGCTTGGACTACTGCAATGTGCTACATGTTGGGCTACCTTGGAAGGTGACCCGGAAACTGCAACTAATCCAGAATGTGGCAGCTAGACTGGTGACTGGGAGCAGCCGCCGAGACCACATAACACTGGTCTTGAAAACCCTACACTGGCTCCCAGTACGTTTCTGAGCACAATTCAAAGTGTTGGTGCTGACCTTTAAAGCCCTAAGCGGCCTCAGTCCAGTATAACTGAAGAAGCGTCTCCACCTCCATCGGTCTGCCGGGATGCTGAGGTCCAATGCCAATGGCCTTCTGGTGGTTCCCTCACTGCGAGAAGCCAAGTTACAAGGAACCAGGCAGAGGGCCTTCTCGTTGGTGGCACCCACCCTGTGGAATGCCCTCCCACCAGATGTCAAAGAGAAAAATAACTACCAAACTTTTAGAAGACATCTGAAGGCAGCCCTGTTTAGGGGAGCTTTTAATGTTTAATAGGTTATTGTATTTTAGTGTTTTGTTGGAAGCCGCCCAGAGTGGCTGGGGAAACCCAGCCAGATGGGTGGGGTATAAATAATAAATTATTATTATTATTATATTCAGAGGCTTAGTGGAAGGTGCAAAAGGGAGGGAAGGATTAGTAGGGAGGGAAGGATTGATAGCCTTATCTGTCATAATGAAAGCATGTGTTTGACCCAGTCCTCTCCAGCCACCATAGTTTTCTCCATCAGGGACAGCAGCAGTAAAGTACCAGCTCTACTCTTGGTGCAGTGAGGAGAAAATGAAATTGTTCCTGCTTTATTCCGGCATCTCCAAAATTGCTCTTCCTTCTTGCTTCTCCCCAGTGGCTAGAATGCAACTTTGGAAAGCAAAGTTTCATTTTTGAAATGAAATTTCCCTGAATTGGTTTCTGTGCCCACTGTGGACAGAGCCACAGTGGTCTGTGGGAAACAGGGGAAAGCGTTCGCTGTCCCCGTGGCGGAACCAGGAGATTGGAATCATCATTCTGCAGTTGTCTGTGCAGAGCAGCTATGGGACTGTCCTTGGGAGGGGAAGGTCACGGTCACATGCCTTTAAAATGTTAAATATATCCTCTTGGATTGCTTCCCCGCATGGCATCGTTGCTAATTATCTACTTGGAAAGGAAATCAATGGCTTTGAAATAAAGACCTCCTCCTTTCCCACCTCCTTCCTGAACTCTCAGGGAAGGGCTGGACTGGACAGACGCTCTGGGGAAATGTAAACAGCAGCAGACCAGGTGTTAGGAGCCTAGGAACAGTTGAGGCAGGGCCATTGGAATCAATGGGGCATGGCAGCACCAATTTTAGTCTGCCTCCCTTCTTATTTTCAACTCAGTCCAGGGAGTGATGCTACCTTGTGGCTTCTTCCTCCACTGTCTCAGCGTTGTCCTCATGGAAGGACAGACTAGCTCAGTCGATAGACCATGAGACCCTTAATCTCAGGGTTGTGGGTTTGAGCCCCACGTTGGACAAAATATCCCTACATTGCAGGGGGTGGACTAGATGACCCTCGTGGTCCCTTCCTATTCTACAATTCTAAGATTCTATGAAAGCTAGAATTCATTGTCTCTGCTTGTCATTGTCACTGGTGCCCCCTACTGCTGGGCTCCCTGCCTGCCACTCCACCAGGCCCAGTAGGCTCAGCCAGCACCGCATAGGAATAAAAGGAGAACCCTGCTGGATCACACAGAAGGTGCATGCAGTCCAGCTTCCACTTTCCCACAATGGCCAACCAGAAGCCTTTATGAAGCCCATGAGCACAAGGAACAGGAGCAATAGAGCCATTTTTGTAGAGCCATTTTTGTTGCCTGTGTCCTGGGAGAGGGCGGTGGTGGTATCTAAGCATCTTACCATATGGTTACCAGATGTCCCCATTTCCCGGTGCCAGCCCCCGGATTTTCAAATCTGTCCCCGGACTGTCCCCGGATTTCATTTAATGTCCCCGGATTTATATTTTAAGTGTTGTAGATTTATTAGTAGGGAATGAATGTTGTGTGATTGGTTCAACGGCACAACACACATCATATGGGGACTTCTGGCGAGGCAAAATTGCAGGCACCATGGCAGCGAGCAGCTCCTGAAGCCAGCCAGAGCCAGCTGTGCTACCAGGCTGGCTCCGGGCTGCTGAGACTGCCACTGCCGAGGGGGAACCGGGGATGCCCGGTGCGTCAATGGGGGGAAGCGCTGACACACACACACACCCGTGACCCAAATTGAGCTGGGTGAGAGAGCGCCTGGCCACCTGGCTGACTGCCAAGCAGAGCTCCGGGGCCAGGAAAACCCCATAACTGACACAGGGAGAAGGAGAGAATGAGAAGGAAGAGAGAGAAAGAGGAAGGAGAAAAAAGAGGGGAAACCCGACCTTGCCGAGCTGAGGAGGAGAGGTTAGAGAGCACCGGGAGAGCAAGGACATGTGGCCAAGCCCAGGCCCGACCTGAGCCTACTCCATGGTGGCTAGCGCTCCAAGAGAAGAGGTCGGGGCCCAGGGGAAGGCCACGTGATAGAGGAGACCACAGAAGAGAAAATATTATTTCTTAATTTTTTTAAATAACCTTTTCTCCCTCTTTCTTTAAAAAAAGTGTCCCCGGATTCTTTGAAAAAAATCTGGTAACCTTATCTTACCATCTGTTGTCAGGATGCTATCAGCAGCTCCCAGCTGGTTGCCCAGAAAAGTATAAAGAAAAGGAAAAGTTTCTTAGTCCTTTTTTATTTCAATATTACAGAGAGAGGCTACAGAACCCAGCCTCTTGTCTTGGATAATGGCATTTTCCTGAGTGAATCTCCACCCTCCGTCTCTCCCACTTCCTCATTCATCACTTCTATGGGTGCTGCTATCTTCCCTTTGTCTTTGAGCTCTTTGCTCTCCTGCTTTTAAGGCTCGCTGGGTTCTGGGAGATGGAGGATCTGGAATGCTTTCTATTGACAACGTGTCAGCCCGGTATTGCTCTGGCTCTCCTATGATCTCCCAGCTTTCCCCCTCACCTGCCTCTGAGATGTGACCTCCCTCAAACCCCTGTTGTAAATCTATACTGCTTTCCTTTTCCTCCTCCCTGGAAGGGTCAGGATAGGGAGGCAGTCTCCACCGTTCCTGCCCAGTCCCTGACACCATCTGGAATACATTTCATGGAGGTGGGATTCAGGCAGGGATGAAATAAGGCAGCGTTTTCCTTTCCTCCCTTGCAATTCTTGCAGGCAGCACCCCTTCCTCTGCAGTTCATCTCACTGCCCGCCGTGGCAAAATGCACAAATTGCATTGCCCTCACTTTATTCCACCCCATTCACTTCAGTGCAAAGGAAATGTAACACAAATGGGGAAGGGGAAAGCAGTCAATTGCATGTTGTTTGTGGACCCCAAGCAATGAGAACAGTGAATTCTGGCCAGGCTGTATGGCTTAATTTCTGCTCTGGAAATGGGACGAGTAAGCAAACGTTGGCCATTTCCATTCCTGTTTCCATCTCCAATGAAATTCTCTGACATCCCTAGATCCAGGGTTTGCTGTCACGAAGCAGACATTTTTTTTTTCTGGGCTCTTCTGGATCAGCTCAGAAATGGATGGAGATGTGTAGCGTGACTTTCAGACAACTGCAGGGCCGTTTCCTTTTCCAAATCAGCAAAATGGGTTGACCGAGAGCAGTGGAGTAAATTCTAGGAACATAGCAAGCAAGTTTCCTTATACTGCATGGGACCATTAGTCCATCTAGTTCAGTATTGTCTGCACTGACTGGTAGTAGCTCTCCATGGATTCAGACGGAGGTGTCTCTCCCAACTCTACCTGGAAATGCTGGGGACTGAACCTGGGACCTTCTGAATGCAAGGCAGCTGCCCTTTCATTGAGCTATAGCCCTTCTAGGGATGAGCGTATGCTTTGGGTGAGCCCTGATGTGTCATGGATGAAACCAAACCCTTCCTCGGATCACAGCTTTTGCTTCTTTGTTTTGTCTTTGTGTCCTAGAACTTTGTCCAGATAATTAGCAACATCCTGACGGAAGATAACCGAGACAAGTGGGAAGAGGCTCAGCTGGTAAGAGAACCTTGTCCTTCAAACGGGCATCATCTGCTTTGGGAGTTTTGTATGTGTACGAATGCAAGTGTCTGTCTCTCAGGGGTTTTAACAAGGCTGTGAGTCAGTGTGAATATTTCAATATTTATCTAGCCCTTTCCCCCTTGGTTTCTTCAAAGCACCTGACAGACACTATCTCTCAGGTCCTGTTCCATCACTCTAACCAATGCACCACACTGCAAATTGGAAGAGCTGATGGGCAATGCTTGGCAAGGCAACCTAGAGCAGGAGTGGGGAACCTCTGCCCTGGGATTTGAATGTGGGCCTCCATAGATCTGTGGGATGTAATCCACTGGAGCAGTCAAATGCAACATTCCTTGTTTCCCTAGAGTGGACACAGACAGGGGGTGTTACTCCAGCCAAGGTAGAATTTCCTGTTACACCTGGTCTGGAGCATACTCCCCTTGCATGTGACCAGGTAGGTGGGCGTGACTCTTGCAGACCTAACAAAAGGTCCAGTCACGCAGCCATCTTCCTCTTTTGGTGCCATTTCTTCTCTTGGACTGCACTGCTGGCCCATCCTTACAAGGATGTAAGCCACACAGTATCTGTAACTACAAGTTAAGGCCTGGATCCAACTGTGAACTGAATGTGAGTAAACTTGTCATACTTTTAAAAGAAGACTGTTGTGTCTTTATTCTTTTCAGGAGGGATAAAGGGGGACTAGTTCCCTGCACTGGGCACCAGTAAGCAGTTGCCCAGCTATGGGAAGGGCTCTCACAGGTCCTGCTCCTTCCCAAAGCCTAGTTAGTGCTTGGCCAGCTTTGGGAAGGCGTTGGGAGGGCTCTAGGACCCTCAAAATCCAGCACAATGTGAGGGCTGTGGGGTGCAGAGTACGCCAAATTTTGGCCTCACTCCAAAAGCCATAGTACCAAATTCCACCACTGCACCATACCTGAAATCCAGACTGTGGCAAAAATACTCCGCTTGCACAACAAATCACACCCCCATTCCACTGTGTCTACAGCCCCGTTGTTTCATCCGGATGACAATATCTGATGACAGCCGATGTCATCTTAGGATGCAACCAATCGGATTTGTCTGCATGACATCACCATGGGCACGTCCTCGCTTTAAACTAGCCTTGCTTTCCTTCAGAGGTGCCATTTTTCAGATGGATCCAATTGGCTGCATGACAATATCACTGTTATTAAGGGAGAAGGCAGTCTATTTTTTTTTAAAAAAAAAAGAAGTGTTGCTACAGCTGCAGTCGATTAGGATGCAAACAGCTATGAACTAATGCTAGGGGGGAAGGGGGCAAACTTTGGAGAAGCAATTCAGGCATCCCTTAAGGCTGCTGTTTCATGCTGAAAGTGTTGCAGCTCCAAATCCATCCTCTGCGAATGCAGGAAGAAGAAGAGTTTGGATTTGATATCCCGCTTTATCACTACCCGAAGGAGTCTCAAAGCGGCTAACATTCTCCTTTCCCTTCCTCCCCCACAACAAACACTCTGTGAGGTGAGTGAGGCTGAGAGACTTCAGAGACGTGTGACTGGCCCAAGGTCACCCAGCAGCTGCATGTGGAGGAGCGGGGAAGCAAATCCTGTTCACCAGATTACGAGTCCACTGCTCTTAACCACTACACCACACTGGCCTGGGAAGCCTGTGTGGAAGGACTTGGGCTGTGACAGAGGTGTCTTCCCTTACTTCCTCTATCCTATTTCCAAATAAAATCCCAGGAAGATCTATGTGTGCTAAATCCAATAAATGCAGGAGGAGGGGGGGAAACCTAGGGAAGAATGAGCTGTCCAGGATCAACTCATTGGATGTTGAAATCACCTTTGTGCTGTAGGCCAGTTGTATACCAGTGTAGCATAACAAGCTGCTGCGCTGAAAATATAAGGCTTTGTGGGAATGTTCAGGGACGCAGGAGAGGATATACTGTCTGATTATAGCCTTTTCAACTTGTATAAACAAGTTCACAATTTAGCAGAGTAACATTCCCCTTTTTAAACTCACAGCGGATGCGTTAGCTCAGGCTCGCTAAAGCCTCTCTAATAACTGTTCTGGTATTTCCCCCTTATTCCCTCATAAAAGATAAGACACAACAAAATCTTCTATAAAAGTATAAAAAAGAGTTTACTCACATTCTGTTCACAATCGGATCCCAAAAGGCAGACTTAGCTTAGAAAAGTAACATACACCTGGAAACTATCTCATAAGGAGACAGTCCCTTTGTCCTCTCTTGGCTGGAAGCATCTTTGGCTAAGCAGATGTTGCTTCTTCGATGCATGTAGTCAAAGAGAGAGAGATGGCTGCCCTGCCCTGTGCTTTTGTCGTTACCTGCACAGGTGAGGCCACACCCACCTCTAGCCACATGCAAAGGAAGTCTGCCCCAGCCCAGAAGGAAACAGGAAGTTTACCTGCTGGCTGGACAAACATTCCTCCCCATGTGTAAACATGTCCACTCTAGGAATGTTGTACTTGCCTGCTCTTGTGTTTCACATCCCACAGCCAGGCTTTCTGTGCATATCTGCAGGCCTTGGGCATTGTCACAAAATCAAGGTTCTAGTCCTCAGGCCTTAAGAAAAAATGGGGCAGCTGTTTGACTGATGAAATACCAGGAACCGGAATAGTGACAAATGGGACCCAGATCCAGCTATGCAGCTTGCTAAATTTCTCTTTCCCTCACCCCAAAAAATCATTTTGAAATACAGTTGGGCTCCTTTTCATCACCATGCAAAAGTTCATTACTTTGTTCAGGTTTGGGGAAGAAAGTTACCTTGCAGGCCATATGCGATACTCGAGCTATCCAGTGTGTTTAATGTTTGAAGATAGCACAGCATTTGAGTGATATTTAATGCAGTTTGCTCAGAGTCCCACACAGGACTTCCCTTTCCTTTTTCTGTGTGCCTTAAAAATCAGCTCCCGAGAGTCCAGAAAAGAGGAGGAATTTCTTTTGCACAAGTGATTGTCTGCTGCAATAGCAATACAGTACGGTTGGAAACAGCCCTTTATTTTTATTTTGTGTATGATTTTATGATGATGTATGCCACTCTGCAGTGGTCAGGTGAAGGCCAGTCTAGAAAAACTCATCATCATCATCATCATCATCCAAAAAGATGAATACATTGCACAAAATTGACAGGATAAAATTTTCAGGATCTATTGTGACTGTTATCCTGGTCTTACTTGAGGAAGTGCTGTGTCTGTTTGTTTGTTTGTGTGTGCGTGAGAGAGGGGGGAAGAAGACCCCAATTTGAACTTAGTCTTGGGTTATCAGCAGTTATGGTCCTGCAGGTCTATTATTATTATTATTATTATTATTATTATTATTATTATTATTATTATTATTATTATTAAATAAATAAATAAATGCCTTTGCAGATGGGACCGAATGTCAAGGAACTTTTTAGGCTGGTAGAGGACTTCATTGACGTCATAGGATTTCGTATGAAGGACTTCCAGGATTCCTATCAAGTGACTGAAAACCTGGGTGAGTAGGTTGAACCACCCCTTTACTGAATGCCTCTAGCCAGCTGGTCATTTCAAAACATTAATAGGTATCTAAAGGGATGCGGGTTGCGCTGTTGGTTAAACCACAAAGCCTAGGACTTGCCGATTAGAAGGTTGGCGGTTTGAATCCCCGTGACGGGGTGAGCTCCCGTTGCTCAGTCCCTGCTCCTGCCAACCTAGCAGTTCAAAAGCACGTCAAAGTGCAAGTAGATAAATAGGTATCGCTCTGATGGGAAGGTAAACGGTGTTTCCGTGCACAGCTCTGGTTCACCAGAAGAAGCTTAGTCATGCTGGCCACATGACCCGGAAGCTGTACGCCAGCTCCCTCGGCCAGTAAAGCGAGATGAGTGTCGCAACCCCAGAGTCGTCCACAACTGGACCTAATGGTCAGGGGTTCCTTTATCTGTAAAGGTACCTCATGAAGGTGCCAGCCAAACCTCCCTGGGGAGAGCATTCCACAGATGGGGAGTCACTGCAGAGAAGGCCCCGTTTTCATGTTGCTGCCCTCTGGACCTCTCGAGGAGGAGGCACACAAAGAAGAGCCTCAGAAGATGATATTAGGATCTGGGCAGGTTCATACGGAAAGAGGTGGTCCTTGAGATATTGCAGTACTAAGCCATTTAAGGCTTTATGGGTCAAAACCAGCACTTTCAATTGGGCCTGGAAACTAATTGGTAGCTGGTGCAGTCAGACCAGGATCAGTGTAATTATATGGTCAAACCATATTGCCCCGGTGAGCAACCTGGCCACCAAATCTGCACTTATCTTGCAAGCAGAACTTCCCTGGTTCAGGTTCAATCCTTGGCATCTTCAGGTGAAAGGACAAGGAAGCAGATGCTTCAGACATTTTCTTTCTGAGACCCGTGGGGAGATGCTGCCAGTCAGATTAAGCAGTCCAGGGCTAGATGTACCAATCGCCTGACTCAGCTTAACTCGGCATCGTACGTTCCTGTCGTGCGGAGTTAATTTATTCAGACAAGCCGTGTATAACAATAGGCGCAACAAAGACAAACTTCATTACATCACATTAATTTGCTGCACCACTTACATCTACCTCGGAACACTTGGCAATAAAGCAGAAAATGAAAGGTCAGCAATAAAATGACAAAACCTCAGTATCATAAGAAGAACGGTCGTCAACACAGTGGTGGCCACAAAACAGTGAAGGATGCAATCGTCTTATTAGCCATCATATGCCAAATGTTGCAGACGTGTGTTTTTCAGTAGGTAATGAAAATAAGTTTCCTAAGGGGGATGAGAGTAACGCCAACTGGAGAAATTTCATAATCGAGGAGCCACCACCAAGAAGACCCTACCACGAGCCTCTGCCTAATATTGATATTGAATATTGCAAACTTCACAGATTCTGCATACTTCATTGTTCCTTTCTTATAACCTTATCAGTTAGTAAGGTAAAGGTAAAGGGACCCCTGACCATTAGGTCCAGTCGTGGCCGACTCTGGGGTTGCAGCGCTCATCTCGCTTTATTGGCTGAGGGAGCCGGCGTACAGCTTCTGGGTCATGTGGCCAGCGTGACTAAGCTGCTTCTGGCGAACCAGAGCAGTGCATGGAAATGCCGTTTACCTTCCCACTGGAGCGGTACCTATTTATCTACTTGCACTTTGATGTGCTTTCAAACTGCTAGATTGGCAGGAGCAGGGACCGAGCAACGAGAGCTCACTCCGTCGTGGGGATTTGAATCGCTGACCTTCTGATTGGCAAGTCCTAGGCTCTGTGGTTTAACCCACAGCACCACCCGCATCCCTACCTTGTCAGTTACAAACATTTCAATACCATTTCCTGCTGCCTGATAGATGGAGCTCCTGTTCTTCTCCAATATCCCTAGAAGGAGCTAACAAATAGGAACCTGATATCTCAGTTGTGAGTCCCGATAGGTTCCTCACTCCAGCAATTTCCATTAGAGTCTCCAAAACTCTACTGCAAAAGGCTTGAACGCATGATGAGTGCATTATACCAAAGCTTATCTGTCTGCCCTGCCAACAACCAGGAGAAACAGATGTGAAAAATGTGCTCTGTAATTGAGGCTGTCATTGAAAGTTCTTTATATGGAACAGTTGAATGAATTTAACTCAGGGAGGAGAAATATTTTCAGCCCAAAGCTTGCGTTCCCCTTGGGGCAACCTTCTGAAGACCACACCCAGTGGCTGGCAGGGCCAGAAGCAGAAATTGGGCAGATGAAAGTTGGCTTGATTTCTTCTTCTCTCTCTTTCTCTTTCTCTCCTCTCAAGTCCTCAGCATCCAGAAGCTCCCTGCCAACGCAGCCAAAGACATTAGCTTCCCTATGAAAGGCTGGCGGGGCATGGTGGATTGGGCCCGCAGTGCAGAGGACAAGGTCACTGTGTCCAAAAGCATCCTCTCCACGGGGGTTTCAGGTAAGGGGAGTGGGACGACTGCAGGTGAGATTTTTCCTCTTGGCGCAGGCTGCAGACAGAAGCATGTCGTGGAGGAAGAGCAGTGTGTGTTTATTTTGCCTTTTTATTCTGATCAATATAGATACAGATAGATAGAGATATAGAGAGTAGATCTAGATAGATATAGATATATATGATATCCAAGGCTACTTTATTCAGACTTGGATTATCTTCTCCATGTTCTATGTTTCTTAGCAGATTCTTAGCAAATAATTCACTCTCAGCTTCTTAAGTAAACAAGAAAAAAACCCTAGAGTTTACCCACTTATCAAAGTCTTGCCATGGTTCAACAGATGCACTGATGAAAACCAGGCAGGCTGGTTTAATCCTTAAATGTTACAAATATCCACCGTCCAGTTCACAATGGAAATTGCTTTCCAGAGGAGAGCAAAGATATGTCTTCTCCCATCGCAGGCAGAAAAAGGAGTGCGTAGTGACAGGAAGGAAGAGGTAGGGATTAACCCATAGTCTCCCCCCCCACACACATACACCAGGTTTGGGGGAATGACATCATAGAGTCCCCTCTATGCAGGTTCTGAAACTCCATGGTGCCATTGCCCCTGTTTGAGGGCTGTCTAGCAATCATGCATTTGTGATTTGGCTGCTTTGAACTACAACTCCCATCAACCCCTGCCAATGGTCTGGAACACTGCTTTTCCTCCTAGAAAAATAGGTGCTGGTGATCACCATGAAGTCATTATAGTAAGTGCCACACCTTTTAACAACAAAAAGAGGTGCCAGTACTGGGTACCCTTGAGTACCACCCAAGAAAAAAAGCACTGGTCTGGAATGACACGAGTTACTTTCTTTCACTCCATCTTGCCATGCTAGACATTCTCTTTGAATGATGCCCACCTCTTTCTTTCTTGCTCGCTTATGCCTTGTTCCTGCCCATCATCTCTCAATGCCACCTTGAGCCAGTTCCTCTTCCTCTCCACTTATTCTGTTGCTTGTTTTTGCCCTGTTGCTTCTTCACAGAGACAGATGACTCCGCTGTCTTCGTGGTGGGGACAGTCCTGTACCGAAACCTGGGTGGGATCCTCTCCCTTCAGAGGTAAGGCTGATGCACGTGTTTGTGGAATGAGTTGGGAGTGGGTAGTCCATTGGTCAGTCATGGGAGTCTTAGAACAGAGGTGACAAATCATTCCATGACCAACCTTACATAGTTGGACTCCCAGATATGTTCTTGGGAGTTGCATATGGTTGAGAAGCAAGCAGAAGTGAGGGAGGGGGTCAGTCCACTTATTCACCAGCAGATCTGGATCTAGGGATCAGGAATGTTGACAAAGAGTATCCAAGTTATGGTTACCAGATGCCCCAGTTCCCAGCCTCCAGATTTACAAATCTGTCCCTGGAATGTCCCCGGATTTCATTTAATGTCCCCGGATTTATATTTTGGGTGTTGTAGATTTATTAGTAGGGAATGAATGTTGTGTGATTGGTTCAACAGCACAAGACACATCATATGGGGACTTCTGGCGAGGCAAAATGGCGGGCGCCACGGCAGCGAACAGCTCCTGAAGCCAGCCAGAGCCAGCTGTGCTATAGGCTGGCTCCAGGCTGCTGAGACTCCCGCTGCTACTGCCACTGTCGAGGGGGAAGCGGGGACGCCCGGCGCGTCAACTGGGGGAACCGCTAACTCCCCCCTCGTGACCCAAATCAAGCTGGGTGTGAGAGCGCCCGGCCACCTGGCTGACTGCCAAGCAGAGCTCTGGGGCCAGGAAAACCCTGGAGCTGACACAGGGAGAAGGAGGAGAGGAGAAAGAGAAGGAAGAGAGTGAAAGAGGAAGGAGACAAAAAGAGGTGAGCTCCGACCTTGTCAAGCTGCTGCTGCCGCTGAGGAAAAGAGGTAGGAGAGCACCGAGAGGGCAAGGACATGTGGCCGAGCCCAGGCCCGACCCAAGCCTACTCCACGGTGGCTAGTGCTCCAAGAGAGCAGGTCGGGGCCCAGAGGAGACCACAGAAGAGAAGATATTACTTCTTAATATTTTTTTTAAAAATAACATTTTAAAAAATAACTTTTTCTCCCTCATTCTTTAAAAGAAGTGTCCCCGGATTCTTTGGGGAAAAAATCTGGTAACCTTAATCTAAGTATTAAGATAAGGGAGTGATTTCTAGCAGCCGACGAGAGGGATGTTGCTTAACCCTTACCCTACCAGTGATCTCCTAGGACTCCCTTATCCCAGGTTCCTTCCCTCCAGCTAAGGCTCTGGGTGCATTTTTGCCACATCACATGAACCATCAGCTGGGGAAGGAAGTCTCAAGAGGAAAGCAAGAGAAGGCTTAAGCATTCTCTCCCACCAGCCGTTTCTCCACTGCTAACCAGACCACTCCTCCCTACTGCTCCTTTTCAGCTGCTCATCAGCAACTTGGGATCTCAGACCTGCTGAATGTGCAGTTTGGTCCTTAAAGGCCACAATGTCATATTGCACAGAGTTGAAACATGATGTAGTGCCCTTATAGGTCTCAGTGAAAACATTGACTTAGAATCATAGAATTGTAGAGTTGGAAGGTACACCCAATTGTCTAGTCCAACAATTGTAGATGCACGTAGTTTGGATCGGCATCTATTTAGACATCTGTCTGGGCTTTTGAATGCAAACTCAGAAGCTCTGGCCAGCCAACTGCGCACAGGGCAAGCAACGGCGGTTTGGATCTGTGCATTTCAATGGCAAATGTGATGTGTAATTGCAAGCAGCAATGCATGTGGGATGTGGAACAAGGATTTGGAACTGCTCTTTGAGAACCAGCTGCCTGCTTTGATGGACAAGTGTCCTGAAAATGATCATGTGGGAAAGGCAGGGATATTTACAAAAAAAGGGGACATCTTTGTGCATACTCCCTAGGGCAGAGGATTCTTCCAAGTTCCCTCTCTGTGGGGTTCCTCTTGAAGAGTGTCTCATGTGCTCTCTGGAGGTATTTTTTGTGATGCTTTGGGAGCACTCCTGCACAGCCATCCTGCTGTGTGCTTCCAACTTCTTCTGTGCTGCCTTGGGGCTTGTGAGTCTCTGCAATCTCTGATGGTAACAGAGAGATCTCTCTGTTCTACGTCTCACTTTCCCTGCCTCTCCTCTCTGAGGCCGAGGCAGGTACTGAGGCAGCAAATTAAGCCTCCCTCTGGCACCTTCAAGATTCGTTCTGCACTGATTAGCATGAGAGCGTTTCCTGTAAATTCCAGGCCTTTGCTCCCGGCTGGTTATCATTGAAGCTACCTGCAGATTTGAAGCTGCATCTAGGCTTGGGACTTGTGAGCAGATTAGTGAGCAAATAGTCTATACTCTCTGATGTCCCCTCTGTGGGATTCGCTTGGGAGATCAATCCCCGGGCGGAGATGTGAATTAAATGCAGCAAGCCATAAACAAATGCGGTGTTAAAAGGTGATTACACGTCTTTGGTAACTGTGCAGTGTCGCAGGTGAGGTTGTGAGCTGGACAGACGCCTGGTTCCAATCCTGCCACAACCATGAACTCAGTAGGTGTCCTTTGGGAAGTGGCCACGCAACCCTATCCCATCTGTGAAATGTTGACAGTGAAACAACACACCACCTGCAAAGTAGTTACAGCATCCTATCATCTCAGAAAGACGTGTGGTTAGCAGTCCTCCAGTGCCAGAGATTAGCTGAGTCTGTTGGCAATTGCAAGCACCTCTGCCAGACTTTTGGGATTTTGAGCTGATCTGGAGCTAGTGATTTTCCAGGTCGGTCACTTGATGAGGGTCTCAGGGCCCCTCACCAGTCTGACCTACAGCCAGGCAGAGGCAGGTCAGGAGAAGAGGCTGGCAGTGCTGATGCTGCAAAGAAGATGAAGTTTGGTACCAACTCTGTTTTCAAGTATGGGCCTTGTATTGAGAGGAGTAGATGGAAGGATATTGCATACAAAGCTAGGATTCCAAAGTTCAGCTGTTTTAATATTTTGCGGTTGTTTTAATGTGGCGTACAGCTTGTGATCTGCCTAGGATGAAGGGCAGGGAATCAATTTCACAAATACATAAATAAAATAAATCTAGCACCTCCTTTCCCCATACGAGCCTACCCATTCATTAAAGGCGCCCTTAAGTCCAAACACCAGTTCCCTTCCCTGAGTAGCCCAGTCTCCAGAGATTAGGCAGATAGTTTTCTCTGTGGTGGGACCCCATTTGTAGTACAGGCAATCCCTGTTTTAGGCATGACCAATATATGTGGGATCATACACACAAATAGCGCCAAACCCAGAAGTGACTGAGAATGTCATAAAAGACATCACTAAAAGGGCAGGGCAGAGCAGGGATGGAACAGGATGGAGCGCGGTGTTTGATTGCATGCTATTGCATGCAAACATGCATTGACCCAGAGCACAACACCTACACAAATCAGGGGCCTGTACAATCGCGTTCAATAAACACACAAGACGTAACCGGCTGTACGTTTGAAGAAGTAATATATACTATTCATTGCATTGAATTGTAGATTTCAACAGAAGTAGTTCATAAAGTTCAACGAAAAATGGAGAAGACCCAGTGGATCTGTTCATTCTCTAATAGGTGTCTATTTCACTTGTCTGTTCATAGAGTCCGACAATCCACATGAAAGGTTGTTGCAGTTCCACAGAATTCTTTCACAGAGTCTAAGACAAGGATTTCTGGAATATTAGCCTTGTTTCGCCATCCTAGGCTTCATCAGTAGAACAAGCATATGTAACATTACAGGACAGTGGATCTTATAGCATAGTACAACTTGTCTTAGTCTCTGTGAAAGGATTCTGTGGAACTGCAACAACCTTTTTTGTGGATTATACAAACTCCTTGGCAATATCTCCACGGCAGCATAAACTGTGGCATTCGCCTTCACAAGAGGTAGTGATGGCCATCAACTTCAGAAGAAAATTAGACAGATTCATGGGGGCTGTCAATGGCTACTTGTTATGATGGCTATGATCAGAGGCAGTAATGCTTCTGTATACTAGTAGATTGTTGGGAATCAGAAGTAGAGAGAAGGCTGTTGCACTAATATTCTCCTTGTGGGGTTCTTATAGAGTCATCTGGTTGGCCACTGTGAGAACAGGATGCTAATAGAGATGAACCTTTAACCTGATCCTGCTCTTTGCTATGTTCTTATCTGCCTACAAGCTTTTATTATTATATGTTTCTCATTTAGTCACCTGGTTGCTTTGTTCTCTTAAGCTTCTGGGTAACAATATCGTGATTTTCGCTGCTGGCCTTTTGTCTCCTTGTATTTATTTCATTGTTCCAACATTGCTGTTTAATCCATCAATTTTAAAGTGTGCCATGCTGATCGCAAACTGCCTTGGGCAGATTTTGGGCAAAGGTGGAATCACGACACTTGAACATGAATAACGTCATGGGAGTTTCTCTCCATTGCTGTGACTTCTCCCCATTCTGCCTCTTCGCTGCCTTTTGACATGCTGTGTTTTCTCCCTAGAAATACTACAGTTCTGAATTCCAGAGTCATCTCTGTGACTGTGAAACCAGCTCCCCGCTCACTGCTCACCCCAATGGAGATTGAGTTCTCCCATTTGTACAATGTAAGCACCTACTTCGCTAAAAAGGAAAATGTTGCTGATAAAAATGAAGTTCAATATAGCCGCCACCCCAAAACCCTATGATATCTGAGCCTAGGAAGAAACACCATATTTTGAGAGGTTGGATGTTTTTTGGGGGGAGGTGGGTAAACTTGAAAAGAGAAATGTATGGGTTGCTTTGTTTTTAAATGGTAAAGGCGTATAGAAAGGTTGGGATCATCTAGATCCCCTATGATCTTCTAGATCAGTTGTCTCCAAGGCTGGGTCCCCACATGTTGTAGGACTACAATTTCCATCAACTTGATCTTTGGCTCAGCTGGGACTGATGGGACTTGGAGTTTGACAACAGCATCTGAATTAACATCTGAAGGGCTGACACATGGAAGATGGAACAAGCTAGTTTTCTGCTGCTCCAGAGGGTCAGACCCAAACCAATGGATTCAAATTACAAGAAAGGAGATTCTGACTAAACCTTAGGAAGAACTTTCTGACAGTGGGAGCTATTCAACAGTGGAACAGACACCTGTGGAAGGTGTTGGGCTCTCCTTCGTTGGAGGTCTTTGCATGGAGGTTGGATGGCCATCTGTCAGGGATTCTTCAGCTGTAGTTCCTGCATTTCAGGGTATTGGACTAGATGACCCTTTGCATCCCATTCAACTCTACAATTTCTATTTACATCTGGGGACACTGAACGATGAAGACCTCTACTCTAGATGTTGCTGGGTGACAGATCCCATCAGTTCCTGAACATTGGCTCTGCTGGCAAGGGCTGATGGGAGCTGGGGGCCAACAACACCGGGAGAGTCATTGGTTCCCCAACTGTGGTTTAGAGGAAGCTGAGTTTGGGAGTTCACTCATATGGAGCAACAGGAAGTGTGACTGGGCTAGACTTCCTACCAGGATGCCCTAAAGGCCTCTGAGGCAGGAGAGGGAGGTGGAAATGGGGCAAACTAAAGTTTCCATGGGACTAGTTTTGCTTCACCTGGATAATAATTCAAGTACATGTTATGCTGTATTTAAGCAGATCTCTCAGTCAACTATTCAACACCAGCTCTTTTCTCTTTCCTCTTTTTTCATACTGGCAGGGAACTACCAACCAGACCTGCATCCTATGGGAGGAAACTGATGTGTAAGTTCAGTGGGTTATTTTTCTCTCTGTTGGATCAAGAAAAAGAATCATTTATTCATCGGGTGGGGGAAGGTTGCCGTTGTGGAGTGTATTTGCAACACAGAAGGAATGGTCGGACACCCTTTGTTTCTTAACTCACACGATCGGATAGTCCTTCCTATTCATCCCCACTCTGATCTGTGCCCATCTTATGGTGTCAGGGAATTTCAACAAAAACTTAAAACAGGACTGGAAAGGGCTTGTGTTTGCTTTTTCATCCCATGCCCAGAACAAACACCAACCCATCAAATGCAATGAGTATTCACTCTTGTGGTTGCAGTTTGCAAATTATTTGTAATGGTTCTCATTCCCTTCCCCTTCCATTTGTACAGTGGTACCTCAGGTTAAGAACTTAATTCATTCCAGAGGTCCATTCTTAACCTGAAATGGTTCTTAACCTGAGGCGTGTTTCGCTAATGGGGCCTCCCGCTGCCGCTGTGCCACTGGCACGTGATTTTCATTCTTATCCTGGGGCAAAGTTCTTAACCTGGGGCCACCACTTCCTGGTTAGCAGAGTTTGTAACCCAAAGCGTTTGTAACCCAAAGCGTCTGTAACCCGTGGTACCACTGTACTGTGTTTCCTTTACACTGAAATGAATGTGGCAGAGCAACATAATGGTAATGTACGTTACGGAATATTTGTAATCAATTGCATACTGTAAGTTCAGCAAACAGCCCATGTGCCCACTGCAAAATCAATTATTGAGATTCTCAAAATTAAACCATAAGGAAGGGAGAGCGGAACACAGGGGAAGCGCCAACCCAAGGAACGCAACTGGCTGAGGGAAAGCAGCTCTCCCCTTTCTTATGGATGCTTCATAAATTAAAACTTTAATGTGGACATATAAAAGGTTTTATGATTGCGCATAAGATTCTAGCTCATGTGCCTTGCATAGCACATCTTCCCATGCTGAGGAAGTGGGATTGATGATTGCTCCCTGCTTGTGGCCACTGACTCAGTGCTCAACATGCATCTGCTCTCTTGCAAAATGCAACGGAATCCTTTGTTTCCTTTGGCATTCTGCAGAAAGGTCAATTGGTTCATTTGTGTGGCCATGTGCAGCTCTTTGCAGCCTAGACTGTCCTGTGATGCAGGAGGGCAGAGGGTGTGTGTGTGTGTGTGACTGGGGAGCCAGAATCTGGAGGCTCACACGATTGCCAGGTAGTTCGTTGGGGGAAACCTTTATAGAAAGCAAACACCATCAGATCAAAGGCAAGGGCAGGTGATCAGGAGTCAAGGAGTGGGGGAATCAGCCTTAAAATGGAGTGTTTATGGTCTTGGCCTTGAGGTCTTCAGACTTCAAAGGCAGCCCCATATAGAACATGTTCAACTAGGAAGTTACCACCGCAAAGGGGTCATAGCTGGCAAATCAACCTGGTCTGGGAAAAGGCCACTGAGGCCACCTGGGCCTCCAGTGAGAATGTCGAAATGAGGAGCACCCCACAAACTACCAACCTGCTCTTTCCAGGTGGGTACAACCCCATCCAGGGTGGACTACCTCTCCACTTGCAGGACATGAGATCCTGAGACACATAACACCTTTGTCTAGAAGGGCACTGATATGCTTACAGCTACCTTTGGCAACAGGTTCAGCCACATAGTTAGTATATGGGATGCAGGTGGCACTGTGGTTAAACCACAGAGCCTAGGACTTGCCAATCAGAAGGTCGGTGGTTCGAATCCCTGCGACAGGGTGAGCTCCCGTTGCTCGGTCCCTGCTCCTGCCAACCTAGCAGTTTGAAAGCACGTCAAAGTGCAAGTAGATAAATAGGTACCGCTCCGGCGGGAAGGTAAACAGCGTTTCTGTGCGCTGCTCTGGTTCGCCAGAAGCGGCTTAGTCATGCTGGCCACATGACCCGGAAGCTGTACGCCGGCTCCCTCGGCCAATAAAGCAAGAGGAGTGCCGCAACCCCAGAGTCGGCCACAACTGGACCTAATGGTCAGGGGTCCCTTTACCTTTTACCTTCGGCAACAGGTTCAGCTACATAGTTAGCATAGTATCGAGCCAGGTCCATTTTAATAACTCTTGTAAGGGTTGTTTAAATACACAGATCATGACGGGTTGTCCCTTAAAGCTCCAGTTCCTGAGACACCTGGCTTTATTTGCAGGTTTGTGTCCCTCTTTCTCAAAAAAAGAAATCCTAACATGAAGTGTCTGAATCCTTTTCTTAAAAAACAAGAAGGGACATGGCGGGGGGGGGGGAGAATCCTACAATCCATCATGCGCTCATTTGCATTTAGATAGATATTTAAGCTGCATTGTTAATAATGGCTCTTTGATTTAATAAATCCAGCCTGCTTGGGTGACTGCATGTCGCTCTGGTGAGCTAGCCCTCCCCTTCTTCCTCCTCCATGCCCCGCCTTTTATATTTGAATTGGACAAGCTGGGGGAGCCAACGCTTGTTTGTGTTTAGAATAGCGCGTGTGATTAATGAGCTTTGCAGAAGCTGGCAGAATTGAAAGCTGCGAGCCTGGAACAATTCTGGGTTACGCCGCTGTGTGTTTCCAGGGGTGTTCATAGGAAGTAATTATTAACTGCTTAGCGGCACAGTTTGAGTGGATGTCGCGGCAAACGCCTTCCCCCATTGCCTTGAAAGGCTGCCAAATCTCCTCTGGAGTAAAACTCTGGGAAGGCTTCCTTTAGCGTGGCTCATAAGGATGCAGCCTCCTCAATGTGGAGGAAGATCAGGGTTTGTCCAGGATGAAGAGAGTAATAGTGTCATTGTTCTCTTCTGCCTTGGTCAGACCACACCTGGGGTCCTGTGTCCAGTTCTGGGCACCACAGCTTAAGGAGGATATTGATAAACTGGAAGGTGTGCAGAGGAGGGTGACCATGATGGTCAAAGGTCTGAAAACCAAGCCTGATGAGGAGCAGTGAAGGAGTTGGGTATGTTTAGCCTGGAAAAGAGGAGATGGTAACCATCTTCAGATATCTGAAAGGCTGTCACATGGAAGATGGAGCGAGTTTGTTTTCCACAGTTCCAGAGGATAGGAACAGACCTAATGGATTCAAGTTACGAGAAAGGAGATTCTGACTAAAACTTAGGAAGAATATTCTGAAGATAAGAGTTGTTGAACAATGGGATGACCCACCTCCTAAGGTTGTGGACTCTCCTTCACTGGAGGTCTTAAGTAGAGGTTGGGTGGCCACCTGCCAGGTCTTCTTTAGCTGTGATTCCTGTATTGCAGGGTGTTAGGTCTCTTAGTCTCAATTCTGTTATTCTAGGCTGGTGGGGAAGTGTTGGGATTTGCAGTTCAAAGAGGAGGAACTGGAAGGGTGGGCCACAGGGGAAATTCTCATATCCCCATGGTCATCCTTCTAAGAAACTGCAGAGGGCCTTCTCGGTAGTGGGACCCGCCCTGGTTCCCTGTAACTTGGCATCTTGCAGTGAGGGAACAGCCAGCAGGCCCTCAGCAGAAAGATGGGAGTAATGTGTGTGAGAAGTGAATTCTCTGGAGGCAGCGCCTGATGCAAATGTACACCTTAAATATCTTGATTCTCAGAACATCAGGTGAAGATTGGGGGGGGTGGATGTGAAGCCTCTTTTTCTGTTAAGTGCCTTATTCCCTTGTGGATAATTGGCCAGGGGCCATACACACACAGTGGTTGAAGCAGCAGCAAAATGTGTAAAGGAAAAGACCTGAAATAGGCAAGTCTGTCTGTCTCTGACACTCCGTTTTCTTCCTCTCCCATTCTCTATTTAATAAGAATAATAAATTTTATTTACACCCTGCCTTCCCCAGCCAGAGCCGGGCTCAGGGCAGCTAACACCAATAAAATCACAGTAAAAACATAATGGGGGGAAAGAGAAGGGGCGGGGGGACCCAATTTAAAATACAGGTTAAAATGCAATTTAAATTGCGGCCTCATTTTAAAGTAGCCGATAAATCAACACCATAAGGGAAGGGAAATATAAGGGTCAGGCTGAGTCCAAACCTCCTCTGTGGAACATCCTACCACCAGATGTCAAAGAGTAAAACAATTACCAGACTTTTAGAAGACATCTGAAGGCAGCCCTGTTTAGGGAAGCTTTTAATGTTTAATAGGTTATTGTATCTTAATATTCTGTTGGAAGCCACCCAGAGTGGCTGGGGAAACCCAGCCAGATGGGCGGGGCATAAATACTAAATTATTGTTATTATTACAGTGGTACCTCAGGTTAAGTACTTAATTCGTCCCAGAGGTCTGTTCTTAACCTGAAACTGTTCTTAACCTGAAGCACCACTTTAGCTAATGGGGCCTCCTGCTGCCGCCGCGCTGCAGGAGCAGGATTTCTGTTCTCATTCTGAAGCAAAGTTCTTAACCTGAAGCACTATTTCTGGGTTAGTGGAGTCTGTAACCTGAAGCGTATGTAACCCGAGGTACCACTGTATGATTTTCTGGGAAATTTTCTCGTGTGAAAGATCCAATGGAAATGAACGAAAGGAGGACTATTCAGGCATCTCCCCTCCCCTCCACACTGCGTGAGGGACAACAATGCCCCCACTCCATTTATTCTCTTCCCATATGCCCCCCTTTAAAGAGGCCAGCTATGGCAAGGTGCAAAATTTCTGATGTAAAGGGTGTAATCATGCCATGGAAACAGAGGTCTGGTGATTCTGTCTCCCTCCCTCCCCTCTGAATTAAGTTCAGATCGGCATGTCCCAATTTTCCCTCCTCTCCAAACACTTGAGAAGAGGAAAACATCCCTTCTCTGTGCCCTCCCTCCTCTGAATACCTAACAATGCCCAGGGTTAGCTGGCTGGCCTGTGGCATTCAGTGCACCAACATGCCCTACATGTTGATGGAACAGGTTCCTCAATGCCAGGACTCTCAGCTCAGAGTGAAGATGGTGTTGTCGGTTCTCTTTTGCTCCTCTCATCTCTGCGTTGGTTGTGGGTGTTTGTCTTCCCGACTCCCACTTTATGCTCACTTTCCTGCTCTCCATCTCCCTTTTTAAGGGTCTGGGGGGGGGGAGGAGGAGACTACCCCCTCCCCACTCTTCTACCAACCTCCTTGGGAAGTGTCCAGTTTTCAGGCTCCTGGCTGCCTCCTGTTGTGCACCAGCAATGTGGGGGCCTCATTATGGGTTTCCATGCTTACGAGTCACATGGCATCTCTGAAGTGCTCAGGCCTCTGAGTTAGTCAGCTTTACTGGCCTTGAAGGTGGGGGGCAGGAATGGGACGGGACTGAGATGTGGAGAGAGAGAGAGAGAGAGAGAGAGAGAGAGAGAGAGGCAGGGAGGCGCCCACGGCAGTCTGCGGGAGGGAATAAATTAGCTCTGGCAATTTAACTGGAAGAGGCCACGGATCCCGAAAGCCGGAGAAAATATCCTCATCGAGGGAGGGTGCAAAGGAGTGAGGAGGAGATTGCAGCCACCCTGAACCAGGCCTCAGCTGAGAACTGCTGGTAGAGTATTATTAGTAGAGTATAATTAGTATTATTAGTAGAGTATAATTAGTATTATTAGTTACCTCTCCTTTCCCCTGGGGACCGGGGTGGCGAGTGGAGACACGATGGCTAAGAGCCATTGTTGACCCGACTGGCAGAGTTTTCTGGGCATCAGGTTTGAATGTGTGTCCTTCTTCAGCACACACATGGCGGCAAAAATGTGTCTTTCTCTGCAATTGATCCGTATGCATACCGCACAATTGTCCCGTTTTGACTGGGACATCACGGATTTAAAGAAGCCGTCTGATTGGATACTGAAATGTCCTGGGATCCATGCATCCACCCTTGGGCTTCTAATGCTGAGGAGCGCTTCCCCCTCTCCTCAGTATTTTTTTTAAATTTAGTGGGGAAAGAAGGAAGCCGCGGTGGCTGCTGGGAGAAGCCAGGCTCTCCTCCAATCAGAACGTGCGTTGGGGAGTGGAGCAATGTCAATGTGATGGGTTGGAGTGAGAAAGTGAGGACAACCCTCCGCTTCTCCTCTCGCAGCCCCAGAACCACTGGAGAGAGCAGAGCCCATGTACTAGGGATCTGCGAGCCTAGCGCCACTTCACCCACAGCTGGGGTGGTGGCTGTGCACAAGGAGAAGAGGACCTCACAGGCATTGTCCTGGATTTGGGCAGAGTTATGTTGGAGGGTTTGCAGAGGTGGTAACAGAGAGAGAGAGAGAGAGACAGTTGTGTTGTAAATTAGACAAATTCATGGTTTAGACAAATTTATGGATGGGACGCGGGTGGCGCTGTGGGTTAAACCACAGAGCCTAGGACTTGCCGATCAGAAGGTCGGCGGTTCGAATCCCCGCCATGGGGTGAGCTCCTGTTGCTCGGTCCCTGCTCCTGCCAACCTAGCAGATCAAAAGCACGTCAAAGTGCAAGTAGATAAATAGGTACCGCTCCGGCGGGAAGGTAAACGGCGTTTCCGTGCGCTGCTCTGGTTTGCCAGAAGCGGATTAGTCATGCTGGCCACATGACCTGGAAGCTGTACGCCGGCTCCCTCAGCTCCCTCTGTCAATAAAGCGAGATGAGCACCACAACCCCAGAGTCAGCCACGACTGGACCTAATGGGGTCCCTTTACAATGGGTCCCTTTAAATGGGTCCCTTTACCTTATGGATGGGAAAGCTCTTGACGGCTACTAGGCACGATGGCTCTACTCTGCCTCCCATCAGAGACAGCTATGCTTCTGAAAACTAGTTGCTCCCCAAGAGAGGGCTCTTGTGATCAACTCCTGCTTGCAGGCTTCCCAAAGGGATCTGGTCAGCCACTGTGAGAAGAAGACAATGGTCTAGATGGGGCTTTGGCCTGATCCAGGAGGTTGCTCTTTTGTTTTTATGGAACTGTGGAACTCGCTGCCAGAGGAGATAGTGGTAGCCACTGACTTTGAAAAAGGATCAGACCAATTCTTGGAGGATTCGCCATGATGGCTATGATTTGCCTCCAAGGCTGGAGGTAGCAATCCTTCTGAATGTCATTTGCTGGAAACTATAGGAGGAGAGAGGTCTCATGCCCCAGTCCAGCTTGCAGGTTTCCCAGTAGAGGCATCTGGTTGGCCTCTGAGAAGAGGATGTTGGACTAGATGGGTCGTTGACCTGAGCCAACGGGCTCTTATGTTCATAAATGGAACTCTGGTGATTTCAGGCTTTCTAATATCTGTGGTCACCCCACAGCAGTGAATATGCAGAATGTATCTGTTGTTGTTTATTCGTTTAGTCGTGTCTGACTCTTCATGACCCCATGGACCAGAGCATGCCAGGCACTCCTGTCTTCCACTGCCTCCTGCAGTTTGGTCAAACTCATGCTGGTAGCTTCGAGAACACTGTCCAACCATCTCATCCTCTGTCGTCCCCTTCTCCTTGTGCCCTCCACCTTTCCCAACATCAGGGTCTTTTCCATGGAGTCTTCTCTTCCCATGAGGTGGCCAAAGTCTTGGAGCCTCAGCTTCAGGATCTGACCTTCCAGTGAGCACTCAGGGCTGATTTCCTTCAGACTGGATAGGTTTGATATTCTAGCAGTCCATGGGACTCTCAAGAGTCTCCTCCAGCACCAGAATTCTAAAGCATCAATTCTTTGGCGATCAGCCTTCTTTATGGTCCAGCTCTCACTCCCATACATCACTACTGGGAAAACCATAGCTTTAACTATGCAGACCTTTGTTGGCAAGGTGATGTCTCTGCTTTTTGCAGATGTGTGCATGTATACCTTGTGTGTGGTGTACTTGTGGATAGGTAACTAAGGCTTTTTGCCTGAGGCTCCTCCCCCATCATGGATATTGTACATATGCAAGTCTTTCTAACTGACTATTTCGGAGCGGGCTCCCCATGGTCTCATATTCCCGCTGGAGGAGGTAAATTTGCTTTGCTCCGTAGACACATGGTAGAATCCCCACCCCCTTGCACACAGAGAGAATTGTGTGGTGCTTCATGAGTCTGGGACAGGCTGGCCCTGTAGCAGAGTGCACACACCGCTCCCCATATAACTCTTGAATTCATTGTTGCTCATGCAGCTTGCTAAGAATGCGCCAAGAATTGCTAATGCATTGGGAGTTCTTCTCAGCATTACTTACTTGACCCAGCAGACGGAAACAGCGGCGGTCAAATGCTCTGCCCAGACTCTTGAATGGCTTAACTTACAGGGGTTGGCTGAAACAGGAGTCAGCCAACAGGCATTTCAAATCCAGAGATCCCGAGTGCACATTGAATTTATTGTGAGGTTGCAATCTCTCCTTTTGAAATTTCAAGAAGGGTGCATGTGTTGGCCTCTGAATTTACTGCGAGGTTGTCATCTCTCCTTTGGCAATTGTAAAGTGTGTGGTTTTCTTGTTTTTTGAACTGGCATGGAAGAGTTAGCGGGTTGCCTTATATATGCCCTTTCGCTCCCCCCCCCCTTATCTTTTCTTTAAAAAATGGGATTTATATTCTGTCTCACGCCCACAAAGAGCATTCAGGGCAGTTTACAATGCACCATAAAACACACAATGAACTAAAGATGGGCAGTGCCTTATCCAATCAGTTCCAGCAAAGTGTCGAATGATTTTATTCAGCTCCACCAAAACCCTGGAATGGATAGCAGATTCTAGAATGGCTTCTGTAATTCACTCCAGCAGCCAGGTTGCTCTTATTACCTTCCGGACTCCGAGCCTGAGGGTTTCAAATCCAGAAAGGAAGCTTTTGGATCCAGCAATGAGTTAATCATCAACCAATCTTCTTCACTACACTGAGACCTTTGGGTATAGCAGGAGACTTTGTGAGATTTCCCATGCTCACCTCAGATTAATTGACCAGTTATTTTTCCTCTGCAAAGAAGTACAAAAAGTTGAGACTCAGAAGGTTGTATTCAATGTTGTTTTGAGCAGAGTAGACTCACTGAAATGGATGAAGCTAAGTTAGCCGCGCCCATTTGGATCTGCTCTGAGTAGGTCTTATACCGAATGCGAACCAGAATGTGGCCAAAAGTGTTTGCCGCCAGCCTTCACTTTTCTCATCTGGCAAATTCCTCTGATGGTGGTAGCAAGAGTGGAGCCAGATGGGAAGAAGAGAGGAGTGCAGAAGCAGGTTGTGCTGTGAGGCAGAGCCACAGAGCAAGCCTCTGGTGCCACTACTATGGAGCCGTCCTCCTGATTTTGGATGCTGCTGAGCTGGATTAAAGGTCAGGGCTGGGTAGATGCATCTCTTTACAGATGATAGATAGATTAGATAGATGATAGATAGATGATAGATAGATAGATAGATAGATAGATAGATAGATGATAGATAGATAGATGATAGAAAGATAGATAGATAGATAGATAGATAGATAGATAGATAGATAGATAGATAGATAGATGATAGATAGATAGATAGATGATAGATAGATAGATAGATATAGATAGATAGATAGATAGATAGATAGATCAAAAATCTATCTAACATATCAGTTCCAACAGTCATACAACATATCTTCTCATTTTATACAATATTTTAGACTTCCACCAACACCCCTGATGATTTTCTATTCTTTATCACTTATTCTGCATTTCTTAATTTCTATATTCCATTTAATTATCCTTAGCTAATTGTTCTCTTCATAGTCTTTCTTGCAGTATTTCAAATAATCCACTTTAAAAAACTTCTTGCAATCCTACTAGCGTAATCTGTTCATCACAATTACTTTTCAAATGGTTCCTATATTTATTCCAGTCTTCTAAGAATATCTGATCCTGCAGGTTTTGAATACTTCCTGTTAATTTATCTAATTCTGCATAGTCCATCAACTTCATCCTCCATTCTTCTTTCGTCGGTAGTTCTTCTTGCTTCCATTTTTGTGCCAATAATATTCTTGCTGCAGTCATTGCATATTAAAAAGAACTTACAATCCTGACTATTAATATCATCTCCTACAATGCCAAGTAAAAATGCTTCTGGTTTCTTAATAAATGTATATTTCAACATATTTTTCATCTCATTATATATCATTTCCCAGAAGCTTTTCACTTTTTTTTACATTCCCACCACATGTGATAAAAAGTTCCTTCCTTATCTTTACATTTCCGACATTTATTACTTATTTTATACATTTTAGCTTATTTTACTGGGGTGATATACCACCTATACATCATTTTCATCTGGTTAGATGAATCTCTGGAGCCCTGCTGGGTCCTCTGTACATCCCTTCCCTTGCCACTGCTTTGCCCCGCCCCATCAAGGTGAGATGTAGTCATGCCCAGTATTGGAAGGGCAGCTTCACCACCACACCAGCTGCAACTGGAACAACAATACTTGGCCATTTCCTTGCTTCCTTTCCCATGGGAATGGCCATTCCCTTGAGAGTTTCAATGAAAGGACCATGGCTCAGTGGTTCAATCCATCACATTCCCAGGTAGGGTTGGAGAAAGACCCCTGTCCCTGAGATCCACTTCTATTCAGCATAGACTTTATTGAGCTAAAGGTAAAGGAGCTTGGGACACTGGTGGTGCTGTGGTCTAAACCACCGAGCCTCTTAGGCTTGCCAATGGCGGTTTGAGTCCCCATGACGGAGTGAGCTCCCGTGTCTCTGTCCCAGCTCCTGCCAACCTAGCAGTTTGAAATCACACCAGCGCAAGTAGATAAATAGGTACCGCTGTGGCAGGAAGGTAAACAGAGTTTTCGTGTGCTCTGGTTTCCATCATGGTACCCTGTTGCGCCAGAAGCAGTTTAGTCATGCTAGCCACATGACCCGGAAAGCTGTCTGTGGACAAATGCAAGCTCCCTTGGCCTCAAAGTGAGATGAGCGCCACAACCCCATAACCACCTTTGACTGGACTTAACCGTCCAGGGGTCCTTTACCTTTTTTACCTTTTTATATCGAGCTGGATGGACTGATGATCTAGCTTTGCATAGGCATCTTCCTAGGTAGCAGCAGTGGATTATAAGCAACCACCCAAGCTGGAGAAGAATTTAGGGGTTCTAAATTCTCACCACTCCTTATAGGTGGGCTCTCCAAGTTCCTTGAAAAAGTTTCCATTGCCTCCAACAAGGGGTGCAAGTGGTAGTCTAACACAGCCCTCATTTTTTATATATATAAAAAACCCTTTCTCCTTGCTGGAAATAATTGATGTATACTTCTGCAATCATTTCACTTTCATCATTTAGTAATTCCTAGAAGTGGCATGCAGAAGGAACTGCTTTCAACACATAATTTTTTGTGTCTGAAGGCAAGCACTATCCTTCTTTCGCCTCTGAACAGTTTCCTTCAAAAATCTTAACATGTGGAACTCACCGATACAAGAAATGAATAGTATGCCTACTAGGCTTAAGGCCAGTCTTTGCCAACTCCCATCAGGTGTGGCCAGCCCATAGTTGCTGGGCTACTGGGAGTTGTAATCCGTGATCCAAAACAGCCGGAGGCCGCAGGATGGCAAAGCCTGCCTTAAATGATTCCATAAATCCACCGACAGCTATTAACTATGATGGATAAGTAAGCAAAGAAACCCCTGTGTTGCAAAGAGAATGTCAGCAATGTCTAGGCAACACAATGACCATGTACATACACAATAGACAATCTTTATAGAATTCCTTCAAACCATAACAAGTACAAAATGTAATCTTTAGACTCAAAGTCTCTGAAAATCTTTAAATGAAGCCAGGTACCAGACTTTGTAAGATGAAAGACAAGCTGTGAAGCTTTGTGTATTCGGCAAATATGATGTCCAACACTGAACAGTGATTCCAGATATTGACTACTGTTTCGTAGAATTCTTCGTCAGCGTGGTGGGAGGGTATAGAATTGCTTCATAAACCCATCTTATTTTGAATGAATGTGTGTAAATGAAAATATCAAATGCTGTTGAACAGTGCTCATGTAATAATGTGGTCACTTGTTGTGGTTTGAAGGAATTCTATAAAGATTGTCTATTGTGTGTGTACATGGTCATTGTGTTGCCTAGACATTAACTATGATGGAGGCAACAGTTGCTGTAACTGCAGGTGGGGAGAAGGCTGTTGTGGTCAAATCCTGCTTGTGGGTTTCACACAGATATCTGGTCACTGCTGTGAGAACAGGATGCTGGACCAGAATGGTCTGATCCAGCAGGCACTTCTTATGTTCTTCTATAGTAAAGATAAATTGAGACTATGTGTTTGGAGGGAGTGTATCTCTGAATGTCAGCCACCAGCATCAAACTGGAAGGATAATAACTTTCTTATAATAGTTTATAATAATAATTTATTATTTATACCCTGCCCATCTGGCTGGCTTTCCCCAGCCACTCTGGGCGGCTCCCAACAGAATATTAAAAACAATACAGCATCAGACATTAAAAACTTCCCTAAACTTCAGTTGTCTTTTAAAAGTAAAATAGTTGTTTATTGCCTTGACATCTGCTGGGAGGGTGTTCCACAGGGCAGGCACCACTACCTAGAAGGCCTTCTGCCTGGTTCCCTATAACCTCACTTCTCGCAGGGAGGGAACCACCAGAAGACCCTTGGAGCTGGACCTCAGGGGGTGGAGACGCTCCTTCAGGGATACTGGGCCGTTTAGGGCTTTAAAGGTCAGCACCAACACTTTGAATTGTGCTTGGAAACGTACTGGGAGCCAGTGTAGGTCTTTCAAGACCAGTGTTATGTGGTCTCGGCGGCCACTCCCAGTCACCAGTCTAGCTGCCGCATTCTGGATTAGTTGTATTTTCCGGGTCACCTTCAAAGGTAGCCCCACATGGAGCATTGCAGTAGTCCAATTGGGAGATAACTAGATCATGCACCACTCCCAATGACATCTGATTGGACACTGATGGAAGCAGAATGATTGGCTAGCTGGCCCTGGCTCTGATCCTGCGGGCCAATTATTATGCGATTGAAATCTTTGTACAAACCAAGCCCCACCCCCTGTTTTGCACAGATGGAACACTTTCTGTGTTTTCCCCTGGCAATAGATCCCTCTAGAAAACATAGATTTGGAGGTGAATTGGGAGCTGTGCTCTCTCTCTCAAGACCTGCCACTAGGGGGAGGCATCACTCACTCATGCACACTAAAGTTGTAGAAACTGTGACATTGAAAAAACCCCGAGTCAGTCCTTGGATTTCTTTTAGAATTGATTTTTTTCTTATGCATCATAAAGTGTTGGAATGAGAAATAGATTAGTGTAAAGGGAAAGCAATAACTGCACGCCCAGGGTAGTGTGTGTAAGTGTGATGGATTGAAGTCATTCTGTATCCCCTTAACACACACACACACACACACACACACACACACAGCAGATATGTGATCTTGTAGCTGGTATCTAAGGACCATACAGTGACCCATGACCCCCTCCCACAGAAAACCCACCTGCGACACAGGAACCATCAAGATGACTGAGAGGTAAAATGGTAGCAGTTGCACATTTCTAAAAATGGAGCAAGCTTGTTTCATGGATACTCTAGAGGAAAGAACTTGTTTTTTTTAAAAAAAAAATAATATTTTATTAAGTTTTAACAACAAAGAAATTCCAGAACAACAAACAGAAAAAAGAAAAAAAAAACACAAGAAAGTATAAAAACGCAAAAATACATAGTTACAAAATACAAAAATACAAACATTTAACATAAAAAGGAAAAAGAAAGAAAAAGCACACAACAATAAAACAAAAATCCCTCTTTTTTAATTTCTCATCTTTGATTAACTTATTTTCCTGACTTCCTCACGCCTCCCTTTTTTGTATCCCTTTTAAAAATTGGTTCAGCAAATTCATATCCTATTAGTTTATCCTTAATTGTTTTTCCTCACATATTATAGCTTCAAATTTTCATCTATTATCAATCCAATCTTACATTTTACTTTGTTGCTAGAGGAGAGAACTTGAACCAGTGGATTCAGATTACAATGAAGGAGATTCCCCAAAAAGGCACCAGGCAAAAAACATTTGACTTCTCCCAGGCCTTTGTCTATTTAATAATAATAATAATAATAATAATAATAATAATAATAATAATAATAATAATAATTTATCATTTGTAGCCCGCCCATCTGGCTGGGTTTCCCCAGCCACTCTGGGCAGCTTTCAACAGAATATTAAAATACAATAATCTATTAGACATTAAAAGCTTCCCTAAACTTGGCTGCCTTCAGATGTTTTCTAAAAGTCTGGTAGTTGTTCTTCTCTTTGACATCTGGTGGGAGAGTATTCCACAGGGTGGGTGCCACTACTGAGAAGACCCTCTGCCTGGTTCCCTGTCAACTTGGCTTCTCACAGCAAGGGAACCGTCAGAAGGCCTTTGGAGCTGGACCTCAGTGTCTAGGCAGAACGATGGAGATGGAGACACTCCTTCAGGTCTACTGGGACGAGGCCATTCAGGGCTTTAAAGATCAGCACCAACACTTTGAATTGTGCTTGGAAACATACTGGGAGCCAATGTAGGTCTTTCAAGACTGGTGTTATGTGGTCTCAGCGGCCGCTCCCAGTCACCAGTCTAGCTGCCACATTTCTGGATTAGTTGAACAATCTATGGCTTTTTGAACTACCATTATTTTTCCCCCTAATCCTCTTTTAAAGGCATCCAAGTTCCTAGCCATCATTGCCTCCTGTGGCAGGGAGTTCCACAGTTTAATTGTGTACTGTGTGGAAAAAAGCACTTTTTTTATCTGCCCTGAATTTTTCAACTTTCAGCTTTCTTGGACGTCCATGAGTTCTGTTGTTATGAGAGAGTGAGGAAAAAACAACAACGTTCCTCTTACCATGCCAGGCATTGGTTTGCAAAATTCCATCCTGACACCTCTTATTTGTCTTTTCTATGAGCTCAGAATTCCCAAACGATCCAACCTTTCCATGTAGGGTAGTCACTTCCTCCTCTTCATCATTTTGGTTGCCCTTTTCTGAACCTCTACAGTACAGTGGTACCTCGGGATACATATGCTTCAGGTTACATATGCTGCAGGTTACAGACTCCGCTAACCCAGAAATATTACCTCGGGTTAAGAACTTTGCTTCAGGATGAGAACAGAAATCGTGCTCCGGCGGCGGCAGCAGGAGGCCCCATTAGCTAAAGTGGTGCTTCAGGTTAAGAACAGTTTCAGGTTAAGAACAGACCTCCAGAATGAATTAAGTACTTAACCCGAGGTACCACTCTACCCTATTTGACTTGAGATGACCAGAACTGAACACAGTACAGTGGTACCTTGGGTTACAGACACTTCAGGTTACAGACTCTGCTAACCCAGAAATAGTACCTCGGGTTAAGAACATTGCTTCAGGATGAGAACAGAAATTGCACGGCGGCGGCACAGCGGCTGTGGCAGGCCCCATTAGCTAAAGTGGTACCTCAGGTTAAGAACAGTTTCAGGTTAAGAATGGGCCTCCAAAATGAATTAAGTAGTGGCACCCTCCCTGCGGAACGCCCTCCCACCAGATGTCAAAGAGAACAAGAACTACCAGACTTTTAGAAAACATCTGAAGGCAGCCCCATTTAGGGAAGCTTTTAATGTTTGATGCATTAGTGTATTTTAATATTTTGTTGGAAGCCACCCAGAGCGGCTGGCGAGGCCCTGCCAGATGGGCAGGGTATAAATAATAAATTATTATTACTATTATTATTATTATTATTATTATTATTATTATTATTATTATTATTATTCGATCTTAACCCGAGGTACCACTGTATTCCAAAAGTGGTTGCATTAAGATATATTGGCAGTTTCATTTTCAGTTCCATTCCTAATGACCCCTAGCGTGAAATTTGCCTTTCCCCCCAAACGAATCTATTAGCAGCAACATGATGCTTTTTTCAAGACTAATTTCACTGGGGAGGGAGGAGACCCCATGGGTGCCACAAAAGGCTTCTTTGGCTATATGAACTGATGGGCACGGCGTTGGCAGCCCTTGCCCTAGAACCATGGCATATCCCAACACATCACGCTCCCTGCAGTTCCGAGTAGTTCAACTCCCTAAGAAGCGTTGGCTTCTTAGCCGGCTGGCAAAGTGGATTAGTGCACAGTGACACACATGAGCCACAGCTGACAGCTGGGTCGATACTTAGCCCTGGCAGCTTCTTGGGACCGCAAGCGGGGTGGGGGTAGGGGGGTAAACTTGACATGCAGCTGACCTACTGCTGAGGAATTGCGATGCATAGTGTGTCAGGCTGTATGGCAGTAGGTGGCGCTGAGTCGCAGATGGAAGAGGCCTAGGAATGCAGAGGGTTGCTTCTGTGGTGCTGAACGGACAGCTCCAAATGTGCAGGGTTATTATTTTTCCCCCAGGAAAGGATTTATTAGAATTTGATTTGATCGGAGGTCAGATGGTGAAAGCAGGCAAATAACTGTTGCCACTAAGTCAGAGGTTTCCTGTTTTGTTTGTTTTTTTGTTTGTTTGTTTTTAGGAGGATGGGGATTTTTTAATTTAGAGAAATGGTGGATAAGAGATGACCTCAAGACTTTTTCTTCAGCTGGAACTCACAGCTGATGACTGATGACTGATGACTGATGTTTTAATGTATTTTAAATCTTTTGTTGGAAGCCGCTCAGAGTGGCTGGGGAAACCCAGCCAGATGGGCGGGGTATAAATAAGTTGTTGTTGTTGTTGTTGTTACTGGAAGTCAGTTCTGGCACCTCTCAGGTGGACACCAATGCCATTCCTAAGAGAATGAGGAAGTTTGCTTCATGTTACGTTCTTTCAGGTTACGTCCCGCAGTGACCCAGAAGTACTGGAAAAGGTTATTTCCGGGTTTCGCTGCTTGCGCATGCGCAGAAGCACCAAATCGCAAACCGCACGTGCTGCTGCAGGTTGCAGTCTTTTCATGTTGCAAACGGGCCTCCGAAATGGATCCCGTTCGCAACCAGAGGTACCACTGTAATGCATGGCCTGAAGAAAACAGATAGGGAAAACTTAATCTCCCTCTCTCCTAACATTAGAACTCATGGACAGCCAATGAAATTGAATGCTGGAAAGTTCAGAACAGAGAAGAGAAAGTACTTCAAGTAATGCATAGGCACCAACACTATAGGGTGGAGGTGCTTTCACTTCAAAATCTGTTGGGATGGGGCTGAACCTCCATCCCTCCCCCCACCTTGAGTGGCCAGGCCGGAGGCCCGTGTGATGGGGACCCCATTCCCAGTGTTGGGCAGAATTCGGTGCCTCTGAAGTAGCTCACAGTGAGAATAGCATGCCCGGCTATATGAGCCATTGGCCTGATCCAGCAGGACTCTTCTTGGGTTCTGATAAGCATTCCTCTCGAGGTGTCACTGGCACAGGGAATGGTGGCATTTGAGCTTATCCCAGGACACCTCAGTGCTTCACAGCAGTATTTTCTCTCTTTTTTATATATAATTTTTATTACTTTTTTAACATATCATTTTCAACAGTAATTAAACATCTTATTATTATTATTTTTTTACTTCCATCAGTCCTGTCTGAAAATTTTCCAATCTATTCTCTTGGTATGCATTTCTTATTTTCCTATTACATTTCAAACTCATAACCAATATCTCTATCTTTTTCTACTTTATAACACTTCGTATATTTCTCCTTACAAAACTTATTGTAGTCCTGCTAGCGTAATTTGTTGATTACAGTTGCTCTTCAAATAATTCATATACTTCTTCAAATCTTCTGTAAATCTCTGGTCCCGCAGGTTTCAAATCCTTCCTGTCATTTTGTCCAGTTCTGCATAGTCCATTAATTTCGTCTGCCATTCTTCTTTCGTCGAAATTTCTTCTTGCTTCCATTTCTGGGCTAACAATACTCTTGCTGCTGTTGTTGCATATAAGAACAGTTTCGACATCTTGTTTATTAATGTCTTGGCCTATAATACCAAGTAAAAATGCTTCTGGTTTTTTTAAGAATGTATATTTCAACAACTTTTTCATCTCATCATATATCATTTCCCAGAAGTTCTTTACTACAGCAGTGTTTTCTCTCAATGGCAATAGCTTTCATGGGATTCACACAGGTCTTTCCCAACCCAGTGAGTTTCATGGCGGAGTGAGGATTTCACTATACAGCACTAGTTCTTTTATGCCTAATGAACTCAACCCCAGGAAGAGGAAAGGGGCAGGGGAAATCCTAGGAAAGATGGGTGGGGAGAGATAGACCTTGAAAACGCCACCCAATTAACTGGGACTTTTCTAACGTCAACTGTGCTTGAGAAAGTGGATGGTGTGAGTGACTAGCAATCTGCTCTCGGCTTGCCATCCCTTGTGGGGCAAATTTCTGATCTGATTAAATCAAGCAATCTGTGGTGGAAGCATTACATGTTACCAGACCCTGCAGAGTTGAGATTTGCTTGTGTGTGGTCCATACAGGGAGCTATGGCGGGGGGGGGAGAGAGAGAGAGAGAGAGAGAGAGAGAGAGAGAGAGAGAGAGAGAGAGAGAGAGAGAGAGATTGTCCCCAGCTGAGCCCTTGGCAAACAGATTGATTTCCACCACCCACTACCCTCTTCCCGTTTTAATTAGAAGCCTCCCTCTTTCAGCTGCCTCCACATTAGCAGGTATTTAATTAGCAAAATCACACCCTCCCTGTCCTCACACCAGAGAACAGAAGGAATCTCCCCTTAGGGGAAACTCTCCTCAATCCTTCTTGCTTTGTCCCCAGAGCTGAGATTAACAACAGTGTGAAAAGCGGATGACTGTTTCACACAGATGTTTTGACATCTGTCCCAGTTTGGAGCAAGTGGATTGGTGGTGGGGATAATGACGTGAAATGTTTTCTTTCTTTCTTTCTTTCTTTCTTTCTTTCTTTCTTTCTTTCTTTCTTTCTTTCTTTCTTTTTCTTTCTTGAGAGAAAATAAACTGAGGTGGGTGGAGAAAAAGCTGGGTGTATAAAAAAAAGGAAAGTACAAAATAGCCACATTCCTGTCTAAATAAGCAGCCTTTGATCCCCCACAAATGGCACACACACACACACAAACACACACACAAAATTGCCAATTAAGGAATGCAGTTACAGTTTACTTTTGCTTCTCTTTTACAGAACAGTTGTCTAGCAGATGCTGGGTTCTAAATATTCCACACTGAATAGATTCCCAATCTGCCTCTTTATTCTAGAGCAGAAGAATGGAAGGGTCAGTGCCACTAACAAGTTTGCCTTGCTCATTATTAATAGGGAGAGCTTTTCAGAAAGCAGAGGGGAGGAACTCCATGCTACTTCAAGAGAAGTGTGTTCCGGAAACTGCCTTTGGAGAGATGATGGAAATGAAAGGACAGGGACATTAGTATAGCACAGCGTTCCTCAACTTTTGGCTTCCTGCATGTTTTGTACTGGCACTGGTGGCGCTGTGGTCTAAACCACAGAGCCTAGGGCTTGCCAATCAGAAGGTCAGCAGTTTGAATCCCCATGACGGGGTGAGCTCCCGTTGCTCGGTCCCTGCTCCTGCCAACCTAGCAGTTTGAAAGCACGTCAAAGTGCAAGTAGATAAATAGGTACCACTCCAGTGGGAAGGTAAACAGCGTTTCCGTGCGCTGCTCCAGCTTAGTCATGCTGGCCACATGACCCGGAAGCTGTATGCCAGCTCCCTTGGCCAATAAAGCGAGATGAGCGCTGCAACCCCAGAGTCTGCCAATTTAAAATACAAATTAAAATGCAATTTAAAATGCAGCCTCATTTTAAAAGTAGCCCATAATATCAAAACCATAAGGGGAGGGAAACATAAGGGTCAGACTGAGTCCAAACGAAAGGCAAGCGGAACAGCTCTGTCTTGCAGGCCCTGCGGAAAGATGTCAAGTCCCGCAGTGCCCTGGTCCCTTGTGACAGAGCGTTCCACCAAGTTGGGGCCAGTACTGAAAAGGCCCTGGCCCTAGTTGAGACCAATCTAACCACCTTGTGACTTGGGACCTCCACAGTGTTGTCATTTGTGGACCTTAAGGTCCTCTGTGGGGCATGCCAGGAGAGGTGGTCCTGTAGGTACGTGGGTCCTAGGCCACACCTGTTGACTCTCCTCTGCAAATCCCCCCCATGTGAATGATATGGAGCAAACACATGATTATGAACTCCATTTTTGCTCCCTAAGTTACTGTTCCAACCCTCCCCCAATATTAGTTAGATTTTTGATTTTTTTGCTCTATCTCCTCTGTGTTTTAATTGCCTTAAAATATGTGGCACTTTTGTGTGCAAAGGCAGAACATGATGGGAAATGCCATTTTGCAGTGCTGGCTGAATCAGTCCATGGCCTCAAGATCCTGTGCTGAAATATTGTGGAGGGCAGAACATGATGGGGAATTCAATAAATCCTGGACCCTAGCGATGCTCATGAAAAAGGTGGAGAAAATGCATTTGGCACCTCTTTTTTTGTTTCTTCTTAGAGAATTGAGAATGGCATGGAATACAATTTTAAAATGGGAGAATTTAATATAATCTGCCTGCACTCACAGACTCTTGCATATTAGTATCAACATACACTAATCATTATAGCATCACTGTAGTTTTAAGATAATGCATGATACAGAATGGGCAGTATGTAAGTAATAGCAATAATAATAAATTTTATTTATACCCAGCCCTCCCCAGTCAGTGCTGGGCTCAGGGCAGCTAACAACAGTAAAATTACAGTAAAAACATAATGGGGGGGGGGGACCAATTTAAAATACAGGTTAAAATGCAATTTAAAATGCAGCCTCATCAAAACCGTAAGGGGAGGGAAACATAAGGGTCAGACGGAGTCCAAACCAAAGGCCAGGCGGAACAGCTCTGTCTTGCAGGTCCTGCGGAAAGATGTCAAGTCCCGCTGGGCCTTGGTCTCTTGTGACAGAGCATTCCACCAAGTTGGGGCCAGTACTGAAAAGGCCCTGGCCCTAGTTGTGACCAATCTTGCGATCTGGGACCTCCAAAATGCTGTCATTTGTGGACCTTAAGATCCTCTGTGGGGCATACCAGGAGAGGCGGTCCCATAGGTAGAACATGTGAACATGGCAAGTCTGGTTTCTACTGTGTCAGTCTGTCTAGAAGTCTCTCTCTCTCTCTCTCTCTCTCTCTCTCTCTCTGTGTGTGTGTGTGTGTGTGTGTGTGTGTGTGTGTTCTGAGTTGGGAAACTGCATTGCAAAATTAGAAGTGTGATTTGGAAAGAGTTCTGTGCGAATTAGTTTGCAAATTGGTTCAGGAAGAGTGGATTGGGTGGGATTGCATTAAAATGTGAACAGAAGAAATTATTTTCCCCACCCTCCATGTCCTCTTGTTATATACTCACCTCTAACTGGCAGCTGGAAGTGCTTACAACATTCTCTCCATCCAAATACTCCACGGATGCTGAGATCTTGCATTGCCTAATCTTGTTTTTGTAGCAGAACCAATGCATTAGCAATGCTGGATCCCTCAGCGGCTTTTGATACCATCAACCGTAACATCCTTCTGGACCATCTAGAGGGGCTGGGAGCTGGGGGCACTGTTATACAGTGGTTCCGCTCCTTCCTCCTGGGCCGTGTTCAGAAAGTGGGGGGGGGGATGAGTGTTCAGACCCCTGGGCTCTCACTTGTGGGGTGCCTCAAAGTTCTGTCCTCTCCCCCATGCTTTTCAACATCTACATGCAGCCGCTGGGAGAGATCATCAGGGGGTTTGGACTGGGTGTTCATCAGTATGCGGATGATACCCAGCTCTACCTCTCTTTTAAATCAGAACCAGTGAGGGCAGTGAAGGTCCTGTGTGAGTGTCTGGAGGCGGTTGGAGGATGGATGGCGGCTAACAGATTGAGGTTGAATCCTGACAAGACAGAAGTACTGTTTTTTGGGGGGGGCAGGAGGCGGGCAGCTGTGGAGGACTCCCTGGTCCTGAATGGGATAACTGTGCCCCTGAAGGACCAGGTGCGCAGCCTGGGAGTCATTTTGGACTCACAGCTGTCCATGGAGGCACAGGTCAATTCTGTATCCAGGGCAGCTGTTTACCACCTCCACCTGGTACGCAGGCTGGGACCCTCCCTGCCCGCAGACTGTCTCACCAGAGTGGTGCATGCTCTAGTTATCTCCTGCTTGGATTACTGCAATGCGCTTTATGTGGGGCTACCTTTGAAGGTGACCTGGAAACTACAATTAATCCAGAATGTGGCAGCTAGACTGGTGACTGGGAGCAGCCGCCGAGACCACATAACACCAGTCTTGAAAGATCTGCATTGGCTCCCAGTACGTTTCTGGGCACAGTTCAAAGTGTTGGTGCTGGCCTTTAAAGCTCTAAATGGCCTCAGTCCTGTATACCTGAAGGAGTGTCTCCACCCCCATCATTCTGCCCGGACGCTGAGGTCCAGCGCCGAGGGCCTTCTGGTGGTTCCCTCACTGTGAGAAGCCAAGTTACAGGGAACCAGGCCGAGGGCCTTCTCGGTGGTGGCTCCCTCACTGTGGAATGCCCTCCTTTCAGATGCCAAGGAAATAATCAACTAACTGACTTTTAGAGGACAACTGATAGCAGCCCTGTTTAGGAAAGTTTTTAATATTTAACAGACCACTGTATTTTAATATTCCAACAAGTTGCCCAGAGTGGCTGGGGAAACCCAGCCAGAGGGGCGGGGTATAAATAAATAAATAAATAAATAAATAAATAAATAAATAAATAATTATTATTATTACTACTACTACCCACCATTCTTCTATTTGTGGTATGTGCTCTGGGCTCAGAAGTGCACGATGTGCTGTGTTTTTTGCCTGATTCTGTTTTAATTTACACATCAGCAGTGCATAAATGTGCATTGATTAAATCATAGCTGAAGAAGGAATCTTCCTGTGAACGGGTGCCCATATCGACATATCCTTTTTGCACAGAGCCTTAATGTGCTTTGGTAATCCATGTGCATCAGCATTAATGTTGCTGATGATTTATTAATTGCCTTCTAAAGAGCCATCTCAAGGCGACTGACACATGCGATTATTAAAAGCAGTTAAAAATGCAAAGCCAACAAATGCTTTTTAAAACAAGACTAAAACCCTAAGAAATGGGCGTTCGCATCAAAGACCCATTTATACATCTGGAAAAGCCTACTGGGACAAAAAATGTGTTCAATTAGAGTAGCTAGTGAGTTCTTGCTGTATCTCAGCAGAACTGCTGTAGACCCTCCAAGTGCACCAATTTTCCAAAGACGTCCCTGATTCAAAGAACTTGTCCCGGTTTCTGATTTAATCCCATAATGTCTCACTTTTCCTTAGGATGTCCCTATTTTCACTGGAGAAATGTTGGAGGGTATGGAGTTACCCAACCCAGAGCAGTCTGAAGGCAATCCTGTATAGGGAAGTCTTTTAAAAAAACATTTAATTTTTTATTATGTTTTTATATACGTTGGAAGCTGCCCAGAGTGGCTGGGACAACCCAGTAAGAGATGTGGGATATAAATAGTGAAATTATCATTATGGAACGGGACGTCTCTATTTTCATCAGAGAAATGTTGGAGGGTATGAGAGAGGAGCAGCCACACTTAAAGCCCTGCTCTGAGGTTTGAGACTTTTGAAGCTTGCAGTAGACACTTTCCTGAACACTGCAGAGATCTACTGGGTAGATAGATAATTTATTACGGTCAGAGACCAGCTTATAAAACACACTTGGGGGTACAATCCCAGAAAGAAAACAAACAGTTAAAACACTGTACAACAATAAATTTAAAATTTATAAATGCAATAAGCGTATAGACACTTAAAACATTAAGATAAACTACCGCATAGACATAACCCAGAGTCACCCATGGAACCGAGTTTGGGGATTTTCATCACGAACTAGTTTGAGTCGGGGGATGGTCTGCGCCTACAGATCTGTACACAGAATCTGGCAACCATCCGGGTCGTCTTATGATCTTTGCCTAACAGGAAAAGGTCAATTTTTTGCTTTTCCGGGAGGTCAGCGAGCCTCACCAGTAGGGCATCAGATCTACTGGGTATAAAAGGAGTACCGGTAAGTCTTGAGATGTATAGGGCTATAAATGAAATTGAAATTGCTTCTCTACTTGGAGAAAAAAATGGAGAAAATCCCCAGTTACACTCATAGACCTTGCTCCTTGGGTTGCTGGCAGGCAAATGTTGTTGTTGTTGTTTAGTCGTTTAGTCCGTCTCTTTGGGACCCCCTGGACCAGAGCACGCCAGGCACTCCTGTCTTCCACTGCCTCCCGCAGTTTGGTCACACTCATGCTGGTAGCTTCGAGAACACTGTCCAACCATCTCATCCTTTGCCGTCCCCTTCTCCTTGTGCCCTCCATCTTTCCCAGCATCAGGGTCTTTTCCAGGGAGTCTTCTCTTCTCATGAGGTGGCCAAAGTCTTGGAGCCTCAGCTTCAGGATCTGTCCTTCCAGTGAGCACTCAGGGCTGATTTCCTTCAGAATGGAGAGGTTTGATCATCTTGCAGTCCATGGGACTCTCAAGAGTCTCCTCCAGCACCAGAATTCAAAAGCATCAATTCTTTGGCAATCAGCCTTCTTTATGGTCCAGCTCTCACTTCCATACATCACTACTGGGAAAACCATAGCTTTTGTAAAATGTAGAGGTATGGTAGAATTATTCTTAGCATGGAAGGCATATATAGTACTGTATCTCATTTTACTATTCTCACCCCCAACCCCCATAACCTAGAGATATAGGAAGCTACCTTCTGCGGTGTCACAACACTGGTTCCTCTAGCTCACTGTTATATGCACAGACCGGCAGTGTCTCTCCAGGGCATCATCTACCTGGAGATGCCGGGAACTGAACCTAGGACCTTCTGCATGCGAAGCAGATGCTCCACCACTGAGCTAGGGGCCCTTCCGCGTACTTCACAGCCCTAATGCGAAGTGTCATGCATCGAGGGCAAGTGCAGCAAATGCAGCATAATGATGAGAGCAAGAAGCGATTCAGCATTTTCTCAGCTGGGATCAGGACAGGGCAGCCACTCTTCCCGGAGTTGCAAATAGGACAAGACAGCTTGAGTCAAATGTAGGTTCATTGTGGGAGGGGGATATTTAGGCCGAACCATCCAGCTGTCACAGGAGCTTCCTTCACAGATCCAGGAGCAAAAGTCCAACAGAGGGGGTGGGGAGATGCGTTTGCAACAGTGGAATAGAGACTGTGTGGGGGGTTTTTTTTGTTGTTTTCTTCCAGGAATTAAACAGATGTGCCCAAGCGCATGACTGACGTGGCAAAGATAAGCACGAAAAATTACAGTATCTTGATCTGAAAAAGCTTTGGTGATGGCTTCCAACCTAGATGGCTTTAAAAGAGGATTAGAGAAATTCAGGGAGGAGAAGGCCATCGATGGCTACTAGACTTGGTGGCTGGGCCTCCACGGCTGGAGGCAGCAATGCTTTTGAGTCCCAATTGCTCGAAACCACAGGAGGGGGAAGGGCCCTTGTGGCCGAATCCTGCTTGGCGGTTTCCCACAGGCATCTGGGCAGCTACTTCAGTGGCTTCAATCCATGGAGTAAAAGGGGAGGTACGCAGGCTGAGACCCTACCTGCCCACAGACTGTCTCGCCAGAGTGGTGCATGCTCTAGTTATCTCCTGCTTGGACTACTGCAATACGCTCTACCTGGGTCTACCTTTGAAGGTGACCCGGAAACTACAACTAATCCAGAATGCAGCAGCTAGACTGGTGACTGGGAGCAGCTGCCAAGACCACATAACACTGGTCTGGAAAGACCTACATTGGCTCCCAGTATGTTTCCCAGCACAATTCAAAGTGTTGGTGTTGACCTTTAAAGGCCTAAACGGCCTCGGCCCTTTATACCTGAAGGAGCATCTCCACCCTCATCGTTCTGCCCAGACGCTGAGGTCCAGCTCTGAGGGCCTTCTGGTGGTTCCCTCATTGTGAGAAGCAAAGCTACAGGGAACCAGGCAGAGGGCCTTCTCGGTAGTGGCGCCCGCCCTGTGGAACGCCCTCCCATCAGATGTCAAAGATATAAACAACTACCTCACATTCAGAAGGCAGCCCTGTTCAGGGATGTTTTTAATGTGTGACATTTTTGTGTATTTTTGGTCTTTGCTGGAAGCCACCCAGAGTGGCTGGGGAAACCCAGCCAGATGGGCCGGGTACAAATAATAAATTATTATTATTATTATTATTATTATTATTATTATTATTATTATTATGCCTTTAAATTCACCAGCAAATCTCTTTCTCTGTCCTTCATCTTCCACCCCCAGTGAGTACAAGCGAATGAAGTTAGGTGGGAATCTAAGGTTGCAACTATCCACTCTAGCATGCTAAGGAGAAGACTCTTTTATTGTAGATCCCTGCCCAAGGCCAGCCCCACCATTAGGCAGAATGAGGCACCCACCTCAGGCAGCAGCAGCAGCCCTCACTACTTTTCTCATGAGCCTTCTCCCTGGCTGTATCTAATGATGCCACTAGAGCATGTGCAAAGTGCATTTCTGTGTCCAGTGAGTAATGATCACTTCCTTCCACTACGTTCTACTCAGTGTACACCCACTGATGCTCGCTTGTTGCAGCCCTGAACTATCAACACATCTTGCCTGGTTGTCTACTCCCAACACTCCAGTGGAGGAAAAGCCCTGTGCTAAGTGATCAAGCATAGAGGCAGGCAGCCCAGGCCTTGCACTCCAGCAGTCCTCATAGGGGTGGGTGTGTCATTCTGCTCTTGTGACACATTCATCTGCTGCATTGCAGCACTTGTAGGCAATGAGTTGGCTTCCAGTGGAAGAGCAAGAAAGATGGAGGAGAGGGAGAGATGGTTTGTACTCTCGAAAGTAGTCTACTGTCCATAGATGTGGTGGAAGGAGCTGTCCGGTCACCAGTGCTGAATGTTTTCAGCATGCAATGGGGCAAGGTCATCTCATCCTTTACTTGAGGCAGGACAAAGTCCTGGACCAGCCCTGTCTCTGATTGGAGATAGGAGCAAAAAGTTATTATTTTTTAAAGAGCTTGTTCCACATTTAATGATATTTTCTACCCCTTTGCAAGGCCCCTCCTGATTCATCACACCAGACTGGCTATTGTGCTGTGCTTGTGGGTTTATCCCTTGGAACTTTGGGTTGGCTGACATGGGGACAGAACGCTGGACCAGATGGTCCCTTCGTCCACTCCACCAGCCAGCCCCTTGCTATCTTCTTAACATTCATTCCTGATATTTATAAGATATTTATACACAGTGTGCAAACAAATCTCTTTTCTCGAGTGACTCAGTGAGGTGGAACAAAATAACACCCGCCAATTCCTCTGTGCGCACGAAAACAAACAAGTGTGAATCCATCATGCAGAAAGGCACAGATATATAGCACAAAGGTGCTGCGTTACTGTTGTTTTTTAATGATCAGCTAGAATTTAGATCGCCTACTACATATCTGATGCCAGAGACAATTTTTTTTGCTCCTGCATCCTGGGTTTTCTCCTCTGCTCTCAGGTTTGGTCCTAATGAGCAATTGAAAGACTACCGTTGTTTCCCCCCAGGGAAGACCACACACGAGTGGCCCATTTCTTGTTCCTTCAGTATCTCCTTCTCTCTCAGCTGACTGCACAGATCAGCCGTCAAAGCATTTCTCTTAATGACAAGCTCCCTTTTAAGTCTTTCTCGCTCAACCAGAGAGAGAGGGGATCGTGCACAATAGGAGATGCTCTGGGAATCCAGATGCATTGGCATCTACAAATTCCTGACTATTATTTTTTTGGGGGGTTGATTTTTGCTGCTTTTGCTGAATGTGTAACAACAGCTTCCTTTGTCTTAGCACCAGTTAATCCTTAATCCAGTGTCCTCTTTTTGGGGGCAGATGGTGATGGCTTTGAAGTGGGTCGGAGGCTGTTGCGTTCATTGTCTCATTCAGACAAGTCACATTGGTGATTGTACTTGCCTCTTTGTCCTGTCCGGTTATCTGCATTCCCATAAAAAAGGGAAATGTTCTCTATTTGGGAATCCACATCATCTAACCTAAATATAGTGACATGGGTGGTGCTGTGGGTTAAACCACAGAGCCTAGGACTTGCCGATCAGAAGGTTGGTGGTTCAAATCCCCACGATGGGGTGAGCTCCCATTGCTCTGTCCCTGCTCCTGCCAACCTAGCAGTTCGAAAGCACGTCAAAGTGCAAGTAGATAAATAGGTACCGCTCCAGTGGGAAGGTAAACGGTGTTTCCGTGCGCTGCTCTGGTTCGCCAGAAGCGGCTTAGTCATGCTGGCCACATGACCCGGAAGCTGTATGCCGGCTCCCTCGGCCAATAAAGCTAGATGAGCGCCGCAACCCCATAGTCGGCCACGACTGGACCTAATGGTCAGGGGTTCCTTTACCTTCACTTTACCTAAATCACACTTAATGCATGAACCAAAACACAACTATCCTTTGAAATATTTGAAATTCTCCAAATTTTATGATGCAATTCCACAACCACAATAATGTGAAAGGAGGAAACAAACATCTTATGAGAAAGCATGCATACAATGGATTTATTTACAAGAAAGGAGATTCCAACTGAAAACCAGGAATATTTGTTTTTATTTTATTTTTTAGTAAGAGCTGTTCAACAGTGGGATGGCTTCCCTGGGAAGGTGGTGGGCTTTCCTTCATGGGAGCTTTTTAAGCAGAGGTTGGGTGGCCATCTGTCATGTATGTTCTAGTTGACATTTGTGCACTGTATGGGGTTGGACTAAATGACCTTCGGGTTCCCTTCCAACTTTACAATCCTATGATTCGGGGGGGGGGGGGGGAATGTTTGCAAACTGATTCAAAAATGGGATGTATTGCATTTAAGTTGGGGGGGGGGAATCAGAAACTGGGAGGACCCAAAATCGATTCTTCTGTTTTATGTGAAACCTTGGATAGCTACAACCGGTCAGATTACCCTAAACTAGGTCAGCATAAGGCAACATCGTTTGTTCACTGAAATCCCAGATGCAACAGACTCAAGGCCAATGCAATGCTCTTTCCGGTCAACTTCTTTTTCACAGAAAATTGCTGCAAAATTTGGAGAACGGATTGGAAAAGCGAAAAGCTCAGATAACTGAAATCCACAGAACCTTCCATCCCTGCTCCAGAAGGGTTTTTAACAAGTCTTCCTTCTCAAAACTAAGGGGGTTCTGGAGGAGACGGCAAGCAGTAGGGCTGGAATCAAGCTCTATGGGTCTTTCTCTAGCTGGGTAAATTTGAAATGCCCACCCAAACGGTAGCTGAACCTCAGATTCCCCATCCTCCATTAGCCACGGTGGCACACCAGCTCACAAAAGCAGTACTGGGATCAGCAGGAAACGTTCTGCAGTGATGATGAACTGCTAATCACCATCCAGTTCTGTGTGGGCACTTTTCAGCTATAAGCAGAAGTCAAAAACAGAGTGGGTCTCCCTCTGGATTCGGACAGGGCACACACATTTACCTGCCAGGTCAAATGCCCTGCTAGAACGTGTCGCCAGATTCCCACAGAGTATATAGGGGAATCCAGCGGCAGCTGTAGTTATTATGTCTGGGACTGGTAATCTCCCCTCTCTCTCTCACCCCAGATAATCTTCTGGGTGTTTAGTGAGCCATATGTTTTATTTTGATGGTGATATGGATTTCTAGGTGCCATGGAATGCTTTTGTTGTTAATTAAGGCTTCAGACTGAAAGCTGTAATATGAGCTTTCTCTCTCCCCCCCCCCGCCCCCCGCCCAGCGGCTAATTGGCGGATGGTTCACTAATCTTGTCCTCTTCACAAAGCTTTGGTTCCGTTAGAAGCCATTAGCTTTGGAAACACAGATGGGAGAAGCCTGGTCTGTCTCTGCCAAGTCTCCCTCTCCTCCAGCTCTTTGCTAACACAATTTTTGCTTTCAAATCAACCAATTCTCATGTTCTCTACACAGGTCAGGAGTTCCTTTTGGTGTGATTGTGAAAACAGGATGCTTTGAAATGGAGAAGTCCCTCCATGGACGATTCTCTCTGCCAGTCTCCATTTGTTTCCATGCCCGGGATAACTGGATCAATAGTCATCTCGTTGGTTTTTAAAGAGATAATTGAGTAATAGCTGCTAATCAGATTACAGATTCTCTCCCACCTTCATGGCCTTCCAAGAACATCAGGGGAAACAAACACAGCACAGTGTTTGTTTACTTCTCTCCCATTGCATTTTTCTTAGGCTTTAACCCCCATTCATCCTGCAGGGTCCATTGGTCTGGAGTGTTGAGGCTGGAGGATCTGAGTTCAAATCTTTATACAGCTCTTACAATCAGAAAGTTTTTCTTGATGTTTAGTCAGAATCTCCTTTCTTGTAACTTGAAACCACTGATTTGAGTCCTACCTTCCGCAGCGGGAGAGAACAAGCTTGTTCCCTCTTCCATGGGACAGCCCTTGAGATATTTGAAGATGGCCATCATAGCTCCTCACAGCCTCCTCTTTCCCAGGCTAAACATAGCCAGCTGCTTCAACCGTTCCTCATAGGGCTTGGTTTCCAGGCCCTTGATCATCTTGGTTGCCCTCCTCTGCACACATTCCAGCTTGCCAGCATCCTTCTTAAATCGTGGTGCCCAGAATTGGACACAGGAGTCCAAGTGTGGTCTGACCAAGGCAGAACAGAGTGGTACTGTTACTTCTCTTGATCTTGACGCTAGATTTAAGGACTCACACACAGCCCTATCTCTATCTTCCTTCTGGGCAAGCAAAAGGCATGATCACAATTCAGTGGCACATTCTAACCACACAAGAAAGAACCCAAGGAGTTGTGGCCTCTGGGATGGGCTGTTGCCAGGGGAGAATCCCAAGGGCCGAATAGAGATGTATGAAAGAGAAACTGCCCACCAACCTTTAGTTGGCCTAAAAAGGTAAAGGACCCCTGACAGTTAAGTCCAGTCATGAACGACTCCGGGGTTGCAGCACTCATCTCACTTTACTGGCTGAGGGAGCCGATATTTGTCTGCAGACAGCTTTTCTGGGTCTTGTGGCCAGGAGGACTAATCTGCTTCTGGTGAAACCAGAGCAGTGCACGGAAATGTCGTTTACCTTCCCGCCGGAGTGGTACCTATTTATCTACTTGCACTTTGACATGCTTTCAAACTGCTAGGTTGGCAGGAGCTGGGACACAGCAATGGGAGCTCACTCCATCGCAGGGATTCGAACCGCCAACCTTCTGATCGGCAAGCCCAAGAGGCTCAGGGGTTTGGACCACAGTGCAACCCGTGACCCTACCTTCTTACATATCCAGGAAGTGGTTTTGCCTGTCATTTGCTCTGGTTCCCCCTGTTGGTCTCCCTGCCTTCCACCCTACCAGACCCAAAGGGCACCAGGCACCACTGCGTCTGAAAGAGAGTGCCAGACTGCTTAAATGCCAGAGCCTCTAGGCCTGTCCTGAATGCTTAGCAACCTCTGAGAGGTGTGCAGTTGCCGCATGCCTGAGCCTCAAATAGCAAATCCTTTCGGTGGTCCATGCAAGCCCATGCTCCTCAATCTGGGCAGCTTGCTTGTCCTTGGGGTGCGAAAGGATGCTTGAAACTGCCGAGGCTGCAAATGAAAATTGCTTTGGGGGGTTTTTAGGAGGAGAATTAACTTTGACTCCATCTCCTGCTCTCTGAATTAGTAATCAACCTGGCAGATGGATCCTAGCCAGATTCCGACCTCAGAGCAGGTCAGAAAAAGACCCCAGTAGAACAGAGCTGCTGAGCTGTGGCTGCTCCACTTCCTCTTGAGTGGAGAGGAGTCCTTAATTCACTCTATTCCCAGGGCCCAAGCATTGCTGTTTCTTACTGAGAGGTTGACCCAGAAGTTGCTTCTGGAGGAAGTCACACCAGCAACAGTTGCAGAGGAGGCATTTTGTGGTAGAAAGATACTCTGAGAACTTGATGGTTGCAAATTCTATTATAGAATGATCTGAGCCATAACATTCCAGACTAATGCACAGATTTTGACTCACTTATCCACTGGACTGAAACTACAAATTACCTTTTTACTATGAATAAGTAATACATATATTTTGCAGCAGTGGGGGACCTCTGCCCGTGGGTCTGAATTGGCCCACCAGGGCTCCCCGTGTGGTCCAGGAGCTTGTCTTCAAAAGCCACATTCATTTAGCCTTACCCTTGACATCAGATATGGCAGGTGAAGACAGCTTTGGGCTGAAAGGGGGCTTGTGGCCACCAGCAATCACCATATTTACATGTGAATTTTCATGTAGGGTTTTTCTGTTGTTGTTTTGAGGCTGCGGATTAGCACAGAAAGGTGGCAAGGGGGGCATTTTGGCTATGGGCCAGGGAGAGCTGGCAATCCATAAAAATCTAAAGACAAACAAAGAAGAGCCCTGCTAGATCAAGCCAATGGCACATCTAGTTTAAGGTGCTGGTTTTAACCTTTAAAGCCCTATACTGCCTGGGACCCTCATACCTACGGGACTGCCTCTCCTGGTATGTCCCACGGAGGACCTTATGGTCTTCAAATAAAAGCATCTTGGAGATCCCAGGCCACAGGGAGGTTAGACTGGCCTCAACCAGATCCAGGGCTTTTTCGGCTGTGGCCCCGATCTGGTGGAACTCTCTGTCACAAGAGACTAGGGCCCTGTGGGACTGGACATCTTTCCACAGGGCCTGCAAGACAGAGCTGTTCCACCAGGCCTTTGGCCAAGGCACAGTCTGACCCCCTCCTTTGGTAATCCTCATAGCACTCTAGTCCAGTGGTTGCCATTAATTTGATTTTGAATTGATTTAGAATGAATTGATTTTAGAATGTATTTCAATTAATTGTGATTTTATGTGTTATTTTACTGTTGTTAGCCGCTCTGAGCCCAGCTTCAGCTGGGGAGGGCGGGATATAAATAAAATTATTATTATTATTATTATTATTAGTAGTAGTAGTAGTAGTAGTAGTAGTATTATTAGTATTATTAGTATTATTATTAGTCACCATAGAACTGTGGAGTTGGAAGGTACCCGAGGGTCATCTAGTCCAACCTTCTGCAGCGTAGGAATCTTTTACCCAATGTGGGGCTCAAACCCATAACTCTGAGATTAAGAGTCTCATGCTCTACTGAGTGAGTCGTCAGGTTAGGTGCAGCGTCCTGTTCTCACTGTGGCCAACCAGAAAAATGCCTGTCGGAAACCTACAAGCAGAACTTGAGCCCAGGAGCACCCCGCTCCAACGTAGTTCTATGATGACATCATAGTGCTACGTCTGACATCACAATGCCGTTACAGAGGCTGTGATGAGAAAGCCATGTGGGCTGAGGTGCTGTGGCCGCCATGACCATCCCGCCTGCAGCTTCTGTGTTTCATCCAAACTTGCCTCTTCCGAATGGATTCAGAGGGAAATCCTTTCCCTCCTGTCCTTTGACATCCCTGCCCACCTCACCTCCTCAGTCAGTTCCTGTCTCCCTTATTATTTTGATTTGCTGCCATATCTGCATTGCACGGATAACGGGGAGGTGGTCCTTGGGGTACCTTTCGAGTCTACGTTTTTGTGGTTCTGTAACAGGTACCTCGTGCTTTCAATTACCGCTGTGTTCCCTCCTATCCTGGCCTCTCTACAACATTACAAAGGTGATGAGGCCTCATGTCAAGGCTTGAAGGATTGGCTTCAGCTACTCCCCTCCCTCCCAGTGAGATCTTGAACCATGGACTGAGCTGGGTCTCTCACACCTCATTATCCACGTCCCTCCCTAGGCCTCCACATCACCCTGCAGGTAGATGTTCTGTGCTGAATATGATTAGGACTCACCTCCTCTCCACAGCTAGCTGATGTGATCAGATCCCTCCAGGGAGGTCATCTATCAATGTATTAGCCATCCTACCCACTATAGTAATATCTCTCTCTCTCTCTCTCTCTCTCTCTCTCTCTCTCTCTCTCTCTCTCTCTCTTACACTCACGTACATACAATAGATTCCCAAAGCCCATAACTGAATATTCACTGCACACTTAAAGCACTATGATATGCACTGGCCGTGGCTTCCCTCAAAGGATTCTGGGAGCTGTAGTATGTTAAGGGCGCTGAAAGTGGTCAGGAGGTTCCAATTTCTCCCACAGAGCTGCAATTCCCAAAGCACTTTGACTTGCCAATCCCTTTCCCCAAGGAACTGTGAGAAGTGTAACTCTGTGAAGGGATCGGGGGTCTTGTTATGTACTGAGCTGAATAGAATCCAAAGGGCAGCAGTCTGATTGGTCCTAGAACAATAGGATCCAGAATGCAGCAGTCTGATTGGCCTTAGAACAATAGGATTCAGAATACAGCAGTCTGATTGGCCCTAGAACAATAGGATTCATAATACAGCAGTCTGGTTGGCCCTAGAACAATAGGATTCAGAATACAGCAGTCTGATTGGCCCTAGAACAATAGGATTCAGAATACAGCAGTCTGATTGGCCCTAGAACAATAGGATTCAGAATACAGCAGTCTGATTGGACCGCAGAAGCCACCCAATCCAACTCCAGGTGGAAGTGAATCAAAAACCTGATTGGCCTACAGGAAAATCCCATAATTAGCCAATCACGTGGGGCCCATTATGTAAATAATGTATATAAAGCAGACATTTCGGGGGAACTTCCATTCCTCACTACAATGAGCTGAATAAAGAGCATGAAATTCACACTCGGTTCTTAGTACATTTCAGGTCTCCTAACAGCTTTTGGCACCCTCAACAAACTACATTTCCCGGGATTCTTTGGGGGGAAGCTAGGACTACTTAAAGCAGTAGGCTACTGCTTTAAATGTATTGTGTGGATCCAGATCTCTATTAAACCTTCAGCTTTCTGGGGGGAAAGGACCTGATCTTCTCCCTTCTGAAGTTAGATTCAATGCACCTTATATTGCATAAGATCAACACAACTGCACAAACATATATTTCACTGTCTGCTTATAGGGGCCTGTCCTTCTTTTTGGAAGCTTTGTCTTCTAAATCTCTGCCCTTCAGCTGGAAGGGCCCATGCTGGGTGAGGGATTGTTTGCTAAACAGCTCTGTGAGGGGAACAGGGACAGGGTAGTCTTTGCCTAGGCTGGTTCTCATAATCTTTGCACTTGCTGGTGTTCGTGAAATGGTTTTCTGGGAAATGCTCTGGTTTCCGAGAAGCTTATTGGGGAATCGGAAATAAGAAGTTCAAGAACAGAGGGCAAACTTCTCCGGATTGCATCTCCATTAGACATCTCTACCAATGTGCAGAACTGTGGAGAGTCTCTGGGGGTCTCTTCTGAAGCCAAATTAGAGCAGACTGCAGGGGTTCCACGATCGTGGGGTTCATCTCAAAGGCAAAATGCCCCTGGGTGGGATCATAAGGAAATGAAAAAGCTCAGATGCTGGGTCAGGGCAAAGGTCAATCTAATTGAGCATCCTGGTCAATAAGATTTCCCCATGGAAAACTCGCAAAAAGGATGTGAGCGCATCATCGCTCTTCCTGCCTATCTCTAGCAATGGAGGCAGAGCATAGCCATAGTCTCATGTAGTCAGTGATAGCCCCATCCTCCATGAAGAATGTGTCTGTTCCTCTTATGAAGGCATCTGAGATGGTGGCCATCTTTTTGGATTAAGGCCGGGTTCTGAGGCTGCTTAGGCAAATAGCAGCAAGGGATAGAAAATTCAGGACAGAAACATGGAAAGTCGGTGTCATGGGCCTCATTCAAATTGTTGGGGAGGGGGAGCAGTTTTTCACAAAACCCACCAAGGATGAACTCGTGGGTCTCCTGTCACCCCATTGGATGAGGACCTAAGTCACATGGGGAACCTGTGAGACTCAAGAGATTAACTGAGCATCCAAAATTTGCCCCACGATCCTCTGCAATGTGCAAAGCTCACCGGTAGATCATAGAATCTTAGAGCTGGAAGGGACTCACAGGGTCATCTAGTCCAATTCCCTGCAATGCAGGAATCTCAGCTAAAGCATCCATGACAGATGGCCATCCAACCGCTATTTAAAAACCTCTAAGGAAGGAGAGCCTAGCACCCCTCATGTGAGTCTGTTCTACTGCTGACAGCTCTTACTGTCAGAAAGTTTTGTGTGGCGAGTTCCCGCCCCCCCCCCCACCGGTGGAAATAAAGACACATGACACAATTGTTAAGGTTAATGGGCTAAATAAGGCCACAACTTTATTGGTTACAGGTGATGAGTGGTATTGGCTTAGGCATTGGTCCTAACCGACTATATCTGACTTATCTGATCTAGAACCCGTCCACCAGAAGTCCTGGAAGGGTTAACCACCAGTAGGGGGAGTCCTGCTGATGCACATCAATTAGGAACTCCCCCGGGGTCACTGCTAGGGTGTGTGCCTTAGGTCCTCACCTCCTTAGGCTTTGGACAGGACCACACACCCCAGAATCCTTTATTGGACTACCCTTCAATATGTGGGGCAGGTGATAGCGCTTCCTCCCCTCTTCCATCTACAGAGCAATACCAATGCCTAACCGCCAATACCAAGAAAGTTGTGACGATTTGTTACGAGGTAGGCGAAAACCAAGTGGCTGGTGCCAATTTGCCAAGTGGAAAAATTCCTACCAGGCCCCTCAATGGCGACCAACCAAGGTCCACAGCAAGGTCAAGGAATGAAAACTTTATAGGGCAGGAGGGTGGGGAAAGCAGGAACAGCTGGTAGGTGGCAAAAGAGGGAGATTCCCGGCCGCTCCTGCCTTAAATAGGGCAGGCCACGCCCCCAGAGCCAGCCGATTGGCTGACGAAGGGGTGACGCGGCCAGGGATTCCCCCAGTCACCAGTGGGTTGGGCGTGATGCCCACAACCCCGCCTCCTCTGCAGGGCAGAAGTGGCTTTTCTGAATGTTTAGTCGGAATCTCCTTTCTTGTAACTTTGCACCTGCTTTGCATCCAGAAGGTTCCAGGTTCAATTCCCACCTTCTCCAGATGATGCCCCCTGCCTAAAATCCCGGATAGCCTCTGCCAATCAATAATAATAATAATAATAATAATAATAATAATAATAATAATAATAATAATAATAATATCTTTATTGTCATTGCCCCCTCTCGGGGACAACGAAATTACTTGGCTGCTCCATCCACCCAGGTAGGGCACTCCACACAAAATCAAAACAACTATAAAAACACTAATTAAAACAATACAGTATAATACAGCAAGGAAGATTAGATGACTTTCAAAGTCCAGGCTTCCCATTCAGGGCCGAGATCGCTCTGGAGAAGAAGCTGTTCTTAAGACTGCTCGTTCTTGTCTTCATCGTCCTGTATCTCCATCCCGACGGCAGGAGCTCGAAGTGACAGTGACCAGGATGTGATGGATCTTTTACTATGTCCAGCGCCTTCCTATGGCACCTTGTGGCATAAATCTGCTCTACGGTAGAGAGTGGGCCGCCAACAATGCTCTCTGCTGCCTTAACAACTCTGCACAACCCCATCCTGTCCTGGGTAGTACAGCTTCCGTACCACACACATAAGCCATAAGTGAGCACGCTCTTAATGGCACAGTGATAGAAGGCAAGCAGCAGTTTCTGCGGAAGATGGTTTTTCCTTAGAATTCTCAAAAAGTACAGTCTCTGTTGCGCCTTCTTCACAAGCCCCCTTGTGTTGACACTCCAGGACAGATCCTCTTGTAATTCAATGCCCAAAAATCTGAACGTTGTTACCCTCTCCACACAGACCCCATCAATCAAAAGTGGCTGGACATTGCTCTTCTGTCTCCTGAAGTCCACCACAAGCTCCTTTGTCTTCCTTGTATTTATGAGCAAGTTGTTAGCTCTGCACCACTCTGTCAGCCGCTCCACCTCATCTCTATAGTCCGTTTCACCCTCCCTTTCAGAGATGAGCCCAATCACGGTTGTATCATCTGCAAGTTTGACAACCCTATTACTAGGGTGAGCAGTGTGGGCAGTAATGAGCTAAGTGGACCAATGTTCTGACAGTTTCCTATGCATGATAGCATGGCAGGTGCTTAGGGGTGCCTTAGTGCTCAGCAGACCACGTGGAATTAGGAAAAGGTCCCCTGTAGCGCAAACAGCCTGTGGAAATTTTCCAGCATATTTGCAGGGAGAGAAATTGGGAGAAAGCTTCCCCCCCCCCACCCGCCAGAGGAAGGATAACCCTCCATCAATTTCACGATGGTGGAGCTCATCGTTAAAGTGGCAGGAGCACAGCTTAAGAACTTCAGAGCATAAGAAGAGGCTGGTGGATCAAGCCAACTGCCCATCTAGTCCCCCGTTCTCACATTGGCCAACCAGTTGCCCCAATGGGAAACCCACAATCAGGATTTGAACACAAGAGCCGTCTTCCCTCCTGTGGTTTCCAGCAACCAGTATTTGGAAAAACTGCTGCCTCCAACTGTACAGACAGAGCTTTGCCATCATGGCAAGGAGCCACCAATAGCCCTCTCCTCCATAAATCTGCCTAATCCTCTGCTAAAGCCATCTAAGTTAGTGACCATTACTGTCCTCCATGGAAGCAAGTTCCATAGTTTCCATAGCTTATTTCCTTTTTTCCCTAAACATGTTTTGAATGGCACTCTGGCCACCATTCTTCATCCTCCACAAAGTCTAGCAACGTGAGGAGAAAGTTAGGTCCATCACAAAATAAATGGAGGGAGGAAAAAGAAAGGGTCGGGAGAATGAAAGTCTTCTGATAGATTTCAGCTCAGCCCTGGTTCCCTGAAAGTAGGAAGTGTGAAAGCTGGCGCTATACATCATGGAAATGCAGTTCTGTGACAGCAGAGGCGGAAAAGCAAAACTCTGGGGGAAATGAAGGAGGTTTTCTGCATCTGCATCCATATGAGAGCTATGCAGCCCAGAACATGCCATGTGGGGAAGACTCTGTAGGACTTTGGAAGTCTCCCATTGGAGCTTGGAGAGTTCGGGAAGCATCAGCAGGAGCAGAAGAAGAAGAGTTTGGATTTGATATCCCGCCTTTCACTCAATTTAAGGAGTCTCAAAGCAGCCAACATTCTCCTTTCCCTTCCTCCCCCACAACAAACACTCTGTGAGGTGAGTGGGGCTGAGAGACTTCAGAGAAGTGTGACTAGCTCAAGGTCACCCAGCAGCTGCATGTGGAGGAGCCGAGACGCGAACCCGGTTCCCCAGGTTACGAGACTACCACTCTTAACCACTACATCACACTGGCTCTCATCAAGAGAAACTTTGGCACTATGTCTTGGAAGGAACATTCTGCATGGCAAGCTATGCATGATGGTGATGAAGTTAAGAGTCCCATATAAGGAAGTTATTCTTTGGTGTACGTTTCTTGAGATTCAGGATGTGCTATGATGATGATGATGATGATAATTTATTATTTATGCCCCGCCCATCTATCTGGGCTTCCCCTGCCACTCTGGGCGGCTTCTAACAAAATATTAAAATACAGTAATGCATCAAACATTAAAAGCTTCCCTAAACAGGGCTGCCTTCAGATGTCTTCTAAAAGTCTGGCAGTTGTTTTTCTCTTTGACATCTGGAGGGAGGGTGTTCCACAGGGCGGGTGCCACCACCGAGAAGGCCCTCTGCCTGGTTCCCTGTAACTTGGCTTCTCGCAGTGAGGGAACTGCCAGAAGGCCCCCGGCGCTGGACCTCAGTGTCTGGGTAGAACGATGGGGGTGGAGAACCCCCTTCCCTTCCCCACTAAGAAATTAACCCCTTAGGGAAAGGTTAGGGATATTTAAGGGTGAAGGCCATGTCACACAGTCCAATTACTAGATGTGTTCTTGAACCACATTCTCACCCTCCATTTAAGGCACTGTGAAGAGTCCTGGCATCCCCCAAAGAATTCTGGGAGCTGCCGTTTGTTAAGGTGGCAAGAGCTGTGAAGAGATGCCCTCTCCCCTTTACAGAACTACAATTCACAGAGTTCCCTGTGAAGTGGGACTGACCGTTAAACCGCTCTGGGAATTGTAGCTCTTGGAGGGGAATAGGGATCTCCTAAAAATTACCAGTGTCCTTTAGGAATCTACAGCTCACAGGAGTCTTTTGTTGGGGACACGCCATGACAGTTCAAAGCTTCAAATGCCTGGTGTGAATGTGGGCCTGATGGATTTGAAATGCACATCCACAAATGTAATGTGAGAATAAGTCCAACAGGTATTTTCAAGACGAGCACATTTCCTGCTTAGAAGAAAAGCAGGGTTGGCTGCAACTTCCAAAGCTGAGCAGCAAAACTGAGCAGCAAAGTCCATTTCCCCACTGCGCACCTTGCACTTTTTTCTCTCCCTGCAGCATCTTTTCAATGTAGAATAGCTGTGGGTGTGTGGACAGCTGTGGCTGAGGGTGTGTGAGCATGGAAAGGCCGCGTGTGTGCCGGCGCGTGCCGGCTTGGGGTAGTGGGAGAGAGAGCAGCCGTCTGCTTGGTGCTGAGTTTCAGGTTGTTTTGACACCAAGAGTCTTCGTGAAAGTGCAGCATGGTGTTGTTGTTGTTGCTGGTGGCGCAGAACGTGAGAGGTGTCCTGGTCAGCTGGAAGGCAGGTGTATGGACTCCAGTGAAGGTCTTCAGTTGGATTGAGTTTGGTAAAGAAGCAAGCCATCCCTTTGGGGGGAAATAAAGTGAAAATTGAGCATGCCAGGGGGTGATGCTATGGGTGCATGATCCATGTGTATCACCGATGAGCATGTGGGGAGATTGTGGCCCATCTCCTCTGCTGTGACGTCCACTCCGTGTGAGCAATGGGGCAGTCATCGCAAAGAAGAGGAAGTCCTGAGCCCATTGGGGCGAGTTCAGCCACAGCGAGACGTATAGGGAGAGCATTATGGATCAGAGGCTATTTGGGAGTGGGTGGGTGCATCTTTCAAAGGAGGGGGGGATCACGAGTCATGCCACAGCAAGGGGGAAGTTTGGCACATGGGGTTGTGCTGATGGAGCCACGAGTGATGTCCCAGGTGTGTGGGAAGGCACTGGGTATGTGTCACTGGAGGGGTGTCATATGGGAAGGAGGGCCACGTGGGGGCTGGCTGCTGCTGCTGTCCTGGTTTTTTTTTTTTATCTCTCTCTCTCTCTCTCCCTCTGGCAATTTGTTAGTGATGCCTGTTTTTCTTTTTCTCCCTCCTGTCTCTCCCTCTCTCTCCCTCTGTGTGTGTGCCTGTCTTTCTCTCCCTCCCTCTCTGCCTCTCTCTTGCTCTCTCCCTCTGCACTGGGCTCCCCTCCCCCTCCCTTCACAGACCCTCCTCCTCCTCCTCCTCCTCCTCTTCGTCTCAGCTTGGCGCCTGGTCCTGGCGTGGCTGCCGAACAGTCCCGGTCGATCCTTTCCGAACTAAATGCCTGTGTGACAGAATCTCCACCTTCGCCATCTTAGCCCAGCTGAGTGCCGAAATGGTAAGTGTGCCTCACCGGTTGTGCGGCATCCAAAGGAATGAAGTCTTGGCATTTGTGTGTGTGTGTGTGTGTGTGTGCTGAGAAGGAGGCGGGGAGAGAGAGAGAGAGAGAAAGAGAGAGACAGAGAGAAGCAAAGGAAATGGTCCAGCAGATGACATTTCAGTGTGACAAGCAGTGCCGTGCAAGGCTGGGTGTGCGCACTCGCGTGTGAGTCTCCGTCTGGGTGTGCATGGCAAGGATATTGCATGTGTGTTTGCTTGTGCATGTGTGTGTGTGCGTGCACATTGCAATAAGCATCACCGTTGTCAGAAAGCGACTGACATGTGTCTTTGAGAATCTGTGACCTAAATAACAATAATAAAATATCTGGTTCAAGATCATTGCAGCATTGAAATGTCACCATTGTCTTTCCCTGCCTGAAAACATCCTTCTTCTTTTCCCCCTCCATCAATGCTGGCTACTGGGTACCCCTAACTGACCCCCTTCCCCACTTATGTCACCTGCAGTTTTCGGCCGGTTGCCTGGACTATTAGAGAGAGATGGGAGAGGCTTGATGAGCGAGTGAGTGAATGGGTTCTGGAGCGAGGAGATCTGTGACTTTGGATGCTTCCGAATCTCAGGCCTTCCACTATGGATTCATATAGTATTGTTGGTCAATCCTTTTCAGGAATCTTCCTGGCACCTTTTGCTCTTTCCCTGGCTCCTCAAACCCTCCGGGACGCCTCTCAGGGACATTCTTTTGTGATTTCGGAGCGTCACGGCAGCTTTGTCTCCAGTTACTTTGATGCCTTATTAGCAGCGCCTCAAAATGGGGTCAAAAGGGTGTATTGGCGCTTGTCAAAGGATTTGCCTTGCATGCTCTTGCACAAGTAAAGAGGGAGAAGGTAGATGGTGGCTTCTTTGTTATCAAAACTAGGCTGTCGTGGAAGAGGACCGCCTGGTCAGGGCATGAATTATTGGTGTTTATGAGTTTTGCTTGGACTTTGTAAAACAGGAAAGCAAGGAAAGATGCCTTTATTTGATTTGCTTTCTCTCATGTCCACATCCCTTTTTGCAGTCTTTCAGTTGACTTTCACCCTGTTCCGGGTCCCTAGGTGAACTGCTCCCATCGAGGACCAATCCCACGATGCTCTCGGTGACCATCATCTTGAGCTTCAGGTCTTGCGAGGCCCGTTGGGCCGTTCTCTGCTTCCTCCTCCCTCACTTTGCGAAGAGCGGCTCATCGCAGGAGAGGGAGGGGAAAATCTAAAAGGTAGTGTGGAGAGATGGGGGCGAGGGGAGGAGAGGGGGCACTGGGGAAGGCAGGTTTCCCGAGATGAAGGTTTGGTTTATTATTAGAAACACTAATGTATTTGGTCCACTAGTTGCCATGGAAACATCTGCACTGAAGTGGCTTTAAAGATACAGTGTTGTCTGTGCCTGCCCGAGTCCATGGCAGGCCCAAAGCCTAACCCCTTCCCAAAAGTCCAGGCCTTGCATTGTGGGATTAGGTGCTCTAGGAATTTAAGTTTTGAGGACAGCAGCATTTCTCGTGGTGTGTCTGTGCAGGAAACAATGGCGACCGAGTCGCTTTCCCCCTCAGCTTTTGCTCTGTAGCCAGGTGAGAAAAGTGAAAATGCTCTCCCTCACCTTAACTCAACCTGTGGGTCCCCAGATGTTGTTGAACTACAACTCCCATCACCCCTAGCTAGCAAGGCCAGAGCTTAGGGATGATGGGAGTTGTAGTCCAACAACATCTGGGGACCCACAGGTTGAGAACGGCTGCCTTAACTGCTCCTCTCTATTTTTTCTCTTCTTGAATGGGTAGATAGCAATTGTAAGAGCAAGTTGGAGGTTTATACAGTTCGACCCAGATTCTCTGTCCTATACGGACAGTTTAAGACGTATGCTTTCTATCTTCTTTATGTTCCTTTGCCCCTTCTTCCACGGTAGCTGTGTTTGGACATGAGTCTTGCATTCTCCCCCTCCCCCCCCCCACTGCGAGAATATTGCAAACTTTTGCTTTTTGATTAACCACAAACCCTAGTTGGTCTCAACTGTGGTCTGTTAAAACAAGAATACGTCCAATTTGGGTTTATGAAACTGGCTTGCATCAAGAAACCAAAGTTCAGGGTCTGAATGTAACCCTAAACTGTGGCCAGTCAGTAAAAAAATAACTCATAAATTGGATGTTGCCAAAGGTTTGGAGGACTTTGAAAAGTTTTGTGCTGTTTGGTGAGATTTTATCTTATAAACAACAAATTGAGCCACCTAGAACTTCCTCTGGACAGTGCAGTTTGAAATTTGGCTTTCCTGGTGCTCTTAAGTACTTAATATTATGTATCTTCTGGCTATACTGGGCTACTTTTCAGTTCTATTATTCTTCTTGTATTGATTTGAATAAGAGAAAACAAACCATAGTTGAACTAAAGTTCAGGGTTGGGATGTAACACTAAACTGTGGTCAAACCCTATTGGAAGTGAAAGCGTCTTATCTCCTTGTGGCTGTGTTTAAGAAGGAGAAAGTAGGCAGAACACATGAGCTAAGACTCACTGTAACTTGTTTCCATAGTTTATTCTTATATCTGAATGCAGTCTAGAACTCCTCTTTCAGTACATCTTAGAATAGCATCTATTCCCATGTCAGAAGTTTTAGCTCAGCACAGGACCTCACAAATTCTCCCAGATCCATACCATCTGTTCTCCCTTTGGTCATCCGCTTCACTTACCCACTTTACCCAAAACAACTAAGCACGCCTCAAAGGTGGACATATAGAGAGTCTCTTGACCAAAGAACAGCATCCCATTAGGAATCACACTGAGAAGTCCCTGGAGAAGGGCATCTTTCTCTAATGCAAGTGCGGGATTGATTCACACGTTACGTATTTTATAGGTATTCTCCTGAAACAGTTATTGGAAGTTCAAACTTGCAAACGTTGCATGGGAACAGGAAGTATGCGCAAGTTTTGTTGTCAGTCATGTCCATCGCATGTGTTCATACATAGATGCTCTTTCTTGGGAAGAGTGGATTGCCACATATCAGGGGTACTTTAGTTCTGATTCCTGCATTATAGGGGGTTGGACTCGGTGACCCTTGGGGTCTACTATGATCTACAATTATGTGATTCCGTGAGTGTGACCCTGTTGTTCTTGCTTGATCTCTTAGCAGCTTTTGATGCCCTCAACCAGGGCATCCTGGCAGGCTGTCTCTGTGGCTTGGAACTGGGGGCCACGGTAGTTCTGTGGTTCTGCTCCTACATTCAGGGTCAGTTCAAGGGAGAGTGTTGGATCAGTGTAGCTAGACACCCTGGCTGTTAATAATAATAATATTATAATAGTTGATTTCCTTCACATCTGAAGGGAGGGTGTTCTACAGGGTGGGCGCCACCACCGAGAAGGCCCTCTGCCTGGTTCCCTGTAACCTCACTTCTCGCAGTGAGGGAACCGCCAGAAGGCCCTCAGCGCTGGACCTCAGTGTCTGGGGTAAATGATGGGGGTGGAGATGCTCCTTCAGGTATACAGGACCGAGGCCGTTTAGAGCTTTAAAGTTCAGCACTGACACTTTGAATTGTGTTTGGAAAAGTACTGGGAGCCAATGCAGATCTCTCAGGACAGGTGTTATGTGGTCCCGGTGGTCACTCCCAGTCACTAGTCTAGCTGCCGCATTCTGGATTAATTGCTGTTTCCGGGTCACCTTCAAAGGTAGCCCCACGTAGAGCTCATTGCAGTAGTCCAAGCAGGAGATAACTAGAGCATGCACCACTCTGGCAAGACAGTCTGCGGGCAGGGAGGGTCTCAGCCTGCGTACCAGATGGAGCTGGTAAACAGCTGCCCTGGACACAGACTTGACCTGTACCTCCGTGGACAGCTGTGAGTCCAGAATGACTCCCAGGCTACACACCTGGTCCTTCAGGGGCACAGTTACCCTATTCAGGACAAGGGAGTCCCCCACACCTGCCCGCTTCCTGTCTCCCTAAAACAGTACTTCTGCCTTGTCAGGATTCAACCTCAATCTGTTAGCCACCATCCATCCTCCAACCGCCTCCAGGCACTCACACAGGACCTTCACCTCCTTCACTGGTGTTGAGTTGCGTGATGCCTCAGCATTCCATTCTGTCTCCAGCACTGCATATGTAGCCATTGGGTGTGACCATTATGAGATTGAGATTGTGGTGTCATTCATATGCTTTAGGAACCCCTGCTCCATCTCTCTGTTACACCTGAAACAGATGTGGACAGTCAAGTGTCAACATGGTGCCTGGACACAGTAGTGGGGTTTTTGAGAGTAAAAAAGTTGAAGCTGAATTTCAACTGCTTGGAGGCTCTGTGGGGGCTTTGTTCCTGGGATCGGGTATTCTGCCTGTTGTGCTCTCCCTTAAGTAACAGGTATATATAGTCTGGGTGTGTTCCTTTTACCAGCCGTGGAGGCAGCGATGGTCACAAACTTGGATGGCTTTCAAAGAGGATTGGACAAATTCATGGAGGTGGAGAGGGCTTTCATTGGCTACTAGCCATAATGGCTAGTCTCTGCTTCCATGATCAAAGGCAGCAATGCTTCTCAGTAGCAGTTGCTCGAAGCCACGGGAAAAGAGAGTGCTATGGTGTTTGAATCCTGCCTGTGGGTTTCCCACAGACATCCGATTGATCCCTGTGCCTGGTAAGCTCAAAACCTGGCTACTGTAAATGGACTCTCTGCGGGGCTGCCCTTACAGTTGGTCTCAAAGCTGCAGCTTTTGTAAAAATGAAGCATTTAAGTTCCTAAATGGGGCAGCCTCCCTTGAAGTCTAACTCCTTCACTGAAAGAGCAGTGCCAGTTGCCCATTAGCTTCCAGACCAAGTTCATATTGTTGGCTTTAAAAACCCTAAATAGCCTGGGACCTAGTTCTATGAAGAAATGCCTTCATCCAGTTCTTAAGGTCGCAAAATAAGGCCCTATTGATCGTGTTGCAGGCTGTGGAAGTCCAGCCCAGGGGTGAGACCCTTCTCTGTTGTGGAATCCAGTGTATGGAACCATCTCGCCCTGGAAATAAGGCAGGCACCTACCTTGTTGAGTTTTCAGTGAGTCCTGAAAATACATTACACACCAACCCTGAATGTTGGGTATTCCCGATACTGCACCTTTTTATGGATTGGTTTTAATTTGCACTTATTGCCATCTGTTTTAAATTTGTTTCTTGGATTGCATTTTACGGCTGTCAACCACCACAGGGTTGATATGGGAGATGGTACAGAAATATTTTAATAATGCATACGTTCATTGGGGAGGTGGCATTGCTTGTGGATCTCAATTGCTTGCATTTTGAGGAGACTGGCAGATACAGTAGGTTCCATGTCAAAACGCAAGTGATTTCTGGCTATTTGGGACAAGTATGTGTGTGCCTTCCTTGATGAGTTTGGCTATCAAACCAATTTTTTTAAAAAGGGGGGAGGGGTTATTTTTATTTTTATTTTATTTGGGGAGTCAAATAATGGCCAGATCTTTTTGTCGGCCAGTTTGGCAGCAACGGAACAGCAATAAAGACACTTTAATATTCACAAAGTGAGCTCCATTATTAAAAACGATGGAAGTTAATTTGCTGTTAGGAACGAGGGAACTAATTTAATGGAACTAATAACTCTGTGCGAGCATGAGAGCAAGGCAGTCAGTATTCTAGTCCTCATTCATTTGCTCTTTGGGCTTGATAGTAAGCATATTGTATCCAGTTGCATTTTCGTTTTTAAGGGGTGTCCCATTTCCCACAAAACAATGCACTATATAGAGAAACTTCATTGTTTCAGCTGTTTCCTCCTCTGGCTAGCCATCTCCTGCCAACCCATTGCCCCATTGCCCCACCATCTCCAACCACTATCCTTGAAATGCAACTTGACTCAAGCCATGACTTTACTGTACATTCAGAGCCCTCCTTGTACCTTATCTGGAGTTGTTTGTCAGTGTTAGGCTCCCTCTTAACTGGTTCTTAACAGTTTTGTGGTCAGGCCACAAAACTGGCTTCACAAAATACTGGCTTCATCGGTAATGTGTTTTACAGAATTTCTTCCAAGGAGAAAACCTATGCTGGGTCAGTTCATCACGAGTCAGGAGCAAAGTCTGCCCCATTCTGTTTCCGTGTGGATTTTTAAAGAAAAAACCCCATACCCTTTACAGTTTCGTGTATATACTTTACATAAACTGCTTACAGAGTTTTGTCAGTCCAGTAGTATGAAAATGGAAAATAAATATATATGCTCGGAAGTTTTTGAGGTGAAAAAACCCACTTGTGAGGTTGTCCAAAGCAGTGCTTTTTTTTCTTTTTTAAAAAAAATGTTTAAGGGTACTACTCTCATTTTCACTCAAGAAAATCGCCATTTTATACTTCAAATCGGGGAAAATAAATACAGTAAATGAACAAAAGTATAAAGATGCACAAAATATTTAGGGGTATGCGTACCCCTGCATCCCCCCAGAAAAAAGCACTGGTCCAAAGTATTCCCAAATAACCAAGAGTGGCAAACTACTGCATGGAGCTCCCATTACCACAGATGTTGAAATCAATATAGGAAGTCCTCCCTGGTAGCTATTCATAGAATCATTTGTTGTTGTTGTTGTTGTTGTTGTTAGTGGTGTCCGACTCTTCATAACCCCCTGGACCAGAGCACGCCAGGCACTCCTGTCTTCCACTGCCTCCCACAGTTTGGTCAAACTCATGCTGGTAGCTTCAAGAACACTGTCCAACCATCTCATCCTCTGTCGTCCCCTTCTCCTTGTGCCCTCCATATTTCCCAGCATCTTCTGGGAGTCTTCTCTTCTCATAAGGTGGCCAATTCTTGGAGCCTCAGCTTCAGGATCTGTCCCTCCAGGGAGCACTCCATGGGACTCTCAAGAGTCTCCTCCAACACCATAGTTCAAAAGCATCAATTCTTTGGCAATCAGCCTTCTTGATGGTCCAGCTCCCACTTCCATACATCACTACTGGGAAAACCATAGCTTTAACTATACGGACCTTTGTTGGCAAGGTAATGTCTCTGCTTTTTAAGATGCTGTCTAGGTTTGTCATGACCTTTCTCCCAAGAAGCAGGTGTCTTTTAATTTTGTGACTGCTGTCACCATCTGCAGTGATCATCGAGCCCAAGAAAGTAAAATCTCTCACTGCCTCCATTTCTTCCACTTCTCTTTGCATAGAATTGTAGAATTGGAAGGGACCATGAAGAACATCTAGTGCAGTAACATGCAATGCAGGAATCCTTTGTGCAGCTTGGGACCTGGACCCATAACCCTGAGATTAAAAGCCTCTTGCTCTACCAACTGAGCTATTCCTCCTCATTATTGTTATTCAGAGTATTTTTACCCTGCTCTTCAGCCAAAAAAGTTCTCTGAGTAGCTTACATACAATCAATAAAAACAAGACAGTCCCTGCCTGCGGGCTTGCGATCAGAAAAACCACAACACACAAGGGAAAGGGGATAGGGCTAAATAAATAACATAAAATAAAACTCAGGCACCAATTCTCAAACAGTTGTTCTTATGATGACCAGCTTGCACCGTTCAGGGGTAGGGGTTGCCAGAACAAGCTGGCCTTTCAGCAGAGCTGATGGAATGAGCTCTGCTTTCCATCTCTCCCAATGGTGGAATGGGTCTTGGTCATCTTAGATATTTTACGTAGTTTTGTTTTTTTTAAGTGGTTTTTTATTAGTTTTCCAATATATCCTCAATAATAGCCACATTATAGCAATAACAGGGACACAGGTGGCGCTGTGGGTTAAACCACAGAGCCTAGGGCTTGACGATCAGAAGGTTGCAGGTTCGAATCCCTATGACGGGGTGAGCTCCCATTGCTCGGTCCTTTTCCTCCCAACCTAGCAGTTCAAAAGCACATCAAAGTGCAAGTAGATAAATAGGTACCGTTCCGGCGGAGAGGTAAACGGTGTTTCCGTGCACTGCTCTGGTTCGCCAGAAGCGGCTTTGTCATGCTGGCCACATGATCCGGAAGCTGTATGCCGGCAAACTCGGCCAATAAAGCGAGATGAGCGCCGCAACCCCAGAGTCATCCGCGACTGGACCTAATGGTCAGGGGTACCTTTACCTTTACCTATAGCAATAACAATTATTTTATGTACATTTTACATATTTTATGTTCCGTTTCCTTTGTGTGCATTGCCACACAAAATATACAAAATGTATGTAAACATGTACATTTCCCTGTAAGAGTGGTTCCACCTCATCAAGACCCATCGCTCCGAGCAGGGACTTGCTATATTGATTTCAACACTCATGGCTCTGTCGGGAGTCCTCTGTACTAGCTAGCTGCTCTTAGGATGCTGAAATTGCTCTCCTCTTTTGGGGGGGTTATCTATAGTTTATCAGGGTTTTTACAGTACTGCAATAAAACAGCGCAGTTCCTTCGTCCCACCTAGCTCCCTTGTCTCCATCTGCTTTCAAACCCTTTTTAGTTACAGCAATTTCATTTTATTTATTTAATAATCACCTACCACACACATCCCAAGGTGATGAGTGCAAAATGCAAGAAGAGACAGCTAAAAAAAAAGGCATTTTAAAACAATATAGAAAATAGCAGCAGATTTTTTAAAAAACCAGAATGCCAAGTAGACACCCACGATAGAGACCTAGTCATCCAGAGAAGAAGGCTTGTTGGAACAAAAAATGTCTCCAGCTGTTCCCAGGGAGTGGGCGCATGTATTATCTCGAATGCTGTTCCACAGAACAGGGCAGCCAGACTAAAAGTCCTGCTCCATGTTGCCGTGGAAAGGGCTTCGAAGACCTTTGCAACTTGTAGGAGAAGATGACCCCTAGACGGAGGTGATGTACTGAGTATATAATGAATAAGATGGTCTCTCGAGTACATTTCTGATGTTCAGTTGTTCGTTGTGTTATGCAGAGCTTAGGTTCACCTGCTCAGATAAAGATTAGGGGAATTGCTGTGTTGGCGCCCCATTTTAACAACTGTTAAGTTAGAGAAGTTTCCATTTCTGCATTGTGCCACCCGCTTCTTCTAGTTGTGGGTATGTGCTCCAAAATCCCTTGGAAGTTTGACTTACCAGGATTATGGAGCAGGAGGTCTTGTATCCAATTTCGTATGCTTGCTGTGACCGAGGCTTTCCAGTGCTAGAGAAGTACTCATTTTGAAATGAGACCAGTAGCTTTCAGACCACCTTGTATGAAAATCCGTAAGAAACAGGGAATCTGGCAGTGCACAGAACCTGGGGTGAGCCTATACCCTGGTTCCCATATTGGAGTGGGCAGGTTGAATCAGGTGTGTCTGCTTCAGAATCATGGCATGCTGGATTCATCCTCCATCCCATATCTTATGTAAGGTGGTTGGATCTGTATTTGGTCATGGCCACCATCATGGAGCAGAGATCTGAGTCCTGTGTTTCGTAGTTCAGCCAAAACTCTGCTAGCCACCTCCCATTGGTTTAACAGTACTTGAAAGACTTTGTTGGAAATTTGTTTGGCGTTCTCAACAACAGCAACAATATTACCTTGGCAGTTGTAATGATATCAAGCAGATCCATTATACTGAACCAATGTGGGGATTTGTTTATTTCTTGGAGAAGTTGTATGATTGCTATGAAAGCCCTCGTTGCTCCAGTTTAGTTAACACGTTGTAAGAGCTGCATAGTAATAAATAGCTTTTAGAGTAATAAGAGTATTTTGCACAATGTCATTTATAACAAACTGTGTTTTTTAAAAAATCAATCATTTTGGGTTGGAGCTTGGATTCTTGTTGTTATTATTTTTATAAAAATAGAATGCTAGGTCAGTATAAGTGTGGATAATATTCAGAACAGGCCCTGGAAAAGCTCAATATTTTGTTTTAAAATTACATTATTCAGAAAAAGGACAATGCAATTGTTGTAGATACCACTGTGCAAAACCCTCTAGCAGAATCCAGGGATTTTCCAGATTCATTGCTCAGAATATTTGGCAACCGCAGAAACTCTGCAGCAGCCTTCGCTAGGCTGGTACCCCCCAGGTATCTTGGGCTACAACTCACATCACTCCCAATCCTAGCACTTGATTGGCAAAGGCTGCTCTACAGAATGTCTTGGATAATTTCCTGCCCAAAATTGGACGGACACCCAGATGCAAGGCACCATCCTTGTCTTTCATCGAGACACAAATCAGCGAGATAGACATTTCCATTCTTCACCCCTTGACTGGCTAGCACAACAGTTTCCAGATCTAGCTCCTGATGGAAACTAAATCAAGTAGGATGTGGGTTTGGGATAACCGCAGACAACAGAACTACAACGTCGACTTCAAAAACCTAACCTTCCAGAGTCTCTAAATATTACTGCAACCCAGCATTCATTTTCTAAGTGCAGTTGTGCCGAATAAGCAAAACTCCAAGGGACAGCTCCAAGGTTTACTGCCAGTGTCCTCAGCTGATATTTCATCTGCCATCAAAACGATCTTCTTCTTCTGTATTGTCGCTGTGGTCTTCATGAGTCAAAGTTTACTATTTGTCATAAAGCATGGGAAACAGGTGAAAGTTGTGTTGCGATTGCAATAGATCACCTGGCTGGTGATTCAAGCGGGCCAAAGAAGCATTTCAGAAGGGAAGTGGGTGGGAATCATGTATTTGACCTGTTACCACTTATCATGATGGGTGAGCTTATGATATACCATATTTTTCGCTCCATAAGACACACCTGACCATAAGACGCACCTAGTTTTTAGAGGGGGAATGCAAGAAAAAAAATATTCTTTAAAGGGAGCGCTGAGCAGAGCCTGTATGTATCCCAGGCTCTGCTCAATGCTCCCTTTCACGAGCCGCGCGGAGAATGTGTGCGGCGCTTGCGGGCTTTTCCCCGAGGAGGGAGAAGCCCCCAAGAGCCACACACACGCTCCGCACGGCTCTTTAAAGGGAATGCGGCTCTTGGGGGCTTTTCCGGGAGGTGGGGGACGGGACTGAGGGGCTAAGCCAGAAGCTAGAACAGTAAGAGGGAGCGCTGCGCAGCGATCCCTCTCACTGTTCTGGCTTCTGGGATAGCTGCGCAGCCTGCATTCACTCCATAAGATGCACACACATTTCCCCTTACTTTTTAGGAGGGAAAACGTGCGTCTTATAGAGCGAAAAATACGGTAAGTCAGGGACAGGGAGTCTGTGGTCCTCCAGATGTTGTTGAACTACATCTCCCATCATCCCTGGCCACTGGCCATGCTGGTTGGGGTTAATGGGAGTTGGAGGCCCACAGCATCTAGGCTCCTTACTCTTTGTGTAAGTAGTTAGGTTTTTAAGATCATTCTTAGAGAATTCTTGGGGAAAGAGTCAGGCTGCCTCTGAGCTTATCCTCATGAGAGATGGAGGGGGAGAGGCCTATAAGGATTGGATGAAATGCTCTCTCCAGAAGAGGAAACATCCTGAATTGCTTCAGAGCATGCTCACACCTGTCCATTGCTGCTAGAGAGACTGGAAAATGTATTGTTAAATCTACTTAACAGATTGAGCTGGGGGACATTGGGAATGCCATTTCCTAGGCTCTGCAACAGTAATAGATACTTTGAGCATTAGTGTCTGTCTGCATTTTAATGAGAAACTACCTAATTGGCCCCACACCTGATGTCATACAGCGCGATTACACCTTATGTGCATTTTGCTTGTGCAGTTACAACCTTGCAAGGTTGAAGGCTGGCTGGCTGAAGCTGCACAAATTAAATGCACACAAAGCTTCCCTGGTGTGAAAAGAGCTTTTAAGATCTCTGCCTAGCTTACTAGGCCTAGCCCATCTCTGAGACGGTAGGCAAGCTCATGCCATGATAAATTTGTAAGACTTTTCAGTGCCACAAGACTATTTTCAAACAATGAAAATCCAGACAGAAAAGTTGCTAGTTGGGCTTTCTATTGAAAAGTTGTTGAGCTTTATTAATTTATTTTGTGGGGCAAGTTCATAATTCAACAAAAAAAAAAAGACGTTTTGGAGCTATTTTCAAGGGAAATTGCCAAAAATGACAATGTCGACATGGATTGCCATACACCCAGCTATCCCATAAAAGCAAAGGGACCCCTGACCATTAGATCCAGTCTTGGCCGACTCTGGGATTGCGGTGCTCATCTTGCTTTATTGGCCGAGGGAGCAGGCATACAGCTTCCAGGTCATGTGGCCAGCATGACTAAGCCGCTTCTGGTGAACCAAAGCAGCGCATGGAAATGCTGTTTACCTTCCCGCCGGAGTGGTACCTATTTATCTACTTGCACTTTGATGTGCTTTCAAACTGCTAGGTTGGCAGGAGCAGGGACCGAGCAACGGGAGCTCACCCCATCGTGGGGATTCAAACTGCCAACCTTCTGATCGGCAAGTCCTAGGCTCTGTGGTTTAACCCACAGCGCCACCCACGTCCCTTAGCTATCCCATACATTTTTGCAATTTCCATCCAGATTGACCCAGATTGACCAGTTGTTCTGCCAAAGACCTGACCTGGTATAAGACTGCTTCCTGTTTTCCAGAGGGACCACTGTGCTGCAGCAAAAGTACTCAAAGATGCTGGACATATCCAGAATAGTGCAGTCGGAAACAGTGTCTGGGTGGAAATAGCTATCCCATACATTTTTGCAATTTGCACCCAGACACTGTTTCCGACTGCACTATTCTGGATATGTCCAGCATCTTTGACTATTTTTGCTGCAGCACAGTGATCCCTCTGGAAAACAGGAAACTGTCTTATACCAGTCCAGGTCTTTGGTCGATCTGGAGTAGAGGCATTGGGGAGAAGCCTCTGAAACGGTTCTCTGGCTATCTTTGAACCATGTGTTTTAGATAGCTGTGCTCAGCCTCTCTGCACAGATCCCAGAACACCTGGCAACAGAGAAATGTCAGCTTGCAATAGTGGTGATAGCTAAGGGGTACAAAATCAGATTGCTTCTCAACTGCATGCATCTGCATTGCCTACCTTGCAATTCATGAGTTCCACCTGGATTTTTTTCCTAGGTCAGTGCATTTAAAGCTGCAGCGATAGGGACCTATTTGTTAATTTCAGTTTCTTCAATTGTTTTCATTCCTCCAGTCCTAAATTTAGTTCTTCACATTTCCGCAACATTTTGCGACTTGTTTATTTTTAAATCCTCAGGGAAATTTATAAGCTTTCTAGTGCAAATTTCTCACACCTTTTTTTTTGCAAATATATACATTTTCCTTAAAATAATGCATTTTTTATGTTTTTATTTGTATGTGTTTTGGCATCATCATGCATTTTTAATACACACTTTCCCCTAGCATGCATATTTTTGGAAGACACTGTTTAGCTGAAGAGCTGCGTTGCAAAATCTGGAAAAGTGTTGATTTTGAAGGATAGTGGCATTTTGTGTTGGTCCAGGAACTGCAGGTTAGGTAGCTTCCATTAAAATGCCTAATAATAATAATAATAATAATAATAATAATAATGGCAGCTGCACAATTAGGACTGGTCTGCATCACACACTTAAAGCACACCCAACACACATTAAAAGCACATGACCACCTGAAGAATCCTGGGAATTGTAGTTTGTTAAGGGTCCTAGGAAATTGTAGCTCTGTCTGCAGAAACTACGGTTCTCAAGATTCTTTGTCTAAGTCACATGCTTCAAATGTGCACTGAATGTGCTTTGCACACGAAGCCCGGATCTGCTCTCAGTGCTCTTAAATTGCCAGCTCCCTCGTCCCTTTTCTTCCAGGACCGGTCAGGTGACCACACATAGTGCCTTCTCCACCTTTTTGCAGAGAGCTCCTGCTTTTGGTTTACTCTACGCTTCCCTCTGCATTGATTAATGCAACCCCGTAGTAATTAGCTGACTAGGCTGTCAGCTTGTCAGACCACATTGATTTCATTCAGGCCTTGTTAACTTTTCCTCCCTCTGGCAATTTCACCCCAGCAGCCACCTTTGCTCGTGACAATTTGGCAGCAAGTCTGCAATCCGAAAGAGGTGGGAAGCAGAGCTTGGTTCCCTCTAAAAGTGGCTTCTGGGTGGAAGAATGGGAAGAGAAGCAGTAGGAAGCCTTAGTAGGATGTGGGACCCTAGCAAAAGGACAGGTGGGGTGCTGGACCACTTATCCTGGGCGCATACTTAGCATGGGCACCGTGCGAATGTTCAGGGAGGCAGGAGAGGATATATTGTTTATTGATATCCTTCCTAACTTGCGCTAGCAAGTTCCTTTGCTTAGCAGAGTTTACATTCCCCTTTTACATGCACAGCAGATAGCTGGCTTGTGTAAGCCTTTCACCAGGGCATAGCTGTCAACTTTTCCCTTTTCTTGCGAGGAATCCTATTCGGAATAAGGGAATTTCCCTTAAAAAAAGGGGGAAGTTGACAGCTATGCACCAGGGGTCAGCAAACATTTTCAGTAGGGGGCCAGTCCACCATCCCTCAGACCTTGTGGGGGGCCGGACTCTATTTTGAAGGGGGGAAATGAACAAATTCCTATGCCCCACAAATAACCCAGAAATTCATTTTAAATAAAAGCACACATTCTACACATGTGAAAACACCAGGCAGGCCCCACAAATAACCCAGAGATGCATTTTAAATAAAAGGACACATTCTACTCATGTAAAAACACATGGATTTAGAAGGCAATTGGGCCAGATGCAGCCCCCAGGCCTTAGTTTGCCTACCCATGCTTTTCACTATTAAGTTCCTGGTAAATTCCCTTATATCCCTCTAAAAAGAATAAACACGCCACAATCTTGTGTATAAAAGAAGTTTACTTACATCGGGCAGAGCACAGTGCAGTTCCCTTAAGGCAGACTTAGCTACAAAGTATATATGTGGATTTATATCCCATAGGGGGATAATCCCAGTGTCCTCTGTTGGCTGAAAGTTTACATTCCCCTTTTACATGCACAAGAGATAGCTGGCTGCAGGCCTGTGTAAGCCGTTCACCAGGGGTCAGCAAACTTTGTCAGCAGGGGGCCAGTCCACTGTCTGGCTGAAAGCCAACAGAGCATTTCTAGCTAAAAAGCTGCTCCAACGACGGAGGAAGTCAGAGAGAAAGAGAGTGCAGCATGCCTTGTCCTTTTGTTACCTGGACAGGTAAGGTCACACGCTCCTCTAGTCACATGCAAAGGAAGGATGTTCCAGCCAGGAGGAAACAGGAAGTTTTTGACTGGCTGGACCAAACATTCCCCTGCATGTCTTCTCTAGGAAAACAAGGAATGTTGTGCTTGACTTCTATCAGTGGATTACATCCCACAGACACAGGCATGGATGAAAGGATGTGGGAGAAGCAATTGCAAATGTTAGTGAACAGCTGTGGACGTGGTAGGATTAAAGGATGCTTTGGGTTCATGCCAAAGGGATTTTAGGTGGGGCTAAGTATTCATGGCTAGACTTTATTTTAAATTTTCCCACACCGTCCTTCAATTTAGAATTCCCAAACTACTCTTCTCCAAACCCCTTCACCCACCCATTTGGCCACCGAGAACACAGAATTTGGCCACTTGTGGAAGATGTCAGTGGGAAATGTAATGGTAAAGGTAAAGGTACCCCTGACCATTAGGTCCAGTCGCGGACGATTCTGGGGTTGCGGCGCTCATCTCTCTCTATAGGCTGAGGGAGCCGGCATTTGTCCACAGACAGCTTCCAGGTCATGTGGCCAGCATGACTAAGCCGCTTCTGGCGAACCAGAGCAGTGCACAAAAATGCCGATTACCTTCCCGCCGGAGTGGTACCTATTTATCTACTTGCACTTTGATGTGCTTTCGAACTGCTAGGTTGGCAGGAGCTGGGACCGAGCAACGGGAGCTCACCCCATCGCGGGGATTCAAACCGCCAACCTTTTGATCGGCAAGTCCTAGGCTCTGTGCTTTAGACCACAGCACCACCCGCGTCCATATCAGTGGGAAATGTACCCACTTCTAACTTCCCGATTTCAGAGTCCAGCCCCTGCTAAATTCTTTTCTTTTGCAGTTCAAACCTCCTTCCAGGGATGCTCCTCTTTCTGAAGCTGCCCACTCCGCCTGGCATTTTCCAACCTGGCTTGGTTGTGGCACAAAATCATAATCATAAAGGGCAAGCGTACGGTCTGTTGTTTGAATAACATTCCTCGCTTTATTGACAGCTGGCGCCCAACAAGGATGACATTTCTCTCAGGATCAACACAAGCTGGGATCTCTTTCTCTTCCTGGCATGATCTTTCTCCCTCACTCCTTCTCTCCCCCCTCTCTCTCTCACACACACCAGATGATGCCTCAGCAAACTCAGCCAACAGTCAATCCTATTTGGTTAGGTTCTCCAGGAATGGCTATGAAGTGCCCTGGATAAATTATCAGGCTAAGCAACAAAAAAACAGAGCAACCATGAATGGGGGTGGGTGAATCAATCTATTTCCAGTTTATCACCTGTGTGTTCTTCCATAACTCCATTCTCTTTTGTTTCTGCATTAACCTGAGATTAAAAACAAATCACGCATCTCAGTGTGTATTTTTAAGTGTATCTTCTCTCAAAATTCACATTGGTTGGTTTGTTGCAATTATATCCCAGCTTTTCTTCCAAGGAGCTGGACATGGTGCGCATGGTTCTTCTCCGTCCTCATTTAAGCCTCACAACAACCTTGTGAGGTAGGTTAGGTTGAGAGGGAGTGACTGGCCCAAGGCCACCCAGGGTGCTTCATGACCAAGTGCAGATCCGAACCCTGGTCTTCCATGTCCGGTTCCAACCCTCTAGTCACTACACCACCCTGGCTATTTAGAAATAAATATTTTGAAATATTTCAAAATATTTCCTATTCTCTGAATATGGGTTTATGTGAAGTTAACATACCTTCCCGACGGAGCGGTACCTATTTATCCACTATATCTATTTATCTACTATTTATTTATAATAATATATTATATATTATATAATAATAATAATAATAATAATAATAATAATAATAATAATAATAATAATTTATTTGTACCCCGCCCATCTGGCTGGGTTTCCCCAGCCACTCTCCAACAAAGATTAAAAATACATTAAAATATCACACATTAAAAACTTCCCTGAACAGGGCTGCCTTCAGGTGTCTTGTAAATGTCAGATAGTTGTTTTTCTCTTTGACATCTGATGGGAGGTCGTATCACAGGGCAGGTGCCACCACCAAGAAGGCCCTCTGCCTGGTTCCCTGTAACCTCACTTCTCGCAGTGAGGGAACTGCCAGAAGGCCCTCAGTGCTGGACCTCTGTGTCCGGGCAGAACGATGGGGGTGGAGACGCTCCTTCAGGTATACTGAACCGAGGGTTTTCTGAGAACTCTGTTGAAGGATTTGGGATTTGGGAAGTGTGAAAGGTGGTGGAGATCTAAACCCCAATCTGCACATCAGCCGAATAAAGTGCCAAGAGCAGATCCCTCAATTCTGGCAAGAGCAAGGAAAGTCAGGAAAGATATAAAAAGGCAGAGGAGCGTTCCCTACAGTTTGTTATTATTGAATCAATTTATAGACAGCCTAACTTAAAGATAGCTCTAATCGGCTTACAAAATAAATTTTAAAAAACATCAAAAACACGAAGCTGAAGGACAAATAAAATTAAACGAATACTCTCTACACAATGCGTGGTTACACTGTGGAACTTGCTTACTCAGGAGGCAAAAATGGCTCTCAGGCTAGATGTTTTTAGAAGAGGGTTAGGCAAATTCATGGAGGATTAAAAAAAAAAGGAGGATAAAGGAATCATGGGCTACTAGTGATGATGGCTTTGCCCTGCCTGCACTGCTACCCCAAAAACACACCATTGCTGATGAATACACTAGAGGCCTTATTCTTAACATGGTTTCTTCACGTCCCTGCAAAAGATTGGAAAATCTTTGAATCTCCCTACTTATTAGCGATGTGCGGCGTTACATCTGAGAGCACAACGCCTGAGCCGTTTACCAAGCACAAATTGCTTTGCTATCCCGACGGAGTTTGCTTCGTGGAGAGTAAGGACATAGTAATTGTTAATGAATAGCACAGCATTAAGATAGCTCTCTGGGTCCGTTTTATTTACTATAATTATGTGGAATGGCCTGTTAAGACCGACAAAAATGTGCAGGAAAGGGACTTTTAAACTTCTGCAAGCAGGCTTCCAATGAGCGGGTGCTTTTACACTCTCTGTGATCTAGAGTTATCAGATTTAGCGCAGGAAAGGGGAAAAAAAAGATGAAACAAGATGTTGGTTAGAGCGAAAGACTGTAAGAGCTTTCCAAGTCTATTTTATTAAAAAAGAAAAAAGAAAACCAGCTTATTATTGCTTTATTGATATTTATAGATCTGGTGGTATCAGTGTACAGTGGTACTTCTGGTTACATAATGCTTCAGGTTACATACGCTTCAGGTTACAGACTCCGCTAGCCCAGAAATAGTGCTTCAGATTAAGAACTTTGCTTCAGGATGAGAACAGAAATCGTGCTCCAGCGGTGTGGTGGCAGCTGGAGGCCCCATTAGCTAAAGTGGTGCTTCAGGTTAAAAACAGTTTCAGGTTAAGAACAGACCTCAGGAACGAATTAAGTACTTAAACTGAGGTACCACTGTACAGAGGAACTTAGAAACAAAATTTCAGCATGGAGGGGAATGGCAAAAGGTTGTTCTTCATGCAGAATGGTGGCATTGGAAGGGACCCTGAAGGTCATCTAATCCAACCCCCCTGCAGTGTAGGAATTTCGCTAAACACAGGAACGGTGTATCTCTCCGCAAGTGCAAGGGATATTCACATGTTACATTAAACAAGTGTATTTTCAGGAGGACACCTAAGAAAATCAGAAGATGTGGGATTATGGAGGATGGAATGGGAAGATCAGAGATGGGGGGGGGGGACCAGAACTGTCATGATTCCGCTGTCCTAACTCAGAAGTGGTGGCTGGCTTTTGCTGAAAGACACAGAGAACCTCTGAAAATCCATCACAGCCTCCGTCCAAACCAGTGGGAATTTGCTGCCAAGGAGTGTGGTGGAGTCTCCTTCTTTGGAGGTCTTTAAGCAGAGGCTTGACAACCATATGTCAGGAGTGCTCTGATGGTGTTTCCTGCTTGGCAGGGGGTTGGACTCGATGGTCCTTGTGGTCTCTTCCAACTCTATGATTCTATGATTCTATGATTCTATGATTCTATGATTCTATGATTCTGTGATTCTATGATTCTATGATTCTATGATTCTATGATTCTATGATTCTATGATTCTATGAAGTGGGCAGAGTTTGTTGATATAGCAGCATGGAGCCTGCAGGCTTTTCTCTTGTCCCAGCACGTGTCCTAAGGGCCAGCCCTTGATGTTTCGCTCACATCCCCAAAACAGGAGCCTCGCCAACTTCTGCTTGCTCAGGAGAGGGGAGCAAGCTGAGCCCTTTTGCAGCAGAAAGCACCATCTGCATCCAGGTCCCGGTATGCCGCTGGCTCGGGTGCCTGGCTCAGAGAAACATGACAGTGAGAGCCAAGTGTCAGTTCTCGTTACATTAAACACTGAGTGATGATAGGGGAATTGTTGAGCAAAGAATGACACCTGTCTGGTGTTCCTTTTCCCAGAGATGCTCCCCTGTCGGCGCCAGAATCACAGATGCTTCCCCTCAACTCTGCTGCCAAAGAACCCCCAAACCCAGCTGATGTCCTGCCTGGGAATAGATGCACCAAGACATAGAAATCATGTTTAGGTGGGAGATCTTAGGAGTGTGGGTCCTTCCAACAGAAGGGCAGAGATTGGTGAGCTAAAGCTTCCAAAAATATTGCCCCCTGCTAATAGAGACTGTTTATGCTGTTTATGCTGTTGTTTCAATGTGGTTGGACAGTGTTCTCGAAGCTACCAGCAGGAGTTTGACCAAACTGCGGGAGGCAGTGGAAGACAGGAGTGCCTGGCGTGCTCTGGTCCATGGGGTCACGAAGAGTCGGACACAACTAAATGACTAAACAACAACAAAATGACTCGCAGCATCCTTAACAAACAGCACTTCCCAAGATCCTTTGGGGGAAGCCTAATGTTTCCAAGTAAAACAGTCTGGGTAACAGCATACCCTCCAACATTTCTCTGATGAAAATCAGGATGTCCTGTTCCATTATTATTATACCCCATCCATCTCACTGGGTTGCCCTTGCCACTCTAGGTGGCTTCCAACATACAGTGGTACCTCGGGTTAAGAACTTAATTCATTCTGGAGGTCCGTTCTTAACCTGAAACTGTTCTTAACCTGAAGCACCACTTTAGCTAATGGGGCCTCCCTCTGCCGCACGATTTCTGTTCTCATCCTGAAGCAAAGTTCTTAACCCGAGATACTATTTCTGGGTTAGCAGAGTCTGTAACCTAAAGTGTCTGTAACCTGAAGCATCTGTAACCTGAGGTACCACTGTATATAAAAACATAATGAAACATTAAAGGTTTACAAAACTTCCCTATACAGTGGTACCTCTGGATACGAACAGGATTCGTTCCAGAGCCCCATTTGCATCCGGAAGCGAACGCATCCCGCATCTGCACGTGTGCGGGTCGTGATTCACCGCTTCCGTGCATTCGCGTGACATCATTTTGACCATCTGTGCATGCGCAAACGGTGAAACCCGGAAGTAACATGTCTTGTTACTTCCGGGTTGCTGCAGAGCGCAACTGGAAAGCGCTGAACCTGAAGCAACTTCAACCCGAGGTATGACTGTACCTTCAGATGTCTTCTAAAGGTTATATACATACTTTTCTCCTTGGCTCAAGGGTTGCATAACTCCTTGGCCTCCAATATTTCTCCAGTGAAAATAGGGGCGTCCTGTGGAAAAGCAGGACATTCTGGGATCAAATCAGAAACTGTTAATTTGGGACTGTCCCTGGAAAATAGGGACACCTGGAGGGTCTGTAGCTGCTTTGAGACCTTTATCAGCTTCTTTTGCTCTTGTGGCTGAAGTTTGCATCTTTTAAAAGTCATGATTTCCCCCAAAGAAACATGGGAACTGTGATTCATTAAGGGTGTTGAGTATTTTTAGGAGACCCTGAGCAATCTACAGCTTCCATGATATTTCTTGAGGGGAGATGCCACTATTAAAATGTGTTTCAGATGGAGGGCATAGATGCAGCCTATATTAAGTTGTAACTTTTGCCGTCACCAGTAAGGAAACATGAGTCTTTTCCTTTCTCAAGGCCAAGAGATAGAAGAAGTAAGATTAAAACTTAGACCTATATTTCAGCACTCCACTTTCGCTTGTTTACCATCTCCAGATGGAGTCACTAATTGGGACAGGCAAATTAGTCTATTTCTGGTCCGTGCCTCTTTCACTTGTTTTCACCCATAAGTCAGTTCTGCCTCTTCACTGGATTAATTAAATCTGTGATTTATTTATTTTAATGCAGAGCAAACATTTGCTTTGTGATGTGAATTTAAACACCTATTTTTTCTATTAATTTTTTTCCCCTCTCAACACACATTTCTAATTAGAGGAATGGACTAATCGGTTCATGTCAGTCCCTTTCTCCGTCTTCCCTAATTTTAAATCTTAAATTTATCTCACGACATTTCTGCATATGCTTGCTTGAGGGGGGTGGGGGTGGGAGAGACAGCACTGTAGTGTGAATTTCTCCTTATGCGCTTTCATATGCAATTTTGCCCAACACACACATTTTAAAAAGCATTTCCCCCTAAAAAGATGCAGGGGGTTTTTTGGTAATGTAATTTTCACTAATAATAATACAGCCAGTGTAACATAGTGATTAGAGTGTTGGATTAGGACCAGGGAAGCCAGAGTTTTCATTCATTCATTCATTCATTCATTCATTCATTCAATTTCTATACTGCCTTTCATGTGAAGAACACATAAAACAACAAAAGTACATACCATAATAACAAACAAAAACAACAACCCCATTCAGACCTGTCAGGAGTAAGCCTGGACCAATGGTACCAAATAGTATGGGAAACAGCCTTACTAGAAAAATTAACCATTAAACTGAAACTGACACGGGGACAAATAGAAGAAGACTGGTGTGGCTCCACTTTATCACATACACAGCCCAACAAGACAATGACAAAAACCCACCAACAGCATACAAATCAATATGGCTAGCCTGATCCAAAACACCCACCCACCCCACTCGCACATGAAAACAAAGACCACCACAGCCAGCCACAAATGAACAACCACACCCCAGGCCAACCCCAACCTCTCTCATCACCAAAGGAACACAAGCGAACTGCAAAGACACTGCACAAGCAACGCTGGCACCAAACCCTACATATATTAAGTAAAATAGAAACATTGCCATCCGACCCCCCCACCCCCATCTCCCCCCACCTCTTTCCCCCTTTTCTTCCCAATGTCTCAACAAATGAAACTGATTTGTAAAAATGTTACATGGGGGGAAAATATACGAGAGAGAGACATTGCATACACTTTTGTAAATCAAGAAAATCTTTAATAAGTAAATAAATAGTAAAAACAACCCCATTCAGCCTTGAAGCTGTATCTGAAAGTTTTTATTAGTTGATGTTTTATTGTGTTTTGTTTTGTTTTTTACATTTTGGTGGAAGCCACCCAGAGTGGCTGGGGCAACCCGGTTAGATGTGTGGCATATAAATAATACAATTATCCCCTGCCTGCCTGCCTGCCAGCGTAGCCTACCTCGCAGGGGTGTTGTGGGAAATAAATGGGGAGGGGGGGGTTGAACCGTGAAGCGCTGGATAAAAAGGTGGGAGATGTAAAGGTAAAGGGACCCCTGACCATTAGGTCCAGTCGTGACCGACTCTGGGGTTGCGGCGCTCATCTCGCTTTATTGGCCGAGGGAGCCGGCGTACAGCTTCCGGGTCATGTGGCCAGCAGGACTAGGCCTCTTCTGGCAAACCAGAGTGGTGCACAGAAACGGCGTTTACCTTCCCGCCGGAGTGGTACCTATCTACTTGTACTTTGAGGTGCTTTTGAACTGCTAGGTTGGCAGGAGCTGGGACCGAGCAACGGGAGCTCACCCCATCGCGGGGATTCGAACCACCGACCTTCTGATCGGCAAGTCCTAGGCTCTGTGGTTTAACCCACAGCGCCACCCACGTCCCTAAGGTGGGAGGTAAATGCAAATAAATAAAAACATACATCTTTATGCAACTCCCCTCCTTTTTTTGCAAGATGTATTACAACATTTGGAGAGCGAGAACTTTGAAGGGTAGCCGTGATTCAGTCCACATTTTGTTTGAGGAAATGCCAATTAATTCCGAAAGGGTAGCAGTGGCATGGCTGGCAAACATGGCTGGAGTCACTAAATGCCTAGAGGTACTTCAGATAAGCCCCTCTTCTTGCAGCAAAAGGGAAGAGACTTTTGCTTATCATTCTAGTGGAGCAAACCAAGAGCTTTGCTTAATGAGATGGGCTCTGAAATACGTCGCCTGGGGAGCCCAGGAGGATTTTTATCTTTCTGCGTGTTGTCAAGGACGATGGTGACTATTTTAATTAATCAGTACAATCCCATTAATGTACCAAAAGCTTTACAGGGAACAAAGGAAGGTCTGGTTGCTTTTAAAGGTATTTCCAGATGAGTATTTAAGTTTCCGTTTATTGTTGTTTTCGTATCTGATTTTGATGATTCCTTCTTTCTGTGTTTGTTGCTGCAGAGCAGTTTGAGACATCTTAGTTGTGACTAATCATTTTTATGCTTATTTAATCAGCGTCATTTAAAGACAAGGAGAGAGAGTGTGAATATTTGTTCAGTTCAGCTACAGATACATTTCAGTTGCTGCCAACCTAGCGGTTCGAAAGCATGTCAATGTGCAAGTAGATAAATAGGTACCGCTCTGGCGGGAAGGTAAATGGCATTTTCATGCACTGCTCTTGTTCGCCAGAAGCGGCTTAGTCCTGCTGGCCACATGACCTGGAAGCTGTACGGCGGCTCCCTCCCGAGTAGGTCACAACTGGACCTAACGGTCAGGGGTCCCTTTACGGGACACGGGTGGCACTGTGGGGGACATGGGTGGCGCTGTGGGTTAAACCACAGAGCCTAGGACTTGCCAGTAAGAAGGTTGGTGGTTCAAATCCCCGCGACGGGGTGAGCTCCCGTTGCTCGGTCCCAGCTCCTGCCAACCTAGCAGTTTGAAAGCACATCAAAGTGCAAGTAGATAAATAGGTACCGCTCCGGCGGGAAGGTAAACGGCATTTCCGTGCACTGCTCTGGTTCGCCAGAAGCGGCTTAGTCATGCTGGCCACATGATCCGGAAGCTGTACGCCGGCTCCCTCTGCCAATAAAGTGAGATGAGCGCCTCAACCCCCGAGTAGGTCACGAATGGACCTAACGGTCAGGGGTCCCTTTACCTTTACATTTCAGTTAGGGTTGCCAATTGTCCCTAGAAAAACGGGATTGCCCTAGTTTTTCGACAGATGTTTCCACTGTCCCATTTGGATTTCAAACAGGACGTATTTTTCCTGTAATTCAAGCTTGGTCATCCCAAAATGGTGGTTGAGTTGCTTTTGGTGCACCTAATGAGGAGCCCAGCCCGCTGCTCCTTCCTTCACGCTTGCTGCTGCTGCCGGTCTAGTATGGTATAGATCCGCCATCACATGGCCCCCTCTGCCCCCTGACCTGAACTCTCATCGTCCATGCTCAAATCTCTTCTGACACCAGATGGGGATGAGGGTGGAGCTATGACTCAAGTCGGCCGTGGGAACCAGCCGTCTACCCGTGGTTCCTGCCTATCTATGGGTTGGGCTGAGCTTGATGGATCTTAGGTAAAGGTAAAGGTAAAGGAACCCCTGACCATTAGGTCCAGTCGTGACTGACTCTGGGGTTGCGGCGCTCATCTCGCTTTATTGGCCGAGGGAGCCGGCGTACAGTTTCCGGGTCATGTGGCCAGCATGACTAAGCTGCTTTTGGCGAACCAGAGCAGCGCACGGAAACGCCGTTTACCTTCCCACCAGAGTGGTACCTATTTATCTACTTGCACTTTAACATGCTTTCAAACTGCTAGGTTGGCAGGAGCAGGGACCGCACAACGGGAGCTCACCCCGTTGCGGGGATTCGAACCGCCAACCTTCTGATCGGCAAGTCCTAGCTTCTGTGGTTTAACCCACAGCGCCACCCGCATCCCTAATGCAAACCCTGGAAAGGGGACATTCTGGGGACAAGGTGGAGATGGAGAAAAGGGTGGTGTAATTCCAATGCCCCTTTAAAGGCTTGTTTATCCTCTGCCGGGCTTATACCTGCTCAGGTTCCAGTAGCCCCACGGCTGATTGGAGTTTGGATCTGGTGTTAACTTTACACTGACTTCAGTTACACTGGCTTGCTTACACTGGCCGTACATAGAATAATAGAATCACGGGATTGTAGAGTGGATCACAACTGGACAGGAAAGTTCTTGACCACGGGGTCACTGTTATGATGCTACTGTCCACTGATGACCACAAGATTCCATTACTGCAACATGGTGCTATGATCAAGGCACTTTCTAGCAAGTACCGATTCTCTAGACATTTTTGCATCTGTCTTCACTCATAGAGCAGCTCAGGAAAATGACAAGACCTGACACTTAGGCTAAAGCTGTGCACAAATGATCTCTCAAAATCTTCCGCTCTACTTGTAGACCAAGAAAAACCACAAATGTTTTCCCCAATTTCTCTGTCAAGGGTAGGCATTCTCCAAGAGTTTCTTGGCATAGCTGTCAACTTTTCCCTTTTAAAAAGGGAAATTCCCTTATTCCGAATAGGATTCCTCGCAAGAAAAGGGAAATGTTGACAGCTATGTTTCTTGGGGAATGAGATTCACCGTCATCAAAACTGGCAGTAGCATGAACTTCTTTCTTTCTTTCTTTCTTTCTTTCTTTCTTTCTTTCTTTCTTTCTTTCTTTCTTTCTTTCTTTCTTTCTTTCTTTCTCCCTTACCTTTTTCTTTTCTTATTTTTTTTAATTTGCAGATTTAACACACCGAAAATGGAGAAAATAATGCATAAATAATACTAATAGTAACAATGGGGGAGAAACTAACATTTCACTATCTAAATACGGTAGATGCATTCATGGAGCGGAAGGATATCATAGAATCATGGAACTGTTGAGTTGGAAGGGACCCCAAGGGTCATCTAGTCCAACCCTCTGCAATGCAGGAATCTCAGCTAAAGCATCCATGACAGATGGCTGTCCAACCTCTGCTTTAAGCTGGGGGCACTGTCCTACAGTGGTTCCACTCCTTCCTCCTGGGCCGTGTTCAGAAAGTGGTGGTGGGGGATGAGTGTTCAGACCCCTGGGCTCTCACTTGTGGGGTGCCTCAGGGTTCTGTCCTCTCCCCCATGCTTTTTAATATCTATATGAAGCCGCTGGGAGAGATCATCAGGAGGTTTGGACTGGGTGTTCATCAGTATGCGGATGATACCCAGCTCTACCTCTCTTTTAAATCAGAACCAGTGAAGGCGGTGAAGGTCCTGTGTGAGTGTCTGGAGGCGGTTGGAGGATGGATGGCGGCTAACAGATTGAGGTTGAATCCTGACAAGACAGAAGTACTGTTTTGGGGGGACAGGAGGCGGGCAGGTGCCGAGACCATACATTGGCTCCCAGTACGTTTCCGAGCACAATTCAAAGTGTTGGTGCTGACCTTTAAAGCCCTAAACGGTCTCAGACCAGTATACCTGAAGGAGCGTCTCCACCCCCATCGTTCTGCCTGGACGCTGAGGTCCAGCGCCGAGGGCCTTCTGGCGGTTCCCTCATTGCGAGAAGCAGAGCTACAGGGAACCAGGCAGAGGGCCTTCTCGGTAGTGGCACCCGCCCTGTGGAACGCCCTTCCAGCAGATGTCAAAGTGATAAACAACTACCTGACATTCAGAAGACATCTTAAGGCAGCCCTGTTCAGGGAAGTTTTTAAAGTGTGATATTTTACTGTATTTTTGGTTTCTATGGAAGCTGCCCAGAGTGGCTGGGGAGGCCCAGCCAGATGGGCGGGGTATAAATAATAAATTATTAATATTATTAATTTTTTATAAAACCTGCAAGGAAGGAGAGTCCACCACCTCCCACAGGAGACCATTACACTGTGAAACAGCTCTTACTATCAGAAAGTTCTTCCTGGTGTTTAGTTGGAACATCCTTTCTTGTAAATTGAAACCATTGGTTGGGTCCTACCCTCCAGGGTGGGAGAAAACTGTGGGATGTGAAACACAAGAGCAGTCAAGTACAAATGAGAGTAGAGTAGAGTGAACATGGGGAGGAATATTTGTCCAGCCAGCAGGTAAACTTCCTGTTTCCTTCTGGGCTGGGACAGACTTCCTCTGCATGTGACTAGAGGTGAGCGTGGCCTCACCTGTGCTGGTAACAACAAAAGCACAGGGCAAGACAGCCATCTCTCTCTCTTTGACTACATGCATTGAAGAAGCAACATCTGCTTAGCCAAAGATGCTCTCTTGGCCTCCAGCCAAAAGAGGACAGAGGGACTGTCTCCTTATGAGACAGTTTCCAGGTGTATGTTACTTTTCTAAGCTAAGTCTGCCTTCTGGGATCCGACTGTGAACAGAATGTGAGTAAACTCTTTTTATACTTTTCTAGAAGACTGCGTTGTGTCTTATATTTTATGAGGGAATAAGGGTGAAATACCAGAACAGTTATTATAGAGGCTTTAGCGACCCTGAGCAAACGCATCCGCTGCGAGTTTAAAAAGGGGGATGTTACTCTGCTAAATTGTGAACTTGTTAACACAAGTTGGAAAAGGATATAATCAAACAATATATCCTCTCCCGCATCCCTGAACATTCCCGCAAAAACAAGCTTGCTCCATCTTCCATGTGAGTTCCCATCTTCCATGTACTGGTGGAGGGAGGGGGAGGGGGAGGGGGAGAGGGTTGCAAAGGAAGAAAAGAACTGAGATCCGGGAGGAAATAAATAAAAAATGGCTTAGAATAGAGGATGAGGAAAGCAAGCAGGGCAATGCAGAAGAAAAGGAAAGCGAGGGGAAAGATGGGGAGACGAAAGCCGAACATCTTTCTCTGCTCCCAGGCAGGTTATTTAAGAGCAGAGACAGCTCTCAGCCCCCAGGCAGGAGCAGCAGCAGCGGCAGCCATTACTTCCACCCTAGTTGGAAGCATTGATTGAAAGCCCCCACGGTTCTCTCCCCGTTCTTACAGCATCATATGAACTGGGGGAGGAAGACACAAAGAGGTGCCCCCTGCTCTCTTGCTACCCTCCCTGCTGGTGCACTTTGAAGTAACCTGGCAGTGCCAATGCACAGCGGTAAGGGAATGAGGTGGCGCATGAGCCCAGGATCTCATGTGCCAAGGAAGATGAGCTACTCCGTTGTAAACAGAGGTCATGTTTTGTTGCTGCTGCTGCTCCTCCTGGGCTTCGGAGAGGTCAAACAGTAGAATCTCCAACCGATGCACTTATTGATTTTAAGTAGAAAGTGTACGAACCGCTTGATCTATTGGCTAACAGCCGTGGTGGCAATCCTCTGCCACCATGCTCGAAAGCAGTAATGTTTCTGAATACCAGTTGCTGCAAAGTGGGCAGAATGGTGTCGTGCTCAGAAGCTGCTTTGGGGGTGTTGTAAACAAAAATCTGCCCTTTTCCCCCCTTATGGAGTATTCAAGAGCCCATATAGAGTCCTTACGTAGGTTCCCTATCAGTAGGAGAAAAGAACAGAGGCCAACCAGAGAATATTGAGAAGCAAAGCAGCTAGTAAGCCTGATCTTTACTGATCTGTTGCAACAGGGTGCTCCCCTCACACACAGGAAATGAGGAGGAACCAGAACCAAGGTGTGTCCGCCCTTATATAGACATTTTAAATTGTCTGCCCTGGAGTTCAAGATCACCCCCCAGACACATCATAGCTACATCACAGAAAGGGTGGTCTACAGCAGAAATCTGAGTGCATTGTTTATCTCCTGTTGTTGTTTATCTCCTGTCTGGCAGCTTACCTGTTAAATGCTTACTTGACTGGATACCCTGGGGAGCCTGGCCAGTCTTTTGTAATGATAAATACTTAGTTCCTGAGCCAGGTCACAGGCTCACACCCTATCCATATCTTAAATGTGCCCTTAAGACAGGATCTGTGAAGGAAAAGACAATGGGGAGGCTTTTCCATTTTCCTTTGACCTTGCAGAGAAAACATTTGGTCAGTTTGGGAATCAAAAATGGTTTCAGGTCGGTCTTCCTTCGCTGATCTATGTAGGTGCTTGGTTGGTACATTTATGAACATTTATTATACATCTAAAATTCTTATCACAGGGGCATCCGGGTAGCTACTGTGAGAACAGGAGGCTGAGCTAGGTGGGTCATTGGCCTAATCCAGGGGGCTCTTCTTATGTTCTTGATCAAAATAACTGAGTCTGAGATGAGGGGGGAGAAGTAGTCTGTATGCATAGACCTTTTGAACCCTTGGATCCAGCGAGTGTTAAGATACAGGGCAGCTTTCTCTGTTGGGGCGATAGGCTAGGTGATGAGCCATTAACAGGAACAAAGGAAAGTGGATCTCTGTGAGTTAAGTAGCTGGAACTTCGACAAAGGCGAAGAGTTGTAAGTTGGCAGTGATGGGACCGAGAAGTAAAGCAGGAAACTGGAGAGCAAGTGTGCCAACTCCTAGGGGTGGAGGTGTATTTGGCCCCCAATATCAGCTGGCAGGGGGCCAGGCCTCTCAGTGTTTAGGAGGCAAGGTGTGACGTTAACATGAGAGTGTTGGAGGTGAAATAGTTAAACAGGTTACCCAATTAAAACCCAGGGGGTGGAGTCAGAGGGACTATAAAACCAGCTCTGGGAGGTGTTTCTTGGGAATTCATTGCGGAGTTCGTTGGGAGTTGAGTGGTTGTTTGGAATGGGAGTGAATTGGGCTAGAGTTGTGGCTAGGTTGAGTTAGTGTAACGAAATAGGCTGAGTCAGGAACAGTTAGGGGCTAGCAGTGGCGTAGCGTGGGGGGTGCAGGGGGGGCCGGCGGCACCGAGCACAACATCTGGGGGTTAGGGTTAGGGGGCGCAAATCCACAGGTTAGGGGGCACAAATTACTTGCCTTGCCCCGGGTGCTGACAACCCACGCTACGCCACTGGGGGCTAGGCAGACAAGTAAATAGCTGAGAGGTAGTTTAGTGAGTGAGAGCAGGTAGTGAAAATTATAGGTCTGGATAGGCACCCCATGAATGTAATTGACTGATACTGTTTATGAAACCACACGCTTGTTAAACTGCAATAAATAAGCAGAAGTTTATGTTCCAATTTAACCCTGACTGGACTCAGTATTGTACCAGGTAGGGCCTGGGTGGTGGCAGCGAGAAATCCAGTGGTGGCACAGGGATCGATAGACGGTGAAATGTCCGGGGACCCTGTGTGATCGCCACACAAGGGAGGCCAGGCACAGAGCTGGCCATGGTGCAGTACAGTGGCTGGTCCTCCTGAGAGTCAGAGAGGAATCCGCACCATGTTGGGACCCATTCTCTGTCAATTTATTTCACCCCCCCCCCAAATGCACACCCATACACTCTCATCAGCCACAACTAGCATGACCAATAGTCAGTTATGATGAGCTGGAGGGTCACAGGTTAGTTAACCCAGATTATTCCAGCCCCCGCTCTGATATGGTTGGAACTTTCCCCCCTTTCCAATTCCATATCAGAGTGGCAGTGCAAATTACTGGAACATGTGGAAATGGCGCAACTGACTAACAGACTAAGAGGTAATACAAGACAATCATTTATTCAGGAATGGGATGTGTACAAGAGAGATCTACAGAATAATAACAGTGGTACAATGTCAACAGCAGCATCTGAATGACTCTTGTCTAAACGAACTGTTAAGAAACAAGTAAAAAGGTACGAATTGTTGTAAGAAGGTATTAGAAAGAAGTACAGAAAGAGTAAGGTAATAGTGATAAGTACATTCATCACCAGAAAGGTTATATGCATTGGGAAATGATAGGAAGTCTATTCTATGTTAGCAAAAAAGATAGGAAAAAAAGAGATTGTATAAATGTAATTTAAATCTATTTTTTGTAAACATATTAAGATTTATGATTGTTTTCATCTTGGCACATTGTGTATGTTATCTATTTATTTCAATAAAGCATTTAAACGGGGCGGGGGGGCGGGAGGGAGAAAACCACAGATTGCTCCAGCCCCCTTCCCCTTTGAGTTTTGTGAAGGCCAGAGCGTTCCCTCTGTCTCACAGCTTTTCCACATGCCATGAATCTGCACCACAATCACGTCACCCCTCAGCCTCCTAAGCTTAAGTCTTAAGAGTTTAGCTCCTTAAGTCTCATATCATAAGCCTTGTTTAAGCTGGTTGTTTAAGCTGGTCAGGGAGGCACAGCTGTGAGCGCGTTTGCTTTGTTATACCCACGGAATGTGTTTTTCTCTTCTTCTTTTTCTGGCCGTGAGAAGAGCGAAAGGTTGCACTGCTCAGTTTTCACATTGCCGGGTTGGAAATCTTCCTGGAAACCTGGTACACATTTTTTAGAATGCGTCTTCAATTTGAGGTTCTGATAAAAAGTTTGAAAAAGACTTGAACATGCCAGTCACTTCCCCTCTTCCTTCCTCTGGGTCCAATCCAGCCTCTGATGGAGAACATGAGACAGATGTTGCTGCCTTTCCTCACTCCAGCCATGGCTTGGGTGCTTGGAGGCAGCACACAGATGCAGCCAAGAGGATGAGAAGCACCGTCCCTGCAGGGAAGCCAATGCGGTCTAGTGGTTAGTGCTGGACTAGGACCTGAGAGACTAGGGTTCAAATGCCCACTTGGCCATGAAGCTCACTGGGTGACCTTGGGCCAGGTCTGTCTCTCTGCCTAACCTCTCTCACAGGGTTATTGTTGTGGGGATTAAATGAGGAGGAGCGAGAACCTCTGTTCCTCACCTCAAGCTCCGTGGAGAAAAAATATTGGGTATAAATGCGGCAAAATAAATAAATGGGCCTTGGCAGGTGCTCAGTAATGCCTAGCTTTGCTTCTGCTCCCTGTTTGATGTTTTTAAGCAAGGCTGGTTGTCCACCTTTCAGTTGACTTCCTGCGTTGGCAGGTGAATTTGACTCATAGACTTTTGAGGTCCTTCCACCTCTGTGATTCCATGATTTCCACACGCATCGTTTACGCAGTTATTGCTCAGTGACTTGCAGCTGAATAGGTGAACAGACTCCACTAACTGAGTCACATCGGATGTTAAAGCTCTGTCACAACCATGATGGCTGCTGCATGCATAGAAATCATCCTGACATTGTGTAGCCCATTACAAACGTGTTGATTTTTCCCCTTGGTTGAGTTGGAGTTCTTCTGTGAACTAGAACGATGCAGTTATCTAAAAGGTCTCTCTCTGGCCACTTCAACTCTTCTCAAAAGAATGATCAGTGAATTTCTGAATAAAGAATTCTAGGAGTGTGTGGAGCCTATCATTTTATGTCTACTGGATTTCCAACTTTCTATTCACCCATATGTTTGTAGAACCTGCATGGAGTATGTAGAATGGCCTTTCTTCCAGAAACCCTTGGTACGCAATGTACTCTCCAAAGCAGACATACCACCGATTTCATTTGGTTGTGTGATTGTTTTTCAACCTGCTCACAACTAGGTTTGCCCGTGAGTTTCTGCATCCAGCTATTTCCCCTTCTGACTAACTTTGTGCATGCTGACCACAAAATAGCTTTCCCCCCCCCTCCCTGTTAGAAGGTAAATCAGACAGAATCAAACAGAAGGAGCGTTTGGGATTAATGTCTGCAGAATCAGAATTACAATATCCAGGTCAGAAATTGCGCGTGCTGAATTCTTATTACCACCTCATCACCAGGAAATATCTTGCAGAATGTAGGTCACCTCCTCTTTCAAGTATACTCATGGTTTTTATTTCCTCTCTTTCAGAACACAGAAAAGGTGCTCGTCCCTTCGGTCACGTTAATCGTAGGCTGTGGAGTGTCTTCCTTGACTCTTTTGCTTTTGATAATCATCTACATCTCAGTCTGGAGGTAAAGGTTCTACTCCCCTCCATTCATAAATACGTATTCTCATTTGCATATTTGTATCTCTGCCTGAAACCATAAATCTATATTTACTTTTTGTCATTCCTAGCCATGTCTACAGCACACCCTAATGCTCTGTGGTAATTCATTTATGCATTCTCTTAAATGCTGGGAGAGATAAGAAGGCATTTGGAAGTCATGAGGTCTACTGTGCATCGTGAGACAATTGTATTCTTTTATTTATTTATTTATTCATCTCTAATGATCAGTGGATCATGGTCCGTATAGTTAAAGCTATGGTTTTCCCAGTAGTGATGTATGGAAGTGAGAGCTAGACCATAAAGAAGGCTGATCTCTGGAGAATTGATGCTTTTGAATTATGGTGCTGGAGGAGACTCTTGAGAGTCCCATGGACTGCAAGAAGATCAAACCTATCCATTCTTAAGGAAATCAGCCCTGAATGCTCCCTGGAAGGACAGATCCGGAAGCTGAGGCTCCAATACTTTGGCCACCTCATGAGAAGAGAAGACTCCCTGGAAAAGACCCTGATGTTGGGAAAGATGGAGAGCACAAGGAGAAGGGGACGACAGAGGATGAGATGGTGGGACAGTGTTCTCGAAGCTACCAGCATGAGTTTGACCAAACTGCGGGAGGCAGTGGTAGACAGGAGTGCCTGGTGTGCTCTGGTCCATGGGGCCACGGAGTTGGACATGACTAAATGACTAAACAACAACAATGATCAGCTAATTGTCTGGGTTCGAATGACTGGATTGTCCAAGACTGCAAAACCAGTTGTGCAGTGTGTTGCCTAGGGCTCTGCCTCAGTTGTAGTGCAGTTGTGTGTAGCTTAGGATACCCTATGAACTCCCAGCACCGAATGCATCAGGCCCATGGTTGGCAGTAAAGCTTTAATAGTGATTGTGTTCTGAATAAAGCTAAAGTAGGAGTGAGGGAACCTGTGGTTCAGATGTTGCTGAACTCCAACTCTCATCGCTTCTGATAACAACTTTCCTAAGAGTTCCCAAACTTCACCACATCTGTTTACCAAGAAGCAGCACTGGGTGGAGGAATGTCAGAAAGAGTTGCTTAATCGTTTTTCTCTTGCCCACTAGCCCATGACTTTATTTTTATCCATTTAGTGAAAGCCTCCAACTTGGGATGGCTTTAAAAGAGGAGTGGACAAATTCATGGAGGACAAGACCATGATGCTATGCACCATCACCCCATCCACTGTTGGAGGCCGTAGGGTTGGAACCACAGATAGGAAGAGTGCTGTTGTATTCAGATTCTCTGTGTGGTCTTCCATTGGTTGACCACCATGATAACAGTTTGCTGGATTAGATGGGCCATTGTCCTGATCTAGTAGTGCTCTTACATTCAGACAGAAATCATCTAAAGCTAAGGCTATCCATGGGGAAGGACAATGTGGATCTGGGACCATCCATCTGGTGGTGTGATGGCCTGGGACTTGGGCTCGGACTCACAGCCAGAGGAGTTTCAGTCCACACCAGATCCTTTGCCTCAGGCGGCATCTGAACCTAGTCTGGGGCCTGATTCTGAAGAGCCCCAGTCTGCACAGGTTGCCCTACAACAAGCACCAGCTGGGCTGAGTCAGGGGCCTGAGCCTGCCCTGGCTCCAGATGCAGGGATGACCTCGTTGCCTTCAGCTGGGCCATCATTCACAGCTGCTCCACTACCGGTTGGTCAGGAGAGGCTGAGGCAGCCTCTGGGTCTAGTAACCCACTGACGTCTCCCGAGCTGCAGAGACTGAGGTCTGAGAGAAGGAGAGACCTGAGTACTCACAGGAGGTGTGCTCACCTTCAGGACAAACAGGGAGGTTTGTCGCTGCGGGATCAGGACCGGTCTTTACCCTGACAGAGATAAAAGGCTATCCGACCCCGCCCCAGGTTGCGGGAGCAACATTGCTGTTTGCCAGAACCTGCCTGTGATTCTGTGACTGACCTTGCCTGGTTTCCTGCCTCGACCCTGTCGGACTCACTCCTCGCGGAATCCTTGGATTTGGGACCGGACCTGGACCGTGTTGCTCGGGTTACCCCCAGGCCCAGCACAGGTGGAGAATAAAGCTATCATTGGTTCCTTGGCATGGTGACTGTGTTCTACCTCCACCATCAATTACCGTATTCCTCTTAATACCAGCTGGTGAGAATCCCAACTAGGAGAGAGCTGTTGCGGTCTAGTCTTGCTTGCGGACTTCCCAGTCTGGTTGGCCACTGTGAGAACAGGATGTTGGACTAGATGGGCCTTTGGCCTGACCCAGCAGGGCTCTTCTGATATTCCCGTGCTCATTTTACACAGAGTCAAACCTGGGTTTGCCACCACACATACACACAATAAGACAATACAACACAGTTGGGGAGCTAGAATTGGGAAAAGAAAAGGTTTCTATGGTTGAGAGTTGGAGTGGTCTCCCATGTCTGCTTCCGTCCTTCCCAAATTGTGAGGGCATTTCGTTAAATCTGGGAGACAAATATGCAGTGCAAACAGGCCTCCTCTTAGTGGCTGGTGTCCTCCAAGAAAGAATTGCAGATGGGAATATATGTCCCCACCAACAGCCATAGATGGAAGCCCCCCTGCCCTTACTCCTGGGTAAAGCATCATTGCCATTGGGAAGAGGCATAGCTCAGTGGTACAGCATCTGATTTGCGCATCAAAGGTCCAAGGTTTTATCGCTGGCATCTCCAGGGCATGTCCACTGCCAGGCAGTGTAGACATTACTGAGCCACATGGACCAAGGACAGCTTATTATTCCATTATTATTATTATTATTATTATTATTATTATTATTATTATGCCTCACCAGAATGGTGCATGCTCTGGTTATCTCTCGCTTGGACTACTGCAATGCACTCTACGTGGGGCTACCTTTGAAGGTGACCCAGAAACTACAACTAATCCAGAATGCGGCAGCAAGACTGGGAGTGGCCACCGAGACAACATAACACCGGTCCTGAAATACCTACCGTATTTTTCGTCCCATAGGACGCTCCGTCCCATAGGACGCACCTAGTTTTTTGGGGGGGAAATAAAGGGGGGAATTCCTTTATTTCCCCCCAAAAACCAGGTCGGGGAACAGTGGGATGGTGGCACTGCGCCTCCCCGCTGTCCCCCGTGCTTGTGGGGCTGGTCGATGTCTGACCGAAGTGCAGTGCGCTCTGCGCGCCGGGCGGCAGACTGCTCTCCGCAGCGTGGGGAGCCCTGCGGGAACTCCCGCGGGCTCCCCAGGCTTGCTGATAGCTTCCTGAAGCCTGGAGAGCCCGACCCCTCTCGCTCTCCCAGCTTCAGCGAAAGCCTGTATTCACCCCATAGGACGCACACAGATTTCCCCTTCATTTGTGGAGGGGGAAAGGTATGTTCTATAGGGCGAAAAATACGGTACATTGGCTCCCAGTACGTTTCCGAGCACAATTCAAAGTGTTGGTGCTGACCTTTAAAGCCCTAAACGGCCTTGGTCCAGTACACCTGAAGGAGCGTCTCCACTCCCATCGTTCTACCCAGACACTGAGGTCCAGCGCCGAGGGCCTTCTGGCGGTTTCCTCACTGCGAGAAGCCAAATTACAGGGAACCAGGCAGAGGGCCTTCTCGACAGTGGCACCCGCCCTGTGGAATACCCTCCCACCAGATGACAAAGAGAAAACAGCAACTACCAGACTTTTAGAAGACATCTGAAGGCAGCCTTGTTTAGGGAAGCTCTTAATGTTTGATGTATTACTGTATTTTAATATTTTGCTGGAAGCTGCCCAGAGTGGCTGGGGAAGCCCAGCCAGATGGGCGGGGTATAAATAATAAATGATGATGATGATGATGATGATGAAGCAAACAGAAGAAAACACAGTGAACCAGGAGTGGGGCTTTTTTCCACCCCTTCTTCAGTTCTGCAGCCAATATTTTCAAGGGCTTCCAGCTCAGAGCAGCACGCATCTGTCACTGCCCTGGATCCTAGTTGCAACTGGCCGCTGGCTGGCTGAGCTACAATCTCACGTTTTAATAATCCGAGGTTTTGCAGCCTTTGCCACTTTGCAGCCTCCTCTAGGCTTATAGCCAGCGGGAAGCTTAACCCGCTGACACCGTTTCTTCGGATTGATCTATGTCCAGACCCAGGGGACCGCAGACATGCTTCCAGCAGTGACAAATAGCAGAGAGGCAGCAGAGAGGCAAGGATCTTTGGGGGTGGGGGATGGGGAGTGGATTCCTCTCTCTGTGTGTGTGCACATTCATGTGTGTCTAGATCCCTTGTACATCTAGGTAGGGTGATGGTTTCATTTGGAATGCCCGTGAATCACATGTGACCCAGCAAACCGAGCCGAAACCCAGTGACATAAAAAGTCCCTGCTGGATCAGGCCAATGGCCCAACTGGTCCAGCATCCTATTCTCACGGTGGCCAGCCAGCAAGCAGGATTCTCTCCCTTCACGTGGTTTCCAGCATCTGAAATTCAGAAGTGATGCTTTCTCCAGCTGTGGAGCCATTGCAGAGCCATCTTGTCTGGTAGCCATTGATAGCCGTCTCCATGAATTTGTCTAATCTTTTTAAAAAGGTTGGTGGTCACCACTGTCTCCTGTGGGAATGAGTTCCAAACTATTAACTGGAGGAGGAGGAGGAGGAGGAGGAGGAGGAGGAGGAGGAGGAGGAAGAAGAAGAAGAAGAAGAAGAAGAAGAAGAAGAAGAAGAAGAAGAAGAAGAGGAAGAAGAAGAAGAAGAAGAAGAAGAAGAAGAAGAAGAAGAAGAAGAAGAAGAAGAAGAAGAAGAAGAAGAAGAAGAAGAGGAAGAAGACCTCACCCACCCATCTGGCTGGGTTTCCCCAGCCACTCTGGGTGGCTTACTTAATCGCTGTCTATTATAACTTACAAAAGTCCTTTTTTCCAGTACAGTCATACATCGGGTTGAATTTGCTTCAGGTTGAGTGCTTTCGGGTTGCGCTCCGTGGCGGCCCAGAAGTAACGGAACGCGGTCAAAATGACATCAAGCGCATATGCGGAAGCAGCGAATCGTGACCCGCGCATGCGCAGACACGCAGACGTGGGTTGTGTTTACTTCAGGATGCGAACAGGGCTCTGGAAGGGATCCCGTTCATATCCAGAGGTACCACTGTATAGCAAAATATAGATAATTTGCTGCCATTTACGGGCCCCTCCAGACTGTTTGTTAGTTTGTTGTTGTTTTGCAAGCAACGTGTCATTGATGCACATAATAATAAGGTTGGGCTCTATCCAGTACTGCAGCTCTGCTGGTGCAATGGGTTTCATGTGTAAATGGAGCTTCCTCTCCCTGTTATCTGGCCCCCTCCAGCTTCCTGCACACTGACAGAATCATTTCTGGAGGGTTCAGGAAATGTAGGGAGAGGAGAGGAAACTGAAGTCCCATTGCACCTGCAGAACTGTGCCCACAGAGCATTGAATACAACCCACAACCTTAAAAGTCATTCACATGCACATTCACAGTGCAGAAAGCTAATCTAAACACAATATTTTGCATATAGTGCCATTTTAGCTGGTTTGACACTACATATTCCATGTAACGTTATGGGGTTACATCGGGGGAAGGAGTCCGTTTGCCCCAGCCTTCCTGTGCTATGGCAGCTCCCTCTGTGTGTTTGCCCCCAAAAGCACAACATGGCACAACTGTGCAGTTTCCATTCCCTCTCCTCCTTGAAGTCCTGCTGAAATTACACGGGCTGTAATTTTGTGGTGGTGGCGGTGGCAGCAGCTGTCAACTCAAGCCAGTATCAGGAACAACTTCCTTGAGATGGTAGACCAGCTGGCTGCTTTCCTGCAGCCGGATTTGGCCCGAGGTCCACCAGCTGCCAACCCTTAGTAGGACAGAACAAACAGAAATGTGGGGCTTGAAAGGAACTGAAAATCACCCAGCATTGTGCCTTGAAACCAAGATGAGGTCCTCTATATCCAGAGGTGGCACCTTCCACTTCGCTGCTTGAGGCAAAAGGGGAACGTGCCATCTTGCTTCCTCACTGCCACCCTGGCACTGGCTGTGCCAGCACCCACTAAGCACTGGCAGCTGTGCTGACCTCTGGTGAGATTTTGCGAGATCTCACCAAAGTCTCATGAGAGTTCATGCACTCCATGAGATTTCAACAAGATCTTGTAAGATCTTGCTGGAAAGAAGAAGAAGAGGAGTTTGGATTTGATATCCCGCCTTTCACTCCCCTTCAGGAGTCTCAAAGTGGCTAACATTCTCCTTTCCCTTCCTCCCCACAACAAACACTCTGTGAGGTGAGTGGGGCTGAGAGACTTCAGAGAAGTGTGACTGGCCCAAGGTCACCCAGCAGCTGCAGGTGGAGGAGCAGAGACGCGAACCCGGTTCCCCAGATTACGAGGCTACCGCTCTTAACCACTACACCACACTGACAGCAAACTGGTGCTGCTGTCAGTCCCCCTTCTCTGCTGGCAGCGGGGGTGGCAGGAAGAGTGTCGGAGGCACAGTGGGTTCTGCTTCTAGGGCTTCCAGGGCTCCCGACTCATCACTGGACCCCAGCTAAGCACATCACCCAGGTTATGTGATTCCACAGGCAATGAGGTCTTTGTGGAGAGGTGTGTCTTGCTTCAAGCTGAAGTGACCATGAGTTTGCAGGCCAAGGGGTAAACCTGCAGAAACTCATTTTCCATGACAGGGTAATTGTTGCTGTCATTTCATGGTAGGGATCATGGATTTCAGATTGGGAAAGGACCATAGTTCAGTGGTAGAGCATCTGCTTTCCATGCAGAACATCTCAGGTGGAATCCCTGGCATCTTCTATCTGAAATCCTGAAGAGGAATTGCCAGTCAGTGTGGACAATATTGAGCTAGATGGACCAATTGGTCTGACTTGGTATACGACAGCTTCTTCTGGCCTATGCGCTCTTGGAAATGGATCACGTGTTGCAGGTTGAGGATTAAAGAATGTTCTTGCCAGTCTTTACCACTAGGTCCCAGGGTAGGTGACAACCATATAAACACGTGGCATTAAAATCCAGTAGTGCAACTTAAAATCAAATAAAAGAACGTACGTCAATAAATAGAGGTGGTCCTGCACACAACAATCACAAAAATCTTAACTGTTGAATGACAAGGTAAAGAGGTCAACTTCAGGAAACAGTGGAAACTATGCAATGAAAATGGTGGATAAACCTCTGTAGGTGCATTCCATATTTTGGAAGAACTCTCCCCTGAGCTGCCAGCCACAATGCTATGGAAGGCATCAAAGCTACCAAGCAGGCACCTTCTGCCTATCTTAATCTCTGGGTGTGTCTGTAAGGAAGGAGATGGTCCTTGCTTAAGTTAAAGATAAAGGGACCCCTGACCACTAGGTCCAGTTGTGGCCAACTCTGGGGTTGTGGCGCTCATCTCACTTTACTGGCCGAGGGAGCCGGCGTACAGCTTCCGGGTCATGTGGCCAGCATGACTAAGCCGCTTCTGGCGAACCAGAGCAGCACACGGAAACGCCGTTTACCTTTTCACCAGAGTGGTACCTATTTATCTACTTGGACTTTGACGTGCTTTCGAACTGCTAGGTTGGCAGGAGCAGGGACTGAGCAACGGGAGCTCACCCCGTTGCGGGGATTCAAACCGCCAACCTTCTGATCGGCAAGTCCTAGGCTCTGTGGTTTAACCCACAGCGCCACCTGTGTCCCTTGCTTAACTTACATAGGCATTAAACATGAATGTGATCACCTTGAATTGGGTCTGTAAGCTAACAGGTCCCATGAGGGTCACAGCCAGAGATGGTGCAGGGGAATTCAATTTAGTTCATCGTTTAAAGGTATAACAACCTCATTTGCACTTTCCAATATGATACACAGACTGAAACACAGGCTTCTTCAAAAATTTGTATTTCTCCAAATTTTGTAGTGCTGTGTTCCAGCCTAGTAATGTGTGCAGAAATGCATGTACTAGGTAGGGAACAGTGTGCATTAAACTGCATTGCATTAGGGGAAACTGCTTTGCAAGAAAGTGTATACCATGTAAAGGTGCGTACAAAATGTGCACAAGGAGAAGTTCTCACTAGATGGATTTTCATGTGGTCCTTTTCAACAAAATGTGGAGAATTTAAGATAAAAAAGTGGGGCATTGAGTGAAATTGAATCTGGCAGATTTCCCCATTCCCATGACCAGCCTTTTGATAATTTGCAGATCATGGATCTAAGGCTCTTTCCTTCTGTTTACCTTTTTCTTCGTCTTCTGTAGGTACATCCGTTCCGAACGTTCCGTCATCCTTATCAACTTCTGCCTCTCCATCATATCTTCCAACGCTCTCATCCTGATCGGGCAAACCCAGACCCGGAATAAGGTAGGAATTTGCCCAGGTTTTTGTTGTTGTTGCTGTTAGATACGATAGCTGAACTCCCAGGGAGAGACATTCCTTTGCTTTCTTTCGGCTCATTATTTCATTCTCTATATGTACCACTGAATGGCAAATTACACATGTATCCCCTTTGAGAATCTGGGGAGCATCTTTACTGTTTCCAAGAAGAATAAGGAGAAAGACTTCAGCTGTGATGCATTTTGAGTTTCTGCCTAGAGTTAGCTCTCTCTGACTCCCACCGCCCCAGTCCCCTTGGCACTTTCCTGCAAGAACAGGACCAGTTTGCGAGGTTCAGTGGTTTCTATCTCTCAAATTCAAAAAGACAGATTGACCAAAGGGAGGCAGAGGAGAATGTTCCACTTAATAAATGTTCTGCTCTTCCATAGCACCCCTTTCATACACCAAGCCTGGAGCCAGTTGCTGACCTTAATTAAGAAACCCTAAACCACACTCATTGCCTAGGTAGGTAAATAGGAGGGAGCATATTCCAAGTGTTGTGGAAGCTTTTGAATGGCTTTTAAACACGTTTTGGAGAAATTTGGAGAAGGTCTATGAGCCATTAGAGCTCAATTGAACCTCCATGTACTTCAACAGCATACCTTTGAACAATAGCTATTGTGGACACACAGACAAAAGAAGAAGAAGAGAAAAATGATCTTGCAAAGCAGTCCTTAAGTTGATGCAGATTGAGGGGCTGGGTAGTGTCTGCAAGGATAGAGATGGTGGTGAATATCAGGGCTGTGCTCCGCCTGGATTTCAAACTGAATGGGGCCCATTTGGGCCCATGAGGGATTTGACTGAAATGTGTTGAGGTAGCCCTGGATCGCCCAAAGTTGGATTGGGCCCAACCCAAATATTCGAAGGCTATCAAAAAGCAGGGCAGTTGGGCAACTGAGGAGGCGGGAGGAGATGTATGCTGGATCTGGCAGCACCAACCTGGACTGGACTACCAAATTTGGACTACCACTAGTCTTGACAGGACTATCAGAGACTTTTCTGGTCCTGGCCCTGCTCTGTAGGACGCAACATCCCCACCCTAACTGTGCGTGGCCAGACTGCAACTTGGGAGCCTGGAAAGGACACTGTGTTTAAAATAATTTAGCAGTCAGTTACTGCACATGGAAGTAGCTGTTTTTGGCTACCATGGTTAGGAGCCATCTGCCTCCACAAAATATTTTACTCCCATTTACGAGACTTTGGGTGGAATTCAACATCACGCTAAGTGGATAGGATCATTCATTCATTCAATCAATCAATCAGTCAGTCTCTATACCACCCTTCATCCGATGATCACAGGGCAGTTTACAATATAAAAACACACACAAATTACACACCAATGTGCCAAACAAAAACAATAGAAGTGTGATTGCACACGAAAGCTCATACCAATAACAAACTTAGTTGGTCTCTAAGGTGCTACTGGAATGATTTTTAATTTTTTTTGTTTCCACTACGGCAGACCAACACAGCTACCTACCTGTAACCCCCCAAAAAAAGATTATTTAATTAGCCAAAGGCAGTTTCTGCTTGCCAGATGGAATGATCCCCTTTCTCCTCTCCCTGAATGCTGTTCTGGGGTTCTCCTGATCCCCACAGAACAACTTTTGGGGAGAGAGTGAGAGACATGTGGTGGGAGGAGAAGGGGTTAAGTCCCATTGTGTGAGCAGAATTCCTTGTTTAGAGCTTCCGCCGCTAGGACTCATTAGGTAAATCCTGCACATCAACACTCATTGCTTCAGCATTTTGGTGGCTATACGTTCCAGAGCTCAGTTACGGACAGAAAGACTAACCCTTTGACTTTTCTTAAGCTTGCTGCATTTCCAGTGTCATCGACAACCACTAGGAGCAAATAACCAACAGAATAACAGCAGCAGTAACAATGACCAGGTTTGCAGGTCACATCAAAGTATAGTTTAATACATCAGCATTAAACCATGGTTTGTTTTAAACAATGGTTTGATGTGATGTGCAAATTGGGTCGATTTAAATTCTCAGCTGCAAAGGAAGAAAAGTCAGGGACAAGCTGGGCAAAGAGGCAATGTTGGGTAGTGGTTAGGGTGTTGGACTAGGAACTGGGATACTTGGGTTCAAATCCTTGCTCGGCCATGAAGCTCACTGGGTGACCCTGATTAAATAAGGACCGGGAGAACCATGTGACCGCCTCAAGCTCCTTGGAAGAAAAGGTGGGATATGAATGGAATTAATAAATAAAATATTCTGAACTCCGTATCAGACATTTATGCCAACTTCTTTTAAAGGCATTCAAATTATGGACAGCTCTCTATGAAATCTGTCGATCACCATCGATCTGAAAGTGAGAAATAGCTGGTAGGGCAAATCTGGCACCAACTTCTCCCAAGCGAACAGATCTTCATCAAAGCAATCAGAGTAATGACTCATCTTGATTTGGGGAAAGTGGCACTAAAGTAGAGACAGAAGGATAAAGACGTAATTGAAGGTGATCAAGCAAAAGGCTTGCTTCATTTTTGATTTCTGTCAATGGATTTTTGTAGGGAGATTTTTTTCGTAAGATGAAGTTACCTGGAGAGGAGAGGAATGAAAAGAGTACTGCCAACTTCATTCAGTGCAGTTCACATTGCTCCTGCTCCCCTATGGATAATAATAATAATAATAATAATAATAATAATAATAATAATAATAATAATAATAATAAATTATTTATACCCCACCCATCTGGCTGGGTTTCCCCAGCCACTCTGGGCAGCTCCAAACAGAATATTAAAAACACAATAAAGAATCAAGCAATAAAAACTTCTCTAAACAGGGCTGCCTTCAGATGTCTTCTAAAAGTCAGATAGTTGTTTATTTCCTTGACATCTGAAGGGAGGGCATTCCACAGGGCAGGCGCCACTATCACGAAGGCCCTCTGCCTGGTTCCCTGTAACATCACTTCTCGCAATGAGGGAACCGCCAGAAGGCCCTCAGCGCTGGACCTCAGTGTCCGGGCTGAATGATGGGGGTGGAGACGCTCCTTCAGGTATACAGGACCAAGGCCGTTTAGGGCTTTAAAGGTCAGCACCAACACTTTGAATTGTGCTCGGAAATGTACTGGGAGCCAATGCAGATCTCTCAGGACCGGGGTTATGTGGTCCCGGTGGCCGCTCCCAGTCATCAGTCTAGCTGCTGCATTCTGGATTAATTTGTGTGTGTGTGTGTGTGTGGGTGGGTGGGTGGGTGAGAGAGAGAGAGAGAGAGAGAGAGAGAGAGAGAGAGAGAGAGAGAGAGAGAGGCATTAAAACTTCCAACTGTTGTAGAGTCGTCTTTAGCAGCTAGCAATGCTTTTGTTGTTGTTCCAACTTCCATTTCTCTATGTCTTTATGGCATCCCTGCTGCCCTGACAAACACACACACACATTTTCCACCTGTGTGCACCCCTAGTGAATAGTGCCCCTCTCTGCATTTATGAGAGCCTTTGAAGATGAAAGCAGTACATTTAAAAGATGCATATTTTTGCTCCTGGTCACATTAGACAAAAGGGATGATGAAGAAGAAAGGCGCCCGCCTAGCCAATCTCTCTCTCTCTCTCTCTCCGCTGCAGCTTGGCAGCCTTTTTGATTATTAAATCACGCTTGGCCAAGCATCGCCGCCTGCTTCAAAGGACAAGAAAAGGTTTTGCTACTGAAGGCAGAAGGGAAAGGGTCTCGATGGGTTAGAATCCCGGGGAAGGAGTCATGGCTGCAGCCACTGCCTAAGCCAGAATGTTTGGATTGGAGCTGGTTTAGTATTGATACCCATAGGATAGCTCAGTTGGTTAAAGCGTGATGCTGATAATGCCAAGGTTGCAGGCTCAATCCCCGTATGGGAGAGCCGCATATTCCTGCATTGCAGGGGTTGGACTAGATGATCGTCAGGGTCCCTTGCAGAATCTACGATGCTATGATTCTGTTCTATGAATCTGTTTCAAATCAAATACTCACATATTAGACGTTTTGCGTGTTGAGTCCCACAGTTGCCACCCCCCAATAATTCACACTTCACACATCAATTTTTGTTTGGGTTTTTGGCATAATTTTGGCCACAACTTTATTCACATACAAAATCTGTGAGTGGTTGCTTAGGCATTGGTTATGACTATCTGTCCATGCCCTCAGGGACAGAGCTGGCATTCCGGACACCAGCGGAAGCCAGAGGCATTCCGGACACCAGCAGAAGCCTTAGTGGGAAACAAATATTGGGTGAGCAAATGAAGCTGGGCATCAGTCCCTCACTACTCACCCTCATGTTCCTTTGGGGCTTGCACGGCCCAAGTCCGATGCCAGGGACAAGGACGAAAAGAATGGCAGGCCCCTGGATTCCTTTAACGGAATTCCCTTCGCATCATTTGGAGGGTTAGGCACTTACCCCTCCAAGAACCACCTTAACCAATGCCTAACCGCCAACCTTACAAGTTGTGACGATTTGCTACGCAGTAGGCGAAAACCAATGGCACAAGCCAATCAGCCAATGGCAAAATTCCTACTGTGCCCCCGCACCAAGGCAGACGACACCATGACAGGCATAGCAAGGTCAAGCGATCAGGAAAAACCTCCTATTAAAGGGAGGGAGGGCGGGTGATCCGAAAGCAAACGGCCAAGAGGAAGTCCAACCCCTGGCTCCCCATATTTATAGACTCTAACCCCTCCTCTGAATTTGGCAACATACAGAACTCCCCAGCAACCCAATATTAACCCTTTAGCAGGCTCGGGTTTTTCCTCAAATCTGCCTAGTCATGGCAAGGTGGCATGTTTCCCCAACCGCAACCCGTGCTCTCTGGTTAGGGAGAACACGCTTTGTAGGCAGGGATCCTAGAGGCTCATGCATAGACTGGGCTGCCTTTGACTTGACCCAAAGTGAGTGTGCATCTCTAACAAGTTTCCTCCTCAAAGCCAAAGCCTTACATCCCATTTTAGGTAATGAGGACACTGAGGTCCAGCGCCGAGGGCCTTCTGGCGGTTCACTCATTGCGAGAAGTGAGGTTACAGGGAACCAGGCAGAGGGCCTTCTCGGTAGTGGTGCCTGCCCTGTGGAACGCCCTCCCTTCAGATGTGAAGGAAATAAGCAGCTATTTTATCTTTAAAAGACATCTGAAGGCAGCCCTGCTTAGGGAAGTTTTTAATATTTAATGCTGTAGAGTGGTGCCTCGCAAGACAAAATTAATTCGTTCCGCGAGTTGCTTCGTCTTGCGATTTTTTCGTTTTGCGGAGCGCGGATTCCCTGGGTATTAACGGCTTTAAGAAAAAGGAAGCAAACCCGCAAGACGTTTTCGTCTTGCGAAGCAAGCCCAAAGGGAAAATCGTCTTGCGAAGCAACTCAAGAAACGAAAAACCCTTGCGCGTTTTTCATCTAGCGAGGCATTCGTCTTGCGAGGTACCACTGTACTGTTTTTAACACTTGATTGGGAGCCGCCCAGAGTGGCTGGGGAAACTCAGCCAGATGGGCGGGGTATAAATAATAAATTATCATCATCATTATTATTATTATTATTATTATTATTATTATTATTATTATTATTGAACAGGGAGTGGAAGGCTATTACCTGCCCTTCTTCTTCTCCTATATATGTAATACAGTGTATATCAGCATCTTCCCTTTCACCAACACTTGTCTGAGAAGTCCAAAGTAAGAGTTCCTTCCGATAGGCCTCGTCTTTATATATTCTAATGCAAGCAGAGCCAGCTGGCAGCCCTCGGGGAAACCTAGATAGTGACAGCAGCAAAGTTCAGAAAGGGAGCATTCATAATTCAGACTCCTCGGTTCAGAAATCCCTCAGCCATTTCGAGCTGAGCCAAGCCTCCTCTGAGATTTGGCTCGGCTCATAATGGCTTGGCACCAGCCCTCCGCCGACACTTGCCATTCCTGCTGCCAGTTTGTATTATTTTTAGAACTTCCACCCCACATTTCCTCTCCAGGAAGGAGGTGCTCAAAACAGCTTACAAATCTAAAAGCAAGTGTAAAAGCAACCCGTTAAAACACCGGGGGGGGGGGCAGAAAGTGTTTGTCTGGTTTATATATATATGGGTAGACAAACTAATACCCGGGGGCCGGATCTGGCCCAATCGCCTACTAAATCCGGCCCGTGGAAGGTCCAGGAATCAGCGTGTTTTTACATGAGTAGAATATGTCCTTTTATTTAAAATGCATCTCTGGGTTATTTGCGGGGCCTGCCTGGTGTTTTTACAAGAGTAGAATGTGTGTTTTTATTTAAAATGCATCTCTGGGTTATTTGTGGGGCATAGGAATTCGTTCATTTTTATTTTATTTTTTCAAAATATAGTCCGGCCCCTGACAAGGTCTGAGGGACAGTGGACCGGCCCCCTGCTGAAAAAGTTTGCTGACTCCTGCTTTACCTCTTATGGTCCAGCTGTCTGTTGCCCTTGACTTTCTCCTCCTCCTCCTGCTTACACATGCTATTTCTCTTTCGCACTTTTCCAGGTGATATGCACCTTGGTGGCTGCCTTCCTTCACTTTTTCTTCCTCTCCTCCTTCTGCTGGGTGCTGACCGAAGCCTGGCAATCTTACATGGCTGTGACGGGCAGGCTGCGAAACCGCATTATCCGCAAACGCTTCCTGTGTCTTGGATGGGGTGAGGATCCCTTGGTCAAACCTGGAGGTGGGAAGGGGGGAAAAGCAAACACACCCTTCAACAAATGCACCCAGTGCTGAGCATCAGCTGAAGCTCAAATGGGTGGATTTGAATCATACTGAAAAGGGGTTCCTCTGCTCAGAATCCCAAATTCTATATTGCAGTGTTAAGGTGTGGAACCCAGAAGAAGACGCTGGTTTTGATGCATGAAACTGAAATAACACCACACACACCTGTATTCATTTAATCTCTGTTTGAATTCATTTTGAGGGGGGAAATTAGGAGAAGGGTTGCAACTCAGTGATAGATGCTGGGGAATGAACCTGGGACATTCTACATGCAAAGCAGCTGTTCTTCTCCATTATGGAAATTCCCCGTTATGGTGTGTCTCAGTATCAGGCATCTTTCTATGTGCCAGCAAAGAGAAGCATGGCTTGTTATGCTGCTGGGATGCTCACTTGGTTTGTGGTCGATCTTTTCAAACGTTGTTTGAGGATGGAATTTAGAATTCAGTGCCATTAGTTTTCCTTAAGGAAATGATTGGGAATGCAGCTGGCTTCACATCTCAGTGTGAAGAAAGTTCCATTCTCCTGGAAATTTTAAATTCAAATCCCCCAGTGCAAAACTGTTGCAATACATATGGATATTATTGCGGCATGAGTTGACTGTGCAATTGCTCCAGTGGGATGGATTGCTCAGATGCGGAGTCCGAACAGCTGACTTGAGAAATCTGTCCTCATCTACATGGGTGGGATTGTTCTGCCACAGTGCATGTTGTGTTCAGAGTGGTGCTGGTTACTGGGTCTCTCTTAAAAACACAGTAAGCTTTTCAGGTTGCTCCTCCCACTTCCTGGATAGCTATATCAGTGGTGTAATAGTTAGGGTGTTGGACCAGGCCTTCACAGGCTGAGCTTCGAATCCCCACTTACCTATGAAGCTTGCTGGGTTATCCTTGTCGGAATCCATGCTATGACCAAGCTACTCCTCCGGTCGAGCCTTCAGAATCTCCTCCAACGATGATTAACAACCTGAGCCTTTGATAAGGCTCCAGGCACGTTCCCCATTCAGCAGAGTATCAAAGCAGCAGAAGAGACAAGAAGTTTGAGCTACATTGCTAGGTTTTATTTCCAACTACACAGACAGAAAAGAAATATATATGCACTCTCTGTGAAAGGCAGAGAGCAACTGGAAAACAAAGGAACAGGAAACCAGTAACATCACATCCGTCTCCTATCTTCCGTGAGACTTCCAACAGTCTGGAATGTCTGGTATGCAAAACAGAGTCTTGTGACTCCAAGCACTGCACAGTGGCAACACACAGAAACCAACAATCCTGGGCCAGTCTAACCTGCCTTACAGGGTTGATGTGTGGATAAAATGAGGAGGCAGAGAGAACCATGTATGCCACTTTGAGCTGTGGAATAAAAAATGTAAGCGAAGGGAGGGAGATTACAGGGCAGATGAATTTTAAGAGTGTGACTAGTTATTTTGTGGCTCATACCACAATCTGTTCAACCTGACAAAATGCCTCTGAATGATCACATCACTGCAAGTTCAGCAGCATAACTACTTTATAAAAGGATTTGGGGGCTGGGTGGGTGAGAGGAGAACTGGAGATTATTTCCTGGTTCAGATTTCACTTCAAAGCGGAGAAGAATTGGGACACCTGTTGCACACTTCTTCTTTGAGGGGAAAATTAGGCTTGTTGATACATTCCACTGAACATAGGTTCAATGCATATCCTGTTCCGGTCAAGCAAATATAGAAGCCAAAAAGATCTAAAAGGTAAGTGATTAAACTTCTGAGCAGCTGCATTTCAAGATTTCTCCTGATATTCTCAGTTGCTGAGAATCACAAGTGGGGAGAGTGTTGTTGCACTCAGATCCGGCTGATGGGCTTTCCATAGGAATCTGGCAATTTTTCACAACGTAGTGTGCTTTGTAGATTTTCAACAATGTATGATTTTTTAATGCATACTTCCCCGATATGCACAGTTCTGCGCACTTTTTCTTGGTTGGGAAACCGATCAACTCAATTTGCTAAACTTCAAAGGATAGCTGCAGTTCGGTTTGCATATTATTTTCAGAAGTGTAGCTTTGCATTAAAATGAAAACTGAACTGAATTGCCCCCCACCCTTCAATCCCTAAGGGTAATTCTTTCTTTCTGCACCTCTGGCTGTGACCAAAGTTACAAAGTCAGCTTCATTGCGGCCGCCTGCTGCTTGCTTGGCCCTGAGCTAAGTAATCCTTTAACCTCTTGGATTTCCCCAGGGTGGTGTTGATTTGAGTGGAACTCCTCTGAGAATTTAAAAGGATCTGTTTCACCCTTCACACGGAAAGGTATTAGAGGATTGAATGGCAGACATTTAGGGCCATGTCCTGCTCTGGGACGCATCCTAGCCAGTAGGAAAACGGAAACTTCTCATGAGTGTCAAGCAGAATATTTTCTCTCTCAAGAGGCATGTGTTGTGGGAGAAATTTCCCCTGGGGATTCAAATAAAGATGCTCACAGTCAGTTTGCAGTTAGCAAGACCTTGTTCAATAATGTGTTACTGAACAGAGAGCTTTCCATAGGGATATGCTCTCTATAGGCAAAATGTGTCACCTTGGCTGTTCCATCTTCTTCCCCAACCACCTTCTACCACCTCATTGCTCTACCATCTTTCCATCCAACCACCAGAGGTGGTGTGCTGGTCCTGTGGGTATCCAAGAGGCGAGGTCCAAGTCCAGTCCAAGGTCGAGGGTGCAGTATGGAGGCAGTCCATCAAAGCTGAAGCTGGGTCCAAGGCAGGGAGTCGGGTGAGGTCAGGAGCTCTGGCAGGACAGGGTGCAGGCAGGAAATGGCTACCAACAATGTTGCTCCCACAACTTGGGACTGGGGTTGGCTGGCTGGGTTTTAACTGCCCTGAGGCATAGGGCGGCCCCAGTCCACAGGTGACTCGCCTCTCCTGGCCTGGCCTGGAGGTGAGCACTCCTCCTGCAGGAATTTAGTTCCCTCCACCTCTCTGCCCTGAGCCTCTGCAGCTCAGGAGAGGCTGGAGGGTTACTGGATCCAGAGGCAACCTCAGCCTCCCCTGACGGGGCTGAGAGTGGAGCACCTGCAGGCAATGGGTCCTCCATCACCTCAGGAGCCAGAGCAGACTCAGCTGGTGCCTGCACCTGAGGATCCAGCACAGGTGAGGACCCTTCAGGCTCAAGCCCCAGCCCTGGCTCAGCTGGTTCTGGAGGCAGGGAATCCTGTGCAGGCTGGGATTCCTCAGGTTCAGCCTCCGAGTCCGAATCCCAGGACATCACAGGTGGTTTTAGGATAGAGTGACTTGGCACCACACTGCAGAGCACCACAAGCAATGCTGCAGAATGGATTGTGAGAGGCGGGGAGTGCCACACAGGGCATTGCTGTAATTTGAGAGCCCCAAGTCCCCCACTGCAACCACAGTTCTTGGAAACACTTCCTAACCCCCCTTTTAAAGCATTTATGTAGCTCCCTCCTTGTACCCTTTTCATGTTATCCTTCCATCATTAGAGAGGACACAGGTAGCACTGTGGTCTAAACCACTGAGCCTCTTGGGCTTGCCAATCAGAAGGTCAGTAGTTTGAATCCCCATGACGGGGTGAGCTCCCGTTTCTTTTTCCCAGCTCCTGCCAACCTAGCAGTTCGAAAGCATGCCAGTGCAAGTAGATAAATAGGTACCACTGTGCCGGGAAGGTGTGCTCTGGTTTGCATCACGGTGTTCCATTGCATCAGAAGCATTTTAGTCATGCTGGCGGCATGACCCAGAAAGCTGTCTGTGGACAAATGCCAGCTCCCTCGGCCTGAAAGCGAAATGAGCGCCACAAGCCCATGGTCACCTTTGACTGGACTTCACCATCCAAAGGTCCTTTACCTTTACTTTTTTTTAACCTTTAGTCATCTGTTTCCCCCTTAACTGCTTCATACCACTTCTGTGATTGAGTTGTGTTCTTGCATACATAACACCGGCCTTACTGATAATGAGCCTAAGAGAAATTCCGCATCAGCGTAAATGGCGCAGTTGACTATTTCCACCCTACTTGTAGGCAGCGAAATCAGGGTGGGAGGGATTTCTCCAGGTAAAGGAGAAATTTTTGCAGCAGTTTCTTCTGGGTGTAGGACTCCATTAGCAATAGCAAATCTTCTGGAATGTGCCCCCCCTCTTTGTTTTCCTGCCTCCAGAAGTGACAACAGCACCTGTGTCATGTGATGGTGTTAATTTTGTAATCTTGCCCTTCCTCCCAAAGGATGATGGGAAGGCCATGCAAATGCCTGGCCACCATTTTGCATCTTCTAAAGTACCCTGGGTGAATAGGTAAGAGGAGGATAGCAGCAGCTACTGTATTCCCACGCACACATACATATGGTATAGAAGATTCAGAAAGTATATTTTAAACCATGGATGGGGAATTTGAGGCACTCCAGCTAACATGCCCTAGTCAACATGGCCAATGGTCAAATATTCTTCCATTAGCTGTTCTTGAGGCAGAAACAGTGGCAAGCTTTAAAATCCTCCTATCTGTCTAACTAAGCAAGCATCACAGTGTTCTGTTTTATTATTCATCGACATCTAGCTGAATGTTTTCTTTATGGGTTCTCTGTTTTTACTGGTGTATTTCTTTGTGCTTTTGCTTTTAAATGTTGTATATACATTTTTTATCTTTTAAATCATCTTGCAGTGTTTCATGTAAACAACTTAGGGATTTTGCATATTAAGCAGTATATATTGCTGATGATGATGATGATCTAGTTGGCCTTATTCAATGGCCTTGGATGGAAAAAAAGAATAATCCAAAATATTAGCAGATAAATGTTCAGCTCGGCTCTCATTTTAAATCTGGGAGACACTCTTCAAGTGAAGTAGAAAGAGTTGGAAGACGAGTTCTTGATCTCCTTAAACTGCAGAAAAGACGGTTGCATTTTTGTAATGCCCCCCCCTTGTTAAAAACTCCCTACCAGGACTGCATACATGGAAAAAACCAGCATATTAAGGAGGGAGAAAATCAGGGTGGGGTAGTGTTGGACTAGGACCCAGGCAACCCGGGTTCAAATTCCCACTTGGGCCATTTACTCACCTGTAGCACAGCCTACCTCACAGGGTTGTTATTCGGATAAACCTGGCAAGGGATTTGCACCACCTTTAGCTCCTTGGAAAAGTGTGATATGAACACAATAAATAAATATTAATAATTATAATTGTTAAGGAAAAGCCATGCATAAGTCTCTTCCTTATCATAGAATTGTAGAGTTGGAATGCACCACTTTGTGACATGGAGCGAGGCAGCTTTTTCCATTTTGTTTGAGTTGAGCTTTTGCTTTGTCTGTTTGTTTTCTTGCATGGGGGAGCACTGAAAAACTGAGCCCACTCTCCCCTGCAGTTAGAATTGGTAGAGACCCAATTTCTAACACCTCGCTCAATGTTATGTGTAGAACTGCTCTCCAAGTCAAGATCTTCTCTCCCGAGAGATCCTCTGTTTACTATCGCTGAGCTTTATTGACTCAAATGACTTTAATTTATTTGCTTTTAGTCTTACCTTGTGTAATCCCAGTTTAATTGTCATTTAATATCCTTTTAAAAGCTTGGCAGCAGAGAGTGAGCTCTGAATCATCAGCCCTGTTAACAGTTTATCGAGCCTCTGTATCGGGTGCATTGAACTACGCTCTCCTTGAGTTTCTGGGAGAACTAAGTCAGAATATTTGTGGATGGCTCAGTTGGTTAGAGCTGATAACACCTAAGTCTCAGGTTCAATTCCTTTACGGGAAAGCTGCATATTCCTGCATTGCAGGGGGGCGGATAGAGTGATCCTCTTGGTCCCCCCTGACTCTATGATTCAGTGAGCATCTTTGAGAAAGTGATAGACATTTGTTTGATCTTCCATTCCACCCACCCCCATTCTGAGGGCCAGACTTAGGTAAAGGTAAAGGGACCCCTGACCGCTAGGTCCAGTCATGGACGACTCTGGGGTTGCGGCGCTCATCTCGCTTTACTGGCCAAGGGAGCCGGCGTACAGCTTCTGGGTCATGTGACTAGCATGACTAAGTCGCTTCTGGCGAGCCAGAGCAGCACGCGGAAATGCCGTTTACCTTCCCGCCAGAGTGGTACCTATTTATCTACTTGCACTTTGACGTGCTTTCAAACTGCTAGGTTGACGGGAGCAGGGACTGAGCAACGGGAGCTCACCCTGTCACAGGGGTTCGAACAGCCGACCTTCTGATCAGCAAGCCCTAGGCTCTGCATCCCCATTCTGAGGGCTTGACTTAGGTGGCCATACTTATAGCCTTGCATCTACTGAGATGTTGTATTCTGTGCTATGAACTTAAATCAAGGTGTGTTCCAATTGAAGAAAGGAAGAATGGAAGGAAGATCTTGATAAGGTCTCCCCAAAATGCTCAGGTTCAGACTTTGTTGCACCCCCAAGGGAAATTCCATAAAGTGGGGAACCGCCTCTACTAGTCCCATACATCTTGAAACTATAAGGAGAGCCCTGCTGGATCAACCTGGTCTCCCATCAAGTCCAGCATCTTGGTCTCACAGAGGCCAGCTGCATGCGTGTGGCATCTCTGGGCACTCAGCCACTACACATATGTGCAGATCACAGGTGCGTTCACCAGGCAGGCAGGCAGGCAGGCAAGCACGCATACACAACAGAGGGGGACATACAGACAGAGGATGGAGCATTCTCAACAAAGTATAGTTCCCAGGATTCTTTGGGGGAAAACAAGTGGTATCTTAGTACTGTAGATATATATGGTAAGCCCACAACTTATGTGGTGGGTACGCTCCATCAATTGCTCCCAAAGCCAAAATCGGGTGCAGGCAACGGCTAATTGATACACATCCAATAGACGCACCACTGTGCATGCGCCCATTGTGGCAACCCAGAAGTAGACGGAAAAGGGGGTGCGATGGGGCAGGGCAGCGGCAAGGCGGGCTTATGCACAGTCCACCCACACATGTGGGGGTCAGGAACATCACCCCATGCAAATCAGTTGTTGCCGGTATAGAAAAAACACACTGCGCTCAATGGAAGATGGGATTGCCAAAGTATTTTTTCCTGGAACCCCAGCACCCCCTTTTTTTTACATGTTTGGCCATGCACCTAAAGCTGAATGTGCACAAGTTGTGGATTTACTGTGGTACAGGTGTGTCCTTGTTTGGTTGCAGCAGTCATGTAGCACCTTAAAGCCCATCGGCTTCATTGTGGCAGAAGCTTTTGTGGACTAGAGTCCACTTTCCCCCCCCCCCCCGATGCATCATTTCCTAGCCCACAAAAACCTGTGCCGTCAGAAAGAACTGCTACGAGATTTGCGATGTGTGTGCCTGTGTGTTTCGTTTCTTTGGCCTCAAACAGGCTCTTCTTATCTCAGCAGAAACAGAGCCTCCTGCTTCTGGACTGACAGGTCACCTTGGAACACCATTAAAGCAATTTCCCTTGCTGGGAATTACGTGTGGTGCTATCCTTAAGAAGGACCGGTGGACATGGCAGCCACCGGCTCAAATGTGCCTAACACCTTGAGGAAAATCTGCCTCAAATCCCATTGCGTCTGTAATGAGCGAGGGCTTTTGTCATTGGGATGCTAAGCCCAGCCCGGCAAGCAATGTCTCTCTGACTCCTAATGGGATTTGCCCATCTTTAGCAGCGAGATAGATTGATCCACGCGTGACTCAAGGGGATGGGGCTTAAGAGATGCCTGAGGTCTCCTTAGGTGAGGAGGGAGGCAGTTCCATCTGATACACAGCCAGAAGTATCAGAGAACAAGGGTTAGTGGTTTGTAAGTCCCTCAAAGTAGGACACCTTTATGCAAGAACTGGATGCAGGGAGTCCTTCATGCAAAATTGCAGGGGGCAGGCGAGAAGCAATGAGGATGGGTGACCATAACAAGAGAATTTGCAAAGACTGAACTGAAATGAAAGTTTTTTATGATACTTGCATGAAAGTTTTCATTCCTGAGGCCCTCCTGTCGAAAAATTTCAGTCTACCCCTGGAGAACATTGGGCAAAAGGCTGCCCTCCCAGTTTCACCACTCATGAAATGCAGGCAAAACTGTGGATCCAGGTTTAATATTATTTTAATCTTCTTGAAGGAAGAAACAGATTTCGTCGCAACTCCTTCCCATACCCTCTCTTAGACTGTTACAGTGGACGCTCGGGTTGTGAATGTGATCCATGCGGGATGCATGTCCGTAACCCACAGCAGTGCGTCTGCACATGTGCGGGTTGCAATTTGGCACATCTGCACATCCGCAAAGCACAATTTAGCACTTCTGCACATGCATGACTGTTGAAACCCAGAAGTAACCCATTCCAGTACTTCCAAACAAAAAAAATTCCTTCCAGTAGCACCTTAAAGACCAACTAAGTTAGTTCTTGGTATGAGCTTTCGTGTGCATGCACACTTCTTCAGATACACATCTGAATACACTTCTTCAGATGCACTTCTTCAGATACACATCTGATACAGATCTGAAGAAGTGTGCATGCACACAAAAGCTCATACCAAGAACTAACTTAGTTGGTCTTTGAGGTGCTACTGGAAGGATTTTTTTTTTGTTTTGACTATGGCAGACCAACACGGCTACCTATATGTAACCAGTACTTCCAAGTTTCCGCAACCTGAAAAAACGCAACCTGAAGCGTCTGTAACCTGAGGCATGACTGTACTTCCTTGTCCATTGCTATGAACTAACAATGATTTCACCACCCCTACCCCGAAAAATGTTCTCGAAAGTGTTCTCGAAGTGTCCAACACGATTTTGACCAAACTGCGGGTGGCAGTGGAAGACGTGCCTGGCGTGCTCTGGTCCATGGGGTCACGAAGAGTCGGACACAACTAAACAACAACCCCCCAAAATAATATTTGTCAATATTAGTGCAATGCTGAAGATTTATCTCACATTTGTTTGAAAATTCTCCGTCACGTAAGGGGGGTGTTGGAATTCCTACAGACCTTCCTGGGTGTTGAGATCAGCAGAGGGAGTGACCCACCTCCTTTAGAAGTTGGCAGTTGTCTTGGTAGTTCCACTTTCCTCAAATGTTCGGAGGGTGTTGGTCCAGCAAGAGAGGGGGCATTTTCTGTTGTAGAATTTTCTCCCCACAAAGTTGTGTCTGGCTTCACTGTACAGCAATCAGCAAATGCTGAAGATGAACCTCTTTACCATATCCTTTGGCACCTGAGATGATTTTTTGTGTAATGTTAATTTAATAAGAAATTGTGGCAGTTTTATTAATTTCCTAAAAAAGAGAGACTATACAAGATTTTGCAAAATACAATATTACCAAAGAGGATCTGGTGACCATAAACACAGTCCATATACAATTAGAGATGTAAAGGTAAAGGTATCCCTGCCCGACAGGGCCAGTTGTGTCTGACTCTAGGGTTCCGCGCTCATCTCGCTTAAGAGGCCGGGAGCCGGCGCTGTCCAAAGACACTTCCGGGTCACGTGGCCAGCGTGACGAAGCTGCATCTGGCGAGCCAGCACCAGCGCCGCACACGGAAACGCCGTTTACCTTCCCGCTATAAAGCAGTCCCTATTTATCCACTTGCACTTAGGGGTGCTTTCGAACTGCTAGGTTGGCAGGAGCTGGGACCGAACGACGGGAGCTCACCCCGCCGCGGGGATTCAAACCGCCGACCTTACGATCAGCAAGTCCTAGGTACTGAGGTTTTACCCACAGCGCCACCCGCGTCCCTAATTAGAGATGAGTGTCAAATAAATACAGATGTGAAGTTAAACCAACATATATGAACCATAGGTATGTAATTGCAAGGAAGGTAGTGAGTAGAACTATTTATAACATATAATGGTTAATACCTTGAGTCTATATGGGATGCGGGTGGCACTGTGGTCTGAACCACAGAGCCTAGGGCTTGCTGATCAGAAGGTCAGCGGTTCAAATCCCCGCGACGGAGTGAGCTCCCATTGCTTGGTCCCTGCTCCTGCCAACCTAGCAGTTTGAAAGCATGTCACTTTCAAGTAGATAAATAGGTACCACCCCGGCGGGAAGGTAAAATGGCGTTTCCATGCACTGCTCTAGTTTGCCAGAAGTGGCTTAGTCATGCTGGCCACATGACCCGGAAGCTGTCTGCGGACAAACGCTGGCTCCCTCGACCTATAGAGTGAGATGAGCACCGCATCCCCAGAGTCATCCACGACTGGACCTAATGGTCAGGGGGTACCTTTACCTTTACCTTTACCCTGAGTCTATATTGGCCACATTCATTCATAGACCAAGGTGGGTTTGGGGCATGTTCCTCCTTGCTTGCAAATGAAATAAAATCAGACCAAAGAGGTCCGAATCATCCTTTTCTATTGGCCGCTAAAGACTCTCAGCTTAATCATCGGGTTTTTTCCAGCAGGAAAGTGAAGGATAGCTCAGCCAGTAAATGCATGAGGCTCTTTAATCTCAGGATCATTGGGCAGAAGATTCCTGCATTGCAGAAAGTTGGACTGGACAGCCGTCGTGGTCCCTTCCAACTCTACAATTGTTTGGTTGTATGGAAGTCTTGCTAACTCTCTGGGTTGCAAGGATGATAGTGGAGGGTAGACTGCTGATGGCTGCTGTCTATGTTGACTATGTTTCTGGATGGCGGTTGCTGAGAATCAAAAGTGGGGAAGATGCTCTGGTACCCAGGTCCCAATTGTATGGTCACCTGGTTGTCCAACGTGAGAACAGTATGTGGAACTAGCTGGGCCATTGGCCGGATCAAGCATATCTCTTATGTTCTTAGTAAAAGGAGCCTTCGTCTTAGGGGAGAAGTCTGGGTCTCCTTCACCCCAAGGCAAGCAGACTGATTCCTTACTGCAAAGGGCCATTTGGAAATGACTCTAACCATAACTGTTTGCCTGTTTTGCTTTATTCCGTTTAGGTCTACCTGCCTTGGTGGTGGCCATTTCTGTGGGATTCACAAAAGCCAAGGGGTACGGCACCATGAACTAGTGAGTAACAGTTTCCTTCCTTCTTTCTTTCTTTCTTTCTTTCTTTCTTTCTTTCTTTCTTTCTTTCTTTCTTTCTTTCTTTCTTTCTTTCTTTCTTTCCTTCCTTCCTTCCTTCCTTCCTTCCTTCCTTCCTTCCTTCCTTCCTTCTTCCCTTCCTCCCTTCTTTCCACTCACATTTCAAGGCACACATTTTTTGCTTGCTTTCTTTATTTGCAAAAATCTCTGTACCGCAAACCACCGAGCAGCCTAAAATATTCTGGCGAATGGTATAAAAGCAACAATAAAATTACATCCCTAAAATGAGCACAAAATGCTTCACAAATCAGCAGATTGGCTCAACACGTCAACATTGCTGGATCACCCCTCGGGGAAAGCCTGGGCGAATCGATGAATTTTAAGCAGGATGCGGGTGGCACTGTGGTCTAAACCACTGAGCCTCTTGGTCTTGCTGATCAGAAGGTTGGCAGTTCGAATCCCCATGACGGGGTTAGCTCCTGTTGCTCTGCCTCAGCTTCTGGCAACCTAACAGCTTGAAAGCACACCAGTGTGAGTACATAAATACGTACCACTGTGGCAGGAAGGTAAATGGCATTTCTGTGCGCTCTGGTTTCCATCGCAGTGTTCCGTTGTGCCATAAACAGTTTAGTCATGGTGCCACATGACCCGGAAAGCTGTCTGTGGACAAATGTCGGCTCCCTCGGCCTGAAATCGAGATGAGCAGCGCAACCCCATATGCACCTTTGACCGGACTTACTGTCCAGGAGTCCTTTACCATTTTTTACCTTTAAGCAGATGCCTAAATGCCAATACTGTAGCTGCCTTCCTGATGTTTATTAGATATCTCTTGTGGATTTTTGCTTGATGGTTTCCCATTGAGGCACCTGGTTCGCAACTATGATAGCAGAATGACCTGGAAGCTGTACGCCGACTCCCTCGACCAATAAAGCAAGATCAGCGCCGCAACCCCAGAGTCAGCCATGACTGGACCTAATGGTCAGGGGTCCCTTTATCTTTTAAGTTCTTTCAGAGTCCCAAGTCTTCCTCTGGGTTTTAGTTGAGACTTGGTGGGGCAGTTATTCCTACAGGGAGTCCCAGCCTCTTCCCATCTCAAGAAACATGATTCAAATGATATTGATAGTTTAGTTAAGTCTTATTCACTTTCCAAGTTTCCTTTTTCTGTTATGCTAAGAGAGAGTGTGCGCATGTATGGGGATGCTGGACTACATGATTGGCCTGATCCAGACTCTTCTTAATGTTCTTTTACATGGCAAGAGTATTATCTCTCTCTGCACTATGGAACCTGAATATTCTTTGTGAGGCGTGACTAGCAGACAGCCCAGATTTTGCAGCAGCTTCCCAAAGCAAAATGTTGGCATGGTTGCAAAGAGGAGCAGATGCTCACAGGGAACTCCAAAGAGAGCAGCCCAGCAGAATTGTCAGGATCGAGTTTAGGGACTCTGGATGTCCAGGTGGCAGATTCCCCAGTGCTCGGAGGAAAACAAGAGATGAGAACCAGCTGAAATTAAATCTGCGAGGAAGGAAAATGGAGTCAATCCTATGCAACACTGGGTGGATCAAAACGATATTGCAGTCTACCCACAGCTGACCTCTAGAATTCTGATGTATTTAAAAATGCTCTGTTTGACACGTGCATTTGGAATTAGCACATTTTGATATGAGTTCAGATGGTCATATGTTCACCATGGGAGGTCTGAGGTTGATGAAATATATTGGGATGTGCAGGGAAGTGCAGAGCTATACTACTACTACTACTACTACTACTACTAAATTTATTATTTTTACAGCAACAACAATCTTTATTACGGTCCAGAGACCAACAAAACATTACAAATCAATACAGAGTTCATACAGCCTACCTCCAGGTTAATCAAGCACTTTGTTTGGAATATAGGGCTCATTTGTTCTTTCAACCACCGATAAAAACTTTGCCACTGCCAAAGTTCTAGCTTTTGTCCGGTTTATAACCCACCCATCTGGCTGGGTTTCCCCAGCCACTCTGGGCGGCTCCCAACAGAATATTAAAAACACGATAAAGCATCAAACAATAAAAACTTCCTAAACAGGGCTGCCTTCAGATGTTTTCTAAATGTCAGGTAGTTGTTTATTTCCTTGACATCTGATGGGAGGGCGTTCCACAGGGCAGGCGTCACTACCGAGAAGGCCCTCTGCCTGGTTCCCTGTAACTTGGCTTCTCACAGTGAGGGAACTGCCAGAAGGCCCTCAGAGCTGGACCTCAGTGTGCGAGCTGGATGATGGGGGTGGAGACGCTCCTTCAGGTATACTGGGCCAAGGCTGTTTAGGGCTTTATAGATCACCACCAACACTTTGAATTGGCTGGTCAGGGCATTGGAAGGTCTGCAGGGCTTCAGTGATACCAACATTTATGCTCCTCCACACACCCAACCACTTCTCTTCACCGTTGCTTATCACTCAAGCTCACTCAAGCCATGTTCCCAAGCTCTTCCTTAGTGCGATGCTGATAACACCAAGGGTGCAGGTTTGCTCCCCATGTGGGATAGCTGCATATTCCTGTTTTGCAGAGGGTTGGACTTCCAACTCAGGGTCCCTTCCAACTCTACAATTCTATGAAGAGCCTGCTGCTTCAGGCTAATGGTCCATCTATTCCAGCATCCTATTCTCACAGTGGCCAATCAGATGCTCCAATGGGAAGTCCACAACCAGGACCTGGATGCAACAGCACTCCACACTTGTGAGTCCAGGCAAGTGTTTTTTCAGAGGCATAATGCCTCTGACTTTGGAGGTAGACCTTATGGCTAGTAGGCACTTAAAGCCTTTTCCTCTGTGAATTAGTCTAAGCCTTGTTAAAGGCCCTTCAAGTTGGTGGCTATCCCTACATCTCATGGGATCGAATTCCAGAGTTGAACTATGGGCTGTGTGCATAGTTTAAAAAAAGTTCTGGGAAATAATGAACGCGCGAATAGCTTTTAGAAGTCCTGGGAAATAATGAGCTGACCAGCAAGAACAACAACAAAAATTCAAGCTGAAAGTTCCCTGTGGAGAAGTTTTTGATCTACCTGCACTTCCGATGCAAGCTATTGGATGTTCACTGAGTGGAGAGTTTTGTGTCTGCTCCTGTCTGGCAATGGAGCAGCAGGAATTAATCACATAGCACAGAGTCACAAGAAAGAGTTTGTTCTGCAGAGGGGACCTGCACAACGGTGCGACAAAGCACAGCCAGGACACAGCTGGACGTTGTGGTGTTTTAGCATTTGTAGGAAAGATAAACAGGAAGTTACTGACACAACATGGCGGGTTGCAGTTTGTAATCACGCAGTTCCTGGACAAAGGCAGCCTCCCTGTTGCCTCTCTAACCTTCACATTCACGATTGTGCAGGACTGAATAAGTTAGAATCCCTCAGTTCCAATTATTCCTATATATGGAGAAGCTTCCTATTTTCTTGTTCCTGTAAAATCACTATTCTTCCTTTGGCCTACATTGTACCACTTTAAACAGTCCTGACTTTCCACAAAGAATCCCATAGATTATTTGCTAAGGATGCTAAGAGTTGATAAAGGTAAAGGGATCCCTGACCATTAGGTCCAGTCGTGGACGACTCTGGGGTTGTGGTGCTCATCTCGCTTTATTGGCCGAGGGAACCGGCATACAGCTTCCGGGTCATGTGGCCAGCATGACTAAGCCGCTTCTGGCAAACCAGAGCAGCACACGGAAACACCGTTTACCTTCCCGCTGGAGCGGTACCTATTTATCTACTTGCACTTGGATGTGTTTTTGAACTGCTAGGTTGGCGGGAGCAGGGACCGAGCAACGGGAGCTCACCCAGTCGCGGGCATTTGAACTGCCAATCTTCTGATCGGCAAGTCCTAGGCTCTGTGGTTTAACCCACAGCGCCACCCGCATCCCACTAAGAGTTGATAGGAGGCGCCTATTCCCTCCGTAGTTCTACAGCTCCCAGAGTGGTTAGAAATGGTGCTTGAAAGAACATACAGATATTTTTAAACCTGGATTTAATATGCAGAGAGCAGCTAGAAGGATCCTGCTTAATGAAACATTAAATGAAATGCATTTAAAGGTGAACTTACTTAATCCATACTCAATGAAGCAATACGTGAACCCCCCCCAAAAAAAACCCAACCCCAGCAACCGTTGCAATTTTCACGTCTCTGAATTTTGCAAAGCTGTTTTCCTACAAAATAACATGTACGAGAAATGTATATACGGTTGCAAAGTGTTAATAAAACAATCATATGTTACTGAAAATATTATACCCCCCAAATGCATTTGATTATGGGAAGTTGTTTTGTGAAAACGTGTAGAGAGGCAGAAATATGGAAGAACAGGGTTCAAATCCCCACTTGGCCATGAAGCTCAGTGGATGGCCTTTAGGGACAGTTACTGCCACTCAGCCTAACCTACCTTGCAGGGTTGTTTTGGGGGTTAATTGAGAACAGAGAGAACCATGTGCTCCACCCCGAGCTCCTTAGAGCACAATGTGGAATATAAGGGCAATAAATTAATTAAAGCCACTTCCGCCTTAGGAAGAGGTGGGGTTGCAGGCTTCACGCTCCCACCACTCGCACAGCGGCTGGAGCCCAGCCCCCGTGCAATTGGGGGAATCCCCGGTCGTGTCACCCCCTGGCCAGCCAATCGGCTGGCTCTGGGGCTGTGGCCTGCCTTATTTAAAGCAGGACGCGACCAGAGATCTCCCTCTTTTGCCACCTGCCAGCTGTTCCTTCTTTTCCCACCCTCCTGCCCTATAAGGTTTTCATTCCTTGACCTTGCTATGGACCTCAGTTGGTCGCCATTGAGGGGCCTGGTAGGAATTTTTCCACTTGGCAATTTGGCACCCGCCACTTGGTTTTCGCCTACCTCGTAGCAAATCATGACAACTTTCTTGGTATTGGCGGTTAGGCATTGGTATTCCTCTGTAGATGGATGAGGGGAAGTAGCGCCATCACCTGCCCCACATATTGAAATGTAGTCCGATAAAGGATTCCAGGGGGCGTGGCCCTGTCCGAAGCCTATGGAGGTGAGGGCCTAAGGCACGCCCTCTATCGATGATCCCAGGGGAGTTCCTAGTTGATGTGCATCAGCAGAACTCCCCCTACTGGTGGTTAACCCTTCCCGGACTTAAGCAGATGGGCTGCAGTCAGATATAGTCAGTTAGGTCCAATGCCTAAGCCAATATCGCTCATCACCTGTAACCAATAATGTTGTGGCCTTATTTAGCCCATTAACCTTAATAATTGTGTCATGTGTCTTTATTTCCACTGGGGGGGGGGGACTCGCCATGCAGAAATAAATATTTTAGACAGTGTGTATATTAGGAGAAATTTTCCCTAAAGTGCTGATGAATTTTCACAATGACAATTTTTAACAAAATAATAAAATGTGAATATGTGAAAATTTGAAAATTTGAAAAGGAAAAGGAAAATTGGGTGAACACAGAATTGACAGGTTTCCCCAACCCTAATTAATATAAGTGTTTATCATGCAACTTGTCTCATTGGGTAGTCCCCTCCCGCTTCCCATATTCTTCATTTTTTAAAATACCTTTTTCAGTTCATTATATATCATTTCCCAGAAAGCCTTAATCTTTGGGCACGTCCACCATAGGTGAAAGAATGTACCCTCAGACTCTTTGCATTTCCAACATTTATTATCATGCAGGTGATAAATTTTAGCAAGCTTGACTGGGGTCATGTACCACCTATAAATCATTTTCATAATGTTCTCTCTTAGGGCATTACATGCCGTGAATTTTATACCGGTGGTCCATAACTTTTCCCAGTCAGCAAACAAAATGTTATGACCTATGTCCTGTGCCCATTTAATCATGGCTGATTTGACTGTTTCATCCTGAGTGTTCCATTTCAACAGCAAGTTATACATTCTTGAAAGGATCTTAGTTTTAGGTTCTAACAGTTCTGTTTCCAAACCATATTCTTCATTTTTTAATGTTGTTTCTGTGCAATGTTTCTGCTGTGCCTGGAGACTAGTCTCACCACTGCTCTGACGTCTGTTTTTCCCCTCTTCCTCTCCTAGCTGTTGGCTGTCTTTGGAAGGGGGTCTCCTTTATGCCTTCGTGGGACCAGCAGCGGCTGTCGTTTTGGTACTTTCCCCGAATTCCGAACATTTTTCTTTTTCTATGTGTGCCTTCCCTATGCTCCCAACTCCCCCAAAGACCACTTATTCTTTTATTTTTATTTTTTAAAAAGAGACTCTCTCTCTCTCTACCTTCAAGAGGAAATTGCTCCTTGAGGAAAGCAAAAGTGCCCAAGCTAAGGTCCTTTCTCCACAGGAGATTTGTTTTGAATTAATTAAGAGTGTGAATGCCATATTGATGGGTGAATTTGAATGAAGGCACTTAAGGGAGGGAAAAGAGGATTAAGAGTGGTTTGCTTCATGTAGCAATCGCAAAGGTCTGGCATTAGCTGTGTTCAAAGGACCCTGAATATACTGTGATTAATAGGCATCCACAAACAAAACGTAATTCAGGACAGTCTGTCTGAAATGTGCATAAACAATGTTTGAGGGACAAGAGATCTGGCAAGGAGTCATGGACAACTGGGAGCGGGGCTAACCTTGCACAGGATCTCTGTGTTGTAGCAACAGAGAAATTGTAGGAACAGTATAGCCATGCATCCTTGGAGCATGCCCTCTCTATTTTTCCCTCTTCCTCATTACGTCTAGGTAAATGCAATACACAATGCAACAGGGAATAATAAAAATTGCAAAATGTATTATTATTATTATTATTATTATTATTATTATTATTATTATTATTATCTGCCCTTGATGCTAATATCTCAGGGAAGGTTACGATATTTAAAATACAGTTTCAAAACATGCAATTAAAAAGAGGCATCGAGAGTATAATAATAATACAGTGGTACCTCGGGTTAAGAACTTAATTCATTCTGGAGGTCCGTTCTTAGTCTGAAACTGTTCTTAACCTGAGGTACCACTTTAGCTAATGGGGCCTCCCACTGCCGCTGTGCCACTGCCACATGATTTCTGTTTTCATCCTGAAGCAAAGTTCTTAACCTGAGGTACTATTTCTGCATTAGCGGGGTCTGTAACCTGAAGTGTCTGTAACCTGAGGTACTACTGTAATAATAATAATAATACTAATAATAATTTTATTATTTATACCCCGCCCATCAGGCTGAGTTTCCCCAGCCACTCTGGGCAACTCCCAATTGAGTGTTAAAAACAATATAGCATTAAATAGTAAAAACCTCCCTAAACAAGACTGCCTTCAGATGTCTTTTAAAAATAATATAGCTGCTTATTTCCTTGACATCTGATGGGAGGGCGTTCCACAGGGTGGGCACAACTACTGAGAAGGCCCTCTGCCTGGTGAGAGGTGAGCGATGGGGACCAGCTCACATTTTGATGCGGAACGCCCCACTATGCAAACTTGATATGCAGCAATCCTTCCTTTCTGAAAGTTTGCATTGCAGTTCTTGAACCAAATGCTATGTGCAAAAAATAAATAAAATGTGCGTGTTAGGGTGAAGGGTGCATTGAAATGCATGCCTTAGTGAAAATAACATACAAAATGCATTATGTTAAAGGAATTTGTTTGCCAAAAAAGTGCATATCCAGAGAAATTCACGCTAACCCACTGATGAATTTTGCAAAAGTGGCACGGAATCGTGGAAGACTGAATTTGAGACTGGGGGGGGGGGGGGAATGAGCAGCTGAAATTGATACATTTTTCCAACCCTGATCAAAAGGAGCTCATGGCCTCTTTGAGCCCAGGGGGCTTTAAAGCAGTTCTGTCTGTGTGTCTTGTGTTTGGGATGCTGACAAGGAGACAGCGCCATCCTTGAGCAGAGAGACATGACATCTTTCATGCTCACACACTGGTTTCCTCCCTCCAATTTGTATTCCTGGGAACTCTCTTGAAAAATTGGTTTGACTCCAATGTCTGCTTTCCCAGACACCAAACGTTCATCATGCAAAAGGCGCTAGGACCAAATAAGAAATTAGCAGTCCTGGGTCCTCTAACCTTGTGCAGGTCAGAGTCCCTCTGGCCACTCAGATTTTGCTGTTAACCTCTCTTAAGCAATGCTAAGCTGGCTGGGACCTATCTGGGCATATTCAGCAGGTTGAAATGTATGATTTTTGCTTCTGATTTTTGACATGGTTGGGCTTTTCAAACAAACGTGTCTGTCTGTTGTTTCTCTTCCAACAGGTGAACATGGTTATTGGTATTCTGGTATTTAACAAACTTGTATCGAAAGATGGAATAACAGATAAGAAACTGAAGGAACGGGCAGGGTATGCCTCATATCAATCATTCCTCTAAGCAAAAAAGAATGAAACCGGAAACTAAACAGTCACACTCGATAACCAGGCCGGGGTGGAGGAACACAATGGGGAGCGTGATAATGGTAACCCCCTCCCTCACAAAAAAAGAAAGGAGGAATTAGCTACTAGAGCTTCTTTTCCCAATTGGGACAGAGATGAAAGGCAAAGGTTTTCACTTGAGTGTGGTTTACTAAAGGAGCAGAAATGCAACAGAGAACTTCATGCAAAAAAAACAACCTGAAAACAAGGATCCAATTGATGCTCGCCAAAGGAGACACTGGGTGGCTCATTGTACGTGAAGCTAGTGCTGGGCTGAACTTTCCAAAGAACAATGTTAGGCCTGGATTTGGGGACTGGGCTGAGGGTGAAAAAGTAGGTTTTGCCATGGATGCGTGTCCATTTTCTCTGGGGTGGAGCTTTCATGAGCTCATCAAAGGTTCCACTTAGGGCTGCCACCAATTTCTCCCCAAACCAACTCTCAGAATGGAGGCATGCTGGGAAGTGTACTAGGCGGGTTGTCAAATGCTGCTGGTGGTTGCTTGTGAGTAACCAGGCAGGACTCCAACCTGTCTTTTACAGGTTTTATTGTGCAAAGTATTTACGGTGCAGGTCCACAAAGTTCATGTCCGTCTTAGTCACTTGCAGAATCCGGGAGTGGCCCCTTCCGGCTTCTCCCCCAACATAAAAGCTTTGGCACCCCAAGTCTCTTCCTCCCCTCCTTGCGTTTAACCCCTCTGCGCAAGCTGGGTGACGGAAGGGGCATGCGTCCCCCTCTCTTCGTTTGGCTGGCCCCTTCACTCTCTTCCTCACTGGAGGTGTGGCTTTTCTCACCACTGGAAGAGGAACTGCTCCTCAGGAGCTTTGGAGGCTCTCTGTATCCCAACGGCCCCCCTGCCTCCCTCCCCGGTTCCGATAGCCAATGGGTCTCAAACCCTTAGTGATAGCCAATGGGTCTCAAACCCTTAGTGAGTTAGAGACTTCCCCTGCATGTGAGAAGGGACGCGGGTGGCGCTGTGGGTTAAACCACAGAGCCTAGGACTTGCCAATCAGAAGGTCGGCGGTTCGAATCTCCGTGATGGGGTGAGCTCCTGTTGCTCGGTCCCTGCTCCTGCCAACCTAGCAGTTCGAAAGCACATCAAAGTGCAAGTAGATAAATAGGTACCGCTCTGGTGGGAAGGTAAACGGCGTTTCCGTGTGCTGCTCTGGTTTGCCAGAAGTGGCTTAGTCATGCTGGCCACATGCTTTACGCCGGCTCCCTCGGCCAATAAAGCAAGACGAGCACTGCAACCCCAGAGTCAGCCACGACTGGACCTAATGGTCAGGGGTCCCTTTACCTTTACCTGCATGTGAAGACAGGCTCCGGTGGATTGAGCAGACGAGACCAAGAGTGGGTCTAAAGGTCAAGAAGGCAGTTTCTGCATGTACTGTAGAGGGAAGTGAGGGGCAGATGAGGTTCATCAACCTGGAAAGGTAGCCCATCTAGAAGAAAGAAAACTCTTCCTAAACCTCTGCTGTCTTGCAAGGTACAAAAAACAATCATCCAAATCCATTTCTACTCAGAAGTAAGTCCTGTGGAATTCAGTTGTTCCCAGACTGCCTTGGGCTGATCTGGAGGAACCCAGATCACCCCAGGATAGATTGGGCTGGCCAGAGCAATTGGCAGTGGACAGTTCATCTAGCAGGGAGAAAGAGAGGCTGGCAGCCCCAGCGTGATGAGTGGAGAATTCAGTCCTAGAGGCGGCAGTGTGCTCCTTTGCAGTATCAAACCGCACAGCCAGAAAATTGCTCGATTGGGAGTTATTGTCCTGTTAAAACATGACTGAGTCTTCCAATCAAAGCCTCCTCCAGCTGGTTATCGACTGTGTCAAATGTGTACTGAAAATGAAAACATCGAGGGAAATGTGGGCCTTTGCTTTTCCATACCTTTCCTTCCCCCTTCTTTTTTCTGTTCATTTCTTTGCTTGCATGTGAAATGTTCTCTCTTAAAAAGTACGTTATCCACGTTGAATGGTTCTGCTGATCTTGTTACCTGTTTAGAACATGTTACCTGTTGAGAATGTGGAAATGCCTGGGAGAGCTGGATCAATTCAGGTCATCTAGCCAGCTAAGGTCAACCTGGGGTTTTTTTTGGAACTGTGTTGGAGAAGTGGCAACGCTGGGGGTGGTTATAGTAGATTTTGATGCACGTGACATGAGAAAACTTGAAAGTGGACATTCAAATTATTCCATGAAGCTCACAGTCCGCTGCCGTTGGCTCCTCAGTAATGATAATTCAGTGGCATAGACTGCGTTTGAAAATGGAGGTTCTGTACAGCCATAATGGAACAGTCATTTGGCTCAACTGATAAGATGATTCCATATTTATCAGTCATATTGTTGCACTCCAGTGCTTCCAGGTGATGTAGGCAGTAAAATAAAATAAACATTAAAGCCAGATTTAAATTATCAGAAAATATATTTCAAAAGAAGCAAGCCATCTCTATCCCACATAAGAGATGAGAAGGCCGCTAACTACTCTACCCACAAAAAAGTGGTTCAGTTATGTCCCTTTCAATTAAAATAAAGGGGTGTGTGGAGGAACCATTTATTTCCAGTCTCTCCCAAGAAGAGAGTAGCATTAATTGCTCTTTGAAACACAGTTGCATTACAGCAAGGAATATAATAAGTTAAATAAACTGTTTGTTTGTTTGTTTAAGGCTTTCCAAACTGTTTCCCAACACATGTTTCTAAAGCCGAATACAACATAAATATAAAAAATGGCATCTACCGAAAAAAAGAAGAGGGCTTTTTATTTCTTTATTTGATTCCATTTCTGAATCACTTCCCGTAAAATATCTCAAAGCAATTTTCACAGATTAAAAACCGTTCTGAACGAGTGGGGGAGGGGAGTTTGGATTTGATATCCCGCTTTATCACTACCCTGGGACGCGGGTGGCGCTGTGGGTTAAAGCCTCAGCGCCTAGAGCTTGCCGATCAAAAGGTCGGCGGTTCGAATCCCCGCGGCGGGGTGCGCTCCCGTTGTTCGGTCCCAGCGCCTGCCAACCTAGCAGTTCGAAAGCACCCTCGGGTGCAAGTAGATAAATAGGGACCGCTTACCAGCGGGAAGGTAAACGGCGTTTCCGTGTGCAGCTCTGGCTCGCCAGAGCAGCGATGTCACGCTGGCCACGTGACCCGGAAGTGTCTTCGGACAGCGCTGGCCCCTGGCCTCTTGAGTGAGATGGGCGCACAACCCCAGAGTCTGGCAAGACTGGCCCGTAAGGGCAGGGGTACCTTTACCTTTACCTTTTATCACTACCCTAAGGAGTCTCAAAGTGTCTAACATTCTCCTTTCCCTTCCTCCCCCACAACAAACACTCTGTGAGGTGAGTGGGGCTGAGAGACTTCAGAGAAGTGTGACTGGCCCAAGGTCACCCAGCAGCTGCATGTGGAGGAGCGGAGACACGAACCCGGTTCCCCAGATTACGAGTCTATCGCTCTTAACCACTACACCACACTGGCTCACTGGGTAGACTCCATATAAGCAAACAATTGAAAACAATTTTATATGTAAAAAACCACCCCAGCTCCAGGAGAGATACAAGATATAGAACTATAGAAATACAGTGGTACTTTGGGTTAAGTACTTAATTCGTTCCGGAGGTCCGTACTTAACCTGAAACTGTTCTTAACCTGAAGCACCACTTTAGCTAATGAGGCCTCCTGCTGCCGCTGCCACCAGAGCATGATTTCTCTTCTCATCCTGAAGCAAAGTTCTTAACCTGAAGCGTATGTAACCTGAAGCGTATGTAACCCGAGGTACCACTGTACAGAAATATAGAAATATGCATATCAATTTATGGAGGAAAGAAGGAAAGAAGGAAAGAAGGAAAGAAGGAAAGAAGGAAAGAAAGAAAGAAAGAAAGAAAGAAAGAAAGAAAGAAAGAAAGAAAGAAAGAAAGAAAGAAAGACATAGATCTGATTATGGCTGGATCAATGACATGTACTGAAGAAATGAACCTATGTTGCCAATTCTCGTAGCAGACCAGTATAAAGCAAACAGCACATAGGCGGCACACAAAACGCTACCAAACCATTCTACGTTCTAAATCTTATATTAATAATTCATTCATTTATAGTAAATGAATAAATGCTTAAGTCAAGAAAGAACTTAGCATATGAAGTGTAAGTATTGATTTTGGATTATTAATATAAGATTTAGAACGTAGAATGGTTTGGTAGCGTTTTGTGTGCCGCCTATGTGCTGCTTACTTTATACAGATCAATGACATGAGCTGCATACCTGGATCCAGTGTGGTGTAGTGGTTAAGAGCGGTGAACTCGTAATCTGGTGAACTGGGTTCACTTCCCCGCTCCTCCACATGCAGCTGCTGGGTGACCTTGGGCTAGTCACACTTCTCTGAAGTCTCTCAGCCTCACTCACCTCACAGAGTGTTTGTTGTAGGGGAGGAAGGGAAAGGAGAATGTTAGCTGCTTTGTTAGACACCTTCAGGTAGTGATAAAGTGGGATATCAAATCCAAACTCTTCTTCTTCTTCTGGTTGTCAGGTGTCACTGCAACTTACCAAAAGGAAGAGTGGAAGGGGTGAGCCACGGAAAAGTCAGTGCGGTGCAGATGGAACGGCAGAAACGTTGCATTGGCTCTGCTGCTGCAACCGCACCGCACAGAACTCGCAGCCCCTCGCCTCCCTCTCAGTAAGACACTCAGCCTTAGAAAGCCAGGCGTACACCCCCCCTCCCAAAGCCCTTCCAACCACAGCCGCAGCTGCCTTCTCAGAAATCTCCGACATTTCAGAAAGGGAGCAGAACGGGGTAAAGAGAAACAGTGACTTTTCTCAGCTATGCAAGCTACACAGTAGAAATTATTATTATTATTATTATTATTATTATTATTATTATTATTATTATTATTATTATTATACTGCCCTATACCCAGAGGTCTCAGGGCGGTTCACAGAAAATCACAGAAATTGTGGGTAGCAGTGGGATATTAACAGCCACTCTGTGGCTGGTCAGCCTTTTCCAACACAGTTCTATCTAACCCCAGTGGCTTTGACCTTTTTGGGGGCAGGTGGGGTGGGGTGGGATTTGGGCTGTTGCTCGTGGCTTTCCGCACCTGGAATGACATAGATGAGAGTTTTAACCCTTCCCTTTCCGTTATTTCGTTTATTTCTCTATCTCTCTCTCAAGCTATGGGTGTCGTCGGTCGGGATTTCCTTTTGATCTGTTAATTTATTTATTTTTGTCTCCCCCCTTATGGGTTTAAATATTCCCACCCACCCACCACCCGTCCTCCTGTCCTTCCTTCCTCCCTTTTCCTTTTATTTTTTTGGTTTTGTTTGTGTTTTCACGAGCAAAGTGTTTTGTTTCGTTTCAGTCTTTTAATTTTAATTGCAGTCAGATGGCAGTGCCTCTTTACGGCATCACGCTCAAATGTTCCAAGTGTGGAGTACTATCTTCTGCTGACGTTTCCGCCACAGCCACCAGTAACGCCATGTTAGTTCCTCTAATTTCAACTTCTTTTCTTTCTCCTTTTTTTAAATTAAAAAAATTATTATTTTCTACCCCCCTCGACCCTTTTGGTTACGAGTCTCCTCCTTCTTGCTTTCGCTCTCTCTTTCTCTTTTCCGCACCCTGGTTTGATTTCTTATACCCGCCTGGCTCTTCTGTCTCCTTTATTCTCTCCTTGGACCATATTAGGAACCTAGGAAGCTCCTTTAGACTGAATCAGTCCATCTATCTCAGGATCATCCCCACTGACTGGTAGTGGCTCTTCAAGGTTTCAGTCAAGAGTCTCTCCAAGCCCCACCTGGGAATGCCAACATGTATTGAACCTGCGACCTTCTGCATGCTCTACCACTGAGCTGTGGACCTTCCCCCAAAACTATAGAAACCCCCTTTTCTTAAAAAAAAGAAGTGCCCCCATTATCCAAGAGGAAGCGTCTGAATACAATCCTTAGAACCCATTGAAGACTTGGACTGATGGGTCTTCATCGATTTCAGTCAGGATAGAAAACCACAAACGTGGGGTCAACGCCAAAGTAGCCTTGTTCCTTGTGTTCGATCCATCTGCCCACACCAACGTGGCAGCTGCATTTTCTACTAGTCGCAGTTTGGGAAGCATCCTCAAAGACTGCAGTATAGTAGTCCTTCCATGCAGTGGCTCCTGGATGGCCAATCAACCTCTGTGTCCAGAATTCTCTCATCCTGCACAGCAAACTTGGGAAGCTATGTTAATATAGGTCTACTCAAGTTTGCCTTGCGGGTCTTTTCAGGCCTTGCTGGTGCTTCATTACCTACTTAGATGTGAAGCTGGGAGCTTTCCTCAATTCATGTTCCTACTACAGATAGGTAGCCGTGTTGGTCTGCCATAGTCAAAACAAAAAAAAATTCCTTCCAGTAGCACCTTAAAGACCAACTAAGTCAGTTCTTGGTATGAGCTTTCATGTGCATGCACACTTCTTCAGATGCACTGAAACAGAAGTTTCCAGACCCTTCTATATAGTGAGAAGGTGGGGAGGGGTATTACTCAGAAGGGTGGTGGGAATGGGTGATTGGCAGATAGCTGTGATGAGCCTGTTGACGACTCTTAACGACTGCAATAGGTCTTACAGGAAAAAGCAAGGGGTGAAAAGGTGAAAAATGGCTTTGTCATGTATAATGAGATAAGAATCCAAGGTCTTTGTTCAGACCAGGTTTCTCCATGGTTTTAAGTTTGGTGATAAGTTGTAATTCAGCAGCTTCTCTTTCCAGTCATTTTCCTACCTCCAGTCATGTTCCTACCTCATTTACAGTGGCCCTCACAATGTCACTACAGCTTCCGCCATCCCTGACAATTGGCCATGCTAGCTGAAGCTGAAGGGATTTGGAGTCCAGCAACATCGAGAGGGCCACGGTTCCCCATTCCTGTATTAGCACCTTGCTTGCAGAGATCTACTGCCCCTGATAATGGAAGCTCCATTTAACTGTCAGAGCTAACTGATTGGCAGTGCTAGGCCTATTGTAGAAATGGGGAACGATATACCTGGACTGTAGCATCCATCACCCCTGACTATCGGCCCTGCTGGCCAGGACTGAAGGGTGTTAGAATCCAACAACATCTGGAGGACTTGGGGTTGAGATAGGTGACCCATAGGGTGCTATGATTCCGTGATCACAGTTTCCCCACCTGTGAATGATGCTGCAATGTTCAGATTGAGGGGTGGCAGAAAACGAGTCTCCAATACTAAGGTTGATCTTCTGTAGGAACCTATTAATTTGCAGGTGCCGGGCTTATGACTTGTGGCAAGGAAGTGAAAATGACAGTTAAAAAATAGAAGGGGAACTCCATCAATTCCCCACTGCAACTGGTCAGCCCACTTCTTCAAAGCCCTTGCAGAAGTGATGTCGAAATGGACCTTTAATCCATCCTTGGATTGAAGGTCTTTTATTCCATCCTTAGACTGAAGGCTGCCTTAAAGCATCTTCTCCTCCCGTTGTCCTGTTTGACAGAAAATTGTTCTCTGTGGCTGCCCCATAGAATTCCTCTGCTGTCTTCCGCATGCCATTCACATTCCAGTATCCTAAATTAAGCTTGTTAATTAATCTTGGCTTGCATCATTTCAGCATATGATGTTGGCAGTCTAAGGCAGCGATGGGCAGACTTTTGCCTTGTAAGAACTGCTTTATTTGTTTTTAGTTTTTCCAGCTAGAACCAGGTGCAAAATACTGTCTCAGGAGGGAAGGAATGTTTTATGTAAGAAGGGCAGGGAATTTATGAGCACATGCTCAACCCAGGGCAAAAATCCGCTTCTGGGATTTCTCCCAAGTGTTTATTTGTTCCAGGATAGGAACCTTTCAGACATTCCTATCATTAGGCTCTTGGGGATCAAAAAGTCCTGCTGTTGTACTGCAAATGGCCAATATATCAATTAGTACTAATCAGTGCTTTTTCTGGGGGAACGTAGGGAGACGCATACCCCTAAAAATTTCACGAATCTACGTTCGTGCAGTATTTCAATATGAGTAGGAAAATGAGAGTACCCCTAAACATTTATTTATGGGGGGAAAGCACTGATACTAATTGTAGTATATACCGCTTACTTGTAGCAAAGTGGCTTCTAAAATTGCATAAGTATAACCATGCATATAAGTCGATCCTGATTGCCCTTCTGTTGGGGGGTGTAGAAGTTTAGTTCATTTTTCAGTTAAAGGTGGACTGCAGTTTCCAAAACAATACACAAGCCAAAATGCTTTTATCCACCAAAATCTATACTTCTCTGAATTTTCTATGCTGTTCTCCAGCCAAGGAATGTGTACCACACAAAACTGCACACACTAAAGTAGAAGCATGCATAAAAATGTGTATAGTTGTGACAATAACATAGAAACATGCATTACGATAGGAGAAAACGCTTAACCAAAACATGCATGTTGGGCAAAATTAAAGACACATAAGTTTGTAAAAGGAGAAATTCACCCTAAAATACTGGTATATTTTCCACAGGAGTTTCCCTTACTTTGTTTTTTAAAACAAATTGGGTGTGTAACTCAACTTAAGATTGGAACAACGCGAAACTGAGAAAAACCAGAATTGATCGATTTACCCAGCCCTATTTAGTGTAGGGGTGAAGCTTTTTAGATGTTGCTATTGTTAGATGATAGGGGATCAAAAACCATTTACAATCTCCTGCAGATCACTCAGAGATCTGCAGGTAGATCCTAATCTACCTTCTGCCTACCCACATTCTAAAGACTGCTCCATTTTTTGTGGATTTTTCCAAAAGAATGCATTATAAAAATGCATGTAAATTGTATGCATTTTGTACACACTCTTCCCATAAATATGTATTTCTTCAATGCATTTTGATTCTTTTCAGTGCAGCCCCTCCCCCCTCACACCAATAATGTGCATTTAGCATGCATTTTAGACATAACAGATGTATTTATGCATGCTCTGGGGGGGACTAAAACGGCAAAATAAAATCTGGGCAAGTGCCCTGGAAGTGGCCAGCTGTTGCAATCTGATCTGCAAGCAAATTTGGGGGTGTCAAATTGGGTCGGTCCACTGTCCAAATAGCAAATGATTTCCCACATCATATCCAGAACAATCATGTGTTTATTTTGCACACGGATACCAAGGCTAGGGTTAAAAATATACCATCATAAGGAGCCTTGATACTAAATCTCTAAGGAATTCATTCTAGAAATGTCAGTGAGCCTTATAATTACCACGGTTCACGGTGCACATTTGGCGCTCATTTTGTGCCCCATTATTCAATGCAAATTACTATGTTTGCATGTATTTGCATATATCTGCTTCTGCTAATCGTGGCAGGGCGGAGAGGAGCAACTCTAAAATCCTCTGAAAATGGCTGTACTAGCAGATCAAGAATAACTTTATGACAGTAAGAGCTGTTTGACAGTGGAACTCTCCTTCAATGGAGGTTTCTAAGAAGAGGTTGGTTGGCCATCTATCATGGATGCTTTAGCTGAGATTCCTGCATTGCAGAGGGTTGGATGAGATGATGCCTTCCAACTCTATGGTTTTAATGAAGGTGCTAGAGCAGTCTTCATCAACCTGGAGCCCTCTAGCTGTTTGGACAGCAAAGCCCATCACAGAATTGTAGAGTTGGAAGGCACCCAAGGATCATCTAGTCCAACCCCCTGAATAATAATAATTTATTTATACCCCATCCATCTGGCTGGGTTTCCCAACCCACTCAGGGCGGCTTCCAACACAATATTAAAATACAATAACCTATTAAACATTAAAAGCTTCCCTAAACAGGGCTGCCTTCAGATGTCTTCTAAAAGTCTGGTAGTTGTTCTTCTCTTTGACATCTGGTGGGAGGGTGTTCCACAGAGCAGGTGCCACTACCGAGAAGGCCCTCTGCCTGGTTCCCTGTAACCTCACTTCTCAGAGGGAGGGAACCGCCAGAAGGCCCTTGGCGCTGGACCTCTGTGTCCAGGCTGGATGATGGGGTTGGAGACGCTCCTTCAGGTCTACTGGGCCAAGGCTGTTTAGGGCTTTAAAGGTCAGCACCAAGACTTTGAATTGTGCTCGGAAATGTACTGGGAGCCAATGTAGGTCTTTCAAGACTGGTGTTATGTGGTCTCGGCGGCCGCTCCCAGTCACCAGTCTAGCTGCCGCATTCTGGATTAGTTGTAGTTTCCGGGTCACCTTCAAAGGTAGACCCAGGTAGAGCGTATTGCAGTAGTGCAAGCGGGAGATAACTAGAGCATGCACCACTCTGGCGAGACAGTCTGCGGGCAGGTAGGGTCTCAGCCTGAGTACCAGATGGAGTTGGTAAACAGCTGCCCTGGACACAGAATTGACCTGAAATGCAGGAATCACAGCTAAAGAATCCCTGACAGATGGCCACCCAACCCCTGCTTAAAACCCCCCAAGGAAGGAGCGTCCACAACCTCCTGAGGGAGTCTGTCCCACTGTCAAACAGATCTTGCTGTCAGACAGTTATTCCTAATGATTAGTTGGAATCTCCTTTCTGGTAATTTGAATCCATGAGTTCAGGTCCTACCCTCTGGAGCAGCAGAATAGAAGCTCACTCCTGAGTTATGTAGCTCAAAGCAGCTGGAGAAAGCCAAGTTGAAGATGGCTGGGCTAGGTATTAAGGGAGCAGGGCAAGGGATGGAAAAGAAAAGAGAATGAGGAGTAACTGTAGACATTGTTCTTGTGTTGGGCTTAAGAAGAGGTTGAGATGGAGGGAGACCGCCTGGAATAGAGGCCTGAAGTGCAGTTTTTGTGCTGTTCCACATCCCTCACCCAAATCTACCCCGGATGTCCTGCTGGCATCTTCTAACTCCTCACAGAGCTCCTGTCCTACCCGAAATCTGCTGTGCTTCGCTCTCACAGACACTGTCCTCCTCCATCTCAAAGACATACAGCATTTTGGGGGGAAGGGTGACAGGAAGTCATCTTTGATCCCTCCTCTCTGTAGAAGAAAAGCAAACCTCCAGCTGTGGTTGGGTAAAGGTTTGTCCAAGACCCTGTTGATTAAGACAAGGCAATTGTGATTAAGACAAGACCTCCACCAGCCAGGCCTTCTTCTCAGCTGATCAATCCGGTGTTCTACCTATATGCTGTTATAGGAATGACAAGGTTTTTGCAAGCTGGTTGAAATATACTTGGAGTCGAGTGTGGATTTCATGCTCTTTATTCAGCTCATAGTAGTGAGGAATGGAAGTTCCCCAAAAATGTCTGCTTTATATACATTATTTACACAATGGGCCCCACATGATTGGCTAATTCTGGGATTCTCCTGTAGGCCAATCAGGTTGTGGATTCACTTCCACCTGGAGTTGGATTGGGTGGCTCCTGTGAACCAATCAGCCAGCTGCATTCTGGATCCTGTTGTTCTAGGACCAATCAGACTGCTGCATTCTGAATCCTATTGTGGTTAATAAGAAACCATAAGAAATTAGCTTTGCAGGGAACCCCCCTCCCAGTAAAACAGCCTTGCTGTTCAAAAACCTGAAACACCCCACATTTCCTTCACCCTTTTGCCTCTTCTCCTGCCTTCACGCTGAGTTCCTTTTTTTCCACTCTAAGGGAGCCATGGCATAAAGATAGAAACAGATCGTCCTATTACAGTCCAAGACCCTTGAAGACCCCAGAGACGTACATTCTGCTTCTACCTTGCCTTCCTCTTCTCACATCTCTTTCTCCAATCCTGCTGCTGATTCCTGTTTGGCGCATGAAACACTTGCCTTTCTTCTTCTCACTGCTCCCTGTGACTCTTTCATAGAGCATCCTAAGCTTCTCCTTGCTGGACCTTCCTCCCTGCCTTATCCTTGCCCTGCCTCCAGGAGACCTCTTCTTCATGCACCCATCTTTCTCCATACTGCTCAACTCACCTTTCTCCTTCAGACCTGCTCCCTGCAGCTCCCGGCTTCAGCATCCCCTAAAATTTCCTCACATCGCTCTCCTGGCAATCTCTCTTCAACTAGGTTCTCCTTCCTTCCTTCCTTTCTGTCCCACGTAAGCTCATTGCCTACCTGTTCCTTTGGAATCTCCCATTTCCATGCCACCTTCAGCTCTTGCATGTGTACCCTTGATATCTGAGAATTAACAACCCCCAAAGATTGGGGAGATTCCTCCTGATCCCCTCCCTGGCTTCCTATTATGAAGGTGTTTGGGGGAAAAACCTGTTGCTTTAATTCTGGAAGGGCACCTTTGACTATCCGTTTGCACAAAATCTGAGCATGTGAATTTGTAGCAGACAGACTCATAGGGACACCGAAACATAGAAATCTGCCCTGTACAGAATCGGACCTTTGGTCCACCTAGCTCACACAGTCTACACGGACTGGGTTTCTGGCTGGGAACTCTCCCAGTCCTACCCAGAGACACTGGGGGTTGAACCACCTCTGAGCTACAGCCTTCCCCCATGTTAGGGTCCTCAATGTTACCCATTGCTAGAACTAGCAGAAACTGCAAGCGCTTCAAGGAAGTGAGGAAGAGGACCTAAGGCTGGGTTTGGTACATCGCCTAGTGGAAAAGTCTCATCAAGATTCAAGATTCCCTTTTGCAATGGAGGGCTCAGGGATAAGCAAATGGCTCCTAATTACTTCAAATGCAAAATCTCAACAACTGATCTCTTAGAGAAATGATGGACAAATTGACTCTCTTCTTCCTTGCATGGAATATTACCTGTGCTACTGTCTCATTGATCTCTCTCCGTCTCCCCGCCCCTGTTCCATGTGTTGTTTCTGTTCACTTTTTTTGGATTGGGCTGGGTTCTGTTCTTCCCACCCTGTGCATGTCCCTAAGTCCATTTTATTAACTTCCAAGTTGCAAAAGGGTGCCTTTGTTGGGATGTCCTGCTAGCCAATGTCATATGTTTGACAAAGAGGTGGGGAGCACACCTGAAAAAAGGAGGTGGATGTGTTTTTGGGTGCAGGGTATGGTTTTATATTTATTTATTTTTACCAGATTTATGGCTCAGTTTGAAAACTATTCCTTTTTTTAATCAAATCTCCCTCTGCCAGTCCAAAGAGAATTCCACGCCCCCTTTTGAACTCTTTGCTCATCTGAGTATTATCAAAGTAAGACTTTCCCCAAGGCTAAATATCCAAGTTGCTTCTGGTTACCATTGAGGGGGGAAATACTCAGTGAGCATCTTCTTCTCACCATTTGCTACAGAAATAGGCTGTTTAATTTGTTCATGCAAATTTAGACAAGATTATAAGTTGATACCAGGTAAGGGGGGAAATATGTTTCTAGAAGAAGTAGCTAAGAGCCAGTTATGAACTGGCCTTGATTCCACCCAAGTGTCTATTATATAGCATGAAATGAAATAGATGAATACTCAGAGAAGACCCAGCTACAACAGGAACACACAAAGCTGCTTTTGGTCCATTTAACCCAGCATTGCCTACAATGACTGGCAGAAGCTCTCCAGGATTTCAGATAGAGAGTCTCTCCAAACTCTACCTGGAGATGGCGAGGACTGAACCTGGAACCTTTTGCTTGCAAGGCCGATACTCTACCACTGAGCTATGACCCTCCCCAGCTGAAGTTGCCTTATTCCACATGTACCCTGCTTGAAATATTTGCCCCCGCATCTTCTGCAAACAGGCTTATGTTGCGCTGTCACATAAGTAGACCTCTCTCTCTCCCATGTAGTTGTTTTTGCAAATTGGGGCTGGTTCAAAAAGGGGGAATCACCTCCAAAAACATCACAAGAAGTTTTGGGCTTCTTGTGAATAAAGACCTGTTTTGTGGAAAGATCAAAAAATAATGGATTGCATGGAAGATATAGCACATCTTAAAAACCCAGTACACATGAGGCAAGCCTGGATTCATCATTGCATTATTTTTTTTACCTCCACCTTCTTCCACAAGCAGCTCAAGGTAGTGAATATGGTTCTCCACCTTTTCAGTTAAGCCCCATGACACCCCTGTGAGGTAGATTAGGCTGAGAGGCAGTAAGTGGTCCAAGGTCACCCAGTGAGCTTCATGGCCAAGTGGGAATTTGAATTCCGGACTCCCAGGCCCTAGTCCGACACTCTAACCACTATGTCACACTGCCTTTCTTGAGCTTGGGCACAGAGTGCTCATTTAGCAATTCAAGCAACCTCTCCAAAATGAATTGCAGGGACCAAAACATTTTGTATTGGACTGTCCTCTTGTCAGTTAAGCCCCACGACACCCCTGTGAGGTAGGTTGGACTGAGAGAGGCAGTGCCTGGCCCAAGATCACCCAGTGAGGTTCATGGCCAAGTAAGAGGATACACACCCTGATTTCACAGGTCCTAATCTGACACTCTAACCACTACACCATGGTCCCACCTGTTTTCTCAGTGTGCATCATTATTTTATGTTTACATATGGCTCCTTCCTTGGTCAGAAACCCTCTCAGCCCCTTTCCTCAGTCGACCAGAATGTCCCGTTGATAGCTCGGAAACCGTTCGGGACAACCCTGCCTCTACCAGAAATTATTCCTCTGTCGCCCTTTGGGAAGCAGAGGTTTGCGGGATCCAACTGGAATGGCAAGGAAAGCTCAATGATGGTCCCTTCTCTTCCCTCTCGCAGGGCATCGCTGTGGAGCTCCTGTGTGGTCCTACCTCTCCTCGCCCTCACCTGGATGTCAGCAGTGCTGGCCATCACAGACCGCCGATCAGCCCTCTTCCAAATCCTCTTCGCAGTCTTCGACTCCTTGGAAGGCTTTGTCATTGTGATGGTCCATTGCATCCTGAGAAGAGAGGTGAGCATCTGAGCAGGCATAATAATCCTTCCGCAGGGCCTGTAAGACAGAGCTATTCCACCTGGCTTTCAACTTGAACGTAGCCTGATCTTTTATTTCCTTTCCTTCCCTCCCTCTCCCCTTTTTATGAAGATTACCTGCTCTGGGATCCTACAGCTAATTCTCCCCTGGTCTCCCCGCTGGCTAAAATAGGACTAATTTAGCCAGCTAGCCCTGGTAATCATCTAATGTTTATTGGATGGATTTTCCCCCAAACTGATTTTTGAATTCTGAATTTATTGTTATTCACATTTTATACTGTATTTTATGCTGTTTTTTGTTGCATTAATTAAGTGTTTTAAATTTGTTGTTAGCCGCCCTGAGCCCAGTTTTCTGAACCGGGAAGGGCAGGGTATAAATAAAATAATAATAATAATAATAATAATAATAATAATAATAATAATAATAATAATAATTTATACCCTGCCCATCTGGTTGGGTTTTCCCAGCCAACAGAATAATAATAATAATAATAATAATAATAATAATAATAATGCCATAAAACATCAAACATGAAAAACTTCCCTAAACAGGGCTGCCTTCAGGTGTCTTCTAAAAGTCAGATAGTTGTTTATCTCCTTGATATCTGATGGGAGGGCATTCCACAGGGCAGGTGCCACCACCGAGAAAGCCCTCTGCCCGGTTCCCTGTAACCTACCTTCTCGAAGGCCCTTGGAGGTGGATCTCAGTGTCCCCGCTGAATGATGGGCGTGGCGACGCTCCTTCAGGTATACTGATTCGGCTCAGCCCAAACTGAAATCTTGCCTTGCTTGAAAAAAGACCATATATTGCTTTGCATAATTACTGGATCAGAAGGCATTGTCCCAGTCTCCTTTGATCTGTCAACTGTTAGGTTGGCAGGAGCAGGGACCGAGCAACGGGAGCTGATTCCGTCATGGGGATTCGAACCACCAACCTTATGATCAGCAAGCCCTAGGCTCTGTGGTTTAACCCACAGCGCCACCTGCATCCCTTGGGAGGTGGGGTATAGGGGGCTTTAATAAAATCTACAAGCCACTCTGATTCCCATCCCATAATCTTTAGCTAAACAGTAGTGAAGAAAGTTCTTCTTCACACAGTGCATGGTTAAACTATGGAGGCAGTGGTGGCCACCAACCTACATAGGCTTTAAAAGAGGATTGTACAAATTTCTGGAGGAGAAGGCTATCTGTGGCTGTTAGCCATGATGGCGATGTTCTGCCTCCACAGTCAGAAGGGACGTTGCTTAATAAAGATGGATGAATTGATAAATTCTAGTACCATTCCTTAAAAAAAAATTGAGGGCCCATTCTCTTTCCGCCCTTATCCCCAGGTTGTTGTAGGGACTCATTCTATAAATTTTATTTACTTATTTCACAACGTGCTTATACTGCCTAATTGCAATGAACCCTCTAAGCCAGGGTTCGGCAAAGCTTTTGTAGCTTGGGCTGGTTCACAGTCCTGCAGACGCCGCAGTGGGCCGGAGAGTGTGTGAGCATGCTCCCATGCGCAAACGCCATTTCCGGTGCTCCTTCCGGCACAGAGGAGTTGTGCACAGCTTCCCATTGGCTGCAGGAGCTTCTGCAGCCAATGGGAAGCCAACTGGCATCGTGGAAGGCAGTCCCCACTCTGCTCCACCCTGGTTTAGCACGGCGCATGTGAGTGTTAGGATTTTTATCTCACCAGCTGCGCAGAGAGCAGCACAATGGTTGTTTACATCATGTGAGTGTCTGAGAGCGTGAGACAGGAAGTCTCTGCTCAGTCTCAGTACTGTAGAAGTTACTTTCGCTTCTGAGTGAAGTGTGCTCTTCTGTACTGCTGCTCAGAGAGAGCAGACACGCTGATGGAAGCTCTGTGTATAGACAATGTAAATAAAGTAGTTTAGAGCTACTGATTGTCTCTTCTGCAATGGGATGCCAAAAGACAAGTGTGCTCCTCTCAGGGGGGAGGGGTCGCTTATTACAGTGGTGCCTCGCAAGACGAAAAGAATCCGTTCCGCGAGTCTCTTCATCTTGCAGTTTTTTTGTCTTGCGAAGCAAGCCCATTAGCGGCTTAGCGGACTAGCTGATAAGCGGCTTAGTGGCTTAGAGGATCAGCTGTTAAGCAGCTTAGCGGATCAGCTGTTAAGCGGCTTAGCGGATCAGCTGATAAGCGGCTTAGCGGATCAGCTGTTAAGCAGCTTAGCGGATCAGCTGTTAAGCGGCTTAACGGATCAGCTGTTAAGCGGCTTATCAGTTTAGCGGATCAGCTGATAAGCGGTTTAGCGGCTTGGGGAAAAGGGGAGGGGAGGGGAAAAAACCCGCAGGAACTCGCAAGACATTTTCGTCTTGCGAAGCAAGCCCATAGGAAATTTGTTTTGCAAAGCACCTCCAAAACGGAAAACCCTTTCGTCTAGTGGGTTTTCAGTCTTGCGAGGCATTCGTCTTGCGGGGCACCACTGTACTGGTCTCTCTGGACTGAGGAAGATTTACAGCCAGAGGGTGTCTTGGGAAGGTGGTGGCCTTCCTGGGCATTTTTCCAATAGTGAGCTGACTGAGGGGGTGGCTGGGGCCCTTGAGTGGGCGGCGGGGGTCCATGGGCCAGTCAAACAGGCCGCTCTAAGCAGATTCTGCTGGGTGTGCCTCTGTCCTGGTGCTGAAATGACTTACTGATCCTCATTCCTTTCCTTTTGCTCCTTATGACGCTCTGATCCAATTCTCTCTCATGCCACGCATTTTCCCAGGTGCAGGATGCTGTGAAATGCCGAGTGGTGGACCGCCAGGAAGAAGGAAATGGAGATTCTGGGGGGTCGTTTCAGAACGGACATGCTCAGCTCATGGTAGGATAAAGTGCCTCTTGTTCCTCTGTTAATGAATGAAGAAAATGCAGTTTTTGGTAGTGAAGTTACAGGAAACCAGGCAGAGGGGTTCTTGGTAGTGGTACCCATACTTCAGAATGCCCTCCCATCAGATGTCAGGGAGTTAAACAGCAACTTCTAGAAGACATCTGAAGGCAGCCCAGTTTGGCAAAGTTTTTAATGTTTGATGTTTTATTATGCTTTTATATTTGTCTAAAGCCACGCAGGGTGGCTGGGGCAACACAGTCAAGTGGGCAGAGCGCAAATAATAAAATTATTATTATTATTATTATTATTATCATTACAAGGGCGGTGCCACTTTCAAAGTCATGGAGTCCCGCGTTGACACCACATATCTGTGAGGTCAGCTCCAGACAGCCTGTTTATTTCCATTCATCCCCATTCGCTTGCACCAAGTTTCCCCATAGGTTAGGTGATTAAATAATGCTTTATATATTTTATTTATGGAAATTTACCAGCTGCTTTATATTTTGAAAGGTTAAAACAACATCACAGCTGTGCAGAAAACCTCGCACCGGCTGTCAGTCCAATATTAAATTAGGTTTCAGGTATTATTAGTAGTATCCAAAGTTTTAAATGGCCTAGGATGAGGTGATCTGAAAGACCACCTCGTCCCTTGTACACACAGGACAGATCACTTGCGATCATCAGGAAGAACTCTCCTAACAGTCCCAGAGTTATCCCATATTAGTTTAGGTCTCTAGGCAAACCTAGGACTTTAGCGTAGTGGCAACAGTAACTTGGGACACTGTTCCTATGGGAATCAGACAGGCACCTATAATCCTGATGTCACCTGCTGAAAATGTACGTATTTCAACCAAGAGTTTTTAGAGAATGAATTGGATTCTGCATTAGTCATTTATTAGGTGGCTTCTATAGTTTCATTGTACACCACCTTGATTCTTTTTTTAAATAATAAAAATTATTTAATGAAAAAGAGGAATGAAACAAGGGGAGCTTTTCTAGTCTTATAAATTAGCAGGACTTGGGGGGGGGGATGTCTCTTGATTTCCACAGAATATTCCACTTTTCTGCCCAGTTAGCTCTTGCACAGCCACAAGATCATAGAATCATAGAATCCTAGAGTTGGAAGAGACCACCAGGGCCATCGAGTCCAAGCCCCTGCCAAGCAGGAAACACCATCAGAGCACTCCTGACATATGGTTGTCAAGCCTCTGCTTAAAGACCTCCAAAGAAGGAGACTCCACCACACTCCTTGGCAGCAAATTCCACTGTCAAACAGCTCTTACTGGCAGGAAGTTCTTCCTAATGTTTAGGTGGAATCTTCTTTCTTGTAGTTTGGATCCATTGCTCCGTGTCCGCTTCTCTGGAGCAGCAGAAAACAACCTTTCTCCCTCCTCTATGTGACATCCTTTTATATATTTGAACATGGCTATCATATCACCCCTTAACCTCCTCTTCTCCAGGCTAAACATGCCCAGCTCCCTTAGCCGTTCCTCATAAGGCATCTTTTGAGAATTCATACTTGTAAGAAGTTGTCTTGTGCTGAGTCAGACCATTGTTCCATTTTGCTCAGGCCTTTCTCCAATCACTAGCTTGAACTGAATGTGCATTGAATGTGCATCTGGATTCAGATTCTGCTTTTTCCGATCTGTTGCATATCTGAATGAGTCTCTGACCCGCCAACTGGCTTGCAGAAGAGTCTTGGCATGCAATTTTCTCCTCCTGCTGATATGCGCAAGAATATGCACAAGCAGCTACCAGTTTCCACCCCACACACATAAAAGAAAGCAAATTAGACAGGATCAGATGTGAAGAAGGACTGGCATAATTGTCTTCATCCCTATAATATGTTGGTTCCTGTCAAAGGCAGCATTCACCCAGCTTTCCTCCATTTCCCCAACATTTCTCTAACTCTTAATTTCCATATTATATTTGAGCTTTCATGCGACATAAAAGCCGCTTCCAGAAACTTAATGGAATATAGTGCATGTTTAGTGCTAATTTCTGTGTTAGGTGATTCCAGAAACTGCAGCTCACTTAGCCCAGTAACAATTATTATTATTATTATTAAAATTTATACACTACCCTTCATCCAAGGATCAATGGAAGGTTGACAATATAAAAACACAACAATACACACCACAGTAACAAACAGAAACCCGTACCATTTAAAACAGATTGTTTATTTGGCCAAAGGCCTGGGAGAAGCTTCACATCGCCAAAAGTTGGGAGACTTGTGTGCGAGTCTGACCCTGCACAAGACATACCGAAATCTGCCTTTTGTTCGACGTTGCGTTTCAAGAAACAAAGAGCCATTTCTGATTTAACGAAACCTTCCCCGCCTAACTCAGTTGGAAATTGTCCGTTGACCAGGCTGATAGCTCGGAATGGTTTCAGATACAGATCTAAATGAAAAATCTGATTATGGTTACGCATTCAGACCATCATCTGCGCCCATCAAAGACTGGAGCAAACTGTGGGAGTGAATTGACAAAAAGCCACAGTTCCATAACACCAGAGGTGCTGCAGTGTGAAAGGAACATTAGACAACGGGGCAGAAGTGGACAATGGCAAATTATAATCAAGAAGACAATATTGCCCATGTCTGAATACACCTGAACACCTTCACCTCTCAATAACCCCCCTTTTGTCCACGCCAGGGTCTCGTTGTTGTGACTCTTTGCTTGCTAGTTCTGGAAATGGGCCAGAAATGCTGAATTTGAGGCCCTCTTTCCTCTGCCACCCCATAACCACCACCCCTCCCCTCTGCCTTGTTGACCACCGCCCTCTCCTGTTTTCTCTGTCTTCCAGACTGATTTCGAGAAAGACGTGGATATGGCTTGTAGATCAGGTGAGCACATCACAGGTGAGAAATCAACAAGTGACCTGGTTTGGGGATTGAGCTTGACCTTAATTTCCTTTTCTTTCTTATGATATATATCCTTGCTGTCTGTTTGTGTCAAAAATTGCATTGCGTCTGGTCTGTGTGTCTGAGCTGCTCCTGACCGTTCCTGCCCCTCAAGAGCTCCTGCCTCCTCCCATCTCCTGTAGGCTAACTCTCCTCCACTGCCTTCCTATATGCTTGGGGCTTGGCTGAGGTCAACAGCAACCTCCATAGGGACAGGCTTTTGGAAGGGGCATACATAGAGGAAGAAGAGACCTAGGCCCAAACTGGACACATTGGTGGCAGCCAGGCTGACTTAATCCCATGACTGCACCATTCGCATCTAGAGCCAGGATGGCATGGGAGGGTCTAATTGCGTGACCAGCCCCCCTCCCCCAGTGAAAATAATGACACAATTATTAAGGTTAATGGGCTAAATAAGGCCACAACTTTACTGGTTACAGGTGATGAGTGGTATTGGCTTAGGCATTGATCCTAACCAACTATATCTGACTCCAGCCCGTCCGCTTGAAGTCCGGGAAGGGTTAACCACCAGTAGGGGGAGTCCTGCTGATGCACATCATCTAGGAACTCCCCCGGGGTCACTGCTAGGGTGCATGCCTTAGGCCCTCACCTCCATAGGCTTCGGACGGGGCCACCCCCCTGGAATCCTTTATCAGACTACCCTTTAATATGCGGGGCAGGTGATGGCGTTACTGCCCATCTTCCATCTACAGAGCAATACCAATGCCTAACCGCCAATAGCAATAAAGTTGTGACAATTTGCTACGAGGTGGGCGAAAACCAAGTGGCCGGTGCCAATTTGCCACGTGGAAAAATTCCTACCAGGCCCCTCAACGGTGACCAACCGAGGTCCACAGCAAAGTCAAGAAATGAAAACCTTATAGGGCAGGAGGGTGGGAAAAGCAGGAACAGCTGGCAGGCGAGAAAAGAGGGAGAGCCCTGGCCATGTCCTGGTTTAAATAAGGCAGGCCACACCCCCAGAGCCAGCCGATTGGCTGGCCAGGGGGTGACGCAGCCGGGAATCCTCCCAATCGCACAGGGGCTAGGTTCCAGCCACCGCGTCCATGGTGGGGCCATGAAGCTCTACTCTACCTCCTTTGAAGGGCGGAAGTGGCTTTCCTACATCGAAAGGGACTCCAGCATTGATGAGGAGCTGAGACCCTCTTCATGCCCTGTTCCTTCAAGCACTTTCCAATGGGAAAAGTGCCTGGAGGTTAGGGGGCATCGGGAGAGGGGCAGAAGATTCAGGTTCCCTCCTCTCTGTGCCCCTTCTCATATTAAAAAAAAATAGACTCACTTTATACTTGAATGAAAATGACTGTCTTTATTTTTCACAGTTAGGTCAGCCCTTGGCAGTTTCTATTATTATTATTATTTGGCAGATCTTTATTTATTTAGTTTTTCCCTGCTATTCTGGCTTCCAGGGTGGCTTGATTGTTCAAAACAAGACAGAGCCTATCCGGCAGTTTTACAATCTAAAAGAAGCAAAAAACAAAAAACCACGATATAAGAGGGAAAAGGAACAGGGAGGGAAGAGGAAAACCAAAACTCCGGCACCAGTTTCTAAACTGTTGTTCCTATAATGACTTATATTATTATTATTTATTTAATTATTTATTTATTATCCTTTGGAGTGACATTAAGAACTGCACTCCCAACACTGGTTCCCACAACCATTTTTGACGCATGATAACATCCACATGAATTGGCTTTTCGTTGGGGCATAGCGGATTTGGGTACAGCAGTTTAATCATTGTGTGGGTACTTTTGCCAACTTCCCCAATTGCAGTTCAATGGTGGAAAACATTTCAGAAAATGTGTTGAAGCAGGCAGTGACGAGTCCTGATCTGGGCTCCAATTTCTTTCTTTCATTTTCTTTCTTTCTTTCTTTCTTTCTTTCTTTCTTTCTTTCTTTCTTTCTTTCTTTCTTTCTTTTTCATAAAATTTTTACACTGCTTGATTGTAAAGCGGTGGGAGGGACCCTCAACATGGTTTTAAAAAAAGATAACAATAAAATTACCAATAAGGAAAAATAACAATGATTTTAAAAAGGGGATCTGCTTTTAACCTACCCAGGGGGTCTGTAGCACCATTCACATAACAAAAACCACCACAACAGATATCAAAATTTTCCAAAGTAGGGAGTCTGTGGCTTTGCTTTTGGGGAAAAAAATAGGGGATCCACACTAGTCAGCAAACTGGGAATCACTGATTTAAGACATTTGAAAAGTGGATGTTTAAATTAGGACATTTAGTGATTTTTCAGGATCCTCTCATATTGGATTTCTTCCTCTAGACCTTCCCTGTTCTGGGAGAGGTGATGGGTGAGCTTATTCCTCCAGCATCCTCTGTCCCCTCCGCTTCTCCCTTGCTCTTACCCACATCCTTTGGGAATTGATCTCCCCAGCCCTGCAGACTTGCCTGGGTCTCCAACCTTTTCCCACCCCTCACCCTGCTTAAATAGACCCGGCGCTGCATCCGTTGCAACTGAGAACTCTCTCAAGAATGCCCTGTGCTGCCTCAACCCGCCCTTAAATGCTCTGCTCTCCTCCTGCATCCCGGAATCACCAGGGGAAGGGGTAAAATAAAACCTTAAAAAAAAACCTTTGACACTTCTTGGGATTTCCTTAAAGATCCTGGACAACCCCAGCTGCCTTCGACCCTGCGTAGAATTCCAATCTTCCAAACCAGGATCTCTTCTTAAGGCTGAGAATTAATTGCTGTCTGCACCTCTATGATCATTTCTGTATTTTCCTTCTTGGATTTGTCCCCCCCCCCCTTCCTTTCCAGGCTTCTCTTTTTTTCTGTCTGTTTATATCATGCTCTTTCTTGTAGCCGATTCTTGTTTGCCAACAGGTGTGCTCTTACCTGATGTGGAGGAGATGGAGACAGTCCCATCTCCCGGGTGAGAGGACAGATTTGCCCCTGTTTCCTGACTCCATACAGTATAAATTTATGGGAACACACAAAACACTAGGCAATGTTAAAATGCAACGTGTGGAGCTATTCCTCTCATTGTTTCGTTCATCTCTGCCTTCCATTCATCCATTTCCATGCACAAACTTAATCAATCCTTCCTCATCCTGTCTATCTGCCCTTCCCCTCATCTCATTTTCCCTTTTTATTTGTTGTCTAGCTTCTTATCAAGATAATAAATAATTTATTATTTATACCCCGCCCATCTGGCTGGGTTTCCCCAGCCACTCTGGGTGGCTTCCAACAAAATATTAAAATGCAGTAGTCTATTAAACATTAAAAGCTTCCCTAAACAGGGCTGCCTTCAGATATCTTCTAAAAGTCTGGTAGTTGTTTTTCTCTTTGACATCTGAAGGGAGGGCGTTCCACAGGGCGGGTGCCACTACCGAGAAGGCCCTCTTCCTGGTTCCCTGTAACTTGGCTTCTCGCAGTGAGGGAACCACCAGAAGGCCCTCAGAGCTGGACTTCAGCGTCCGGGCAGAACGATGGGGGTGGAGACACACCTTCAGATATACTGGACTGAGGCTGTTTAGGGCTTTAAAGGTCAGCACCAACACTTTGAATTGTGCTTGGAAACGTACTGGGAGCCAATGTAGGTCTTTCAAGACCGGTGTTATATGGTCTTGGGGGCCGCTCCCAGTCACCAGTCTAGCTGCCGCATTCTGGATTAGTTGTGGTTCCTGGGTCACCTTCAAAGGTAGCCCCACGTAGAGTGTATTGCAGTAGTCCAAGCTTCCCTGCTGGGATTTGAAACTAGAGATGGAAGAGGAAATCATCTTAGTTGGATTTGTATATGGATTCTGGGAGATTCGACCTGAATAAGTCCCCCCCCCCCCGACTTCAGGCTGCCTCTTGCCGTGAGTCCTTGCCTAGCTCTAATACATTTTTGCATCTTTCTTTTCTTTTCTTTTGAATCCCAAATTATTATATGCAAAAACACAAATTTTGTATGCATATAATGCATCTGTCTGCCTTGTCAGGAAGAATGTACCTTTTGGAGTGAAGTCAAAGCATTAGAGTGTTACAGCTCCTTCTGTGGTTGCAGAGACCAATACAGGAGAGACATGTGTGTGTGTGTGTGTGTGTATATATATATATATATATATATATATATATATATATATATATGCATGATATATATAAAAGAGCCATGCTCTTAGGAAAGACAGGGAGCCAATGTAGGTCTTTCAAGACCGGTGTTATGTGGTCTCGGCGGCCGCTCCCAGTCCCCAGTCTAGCTGCCACATTCTGGATTAGTTGTAGTTTCCGGGTCACCTTCAAAGGTAGCCCCACGTAGAGCGCATTGCAGTAGTCCAAGCGGGAGATAAGCAGAGCATGCACCACTCTGGTGAGGCAGTCTGCGGGGAGGTAGGGTCTCAGCCTGAGTACCAGATGGAGCTGGTAAACAGCTGCCCTGGACACAGAACTGACCTGTGCCTCCATGGACAGCTGTAAGTCCAAAATGACTCCCAGGCTGCACACCTGGTCCTTCATGGGCACAGTTACCCCATTCAGGACCAGGGAGGCTGTCCTTCTGGTTGAACGCCAACACCAGATTCGCTCCATGGCGCATCAGACTCTTGCCATCCTTACCCTGCCAGCTTGTGTTACAAATGCTTGTGTCCTTGCTGGCGGGCAGAGTCCGTGCCCATCGACAAGAGCCAGCTTGCTGGAGAGTGAGCTGCAGCCCATCACTCCTGTTTCAAACAGGGGACTATTTATCGCCTTCTCTTTTCAGCTTCAAGGTTTCAAAAGGGAGTGTGAGCTCCCACAAATTATCCCAGTGCCAACTTGCCCATAGGCAGATTCTCATATTGCTTTTCCTTTTGGCATATCCATATGATGCCCTTCAATCAAACATGACGCTTCCCTCTCTGCTGATGTCTTCTCACCTCTCCCTCTTCCTGGCTTCTTTCCCCTCCCTGTCTTCATTTATTTCCTCTCTCTGTGGTGTCTCTTTTTATCCGTCTGATCTCTCCCAGCGCCGACAATCTTAACCTTAACAAAACCAAAGGCATCCAACAAACGGAAGGACGGCCCTTGCTCCATTTTACACCCCTAACTCTCCAGAGCAACTGTTCTATAATATTTTAAACAAGCAGCGGATGTTTTCTAAGCACTACAGAGATGTTAAAAGATCAGGCAGGCCCTCACAACCTAATAGACATGGCACAAAAGGAAAGGTAAACGTGGAGGGAAGAGGAAAGCAAGCACTGTGACACACACACAAACGCATATCCTGCGAAGCATCCCTTGAGTTGTCTAAATGCCTGAGTGATACTTGGAAAAACAGCTAAATGCCTCCATCTTTCCTTGCAAGACGTCTGCTGTTTCATAGAAAACTCCAGAGAGTTCAGTCACCCCCCACATGATCTTCATCTAAGATCCGAGATCTGGGAAATTCATTTCCATGTCCATTAGATATCATAATTCCTCCCCCAGTTGTCACGTTTGAGTACCACAGTTCTCTTACCCAATTGGGTTTGCCACACCCCAGGATGTCCAGATGTCTTAGACCAACCAGCCTTCCCCAAGCTGGTGCCCACATTTAGAATCAGAGTTGTAGTCCATATCATCTAACGGGTGCCAGGCAAGGAAACCCATCTCACAAAGGCTTGGGTCATTGTTTCTGCTGGCTTGCCCTTGAATTTTGCTGGCTTAGCAAGCTCAAGGCCCCACAGCAGACCAATTAAATCCCAACAACCTGCTGTTGTGTTTTACAACCACCCAGCAACAACAAAACGCTCCAGCCCTTAGTCAGGAATTGTTTGAATGAAGCCCCCAAGCCCATATTTGTTGGTCTTTTATTTTCCCCTGTTCTTCAGGGAGGAATAGGTAAAGCAGCTGTTCAGCTGATATGCTGGGTAAGTATTTGGTTCCATGACTCTGGGGTGTATCATAGAAGCCAACCGTGACTTCTTAACCCTCTTTTCCTTGCAGCTGAGAGTTGGCTGAGCAATAGCAATATATCGGTTACTTATATCTGTGGTGCATATGTGTGTTTGCATGTGATGTTCTCCATCTCATTCAGAATTTGGCTCTTATAAGCGCTGAAGCTGCTCTTTTGGTCTGAAAGCATCCAGAGGATATTCTGTATCTAATCTCTCAAATAGGGAAGGGACAAAAATACACTTTATTATTTACTTTATGTATACATTACTTGATTTTTTTTTTAAAAAAAGGAAAATCAAAGCAGTTACAATAAAAATAAAACAATAAAATTTTCAGTAAAAACAGTCAATAACAACAATCTTAAGCATTCAGGGGGAAAAATAAAATCAGCAATAAACTCAAAGGAGTTTAAAACAGACATCAGCATTTTGGATATCTGGGTAGACATGTCTAAACAAAAATGAGTTTAGCAGGCTCCAAAAAGAAATCAAGAGGCAGGGAGTTCCAAAGTGTAGATGCTGCAACACTAAAAGTTTGAGTTCTTACAAATGCAGAATGAGCTTTATTCGGCACCTGTAAGAGTGCTAGTTCTGCAGACTGAAGCCATCAATCAAGCATAATTGGGGAAAGGTGATCTCATGGGTAAACTGATCCCAAGTTGTTAAGGGCTTTATATGCTAGTAATAACATGCTGAACTTGGCCCAGTAGCAAACTGGGAACCGGGGCCAAGGAGTCTGAGCAAAGGTGTCCTGTCTGCATGGCACCAAGGTCAAGGATAAAATCAATCAAACATTTTAAACCAATATGGGTAACTAGGTTATATACCCTTACCAGCAGAAATACAATGTTTGCATCATGAATCAAACACAGTGAATTAAATACGGGATCTCTAGAGGACATATGAATCATATTTATTTATTTACTGACATGTATAATCCAGTCCGAGAAGCTTGTGGATTAATTTTAAACATAACCAGGCAAATTAGAAACAGGCCATTCATTTCTTCATCCATTGTCTTCACATAATGAATGAATGGGAGACAAAAAAAATCATTCAGTAGCTGTTGAAAGCGAAGCCACTAAATCTAGAACAAGAATGAAACTCTAATTCCCCTTTAAAATGTGTTGCAGGGGGGCGGTTATTGACTTGTTTTTGTTCCTATTTTGGTTATGTATGTTGTGTTTTTATATTGAGATTTTATGTTGTAACTGCCCTGAGACCTGCGAGTATAGGGCGGTATACTAATTTAATAAATGATGATGATGATGATGATGATGATAAAATAAAAAACCCCTTTAGGAGCCTGTGTTCTGGAGATGGGTTGGGACATCCGTGGGTGGTGAGGTGATGGTGAGAGTCATTTTTGTTGTGTAGCAAGACACGTCCAGTTCCATCGGTTACTGATGCTTTGCCTCTTTCGCCGACCCATTAGTGCTAAACAAAGACATCACCACTTGCCGCACCATGACCATCACGGGGACTCTGAAACGCCCGTCCCTGCAGGATGAGGAGAAGCTGAAGCTGAACCACCAGAAGGGATCGTCCAACTTCAACAGTCTTCCAGCCAACGTCTCCAAGATGCACCTCCAAGGCTCCCCGCACTACCTGGGCGCCATCAACCTCAACGACTTCAGCAATCACACCCTCACTCTGAAGAAGGACAAGAGCCAGCCTCCCAAGTCCATCTACATCTGCGACGGGGACATCTTCAAGAAGCTGGACTCAGAACTCTCTCGGGCGCAGGACCAAGCCATAGACACCAGCTACGTCATCCTGCCCTCCAACACCGCCACCTTGAGGCCGAAGCCTCCGCCGCCTCCGCCGCCCCCCAAAGACGATACGAAATACAGCATCAACATTGACCAGATGCCCCAGACGAGGCTCATCCACCTCAGTATGGCCACTGACCCAGGTTTCGTTGTCAAGAGCCCTCCAAGGGAGCCTGTGGTCATGGGCTGTGGGGAGGCTCAGGCTTCGCCAATGTTGCAGCAGCAGCAGCAGCAACACCAGCTGTCACCTCCGATGGTTAACAAGTCTGGTGACTCACAGATGCCAAACAGCTTGTGTGACACGGGCGAGTCTGGCAACTCTGGCATGGTGTCCAAGAGTGAGACGGTTTCCACCCTTTCCATGAGCTCCCTTGAGGTATGTGCCTGGGTGGTAGCTATGTGATATTGCACACATTTTGCACGGAGAACATCGTAGGTTCCTTGGCATCTCCGGTTGGAAAGGACCTCGGGTCCCTTGGCTGAAGAAGACCAAGCTGTCCCCAAGAACTTGAAAAAGAACCAGTCGTATTGATACAATAGGGGGTTAAATTGACTGGCCGGAGTAAGGTTGGGGGGAGATAACAGAGGTATATTGTCACTGAAAGTCTGCTCAATATTGATTCACTGGCTCCCAGTACGTTTCTGAGCACAATTCAAAGTGTTGGTGCTGACCTTTAAAGCCCTAAATGGCCTCAGCCCAGTATACCTGAAGGAGCGTCTCCACCTCCATCGTTCTGCCCGGTCCAGCGCCGAGGGCCTTCTGATGATTCCCTCGCTGCGAGAAGCCAAGTTACAGAGAACCAGGCAGAGGGCCTTCTCGGTAGTGGCACCCGCCCTGTGGAACGCCCTCCTACCAGATGTCAAATTGAAAAATAACTACCAAACAGCCCTGTTTAGGGAAGCTTTTAATGTTTAATAGGTTATTGTATTTTAGTGTTTTTTTCGAAGCCGCCCAGAGTGGCTGGGGGGACCCAGCCAGATGGGTGGGGTATAAATAATTTATTATTATTATTATTATTATTATTATTATTATTATTATTATTATTATTATTCAGAGTAGATTTCAATGTATAGTTAGCAGAGTAAAAACTTACACAGGTTACAGGGTTTCCCAAAAATAGACCAGAGGCATTTCATCCAGCAGAGCTTTACTGCTACTGAAGGCATATGAGCAGAATGGTCAAAAATCCAATACATTCAAGATTGGCCCTGCCCACAAGAAATCCAGTTGCAGCAGACTTAACAATAACTTATAACTGGAGAGACCTGTCAGGAGTAAGCCTGGACCATTGGTACCAAATAGTATGGGAAACAGCCTTACTAGAAAAATTAACCAATAAACTGAAACTGACACGGGGACAAATAGAAGAAGACGCCTTCACCCCGGTATGGCTCCACTTTATCACATACACAGCCCAATAAGACAATGACAAAAATCAACCAACAGCATACAAATCGATATGGCTAACCTGATCCAAAACACACACACACCCCACTCACACATGAAAACAAAGACCACCACAGCCAGCCACAAATGAACAACCACACCTCAGGCCAACCCCAACCTCTCTCACCACCAAAGGAACACAAGTGAACAGCAAAGAACCTGCACAAGCAACGCTGACACAAAACCCCACATATATTAAGTAAAATAGAAACATCGCCACCCGACCTCATCCCCACTCATCTTTCCCCCTTTTCTTCCTAATGTCTCAAGAAATGAAACTGATCTGTAAAAAATGGGGGGTGGGGTGGAGAGATTGCATATACTTTTGTAAACCAAGAATATCTTTAATAAAAAGACATTATTAAAAAAAAAACACAAAACAAAAACTTCTTCAGTGTGAAGAAGTGTGCATGCACACGAAAGCTCATACCAAGAACTAACTTAGTTGGTCTTTAAGGTGCTACTGGAAGGAATTTTCTTTTGTTTTGACTATGGCAGACCAACACGGCTACCTATCTGTAACCAAAAAAAACCACAATTACTTATAATAAGTCTAAAACTGAACACTATATACAGAACACCACACCAGCTGGAAAAGAGATAGAAAGAGAGAAAATGAAACCCAGGCTCCTTCTGGCCTCACTATTATAGTCAGCATGACCTTGACAGAAGAGATAACAGGACCACTTTAAGCCAGCTGTACTCAGCTTCTCTGAAGGAATAACCCAAACATCATGAAGTTTCTGCTTGTTCCTTTCACACAGAGAAGCTTCCAGAACCTTCTTGAACTAAGTAGAATAGGAAAGATCTCTACACATCAGATCAAACCTTTCTGCACTAAGAAATGCAAACTGGCCTGTATAAAACTAATCAGAGAGAGGGATGGTTTTCATAAAACGGGTGAAAAGTTGCTCCAACTTTCTAAACAACTGAGTAGGACTATCTAGACAAAAATGTTTTTAAAGCATGCAGCCTGCCTGATATCAAAAGGCAGAGAGTTCCCAAGTGTAGTTCTGCCACACTAAAATGTGAAATTCACATTATGTAGCCCCTGTAACTGTGCCAGATCAAAGCGGTTGATATGGGGTCAGGTGATCTCGTCGGTAAAGTGGTCCAGGTCCCAGATTGTTAACCGATCCCAAATTATTAGTGATGGGATCGTGTCCTCCACTGCTCCTCTGAGCAGCAGGCTAATGTGGCAGAGCACACATACAGCTCTGTTTTTTCAGCAGAGTAGAATGGCTAGGGGGTTCATCCAGCACCTGAGGCCGTTGCCTCACTTTGCCAAATGGTAGGACCACCCCTGGACCAGGGAATGTGTCACCTCTGTCCAGTGGGACTGAAGATGCACACAGTCAGATGAGACCCCGCACGGCTGCCACGATTGCGGCCATTGCTGCAAATTGTGTACACAAAGTGCCTCTTTGCATGGTGCTTTCTCCAGGAGAAATATCGCCCCCCCAAAAAATTGATAGCCAAAAAAAAAATAAATGTCAATTTCATTGGGGTGGTATCACCCTACTGCTAATCTGTCTTTCTCTTTCAATCCCCAGAGACGGAAATCCCGGTATGCAGAGCTAGATTTTGAGGTGAGTATTTCCCTATTTACATAATGGACAGTGGTACCTCTGGTTGCGAACAGGATCCGTCCTGGAGCCCCGTTCGCAACCTGAACAGAATGCAACCCACGTCTGTGCATCTGCGGGTTGTAATTCGCGGCTTCTATGCATGCACGTGACATCATTTTGCACGTCTGTGCATGCACGAGAGGCAAAACCCTTTCCGGTACTTCCAGGTCATCACGGGGCGCAACCTGAAAAGACGTAACCTGCAGCGTTCGCAACCCGAGGTATGACTGTATACCAAATTGGTTGTCCTAACACCAAAAATGTCTGGAGTCATTGCCTGAGTCCCGAGAACCCATGAATCAGTTTGTGTCATATTCAGGGCTATTTTCTTCAGCCAGAACTCCCTGGAACTCAGTTCCAGCACCTCTCAGGTGGGCGCCATTGCCATTATAAGAGAATGAGGGAGGCATTCTTAGTGAGTTCTGGCACCTCTTTTTTCTAGGAAAAAAAGCACTGCGTATTCCCCATAACAAGGGGTAATTTTCTCCACTGGAATGTACAGCGATGCAAATGTATGCCTAATTTCATCCATGGGCAGTGCACAGAGAATTTCTGGTAGCCAGGCATCGAAGCAAATGTCCAGCAACTGTAGCCCAGAGTGTTGCATAGGGCACCTCTCTGAGTAGGTATAGCATAAACTGAAAGAATGAAGTGGTTCTCTTTGGATGAAAAATCCTATATACAAACAGCAACCTCATTCTCCATATATAGCCCAAACCCGACCATCCGCTCTCATGAGGATGGTGTTAAGAGGCTTGGAGAACCCCAAGGTTTGCAAAAGTACAAAAAGGGGTGAACCCACCAAATGGAACCCCCCTGCAAACAGACATCCTGCGTTCTGAGAGCAATGATCATTCTCAGTACTCATTGGGCCATTTGGGGGGGGGGGTTCAGTCCTGCATTTTTACTTGGCCAGGACTAAAGATGGGGGAGAAATTCAATCTAGTTCACGTTTAAAGGCAAACCTACCTAATTGGCAGTTTCCAAAACAATTAACACGTCTCTGAATTTTGCAGTGGAGTTCCAGTGTGTTCAGAAATGCACTCCACTTCCCAGTGGGGAGGAGTTGCGGTGGAGTTGCAGTGGACCTGCATCACCCAGAGGTTACCAGCCCCATTTAAACTTAAGCTCAAGCCAGAGAGCTTCTCTTGGCTCGCTTCCTCAATCTCCCGCCCACCTTCCCTATTTTCAGGTTTTGACATTGGCCTTCTTAGGGACCTTGGTTGGTCACCGTTGAGGGGCCTGGTAGGAGTTTTTCCACTTGGCAAATTGGCATGGGCCATTTGGTTTTCGGCTACCTCCTAGCAATCGTCACAACTTTGTAAGGTTTGGTGGTTGGTTGATATGATGGGGGAGGGGAGGTGTGGACATCCCCTGCCCCTCTAAGCTTAAGGGTATTCTGTTAAATAAATCTGGGGGTGTGGATCTTGTCCAAAGCCCGAGGTGGAGCTAGGGCCATGCCACAACCCCGTCGGGAACCCAGGGGGAGCTCGAATTGGTTTGCATTGACGGGGCTCCTCCTACCAGTGGTTGACCCTTACAGGACTCCCTGCGTGACAGGCAGGAGTCAGATATATTTGGGTCAATTCCAATGCCTAAGCCAATACCGCTCACATTCTGTAACCGATAAAGTTGTGGCCTAAATTTGCCCAATAACCATTAACCTAATATCCGTATCCTTGTGTCTTATTCATCAACAAGGGGGTGCTTTCGGGGTCTCGACATGCAAATGCTCACACTAGGATCTAGTATGCATCAAAGTCCATGCATTTGAGAAAATAGCATACAGAAATTGCACTGTTCCAGGTGCCACATAATACTCATTCCATACTTGTAAGAAATCAATCTTTTACTATGGTAGAACACACACTTTGGAACTCCCTGCCTATTGATACACCAGGCAAACGCCTTTTCTGTTCTCTTTGTGGTGCTTGCTTAAAATGTTTTTGTTTGGCGACCCTGTCCACAAATGTAGCAGGCCGGCATGTGTATTAATCCTTTTGCTTTCTGTTGAGTTTAGTCATCTTTTTTTATTTCTTTAAAAGCTCATTTAATTATGTTACAAATGTTTTAGATACCTCTTTTTAGCCTTTTTATTGATCATCTTAACATGTTTTTAAAAACTGTAAACCACTTAGAAGTTTTATAATAACCAAGCAGTTTATAAGTGTAAATCAGTAAATTTATATTAGGGAAAACTGCACCCAAAAATAACTATATTAAGAAAGACTTGCACTAAAACACTGAATAATTTTCGTCATATATAGATATAATAAAGTGATATAGAAATGTGGAGAAATGAGGACTAGAACAATGAGAAACTGGGGAAGATTCACCCATTCCTAATTAGGTTTAATTGATCTCACAATTCCTGCCTGAGGCTTTGATGGACCTGGGATATCCTGACCTGTTTCTCTCTCGTCCATTGCAGAAAATCATGCACACGAGAAAACGTCACCAAGACATGTTCCAGGACTTGAACCGAAAGCTGCAGCATGCAGAGAAAGAGAAGGAGTCCCCAACAGCAGACAGCAAGGTGAGTTCTGGCCCAGTTTCCTGAAAACTCCATCCTTGGGGACCTAATTTATTTGGGGGTCTGCAAACAAAGGATCTGGGAAATTCCAAAAACCATAATTTTGCACCTGTGGGCAAAACCCCTCTACCTTTAATCTGACCCACCCATGTGAGGATATTTGCAGTTTGAAAATCTGTTTTCAATAAGTTTTATTCTTCATTTGACTGGAGAAAAGCTTAAATGACTTCAATTTTTCTCTGACTCCCTGCTCCTGTGTCTTCTAGATAAAGGGCTGCCATACGTCCTGGTTTTCCTGGACATGTCTGGGAATCGCTGGCCAAAATGGTGTCCAGGCGGATTTTTGCCAAATGATGGGTGATTCCCAGCCCATAAATTTTCCCCATAAACTGTTCAGCTGGAAGTTCTTTCTGGAGAAACTTCAGCCTGTCCTTTGTCAATTCTACTTCCCAATACTATCGATCTTGGATGACGACGTCATTCCTAAATCTCAGGCTCCACCCACCTGCTGAACCTCAAGGGGGGCAGAGATAATGATCTGGCCCCCAAGCAGAGTTCCTGGCCTACAGCACTTCCTGTGCTTTAGTAGACCACACAGATGCAGGACTAAGCTCAAGAGTAACACTATATCATACTTTGCGCTACACCTGTGCAAAATAATAATAATTTTCCATGATTGAGCTAAGCAGCAGGGGAGATTTGAGAAGTTTCTGCATGAAGAATCACTTCTTGCAGATACATCCTGGTTATTTATCCATGATCATCTTTGTTTATTCTGGATTAATTAAGGCAGGATGAATCAGAAATCAATACCAGCTTCTAGTTCAACAAAAACATTTCTTTTTCACCAGGGCTTTGGCTCTGAATTATCTACAGCATTTTTGTTTTCATGGACGGGATATTTTAATGTAGGTTTTTTTAAAAAACAAACCCAATTGTCTTAGGTTGTTTTTAAAGCTGGTTTTAATGCATGTATATGTTTGCTCGCTTAAAATATTGTAAGTCTCTTTGAGTTGCCGTGGCAAAAAAAAGTGAGTAATAAATTTAATAAATAAAATAACTAGGGTATGTATAATCTCAAGAATGATTCTCCCCATGCTGCCTTTAGAAATTAAGAAGAACCGTAGTGCAGTGACAGAACACCTCTTCTATAGGCAGAATGACCCCCATTCAATCTCTGGCATACAAGCACAGATTCATAGAATTGTAGAATTGGAAAGGACCCTAAGGGTGATCTAATTCAACCCTTGCAATGCATGAATATCCAGGTATACCTGGAGGTGTAGCATCTCCAGGTGTAGATGGGAGAGACCATTGTCTGAAATCCTGGAGAGCCAGTCAGAGTACACAATATGAGCTTGATGGACCCAAAGGTCTGACTCAGTAGAAGGCAGCTTTCTGTGTTCCTACGGAGGCCCATACTGCAACACTGCTTGCCAGGATTTCAAGGGTTCCTTTTGCAGCTTCCTCTCCAGTTCTGCATGTTTCCTTTTCCCCATCAAGCACTATGGTTTTAAAGGGGAAATGCTCTGGAATGGTTATTTCACTGTTCTCCTGGGCACAGGAGGTGCACCCTTGTTCCTTGGTGTGCGCCAATTCAATTACGTTGATCAAAGAGGAGGGAAACACCCTGTTCTCTCTTGTGCACTCAGGCTATAAAACGATGGAGTGTTTCTTCGGGTGGAAGTGATAAAACTAACGCTAGCGTAAGTCTTACTTGCCTGTGTTTCCTTAATGAACCTCACAGAGACATCCTCCCCTCCAATCCTTGCCACGGCGCATGTCTTCAAACGCATTCTCCTACCCTTAAGTAAGCATCCGGTCCTCTCAGTCACGGGCCAAGCACCCCTCGAATGCTCCCTTGATCCTTCCGCTCCCGACATCGCACAGAAAAGAGGATTCATGCAACTCTCCCAATCCATTTCCCCCCGACATTGTTAGAGCCTTGACTGCATACCATACCTACTTGGCAACCCCCTTCTCTTGCCTTGCCAATGTCCAAAGATGTCCACTTCACCCATCTCAGAAGCATGTTTTATGGTTACGAAGCTTTTCCATCACCTTGGTTCCATGGCTACCCAGCGACTGTCCTGACAGCAGGTTCAGGACAGACATCGCCATTGAGAAGAAGAAAACCTCCCTTCTTCACACAACACATGGAGTCGTAGAATGGCAATAATAATAATTTATTATTTATACCCCGCCCATCTGGCTGGGCTTCCCCAGCCACTCTGGGTGGCTTCCAACAAAATATTAAAATACTGTAATACCTCAAACATTAAAAGCTTCCCTAAACAGGGCTGCCTTCAGATGTCTTCTAAAAGTCTGGTAGTTGGTGTTCTCTTTGACATCTGGTGGGAGGGTGTTCCACAGGGAGGGAACCACTACCGAGAAGGCCCTCTGCCGGGTTCCCTGTTACTGGCAAAGCTGGAAGGGACGCCAAGACTCTCCTAGTCCAATCCCCGGCCATGCAGTAATCGTGGCCACTGTCTAGAATTCACAAACATAAGACAAGAGTTAGTGAGAGGTCTTCAAGTTTGATGATTTCCAAAGAAGACTAGATTATTGTTGTTGTTGTTGTTGTTAAATTTTATTTATACCCCAACCTCCCCAGCCAAGACCGGGCTCAGGGTGGCTAACACCGGTATAAAAACAATTGATTGAAATACAACTTAAAAACAAGATTAAAATACAACATTAAAATGCAGCCTCATTTCAGTAGGAACTCAAATAAAAAATGTTTTTGGGGATGAAAAAGTCAAGTCTTCACCAAGGCCAGCTATCCAGACTGGTCCTACGTGGGCCAGAAAAAAGCCAGGGAAGTCCCTAAATAGGAGTTCCATCACAGAAGGAGAAAGGAAAAAGGAAGAGGGGAAGGGGATCAAGTTGATTCCAAGCCAAAGGCCAGGCGGAACAACTCTGTCTTACAGACCCTGCAGAAAGAAATCAGATCCTGCAGGGCCCTGGTCTCATGAGAGAGAGCGTTCCACCAGGCCGGGGCCAGTGTTGAAAAGGCCCTGGCTCTGGTTGAGGCTAATCTGACTTCCTTAGGGCCCGGGACCTCTAGGGTGTTGCTATTTATGGACCTTAAGATCCTCCGTGGGGCATAGCGGGAAAGGTGGTCCCGTAGGTACAAGGATCCTAGGCCGTGAAGATAGATAAATATTTGGAGAAGGATGGGGGCAGTTTGTCAGTGACTATTAGCCACGAACATTTATTTCATTAGAGGTTTCCTAGTGCTGTTTTTCACCCTAGCTTTTCAGCTCAAAAGGCCCCCAGAGCAGCTGCTTTGCAACAAGAAAAAAAAAATGTAACACAGTCCCTTGACGCAAAAGGAAAGAAGGAGGAGGAGGGTGGAGGAAGGGCAGCATTCCTGCTCAGAGGCAGTATTGCCACTGAATGCCAGCTGCTGGTGAGCAGTAACCAAACAATTAAACCCCTGTGTTGCAAACAATTATCAGTAATATCCAAAGCAACACGATGACCAAGTACAAGAATGCGATGTCAATATAAACCCTTTATATGATCTATGCAGAACATTAAACAGTATGAAATATATGAAATATGCACTCTCTGCAAACCCAAATAAATCTCTGAAAGTCACAAAATATGCACTCTTGATGGACTGCCTTGAAAACACAGAACCATACGACTTCTGTTTATTTGGTTCTATGTTTTCAAGAGAATCCATCAAGAGTGCATATTTTGTGACTTTCAAAGATAAGCTGCTGGTGAGCAGCAGAAGGATGGATCTCTTGATGTGCCCTTATTGTGGATTTTCATGGACCACTATTTGAGGCAGAGTGCTGTGCTCGAGAGACTAGGCTTTGCAGAAGGAAGATGTCACTGAGCATCCCTTTGAGGCTCAAAATATCTCTCACATGCTTCCTTAAGCACTTTGCTGAAGTTCTTTAGATCAGCCCTTCCTCTCCTGTGAACCAAGACTTGGGGAAAATGAGCTGGAAGTTGCTTTGCTACCAATAAGCAGGAGACCCTCCTGCAGAACTCACCCAGTCAGTAGAACGTCTTGCTTCTGAAGTCACATCACTGAGTGATGGAAGGGAGGTTCTCCTGCTCAGACTGGGTGATGCTTGAAGCCATCTGAGCTCAGCCTCTAACTATGCACTGTGAAGAGGAGGAAGGAATCTTTTGTTCACCTACCACCGGTATTCGCTTTGAAGGGGATAAAAGGAATATTCTCCCCATCTCTTTGGGGGGGAGGGTGGTGACTTTGATCCACGGCCTTGAGGAGGGACCGAATTCAGAACTGTTTCCAGTTCAGTGCAGCTGTCAATCTCCTGCTTTGAGCTGAAGCCTTTCATGGGCAAACGTGATACCTAGAATTTATCCAGAGAAGAGGTCTGCAAATGTGGCATTCATTTATTTCCTCAACACATTGCAGGGGCGGGAGGTTAAAATCCCTGGGGCTGTATTTCGTTTTTACCTCCTTTTTTAAAAAAATAATAATGAATGACTTAATTCAAATATTTAACATGTACAACATGGGCAATACTGGAAAACTATCAGCGCGTTTTAAAGGTGTGCTTTTTTTTGCACCACTTTGCATTTAAGTAAGACCTATTTCAATGTAATATAACTAATACAATCCATAAATACATAAAGACTATCTTTATAATAAAATAGGCTACAGTCAATAGCCCATCCAGTAAGAACAAATATTAAGTGATCGGAGGACAAATGGATAGAAAAAGGAAGCACAAAAAGATTTTTGTGCCATTCATCGCTTATTATGAACACCTTCTAGTTATATAGACCCACATTATGTACTGGAAGCACTTATTTTTTTACATTTCAGTGGCAACTCATTCTGTTGAATGTGTGTTTTCCAAGCCTTTCTTGTAGAAACCATTCCCACTACTCACACTGAACAACAGAAGACGCCATATGTTGGGTAAATTGTGGACCAAAGCATATATACGTACATATGTAAAACGGTAAAGGTACCACTGATTGTTAGGTCCAGTCGCGGATGACTCTGGGGTTGCGCACTCATCTCGCTCTATAGACCAAGGGAGCTGGAATTTGTCCACAGACAGCTTCTAGGTCATGTGGCCAGCATGACTAAGCCGCTTCTGGCGAACCAGAGCAGTGCACGGAAATGTCATTTACCATCCTGCCGGAGTGGTACCTATTTATCTACTTGCACTTTGATGTGCTTTCAACCTGCTAGGTTGGCAGGAGCAGGGACCAAGCAACGGGAGCTCACCCCTTCATGGGGATTCGAACCACTGACCTTCTGATTGGCAAGTCCTAGGCTCTGTGGTTTAACCCACAGCGACACCCACGTCCCTTATTAAACATAAATCAGGACAAAGAAACATGTCGTCTCTCCTTGCCATCTTCTCGGAGAGAGCGCCAAGAACAACAGCTATACAGAGCGGAGTTCCGCTTATGCCAGCAATCTGTGCTGGAATGTAAACAGATATGTGACATGCAACAATCCCATTTCTGCAGCAAAATGTGGAATGGAATCCAAACAGGTACCACTGTATTACTAGGGGCTCATGTTGCTCACCAACCCTGCAGATGCCCCACCCTATGCTAACCCCCCTCCTTTGAATTTCATCCCGACCCCATATTCCCACACAGCTCCTCCAGTGCCCCATCCCCTCACAGCATGGAAATTCTTACTTCCAAAGAACTAGTGGATAAGTTTTGTAACACAAAAGGAGGTTTATTCCCCCACCCCAGTGAGGTTTCATGAGTTTCCTTCAATTTCTGCTCAGCCATCACATATGTGCACCTTACTTCCATTCCCCCAGTGCTGTAACTGCCTGAATTGAATCCTGCCCTTCTTTTCACTCTCCAGTAACCCCTAATCTTTCCCATGGCAGATATTTCGCATGAAAAATCCCTTTGTGAATTGTAATAACGCTCTTGGTGAGGTTTCTACAGCGTGCTTTATTTAAGAGAATGATGCACCATTTTAAAAGCAAAATATCCCCCTTGGGTTTCGAACATGCTCTTTTGGGTAGCGTTATGGAAAGATCCTATTGTGCTTACATCTCTATAAATCACAGAACACCACTAAGTTTGTCTGGTGCCACCGAGCAAGGAGAAGTTTATCAGGTTTTTAAGAACGCTTCCTGTCAAATTACATGAGCCTTGGCCTTCCACAAGATGGCAGATAATTATAGCCGTGATCCCTCCCAGTTGATCCAGAATGATGAGATTTCCGATGGCATCAGGAACATGAATTGTCTGCCATTTTGTGGGATGAGCAGGGCTTGTGTACATTGCCAGGGGATCCCCATTTCTGACTCCTTCTACAAGTCATTGCAGCCAGTTCATTAGCATAAGTAACAAGGGGAAGGATGGCGAAATTAAGGGCCAAACTAGATGCGATTCCAACTGAGACATGATTGGAGCTCCCACTTTAAAAAATAAATAAATGCAAATAGCAGATGCAGTGGTAGAGCAGGAATAGGGAACATTTTTCAGGCTGAGGTTTACATTCCCTTGTGGGTTGTGGAAGTTTTTCGGGGAACTACATACAAGTGATTGGCGGAGACAAAGGAAAACTGTATTGCACAATGGATATGACTTTTACCTCTATACCTGTCAGGCTTCAGGGACTCAGCTTCCGCCCCACACCCCTTTGGCAGTAGATAAACAGAACAAAATGAAATGAGACTCTTACCAGTTAGAGATTTTAATGATCACAGCGAGAGAACAAAGAATCCATTCCTAGGAATGAAGGTGCTCCCAGTTAAAGATTCCACCCAATTCCCCCCTTGTCGCCCACATCACTACCGTATCTTGCAGCCTGATCTCACAGTCACCGAGCTTTCAGAGCTGCCACCTTGACCTTGGACTGATCAGATGGACACATTCCAGAGAGAGTGAGTCTGTTATCTCTCTCTCTTTCCCAGTTCTTCTCCTAGCTGTTCCCCACCCAGTTCTTCCCAACTTCTGCCTTTTCAACTATGTCCCTCTGCAAACCACTGTTCCAAATCTATACTGCCCCACTGCTCCTGGGAAGATTCAGGATCCTGCTCAGGAGCAGGGGGGGGGGGGCTTCCATCATTCCTCCTCACCACAGCCCTCCTCAACACGATCCCTGACAATACCGCAGGGTGCATTCTAGGTACCCAGAAGTTTCTGCAAACCTCTCCCGCCCACATCTCTTCACCCATCCAGACAAGAAGCATTATCGTAGCTCAAGGACACATTTCAGCCAGACCTGAGGGGAGTCCGGAGCAGGGCTGATGAGGGGGTGTGGTCTAGAGAGAGTTTCAAGGACTAAACAGGGAGGCGTGGAGGACCAGATTCAAGCACCAGGCTGAAGGGTCTCCATCCCTCTGGTAGGGCATTCATGGCCAAGGCCCAGTGCCAGAGAAGGAGGATTTATCATGCAATTACCCCAACCCAAATTGCTCCAAATAGACATGGCTTTTTGGTGAGGGCGGGGATGAATGCATGCACTGATGTTGGCACTACAAATGCATATTCTTTAGTAAAGGAAGGGAAAGGGGAAAATACCTTCTCAAAGATATTGACTGTCATCTAAGGCTTTTGCAAATACTTGCATTCAAGTAATTAATTTTAAAGCCATCCACCTCCCAATTAATCCAGTGACATTTTAATCAATCGAAGGCTTTTTTAAAAAAATCAGTTCAGCCAAAAGAATCGACAAAACCTTAAAACCTTTTGGCCTTCCTCTCAACTTAATTTCTTGGAAATCTGATCTCTTCTTTTCTTCTGTTTTGTTCCCCCCCTTCCCCCCTTTTGTTGCAGCAAGAAAAACAGCAGACACCAAACAAGAGACCCTGGGAAGGGATCCGGAAGGTCCACTCCCCGCCGGCGTGGGTTAAAAAGGACATGGAGATGGTGTCACAGTCTCCCTTGGAACTCAAAACTGTTGAGTGGGAAAAGGCGGGCGCCACAATCCCCCTGGTGGGACAGGACATTATCGACCTCCAGACAGAGGTCTGAGGAGGGAAAAAAAGCAAGAAGAAAGACTCTTTGGGTGTCCTTTTCCCCCCACCCTGGAAAACAAAACACAAAATACAAACAGATAAAGATTTTTTAAAATAATAATAATAAAAAGAGAACCAATCAAACGGAATTGAAATGGAGCAAGAGAGCAATGTCTGTTGGTTTCTTTTCGAAACCTTTCAGTTAAAAAGGAAACATAATATGGAGTAACCTTTCTATTGTTCTCGGGAGACAGAGTTGGGTGGGGAAAACTATTACTTTGTAGAACATAGTAGCAGTAGGTACGGAACGCAATACGGTCTTTCCCAGGTAAGGAAGATGGCCGGGGGGTGGGTGGGGGAAGAGAGGCGGCCACGGCGAAGGGAAGGGGATGATGAAATAATAAGGGGAAAGGGAGGATTAGAGGTTGTTGTTTTCTTTTAAAAAATGACATCGGCCTCAACGGCAAAAGGATTAACGGAGGATCTTTACCAAGAGGATGCCACTAGGCGTGCTGCCACAATGGGTGTCTGGAATGGAAACTCAGGAGGCGTTTGACTGAGCATTGGGTACCCACAGTTCCACTGGACACATCCTGTGACCCATTGTCTCTTCTAGAGGTGGAGGGAGAGGAACCTGCCCATCTCCCTTCTGTCTCCTCGCAGCCACCGGAACGTCATTGGGAACAGAGATCCCCCTCAACCGGGAAGAGGCCTCCTCCTCAGAAAGTTGGGATTTCTCCAGCAGTCCTCTGGGAGCTAGCTCAGAAGATGCATAATTGGGGCAGGGAAGCTTGATGGAAGAGGGAGTCCTGGTGGTGGCGGCGGACATCTCCTTCCATACTGGATTTTCCGAACTCTCCGTAAAAAACAATAACAATAAAAAGTGTGATGTATGGACAATGAAGAGATCTCCACTTAAGACAATTGAGATCCACTCAACTGGTTTCCAGACAAAAAAAAAAAAGAGAGAGAGAAGAACCTTGAGTGGGAAGGGGAGGTTTTTTAAAAAAACAATAAAAAAAGCAAACAAACAATGAACAAACAAGAATGTAGGTCATATGTTGACTGCTAGTAGACCCTAGGCAAGCTCACTGTGGGCCTTTGTACAAAGGTTCATGTGTGGCCTCATTTTCCCCCCCTCGTTGCTTTCGAAAGACTGGACAACATCTTTCCTCCTGTCTGCTTTCTCAAGTGGACGGTCCCCGGTTAAGAGACATGGAAAAGTTGAGAACATATGGAGAACATTGCCTTAGGGACTTTGAGTCAAACTGGAAAAAAAAAAATTGAGTAAAATCCACTTGGGAAAAAAAAATCTATTTTTTTTTCTTCTTTTTCTTTTCTTCAATAAAAAGAGAACTTGAAACCCAAGGAGTTCCATTTCTTTGGCGTGCGTCATTCCACTCATTTTTCCATGCTTCTGACCCATGCAAATGGGGTAGAGGTGTTCTTCCGTCTTTGTCCTGTGAGGGAAAAGTATGGAAGCATCTTAACATCTCCAGGATGTTATCTCACCTTCAGGATTTGGATTGTCATATTGTGTTGAGGAAATGGCCTGATGCATTTGGCATTTTCCTCTTGACACCATGTTTTTTTTTTCCCCAAAAAAAATAATCTGACCCCTCAGACTTTGAATTCAAAACCACCACATTTTAAAACCCGTTTCGCTCTGTGTTTCCATAAGAACTCAAACAGAAATCGATGCCGCCACTTTCCCAGTGGCCAAGTTAGCTGGAAATTGTTCTGCAAGAAGGCAAGAGGAGTGTAAGAATTGATCAAGCAGTTTTGATCTTTTCTGAGGGAAAATGAACATGTGGAATTGCTTCTTCTCTTATTTTCTGTGGTGAAATAACAAATAGCAATCTTTCCTCAGACATAATCCTGCCATTTCTTTTAACCGTAAAACGATCAGCAATATTTCAGTGAAGTAAAATAGATCAGGGGTTTTTTTATAGAGAAAAATTACCAATTTTTTTTTTTTGGGGGGGGGGGGGACAAAGGTGCAGGATCTTTCCCAAACCCACAGACACAGTGAAAGACTCCAGATAACACCTCCTTTCTATTTTGTCATAGCAATCTTCGTATTATTGTCCCAAAACTTTTGTTTGAACATTTTTCATTTGGGGCGGGAGTGGGCCTAATATGCTTTTTTTTTGTTATAATTTTTTACCTGCAATTATCTTTTGTTGTTGGGGAATGGGTTTGGGTTGTGGGGTAGATCCAAACTGAATTTTTGGGAAATGGGTTTATGGGTTGAATGGATCGAGATAGGGAATCCTTTCCCTCAGGGATAGATTGTATGTACTGGGCAATGTCCGGTGGCTCTCATAGCTGCACACACTGATGTCCCTGCTGAGAAAGTCTGTTCCATTTTCTTCAGTGGAGAGTGCATTGTCAAAGTGGAGTTGCATCGTCCACTGCAGTGAATGGGGCAGATTGCAAACACATCGAAGACTGGAGCATACAGGTTGCTCTTGACTTGAAACGAATTTGTCCTCCGTAAGGCTCAGTGAAACTGGACATCAGCCACTGGAAACATGTGCCAGGCAAGCCACACCGAAGACAATGGGAAATGTGCAAGAGCCCTAGGTGTGCTCTTATGCAGTTCCCATTCAAGTGTATATTACGTCCAAGGTCTTTCCAGCCCTTAAGAAGGAAATTCCCTGCGAAAAGGAGGAAGGGGGAATTCACACCAATCAAATTATTGTTTCTATTTGTTCTCATAAGGGGGGGGGGGAATCTTACCAAGAAATATACTGGAAGTTTCTAGAAATGGATTTCATGTCTAACTCAAAGCACACTGAAGCATCTATGGAAGTCAAAGGCTCATCTGATTCATACCTAGCCCAACCATTCTCATGTGTTGGGTCTTGACAGCTTGTGTTGTCCTCTTATTCATTGGGAAAGGCTGTAGCTCAGTGGTAGGGATTCTGATGTGCATGCAGAAGGTTCCAGGTTCAATATTCGGCATCTCCTGTTAGGGCTGGGGGGGGGCCTTCCTGAAACCCCAGAGAGCCACTACTGGTGCTGGTCAGCGTAGACAATACTGATGGATCAATGGTTTGATGGCAGATCCCGTTAGTCCTCCTTTTGCATTATAAATGGTAGTGTATGGTCCCACCAGAGCTTCTTGGGCAAACACTTCTCATACGTTCTGGTTCAACAGGGAACCTGTGGTCCTACTGATGTGCAACTCTCATCATCCCTGACCATTGGCTATGTTGATGGGAGCTGGAGTCCAACAGCATCTGGAAGGCCACAGGTTCCACATCCTTAGTCCATGCTTTTAGACCAGGAACATGGGAAGATCCTACAGAGAGAGAGGGGTGGGAAGACTTCATCTGAACAAATTCCCTTGAATGGTGGTAGATTCTCTTTCATTGGAGGTTTTTAAGCAGAGGTTGGATGGCCAAGTGTCATGGATGCTTCCGTCAGGGGTGGACTTTTTAAAATTTCATTGGGGACCTGTGTGAGGTCAAAATCCTACCTCTCTCCTTCCATTCTGCTCAGTTCACTACATCATAGTTGCAACGCCCTGCACCACTCCTTAGGCTCAGAGCTCAGTGCAGAGAAACTTGGCCACGCCACCCTAAAACTGCCTCTGGTTTTGTTGGACTAAGTGACCCACATGTCCCTTCCAAGTTCCAACTCTTCAATGCTATGATTCTATGAAATACTTGGAAAGATGTCCATGAGCAGCTGAAACATCTCAGGTCAATGGGTACAGCTCCCTGCAATGTATTCGTGCCCTGGATATTAGTGACACTGCATGAGAGTTGCACAGCATTATACAAATCCCTGGTCCACTTTTCTGAGACTATCACTAGAATCAGCGGCAGCACATGGGTAGGTTGTTGTGCGGTGAGGGCAAAGGTTTGTAAAGTTAACCGGGTGCCAGTTATGGACCACGGACACTTAGTCCCAAATTTTCACCCAGCCACAAAACTCGCTCAAGATTTTAACTACTGCAGTCACACCTACCTCACAGAGTTGTTCTGAGGACATCATGTAGAATCTTCACCTTCCATGTATGTTGCCCTGAACTCTTTAGTGAAAAGGCAGGGTAGGAACATAAATGAAAAGTGATTAGAGCTCACCCTTGAATTCCAGAGAGAGTTGTGTGCCCATGGGAAGGCAGAGAAGGGGTTATTGCAGCCAGTGTGGGATTCATTAATATAGTCATACTTCTTGTTACGTTCGGTTCAGGTTACGTCTTTTCAGGTTGCGTCCTGCAGGGTTACTTCTGGGTTTCGCCACTCGCACATGTGCAGATGCTCAAAATGTCATCACATGCATGTGCAGAAGCGGCGAATCGCGACCCGTGCACGTGCAGACACGGGTTGCGTTTTGCTCATGTTGCGAACGGGGCTCCGGAACGGATCCTGTTCGCAACCAGCGGTACCACTGTACCATGCATATGCTAGGTAGATATTTTTTAAAATAAAATTCATGCTGGGCTTTACCAAGGTAATCAGAGTATTAAATACACTGCAATCAAGAGACTTAGCATGAATTCAGTCCAAGTCTGTAAATGTGTAGGTTCCAGACTAAGCTATTATGGGGCTCACCAAGGAATGGTCTTCCCTATAGTCCTAATGTGCTTGCTTATGACTTGGGGTTGCACCACAATTCTCGTGGTCATTTATTTGTGCACCAAAGAGCACACAAATAACCATTTGGCTTTTCTGGGCAGTTTTGGCATGAAGATATCATCTTTCGAATGCATCAACCTAAACTGAGATTGTAAATTGCAAGAGTAGCTCATTACATCACAGAATATTCTCAAAAGGGATTGACTGCCTTGAAGCAAACAACGAAATGTGGATCATGGGTAGAATTATGGGGAGTATAAGAGATTAAGAGAACAGTTTATGAGAAATGAGTGGGGCTACCAGGGGTCAGCAAACTTTTTCAGCAGGGGGGCGGTCCACTGTCCCTCAGACCTTGTGGGGGGCCAGACTATATTTTGAAAAAGAAGGGGGGGAAATGAACGAATTCCTATGCCCTACAAATAACCCAGAGATGCATTTTCAATAAAAGCACACATTCTACTCATGTAAAAAGACGCTGATTCCCAGCTGGATTTGGAAGGCGACTGGGCCAGATCCGGCCCCTGGGCCTTAGTTTGCCTACCCATGGGCTAGACCACAAGGTGGACTTACAGAAACAAACCATCCAATTCTTTGTGTGACAAGGGACAGGGAAAAGGAGTCATATTCATCCTGTTAATGCAAGGACTAAGATGAGCACAACAGGGCCTTTCCCTTGTCTCCCCGATATGGACACCTCACATCCTCTCCATATCTGCTCTGGAAAGTTGAGGGAACTCCCAAAACAGATATTTGGGGTGCCCAGGGCAAGGAGATGGGGGAAGCCCCAGTGCACTTGTGCTAAGCAGGCCATGTTAGAACACTATGTTGAATGCAACCCAAAGTCTTCCTCCCTTTTGCCATTGTGAGGAATTGCTGTTTTGCCTTGATCCAGGTATGCTCAAGCATGGCATGGCTATATGTCTACCTGTTGACCAAGAAGAGTGTCATAGTTAGCCCTGACAATGTTAGTCATTTGTTTGCAGGGGAAACACAATCAGCAACAGTGTGCCTTCTGACAGGGAGTGCTTGCAGTTCCAGACAGAATAAACAGAGGTCATGCACCCAGAAACCCTACATATATTACCTGTCCGAACAGGGGTGACCACTGTAAGCATAAACCACAGAAAGAGTCTAAATGAAGGTTTGAACTGCTGTTTTTCATAGAATCATAAAATTATGGAGTTTATTAAGCAAATGAAAGGAGCACCAATTTTAAAATATCAAACCACACTCCTGTTCTATCCCAGCTGCTTGATATGCAGGCAATCTTATGTTTCTAATATATTCTATGATATTGTGGGGTTTTGTCTTTATTTTTTAAACCAGCATCAGCATAATGACATTTCTTTCATAGTTAGCATGTACTCTTACAAATAAAATAAGTCTGTTAATTTAAAACCATTTTTTAAAAAGAAATCCAATGGGGGGGGGGTTACTTTGCTTTGTTTTTAAGAATAAAAAGTTTACTTATTTTTTTAAAAAGAAATCTGTGATGTAATGGTCATGTTTTAGATGATTCTTTAAAAGTCAAAAGCACAAAACAGCCTCAGAATACTAAGTTGCATATCATTGTAACTACTCTAATCATTCAAAGTGGAAACTATATCCAGTGGGGTATATCTCCTGCTCAAGCTCCTTATAAAGTGGGAAAGAGTTCCATGGGAGAATATCTTGACAGATGGTGCCCAAATATTTTTTTAGCACACAAACCTATTCCTGCTGTGTTTTCAAGCTTTTAATCTCTGCCCACCCCAAGGGAAACTTGATTTTCTTTCACCATCATCCACCAGTTATCCCATTCACTCCAGTAGCAGGTCCATGTTAGGTAATTGCTGAAACAAGAGCTTGTTTGATAACTATTGCTATAATCTCCTCTCCCCCTGCCCCAGTTTTCTTGGGTTCACTCTGTTTTTTCCCACCACCGACCTGTGTGTTTGTCAGATATTTCTGTACAGTTTTCAGAGCACACATGAATGTGTCTTCTTTCTAATAAAAGAACAATGTGTAAATCCGTGCCGTGCCGATATATTTTTCATAGAGTTGGAAGGGACCATGAGGGTGTTCCAGTCATAGCTGTCAACTTTTCCCTTTTCTTGCGAGTAATCCTATTCGGAATAAGGGGATTTCCCTTAAAAAAAGGAAAAAGTTGACAGCTATGCTTCTAGTTCAGCCCCCTGCAATGCAAGAATCTTTTGCCTAACTTGGGACTCAAACCCGCAATCCAGAGATGCTCATGCTCCACCAACTAAGCTATGTCAGTTGCATTTAAGGCATTCTTTGAACTTGTGTGTGAAGAAATAAATGAGTGTGTGTCGACCAGGGATGTCAAAGAATTCTGCTGGAAACAGAAATGCTGGTGGAAATTTCTGGTGTTTGCTTAGTCACCCTGTGTCTATAGCAGAGATCTATCCAGCAGGTACGAATGGTATCTGCAAATGATATGTAACGGATCCCTCCCGCACACCACACCGGAATGTCCTTTGCATTGAAATGATTGGAGTAGAACCAGGGGCGTATGAAGGGGGGTGGCAGGCCCCGCGTGCCACCCTAGAAGGGGTGACAAGATGGCCCACTGCCTCCCCCCAGCTGTAGAGCGACCGAGGTCCGTACGGGTATGGACGCTGCACGCGCAGCAGCCTGTACTGGCTTTTGCGCATGCACAGTCTGTACGGGTGTCGCGCATGCGCGCCCTGCCCGGGTTGCCAGGAAAGCTTCCTCTGCCCCGAGTAGAACAATATCATGACACCATATTTTTCCATAATCAGCTGCTTAGGTTACATAAGTTATGCTCTTTCTCGGGTTAACTCCATGCAGTCACAGGATAAGTTGCCTAATTTTGCCACCGCCGACAACAAGTTGAATAACGTGGTTCTTGGCAGAAGATGAAGTGCAGCAGTGTGAAAGCAGGGCTGCGTGCATCAAATGCAAAGCAGAATGGACCACTTTGCCTTTTCACATCTCTAATCATGGATACATTTGGGAAGCTGCAGGGTATGTCTGTCTAAGATGAATAAGGAATCGGGCGTGCATACAGACGTAATTTCATTTGTATACCGCCTTTCCATAGTTTGAACAATGCTCAAGGTGGCTCGCAACATAAAAAAATACACAATGTTGCAAAAGTAGTCATAAATAACAAATATAAAATAATTAAAAAATAATAAGCATTGTCCAGGAAAGCTTATACCCAGAACAAACTTAGCTGGTTTCTAAGGTGTCTATTTCGGGGGCCTAATCCACTGGTTTAATCGGCCCCTGTGGCATTTTATTTCCTGGGGTAAAATCCTTAAAAAACCTCAACAACTACAACTCTAGAAAAAGCTCAGCAACTTCAATCCTAAAAAAAAGGTTAACAACTTTGGTTGGCCCTTTGGTCACCACTGGACCACACGGCTACCTACCTGAATTTAGAATAAAAAAAATATGCAACCAAACTGAATAGCTTCCACATAAACCACAAGATGAAAAATAAAGATATGTTGTATACCACCCTAATCTTCACAGCACTTCAGGATTCCAGGAGATCCAGTGTCTCTGTTTCCTTGGGGGAATGAGGCACAGCGGAGATTGTTGTGTCTTTATGATATATGGGTGGGTTTTTTTACACATATACACAGCCAGAGTCTACAATGGAGGGATCCCCAGTGTTACACTCCAAGAGGGGCTTGCCTTCTCCATACAGATTCAAACCACCAGCAGCCGTGTGGTGTAGTGGTTAATAGCGGTGGACTCGTAATCTGGTGAACCGGGTTCACTTCCCCGCTCCTCCACATGCAGCTGCTGGGTGACCTTGGTCCAGTCACACTTCTCTGAAGTCTCTCAGCCCCACTCACCTCACAGAGTGTTTGTTGTGGGGGAGGAAGGGAAGGAGATTGTTAGCCGCTTTGAGACTCCTTCGGGTAGCGATAAAGCGGGATATCAAATCCAAACTCTTCTTCTTCAGCCCGTTGCTTCCAAACTCCATCCTAGAACTTCAATACTCTGCACTCAGCTTCTGCACACATTACACCTATCTATTCTAAACCCCTGGCTTTATGTAACCCAAGCAGAGGCCACACTCGCTTTGATCTTGTGTCGTGCTAATGACCCATTACTCCAGGCTAACACCTCAAAGGGGATTAGCCTGGCTTAATTAATACTTAATTTATGTTGATTCCCTAGGATTATCATTGTCTGACACAGAGACTGATCACAGGGGTCTGGCTTTATATACATGAGTCCAACACACAGCATCTGCCTAATTCCTGGTTCTAACTCCTCCATGCCTTACTTAAATTCTAACACTGCTAGTGCCAGGAATTTCGAGGAGTCTTGCACCCACAAATTCATAACAACCATAATAAAAAATATCAATAACAGCAACAACCCCCAGCCCAGCCCAAGTGTCTGTTCAGCTGTTTCAGCTTTTGTAGCTGGAGTCAGTCAAGGCCCTGACCTCCAACACCAAGAGAGAAAAGGCTACAAGGCAGGGAGCTGATCTTCCATGACTCACAACCAAGATGGCCCCAGGCCTCTTCAGCAGCCTTAGTTTTGTAGTGTGAGTCAATCTGAGCTCCATGAATCTCCCGGGCTTTGGGCAAGTGACATTCTTTTGGAATTACAGATAGGTAGCCGTGTTGGTCTGCCATAGTCAAAACAAAACAAAATTCCTTCCAGTAGCACCTTAAAGACCAACTAAGTTAGTTCTTGGTATGATCTTTCGTGTGCATGCACACTTCTTCAGATACACTGAAACAGAAGTTACCAGACCCTTCTATATAGTGAGAAGGTGGGGAGGGGTATTACTCAGAAGGGTGGTGGGAATGGGTGATTGGCAGATAGCTGTGATGAGCCTGTTGACGACTCTTAACGACTGCAATAGGTCTTACAGGAAAAAGCAAGGGGTGAGAAGGTGAAAAATGGCTTTGTCGTGTATAATGAGATAAGAATCCAATGTCTTTGTTCAGACCAGGTATCTCCATGGTTTTAAGTTTGGTAATAAGTTGCAATTCAGCAGCTTCTCTTTCCAGTCTATTTCTGAAATTCCTTTGTAGTAAAACAGCTACTTTGAGATCTTGTATAGAATGTCCTGGGAGACTGAAGTGTTCTCCTACTGGTTCAGGAATCACAAGACAGAGAAACCATATCCTATACCCCATATTAGGGATGCAGGTGGCACTGTGGGTTAAACCACAGAGCCTAGGACATGCCGATCAAAAGGTCGGCGGTTCGAATGCCTGCGATGGGGTGAGCTCCCGTTGCTCGGTCCCAGCGGGAAGGTAAACGGCGTTTCCGTGCGCTGCTCTGGTTTGCCAGAAGCGGCTTAGTCATGCTGGCCACATGACCCGGAAGCTGTACGCCGGCTCCCTCGGCCAATAAAGCAAGATGAGCGCTGCAACCCCAGAGTCGGCCATGACTGGACCTAATGGTCAGGGGTCCCTTTACCCTTTATGCCCCATATTTCTGCATCTGGTCATTCCTGCCTAGTTGCAGAACACTCCCTTTGTCCCTGTTGAAACTGATTTTGTTAGTTTTGGCCAAATCCTCAGATCTCTGAAATTCTTATTGAACTCCTGATACTGTCTTCTGCAGTATTAGCTTCCCCTCCCACTTTGCTGTCATCTGCAAACGGTTGAGATTGCAAGGTTGATTTGCTTTAAATTGCAAACAGCATTTTCCTGCATTCTCAGGATGCAGAAGGCATGCATCTTGTATCAAGACCACTGATTTATTTTTCTTTTCTTTTCTTTTTTTTTTTGAGAGAGAGTTGGCCTGTCTGAAGAACATTCAAAAGGAACAAACCCCAAAGAAAAGTCAATGGCTATTTTTGTGAGTTCCACGCTCCTCCAACCACCTTACAAAGTTTAACTAATTACAAAACACTTTCAGAAGCCTCCTGCCAAACAGGTGAGGGGATGAGATGAAACAGCAGCTTAATCTGCAGGGACGAACTCCATCAATGATCCAATTACTGAGGATTTGATGCCTTTTTTGTTTCCTTGAGCCCCAGCCCCTCCGTTCGGAGATGAAATGCATTTTGCGCTGTGAGCGCAGCCCTGATAGGGACATGCCTTGAATCACAAAGCAAGGTCCATTAGCATATAAATTGATACTATAGGTTTGTGAGCAGGTAGGCTCGTTGGGCAGAGTAATTTGGGGGAGGGGAGGCGCACAGATTATTCCTGGAAAGGAGGGCGCAAATTAGAGTTTTGGCTTGTGCCTCTCATCTCCCCGGAGAGTGAGAATGAAAGTCATTTCTATCAGCTTTCGTTGGTTCGGATTAATTCTCTAAATCATGCATCTTCTTCAACTCCTCCCTTCCTCCTCGCTTTGGTGATTTTCCTTGTCCTCAGAAATATTTTCCAAATTAAGATTTGGTTCTCAATCATGTTTTTTCATACATTCCTCAAAGTCTTTCCAACCTGCCTCTCTAAAGCAGTGATGGCCACCAACATAAAGGTAAAAGTAAAGGGACCCCTGACCATTAGGTCCAGTCGTGGCCGACTCTGGCGTTGTGGCGCTCATCTCGCTTTATTGGCCGAGGGAGCCGGCGTACAGCTTCTGGGTCATGTGGCCAGCAGGCAGCGCATGGAAACGCTGTTTACCTTCCCGCCAGAGTGGTACCTATTTATCTACTTGCACTTTGACGTGCTTCTGAACTGCTAGGTTGGCAGGAGCAGGGACCGAGCAATGGGAGCTCACCCCATCATGGGGATTCGAACTACCGACCTTCTGATCGGCAAGTCCTAGGCTCTGTGATTTAACCCACAGCACCACCCACGTCCTAGATGGCTTTAAAAGAGGTTTGGACAAATTCATGGAGAAGAAAGGGCTAGTGATGACTACTAGACAGGATGACTATGCTCTGCTTCCCCAGTTGGAACCAGCAATGCTCCTCAATACCAGTTGCTAGAATACCAGTTGCTACAGAAGGGGGAGAGTGCACCTGTGCAGCAAGCCTGCTTGTGGGTTTCCTCATTGAGAACAGGGTGCTGGGCCATTGGCCTGATCCAGCAGGCTCTTCTTGCATTCTTCCGTTCTTAGTAAACTTGGCATTAACGGCAAGCAACAATGATCACTAACTGCTATGCAACCTTGTGCTTCGTGCGATCGAGTCATGTGGACATTTGAGCTGCCAGAAGTTCTTATGGCATCATCAGGTGATTGTCAGACATAGAATAGAATAGAATAGAATTTATTATTTATACCCTGCCCATCTGGCTGGGTTTCCCCAGCCACTTTGGGCGGCTTCCAACAAAGTATTAAAATACAGTGGTTTGTTAAACATTTAAAGCTTCCCTAAAGATGGCTGCCGTCAGATGTCTTCTAAAAGTCTGGTAGTTGTTCTTGTCTTTGACATCTGGTGGGAGGGTGCCACTACCGAGAAGGCCCTCTGCCTGGTTCTTTGTAACTTGGCTTCTTGCGGTGAGGGAACCACCAGAAGGCCCTCGACACTGGACCTCAGTGTCCAGGCGGAATGATGGGGGTGGAGACGCTCCTTCAGGTATACTGAACCGAGGCTGTTTAGGGCTTTAAAGGTCAGCACCAACACTTTGAATTGTGCCCAGAAATGTACTGGCAGCCAGGGTAGGTCTTTCAAGACCAGTGTTATGTGGTCTCAGCGGCCGCTCCCAGTCACTAGTCTAGCTACCGCATTCTGATTAGTTGTACTTTCCAGGTCACCTTCAAAGGTAGCCCCACGTAGAGTGCATTTCAGTAATCCAAGCAGGAGATAACTAGAGCATGCAGCACTCTGGTGAGACAGTCCACAGGCAGATAGGATCTCATCCTGCATACCGGATGGAGCTGGTAAACAGCTGCCCTGGTCACAGAATTGACCTGTGCCTCCATGGACAGCTGTAAGTCCAAAATGACTCCCAGGCTGTGCCCCTGGTCCTTCAGGGGCACAGTTACCCCATTCAGGACCAGGAAGTCGCTGCATGAGGAGGTCTGATCCTTAGTATAAATTTCAAAGGTGTGTGAACCTGATGCTTTCTCCCACACCCCTTTCTGAATTGTCCCAAGAAAAGCATTAAAAACATGAAGCATTAAAATATATAAATAAATAACACTGGAATTGTGATGGGCTAGTTATCACCAGGAATCGTGGAAAAAACATGCTGGTCCTTATTGTCCGAAGACTTCCTGCAAGTGAAATGTTGTATTTATTTGGTCCAGGGTGGAACCATGGATTACCTGAATCCATACTTAGAGTCCATGTGCTCCAAACCAGGATTCCTTGTGGGTTGGACCTGTAGTTTCATCTCCAGGAAAAGGCGCAGATGTGGGATCAGAATAAAGGGCAGTAGAGTATTTTCTATTTTCTCTTTCATCAACTAAGAATTTGCAAATTCCTTATAGGAAAGTTGTTCCAGCCCTTCAGTCATTTTTGTTGCCTTTCTCTGTTCCTTTGTCCAGCTCCATGATATCCTTTCTGACGTGCAACAACCGAAGACTCTTGATAGTCCCATGGACTGCAAGAAGATCAAACCTCTCCATTCTGAAGGAAATCAGCCCTGAGTGCTCACTGGAAGGACAGATCGTGAAGCTGAGGCTCCAATACTTTGGCCACCTCATGAGAAGAGAAGGCTCCCTGGAAAAGACCCTGGTGTTGGGAAAGATGGAGGGCACAAGGAGAAGGGGACGACAGAGGACGAGATGGTGGGACAATGTTATTGAAGCTACCAGCATGAGTTTGACCAAACTGTGGGAGGCAGTGGAAGACAGGAGTACCTGGCATGCTCTGGTCCATGGGGTCACGAAGAGTCAGACACGACTAAACGACTAAACAACAACAACCAGAACCGTACACAATATTCCAAGTTTGGAGGCAGCACCATCGGATTGGATTGCATTGCAATATCCGTAAAACAGCATTATAATCTGCCACAGGCAGCTAGCTCTCTCCCCTTCTGCACCTAATAGGGATCTCTGAGACATGAGCTTGGTTAGGCCCAAATACCTCTCTCGGCGACAAGGCTGTTCTTGCTTCTTCGACACAGTTGAATATGCCTCCCCACCTCTCCATCGCCAGCTGGCTATGCTGACATTTTGCCCCTTAAAGATTGGGCAGGCTGCAAAATCAAACGAAACCCATCCATCATAGATTACTTTGCATTCACGTCGCCCTTTGACGGTCAACTCGGAGACTCACTCGATACCCCTAATTCCTTGGTTATTGCTATGCAGATGACAAGATCTGATCTCCACCTTAGGTGGCCTTTATATATATTAAAAAACACAATTAAAGCTTCATTTTGCTGGGGGAGGGTTTAATTACTTTCTCCCCCACTAAATCTCACTTGGGTACTTGGAGAGTTGTAAAACACAGGCCGCATTTCCATAATTTCTTTTCTGGAGTTATTCATAATAAAAAGAAGAAGGGAGGAAAGCCCCCCCCCCTCCTATGAATCTTTTGTCTTTTAAGGATGCCGCTCCTTCCTGAATCCATTAAAACCCGTCTTTGTAATTTCTCGCATTTTATCACCCAGTTACACCGGGGAAGGCGATTATGACGCCGTCATGGGCCTGATTTGTAAAGAGCTTGTCGGATGCTGCGTAAGACAGGGGCATTAAAAAGAAACAGCCTTAAATTCCAGGAAAGGTTTAACAACAGGGGCTGCACTAGACGTGTAAATAAAAAGCAACTGAGAGAGGCCTCGGGTGGCTTGATGGCCCCATATAATCTGGCAGGCTTTTATGGGGTGTCATTTAAATTGAGCTGCCTGAATTTTACCATCTGCTCCTTGAACTGCAAGAAGTTTTTCTTTGTCGTTGTTGTATGGGTGGGTGGTTCCCCCCCCCTTCCTTCCTAGAGGCAATTTACTCGTTTTCTCAGAGGAACATGAGAAGAACCTGCTGGATCTGCCACTGGCCCCTCTAGTTCAGGATCTAGCCCACTATCCTGTTCTCACAGTTGCCAACCAGATGCCTGTGGGAAACCATTAAGCAGAACCTGAGTGCTAGCCAGCAAATGGAAAAGTAAGGCAATACCCTCTAAAGGATTTGTAAACTAAGTGAATACAGTGGTACCTCGGGTTAAGTACTTAATTTGTTCCGGAGGTCCATACTTAACCTGAAACTGTTCTTAACCTGAAGCACCACTTTAGCTAATGGGGCCTCCTGCTGCTGCTGCGCTGCGGCTGCACGATTTCTGTTCTCATCCTGAAGCAAAGTTCTGAACCCGAGGTAATATTTCTGGGTTAGCAGAGTCTGTAACCTGAAGCGTCTGTAACCCAAGGTACCACTGTACATGGACTTGGCAAAACTAACAGCAGCCATAAGATCCCAAGCGAATCAAAATTGAAAATTAGAATAGAATTGCTTTGAAGAATACATGGAAAAATACTGTTCTAAAAAGAATATGTCAATATGCATAGATTAAATATGTAAAGTAGATGTGAGAATATGCATATATGCTTAGTATATATATCTCCCAACATGCTGGTACCTCTGCAAGGACAAAATAGCTCCAATCCACATTATTTTAGGTTAATAGGCAAAATAAGTCCAGAACTTTATTGCTTGGCATGTGAGTAGTATTGGCTTAGGCATTGGATGAAACAGCAATACCAGACTCCACCCCGCTCAGCAGGGAGTCATTTCAGGGTTAACAACCAGTGGGAGGAGCTTGTTGATGCAAATACAACTGGAAGCTCCCCCGTGATGTCACCGGGGGTCGTGCCATGGCCCCAGCCACCAGCAGGGCATTGGACAGGATCCATGACCACCGGATTCGTTTAATACCCAAAAGAGGAGGGGTAGATGATGGCCCATACCCCATCCTCCAACACAGCACACCTATTCTAATGCCTAACCACCAATACCAGAAAGTTGTGATGAGTTGCTACAAGGTAGGCGGAAAAACCAAGAGGCTGGTGCCAATTTGCTAAATGATAAAAAAGTCCTACCAGGCCCCTTGGGCAACCAAGGCGACCAACCGAAGTCCATAGCAAGGTCAATACGCAGAAGAAGCTGACCTAAGAGGGACGGAGTGCGGGAGATCCGGAGAAAGCAGGAACAGACTGGGAGCAGAGCGCTGCTGCGGCTGTTTAAATGTGGCTAGCCCCAGTGGCGTAGCGTGGGGCTGCAGGGGGGCCGGCCGCACTGAGCGCAACATCTGGGGGGGGGGCGCGCTCGCACTCGCAGCTCTCTGCCCCTACCTGGCTCACTCACTCTCTCTCACTGCAGTGCTGGCTGTGCGAATCCGATCCGAGCCGCTGGGTCGCCGCCCACTGTGGAGGGGGTGGGTGCCAGGCGTGCGGTGCGGAGAGAGAGCGAGGGACTATCTGGGGGAGGGACAGTGCAGCGGCCGCCCGGCACAGCGCTGAGTGCGGGAGAGAACCACACCAGACCAGACCAGGCAGCAGCAAGAAGAAGCTGGCAGCGGCGGCAGGTTAGGGGTTTGTTGTTGTTTTTGTTTAGTCGTTTAGTCGTGTCCAACTCTTCGTGACCCCATGGACCAGAGAACTCCAGGCACCTCTGTCCTCCACTGCCTCCCGCAGTTTGGTGAAACTCATGCTGGTAACCTCGAAAACACTATCCAACCATCTCGTCCTCTGTCGCCCCCTTCTCCTTGTGCCCTCCATCTTTCCCAACATCAGGGTCTTCTCCAGGGAGTCTTCTCTTCTCATGAGGTGGCCAAAGTACTGGAGCCTCAGCTTCACAATCTGTCCTTCCAGTGAGCAATCAGGGCTGATTTCCTTCAGAATGGAGAGGTCTGATCTTCTTGCAGTCCATGGGACTCTCAAGAGTCTCCTCCAGCACCATAATTCAGAAGCATCAATTCTTCGGTGATCAGCCTTCTTGATGGTCCAGCTCTCACTTCCATACATCACTACTGGGAAAACCATAGCTTTAACTATACGAACCTTTGTTGGCAAGGTGATGTCTCTACTTCTCAAGATGCTGTCTAGGCCTGTCATTGCCCTTCTCCCAAGAAGCAGGCATCTTTTAATTTCGTGGCTGCTGTCACCATCTGCAGTGATCGGTTAGGGGTTAGGGGGCGCAAATTACTTGCTTTGCCCCGGGTGCTGACAACCATGCTACGCCGCTGGCTAGCCCCGCCCACCAGCCAGCCCTATTGGCCAGTTGAAAGGCTTGACCAATCAGAAGCAGAAGCAGCAGAGGCAGCAGCAGGGGCGACGAGAAGCAGGGAGCTGAACACGCCTCCCTGCCGCTGCGGAAAGCTGCTGCCACTCACAACTTCTCCCCTCTGGGAGGAGGAGAGGCCTCCCCTCCTATATATCACTAAAACTCATGAAATAACAACAATTTGTACCCCACCCATCTGGCTGAGTTGCCCCAGCTCCTCTGAGTGGCTTCCAGCAAATATAAAAGCATAATAAAGTTAAACTGAATGTTGTAAGATTCAAGACATAACAGACAGTGCTTCTCCATAAAGCATGTTATTAAACTGTGGAACTCACTCCCACTGATGATGTCCACCAACTTAGTTATTGTTTTTAAACTTTGTAAGGTGCCTTGAATAATTAATAATAATAATAATAATAATAATAATAATAATAATAATAATAATAATAATTTATTTATACCCCGCCCATCTGGCTGGGCCTCCCCAGCCACTCTGGGCGGCTTCCATAGAAACCAAAAATATAGTAAAATATCACACGTTAAAAACTTCCCTGAACAGGGCCTTAAGATGTCTTCTGAATGTCAGGTAGTTGTTTATCGCTTTGACATCTGCTGGAAGGGCGTTCCACAGGGTGGGCGCCACTACCGAGAAGGCCCTCTGCCTGGTTCCCTGTAGCTTTGCTTCTCGCAATGAGGGAACCGCCAGAATGCCCTCGGAGCTGGACCTCAGTGTCCGGGCAGAACGATGGGGGAGGAGACGCTCCTTCAGGAATACTGGACCGAGGCCGTTTAGGGCTTTAAAGGTCAGCACCAACACTTTGAATTGTGCTCGGAAACGTACTGGGAGCCAATGTAGGTCTTTCAAGACCGGTGTTATATGGTCTCAGCGGCCGCCCCAAGTCACCAGTCTAGCTGCCGCATTCTGGATTAGTTGTAGTTGAAGCTCAACCTAGGAGGATGGCAGGATATAAATACATTTTTTAAAAAATATTTTGTATTGATTTTTCTTTTCTCAAAACAAATATCCAATATCATTACTAAACATACATTTTCCTATCCCCCCCCTCCCCGTTGATTTCCCTCAACTACCATTTCTGGTTTATTACATCAGATTATAAATTCTGCTGTTTATATACAATATTATGTTGTCACATTGTTGTACTTCTTGTTCCCTGGATATAAATACATTTAGTAGGAGGAGGAGGAGGAGGAGGAGGAGGAATAGGAGTAATAATAATAATAATAATAATAATAATAATATAGTTAGAATTTGATAGCTGCATGACATGTTTTATATTTGAGTTACAAGTGAGTTTCCAGTTGATTTTAGGTACATTTATAACCTGCTCAGCTATTTTAAATAACAGTACCCTGCCTTAAGATCACACATTAAGGATCAGGATGGAACAATTCTAAATGCATAATAGTGTTTGAGTTACTGGGGCAGAATAGAAAATGGCAAACATTCCCACATGGAAAGAGCTTTTCAGGAAACAATTCTCTCAAAGAGCAGTGCTCTCAAAAGCACTTTGCTTCTGAGTCAAAAATTGAAACGAGGACATTTGGTGTGAGGGAGACAGGGATAAGCATCAAGGCAAACATTTGCATCTATGCGGGCAACAGAGAGACTGGTGATTTTTGCACAGAGTCCTCTTTTGCTGGGCTGGGATTTCTAAATACCCCAAGTACAGTGTGTGTGTGTGTGTGTGTGTGTGTGTGTGTGTGTACACGCACAATCACACCCCTCACATTCCATCACCAGCTAGCAATTTTTTAAAATAAAACTTCCAAAAGAGAGATGGAAAACCACCCTTTGAAAACACAAAAGAATCTGCGGGTAAAAAAATTGCCATCTGAACAGTCTCTGGGACCAGTTTCTTCGTGCAAAGTGGAGCACAGGGCACCCAAGAGGGAATTAAAGGCTGATATTATTATTATTTTCATGCACAAGACAAGGTTCTCCCTGTGGTGCATCACGGCTTGCTGGCAGGAGATCTGGTCCTGGTCTCCACATGCAGCATGTCGATGGGAGAACCTGAAGGTGATGGGTTAGCTTACCTGGCTTCTTCCTAGGTGGAGGTGGTCAGGGTGTGCCACTTTTCAATGCGCCCCATAGCAAAACGCTCCAAGCTCATCAGGGAGAAAAGATGTAGCCTTGCCCCATAACCTGCTGTGCTAATGTTCTACTTACAGTGAGTTTTGTTCTATAGCAATGCACTGAAATTGTGACCTGACTCCCTGCAGTCTGAAGTGGTACATACATTTTGGCACTTTAGTTGCGTCGCCCTCCTTCTATCTCACTGTCACCTCCCCTCCGCTTTAAAAACCTTGTTATCCTGTTCCTTTATGCAGGAACCTTGTTTCTGCTTTGCCTTGTTTTTATGCTTGTGCTATTCTGTAAAGTAGGGGTGGGGGACCTCAGGCCCAGGGGCCAAATGTGACCCACTAGACCTCTTGCTCCATCCTTGGGGACTCTCTTCAGACAGGCACTATCTAAACCACACACCCACTCCTCAAGCCACACCCCATAACAACTCTGCTCTTGCTCCTCCTTGAGTGCTTTTGCCTGGCTGGAATGTGCCCCTGGGCTCTGAGATGTGCCCTTTGCCTGTCTGAGATGTGCCCCTGGGCTCTGAGATGTGCCCTTTGCTTGATTGAGATGTGCCCTTTGCCTGTCTGAGATGTGTCCTTGGGTTCTGAGATGTGCCCTTTGCGGGGCTGAGATGTGCCCCTGGGCTCTGAGATGTGCCCTTTGCCTGTCTGAGATGTGCCCCTGGGCTCTGAGATGTGTCCTTTGCTTGACTGAGATGTGCCCTTTGCCTGGCTGAGATGTGGCCTTGGACTGTGGCAATGCCACTTGCTTCCCTGGATAGAGGTTATCTATGGGTACACGGACAGAAATATGTTGCAAGGGTAGAATGTGGCCTACTAAAGAAAGGTGGCAGTGCAACCATTGCTCCACCCACTCCCCCGACTCCTCCCACTTTCCCCTCTGGCCTGTCCAGTTTTGGTATGTGGCCCCTATGTGGAGAATGCAACCCCTGAGCTGGAAAAAAAAAGCTTCCCCATTGTGCTCTAATGCACCCCTCCATATTGACTGTGTTATAGAACCTGCAAAGGCTACTGGATTGAGAAAAGCCCTCTTAGTGACAGTGGTCGGTGGGAAGGACATATTGGCCTTTTTGAACATTTTTAGGAAAAACCAGCAAGAGAAAGGTGAAGCCTGGTTTCTGTGGCTGTTTGTGGTTATGGGTATTCAGGGTCCATTTGAAGCAGAAACTTTTCCCTGCAGGTCTCATTACTGCAGGAAGATGTTATCTTGGTGCCGGTATTGGAAAGGAGCCACCCATAATTACCGATGCAGCAGAAAAGTCTTAATAAGGACACTTGGGGTGCATGCTGGAGGAAATAGCCCTACTGCTCAATTTGGGAATGTGAAGGAGATTTTTTAATGCCAAAATTAGGCTAAGATGGATGGGCATTTTTTGCACAGGTCTAATTGTGTTTAAAGGTAAGTGCACATACATTTACATGCATAGCAGAAACCTTAGCTTGCCAGTGACCCTTCTGTTAGAGACTTCAGAATATAGACCAGAATGGAAAATTCCAGGCAGCAATATTTTTAAAAGAGGTTTTATTGACTTTGGTTTAATTTGTCAGACAAATAAAGCAAAGGGGTGCATTCAGGAAAAATGAGAGAATGCCCACGAACACCAGGGGCAGACAGTTTTTATCCCCTCAGGCAAACAATGGTTCAACCCCCCTGACCCACCCCTTAATCATTCCCATCTCAACCAATTAAAGAATTGATGATGGCCTTTCGGTTCCAAGTTGCATTATCCACTAGGTGGCATTGTTAGTTTATAATCTCTCTGACCCACTTACTGATTCCAGTAAACTGCTCCGGCCCCCTCCTCCTTTGTGGTTTTAACAGGTTGCTCGGCTTGTGGTGGGCTAGACATCCTGAACAAACGAACAATTTCTCAGAACAGCTCCAAAATCCCCTCACCACATCCTCTTGCAAAGAGCAGGGGCAAGCAGGGGAGAGAGAACTGTCTTTTGGCTTTTTAGTTTGCTTTCTAAGATGGCTTTCAGCTTATAAAATGGCTCCACAGCCTGGCTCTCCAAAGTGGACCCAGGTGGACCCCTTCACTTCAAGAACCTAAAAAGTTTGGAATTTTCTCCCAGGACAGCTGTGTGAATCAAGAGCCTCTGCAGGTTGAATAATATTTGCCTGTTTTTGAGGAAAAGTGAGTGGCAGCTTCTGGGCTCTTATCAATATTTGTTGCCCAGAGAATAATAAATAATATAATAATTTTTTATTTATATCCCGCCCTTCCCGGTTCAGAAAACCGGGCTCAGAGGTGGCTAACAACACTTAATTTAAAACACTTAATTGATGCAACAAAAAAACAGAATAAAATAAAGTATAAAACGTGAATAACAATAAATTCATAATTCAAAAATCAATTTAGGGGGGAAATCCATCCAATAAACAGTAGATGATCACCAGGGCTAGCTGGCTAAATTAGTCATATTTGGGTCAGTGAGGAGACCAGGGGAGAATTAGCTGTGGGATCCCAGAGCAGGTAATCATCATAAAAAGGGGAGGTGGAGGGAAGGAAGGGGAATAAAAGATCAGGCTAAGTTCAAATTGAAAGCCAGGTGGAATAGCTCTGTCTTACAGGCCCTGCGGAAGGAGGTTAAATCCTGCAGGGCCCTAGTCTCATGGGACAGAGCATTTCGCCAGGTCGGAGCCACCACTGAGAAGGCCCTGGCCCTGGTGGAGGATAATCTGACTTCCTTAAGGCCCGGGACCTCTAAACTATTATTATTCATGGACCTTAAGGTCCTCTGTGGGGCAGACCAGGAGAGGCGGTCCCGTAAGTGAACAGTTGGTGGCTCTTCTCTTCTCTCTTTGGCGATCACTCGTAGCTGAGTAAGATTGTCTTCCATAAACACGGTTTTAAAAGTGAGTCCGTAAGGGCCAATTCTCGATCCACACATCATTCTACAGTGGAGACATTGGTTTCCAGGAGGCAGTTGATCACGGTGTGGATTTGCCAAGTGTGCCTTCCTCTTAGCACATTTCTCCCTTGCATCCTGAGTTCAAGTGTCTTCAAAGCCCATGACACCTTTGGTAAAGGCTGTTCTCCAATTGGAGCTCTCACAGGCAAGAGTTTCCCAATTGTTGGTGTTTATACTACATTTTTTTAAAAATTGCATTGAGACCATCTTTAAACCTCTTTTGTTGACCACCAGCATTGTGCTTTCCATTTTTAAGTTCAGAATAGAGTACTTGCTTTGGAAGACGATAATCAGGCATCAGCATAACATAACCAGTCCAATGAAGTTGATGCTGAAGAATCATTGCTTCAACACTGGTGATCTTTGTTTCTTCCAGTACACTGGTATTAGTTCGCCCGTCTTCCCAAGTGATGTGCAAAAAAATTTCGGAGACACTGGCATCCAGAGCAGATCCAATGGACTCCACAATTAGTCCAGGTCTACTCTGAGATACAACCTAGTGATTGAATATGAAAGTTCTTGCACAACAGTGGGAGGCTGCAGAGAACATGACACCTCCCAAGTGCTCCCAGATCTGGGACCTGGTTCTGGCAGACCAAGATTATGGTGTCTGGTGAAGGACCAAGTGTGATTGACCATTTCTATACCATGCGGGTATGTGTGCATGTGATACAGGCATTCCAGGGTTTCCAGACCTCCAAGGCTCACCTGAGTCTTCAGGTTTGCCGTCCCCATTCCAGGTGGAAGGTGGAGGGCTTGACTCTCCAGGAGGATGAGAGCTCCTTGAAAATATGATGGTCATGACTGTGCATGCAGCTTGCAAGTTTCAGCTAGAAGAAGCTCTCTGAAAATAATTGCATAGATTCTCCATGGGAGTCTGTCCTCTTCCCTTCCCCTCCCTCCTCTCTCCCAATTTACCCCTGTCTTCAGGGCTCAGTGATTAATAATAATAATAATAATAATAATAATAATAATAATATATACCCTGCCCATCTGGCTGGGCTTTCTCAGCCTCTCTGGGCAGCTTCCAACAAAATATTAAAATACAGTAATCCATCAAACATTAAAAGCTTCCCTAAACAGGGCTGCCTTCAAATGTCTTCTAAAAGTCTGGTAGTTGTTGTTTTCTTTGACATCTGGTGGGAGGGCGTTCCACAGGGCGGGTGCCACTAACGAGAAGGCCCTCTGCCTGATTCTCTGTAACTTGGCTTCTCACAGTGAGGGAACCGCCAGAAGGCCCTCGGCGCTGGACCTCAGTGTCCAGGCTGAAAGTTGGAGGTGGAGACGCTCCTTCAAGTCTACTGGGCTGAGGCCATTTAGGGCTTTAAAGGTCAGCACCAACACTTTGAATTGTGCTCGGAAACATACTAGGAGACAATATAGGTTTTTCAAAACCGGTGTTATGTCGTCTCAGCAGCCGCTCCCAGTCACCAGTCTAGCTGCCGCATTCTGGAGAAGTTGTAGTTTTCGGGTCGAGCGCATTGCAGTAGTCCAAGCGAGAGAAAACCAGAGCATGCAGAACTGTGGCGAGACAGTCCGTGGGCAGGTAGGGTCTCAGCCTGCATACCAGGTAGAGCTGGTAAACAGCTGCCCTGGACACAGAATTGACCTGCGCCTCCATGGACAGCTGTGAGTCCAAAATGACTCTCAGGCTACACGCCTGGTCCTTCAGGGGCACAGTTACCCCATTCAGGGAGTCCTCCACACCCACCTGCCTCCTGCCCCGCGGCTGCATGTAGATGTTGAAAAGCATGGGGGAGAGGATTAATCTCCCTCAAGAATCTATGCAAGTGGGCATCACTTTGAATTGAAGAACCCAGCTTATGACTGACACCACCTATGTTGAGATGGAGAGAAAGGGCATTCTAACTCTTCCACCACACATGGACATTCATATGAAGGTCTCTTGGGCCAGTTCAGATTGTTTGTCTTTCTAGGCAAGGAGTGGGGTAGCAGTGACCCTCCATCAGCATCAGCAACAGCAACATCATTGGAGCTGCTCTTCAAGGAGAGCTGATGGGGAGGCCCTGAAGAGTTCTCTTGTGGTCTCAATAGATGACCTGCAAGACATGGGGGAACACAGTTTTGGGCCGCAGTCATGGGATTTACTGGATTCCTTGCTAATACTCTGTGACACACCACACACACACACACACACACACACACGCACGCACACAGACACCAATTTGCCACCTTCTGCATCCAGGAGACTATGATTGGGTTGAGAAATAGATACAGGAACTTCTTTCCATTTTTATTGAATGTTTTATATTTCAATCTACTTGCTTTTATGAGACTCGCTTCATTTTTTTATAGTAGGGTGTTTATTTGTTTATTTTTATCGCCTCTCATATCCATCTCTCTTTTTATCATCCTAATTTGGTTCTACAGTGATTCTTTTATTACATATGGCTGATAATTGGCAAGATTAAAAAATGTTTATATTGCCTGGTTGTGAGACTGTAAAAGAAGGAGTGGTTTTAATTTTTTTAGGATTTGGGGATGCTCTGCTCTTTTATTTTAAGATATTCTGCAATGGCAAGAAACTTGTGCCTAACAATAATGCACATTCCTGATTTTCTGAAAGCTTCTTTATAGCAGAAGCATCGTTAGGGAGTGGCTAGGATTCTGGATCCATCTGCTTTAGCATCAAATGCAATAAAATGGAAGTACCTTGGCTGTGTCATATGATAACAATTGTATTTCACTTTGAGAGCTGCATGGTGATGATGGACAGCTGTCACTTCAGTTAAAATGCCAGACGCGCAAATACTTAAAAGATGCCAGCAGTGATGAAAAGGAAATATCTATATATTCTGTCCCTGTCTAAAAGCCACTTACCAGCACAATTTGCTCAGGTGCAATGAGAGGCGATGGAGAAAAGAGTCGGCAAAAATTAGATTTCTTCATCCCAAACTGAAACGAAACCTAAGAATATGAAACTGAATTTATGTATGCTCATTCTTAAGTATTTCAGCAATTTATATGCATAGCTCTCCTTTCTCTTCCCTTCAAATCACCTAATGTCAGAGTTGGGAGTTCTCCTCGGAGCTCATCTTGTCCATCTACAGCTGTGGTTGGGGAGCTGTTTGAAAACCCAATGGGCTTATTCTTATGCCTTTGTACTGAAGTCCAGACCCTCCAAGTGTCCCTATTTTCTAGGGACATCCCTGATTTAGAGAAGCCATCCCAGTTTCTGATTTGATCCTGGAATGTCTTGCTATTCCTTAGGATGTCCCTATTTTCATTGCAGAAATGTTGGAAGGTATAGAGTTAACCTTAGAAGAGGAAGGCTCAGAGCCAGGGGAATGGTGGTGGGACACTGTTATGTACTGAATTGAATAGGATCCAAACTGCAGCAGTCTGATTGGTCCTAGAACAATGCAGCAGTATGATTGGTTGGCAGGAACCACCCAATCATGCTCCAGATAGAAGTGAATCCACAACCTGATTGGCTTACAGTAGAATTCTGGAATTAGCCAATCATGTGCAGCCCATTGTGTAAATAATGTATATAAAGCAGATACTTTGAGGGGACTTTCTTTCATTCCTCCTCACCACTATGAGCTGAATAAAGAGCATGAAATCACCTTGCGACTCTGAGTATATTTCAGACACAGAAGACAGGCCAGAGGAGGAACGGAGGGCAGAATGGTTGGATGCTGAACAAGCAACAGGCTTGAGTGAGAGAGAGGAAGAAGAGGCAGACAACACTGAAGACGCAGGACAGGCAGCTGAGGAGGAGATGGGAGCTGAGGCTGCAACAGGTTCACAGGAGCCTGCTGGTCCTACTGTATTCAACTCCCCTTCCTCCAAGGGTACAAAGGGCTTTGAATGTTGTGGAGCAAAGAGCATAGAAAGCACAGGGGACCCCTCCACAATGAAGTTTAAGACTGCTGGGAAGACAGCCAGCAAGGGAAGAGACTTAGGGGGGAATGGGAGGCACAGATTATCACTTTTGATAATAATTTGTATTAGTTTTCAATTACAATCCAATAATAGCCTCATTATAGCAATACCAATTTATAATACAATTATCAATACCAATAGTTCAAATGCCAAATTATATAATTTAGGTATGATGCCCCCACGCCACATGCTAGAATTGATGGCTTGATTATTTGCTCTATTTCTGCCTTTCAAAATCTTATTGATTTCCATTACATTCCAGTCATAATAATAATCCCTTATACAACAACTGCAATATTAATAACTTCTATTTGTGTTGACACATTAAATGATTTATAAAACTACAAGTGAGGAACTCAAACTACAGTGGTACCTCGGGTTAAGAACTTAATTCATTCTGGACGCGGGTTGCATTCTGCTCAGGTTGCGAACAGGGCTCCAGAACAGATCCTGTTCACAACCAGAGGTACCACTGTATACTTGACTATATGAAATAAATGTTACATGAAAGGTGTAAACCCAGATCTGGTCTCCAACGTGTCTTATTGAAAGTCCTATAGCATATGGGATATCACTTGTCTCTCCGGATTCAAAAGAACCAAGTTACCACAGTTTGGTGACAATTTTTTTTTTTTTTTTTTGTCCTTCCTCCTTTGGGACACTCAACCCTCCTTCCCGCTCTGGGTGTGCCGATACTGTCTCACTCTGATGTGCCTCCTTTTCCCCTGAAGGAGCAGGTGTGGGTTGTGGGAAGAAGGGAGGATTCTGCTCTGGGGAGAGCAAAGGGTTCTTGCCCACCACTAATCTCTGATTCACTCCCCCTTAATGGCAGCCTCCACAGCCCAATGATCGCCACCCCAGGATCATCCTCTCATCATTCTGTGTGCCCTCCAGGATCATTCTCCTGCTCATTCTGCCAGCGGCTGACACTGACACCTGCTGTATCAAACCATGCTTCATATATCTAGTCCAGCCTTCTACAGCCTGAGGTCCTCTTTGACACCAGCAACTTCCATCATTCCTGACTATTGTTCCTTCTGGATGTGAGGAACCTCTTTTCAGATTGAGGGCTGCATTCCTTTCTGGCCAAACTGCCGGGGCCCATATGTCCATGATTGATGGAGCCAGTGCCCAAAGTGAGCAGACCAACAAATGTATATTTTACCTTTGTTTCTACAGACACTCACACCTCCCTCTCTTTCCTCCATTCAGTAAAGAAATGGAATTTTCAGAATTTCAAGGACACCTGTCAGCAAGGCAGAAATGCTCAAGGAGAGTATGAAGCAGAGTAATAGAATCATTGAATTGTGGAATTGTAGAGTTGGAAGGGACCCCAAAAGTCATCTACTCCAACCGCCTGAAATTCATTGAGTTATTGAGGGGTGTGGCTTGGGAAAGGTTTAAGTGCCAAATAGAGTGGTTTGCAGAGCAACATGTGGTCCCCAGGTCTGAGGTTCCCCATCACTGGTCTTGAGCCCCAGTGATGCACCCCTGGGGGCAGTTTCTGTTAGGATATTTCCATTCCACCTTAAAAGGGAGCAGGCTTTGTGAGTCACAGAGTCTGCGTATTTCCTGTTCACAGGATGTTTATGTTTTCTATTGCTTTCGTTTCTTTCTCTCTGTGCCTGAACATGCAAGCAGGCAGTCATGATTTTTTCTTTGTTCTGACCAACGCTGAATAAACTTCTCAATGCTCTCCTGCTGTGCAACTTTCGCTGTGCATTATCTGCTGATAGAGCGTGCATCAGTTCTGGAATGAGGCAAGCTATTTTCTGGAGCTCGTGTTGCTAATTGCTGGTACTGTATCTATGGGAGGTCGATGATCGTCCGGAGGCGACGTGGGGGCCATGATGGGCCATATCTCCCTGGCAATATCCCAACAGTTTCCCGGTCAGCAATTGTGTCCCACCCCCATCCAACAGAAATTTGTTGGTCTCCTGCTAACGAAAGCTCCTATGATGAATATTGGGTGGTGGGAGAAATACTTTGTGAGACGCCACTTACGAAGGCTTTTGCTTGCCAACACTTGTACAAAAAACCCACAGTTTTCCCTCTCTCTTATATCTTCCCGAGGAGCAATTACCTTAAATTAACCTGGGTTCCTGGCAATTGACTGCCTCTTTTATATTCAGGAGCGTGATTCCGAGTCTCTGTTTTAAAAGTGTGCACCTCTGGGAATCTGCGGTACTGAGAAACTCTTTGCCAAGTGCACAAATTAAGTGTAATTACAAATGGAGGCCAAATTTACACTGGGACTTCCTTTGAGTAAACACAGATTTAAGCCTGTGCAATATGCTTCCTCACATTGATGATAATGATAAATTGAATTTGTCACTTGAAGGGGTCCAGCCTGCTTTACGTCACCTTGATCCTCACCCTTCTTGGCCAGCATTTGAAATTCTAACAGTAGGGCTGGAACTGCTAGTTGATGCTGCTGCCCATCTCCAATCAAAGGTCTCGTGGGAATTGCGGGGTTGGAAATAGATGCCCCTCTGGGTCCTTTTCAGCTTGATGATTCTATGAATCTTTGTAGTGATGTATGGAAGTGAGAGCTGGACCATAAAGAAGGCTGATTGCTGAAGAATGGATACTTTTGAATTCTGGTGCTGGAGGAGACTCTTGAGAGTCCCATGGACTGCAAGAAGATCAAACCTCTCCATTCTGAAGGAAATCAGCCCTGAGTGCTCACTGGAAGGACAGATCCTGAAGCCGAGGCTCCAATACTTTGGCCACCTCATGAGAAGAGAAGACTCCCTGGAAAAGACCCTGATGTTGGGAAAGATGGAGGGCACAAGGAGAAGGGGACGACAGAGGACAAGATGGTGGGACAGTGTTCTCGAAGCTACAAACATGAGTCTGTCCAAACTGTGGGAGGCAGTGGAAGACAGGAGTGCCTGGCGTGCTCTGGTCCAGGGGGTCACAAAGAGTCAGACACGACTAAACAACAAATGAATCTTTGACTGGACTGCTTTGAAAGAATTATACAATCCTCACATGAGCAGGGGAAATCCCAGCATCATTCATGTGAAATGGCAACACAGTTAAAGAGAGTTTAGAAGGGGCATCCCTCAGGATAAAAGCAATGCAGATGAAGGAGTTGAACAGTGACAAAAGGGAGAGAGGAACTGACTGCTTGAAAATCCCCTATAGAACCACCACAAACGATGACTCCCTTTCCAGCTCTTTGATTTGCTCCTTCTCCTCTCCTTTCATCGAACACTTTATGTCTTGCCATGAAAAATTCTCAGTGTTTTTATGAAGTGCTTTGATCTCAGATATGACACAATTTTCTCATCTCTGTGATAATGACAATATCTTTTTTCTTCTCTCTCTCTCTCTCTCTTTCCCTCCAGTCATTTTCTACTCAACCTTGATATAAATATTGCTGCTGTTCTTAACATTAGAAATGAGATTCAAAATGAGCTAGAATGAACAAAATTAGAATCTGGTGGTGTGACGGTCGCGTGATATATACTTTCTTGATAGGTTTGGGGTTGTGTGTTGTTGTGTGTTTTTTTTCCATTTTTGCAATATTTCACAGCTTAACATTCAGAGTCTCAAATGCAACTCCAATCCACATTAATGGCCACATCGGAAAAGCTAGTGTGGATTTGCATGCAATTTGCATGAATTTGGAAGGTGCTGCAGTATAACACAGAGACACAAAGAACCTAGGCTCCATATCTCTGTTACAGTGACTTCCACAAAACTGTTTTCATATGAATGAATCCCAGGTCAAATCAGTACAGCAATGAACCCAAGCCCTTAATCATAAAAGGTGGACATAGTGCCATCAGGGACAGGAAGGTGCCTGTATTGCACTCAGGGCTTAGTGGGAAAACATCAGGACCTGATACCTTTCTAGAAATGCTCAGATCCAACCAAAAGCAGTTGCCCCAACACAGATTTCCCTTTGGGCAAAGAACCACTCCACCCCACAGGGTTGACTTTGTCCAATCACTTGAGGCTCAGGGGCAGGGCTGTATTTTCTGAGAAATGATAAGAGTCCTGCAATTCCCCCTCACCTAGCAGCTGTAGTGGAGAGTGCATCAGGAATTCCTAATCCCACTGCCTCCTTTGGGTAATGCCATTCCGCATACAGTGGTACCTCGGGTTGCATATGCTTCAGATTACATACGCTTCAGGTAACAGACTCCACTAACCCAGAGATATTACCTTGCGTTAAGAACTTTGCTTCAGGATGAGAACAGAAATTGTGCTCTGGTGGTTTGGTGGCAGCAGGAGGCCCCATTACCTAAAGTGGTGCTTCAGGTTAAGAACAGTTTCAGGTTAAGAACGGACTTCCAGAACAAAGTACTTAATCTGAGGTACCACTGTATAGTCATCCTATGGATTCAGGAACCCCAATGATGCAAATTGTTTCCAAGCACAATTCAAAGTGCTGGTTAAGTTCTATCAAGCTCTACATGGCTTAGGTCCAAGCTATCTGAAAGATTCAGGAACCCCAATGGTTCAGGAATCCCCAATGATGCAAATTGATGATTGATGATGACCCCAAAGATGATTCAGGAACCCCCAATGAATTCAGGAACCCCAATGATGCAAATTGTTTCCGAGCACAATTCAAAGTGCTGGTGAGGATCTATAAAGCCCTACATGGCTTAGGTCCAAGCTATCTGCCCTGAGCCCAGCTTCAGCTGGGGAGGGCGGGATATAAATTAAAAAAATATTATTATTATTATTATTATTATTATTATTATTATTATTATTATTATTATTTTCCCTTGTTGCACACTCAATGTGCTGATGGAATTTTGGGAGTACTGCCCTCACATCTGTGTGATTGAAATCCCCCGCAATAATCTGCACTGCCTCCGGGTATCTGTTCAATTTGGCATTGATGTTTTCATGCATACTACTCATGGCCCTGCATGTATTTACAGTTGGTGCTATGTAAACCGCTGTTAACACCACTGTTGTAAATTCCAGGGAAGATAGAAAGGTCTACATTTAATCATCAGAATTTCCACATCTGGAGAACAGTAGGTATCCAAGATGTCTTCCGGGATATCATCTATCATCTATCTAATCTATCTATCTATCTATCTATCTATCTATCTATCTATCTATCATCTATCTATCTATCTAACATCTATATTTCTACCTATAGTTTTACTTCTAACAGTGTTTAATTGTTATTTTCCCCATGTTCTTATTTTAGATGTAAATAAAAAATGGGGCATAAATAAATATATATATAATAAAAATATAATAAAAATTGTGGACCAGCAACATGTGGAGAATGACAGGTTTTCCAGCCCTGGATTAAAGCCTGGATGCTTCTGATCATGCCACAGAGATGAATGGGAATGATGGCTTCTGATGGCAGTTCAAAGAATGGAAAATATATTTCTCCAGTACACCAGCAGCCATGGGCAGCTTGCAGGCTTCCGATAGACATTTGGTTGACTACTATGAGAACAGGATGTTGGCCCAGATGAGTCATTGGCTGAATCCAGCAAGCCTCTTCTTGTGTCATGTTCTTATAAAGGTAAAGGGTAAAGGGACACTTGACCATTAGGTCCAGTCATGGCCGACTCTGGGGTTGCAGTGCGCATCTTGCTTTATTGGCAGAGGGAGCTGGCGTACAGCTTCCAGGTCATGTGGCCAGCATTACTAAGCCGCTTCTGGTGAACCAGAGCAGCGCACAGAAACATCGTTTACCTTCTCGCTGGAGTGGTACCTATTTATCTACTTGCACTTGCTTTCGAACTGCTAGGTTGGCAGGAGCAGGGACCGAGCAATGGGAGCTCACCCTGTCACAGGGATTCGAACCGCCGACCTTCTGATTGGCAACTCCTAGGCTCTGTGGTTTAGCCCACAGCGCCACCCGCATCCCTTATAGCCTAGAATAAAAAAAACTAAAACAAAAAAATTAAGGAAAGATGGAAGCATGAGCCAAGGGGAGTTGGCCCATCCATAGTTAGGACCATTGCTGTGTTATGGACCTGAGGTTGGTGCGCTACCTGTTTTATGTGAAAAGGGGGAGCCTGGGTCTTCTTGCGGTTGTCACAGCATCCCCTCCTATTGAGTTGTCTGCGTGATTAAAGCATTGAGCTTTAATCAAGTTCCGTGGAATTAATTTCTACAAGCCGTTGCTTTGCTCCAGGGGAGAGAGGTGAACAATAGGAGCAGAGACCAGCGAGAAAGTCCCAGGTGGCTGGCGTGGAGAGCACAGAGGCAGGCGTAATTAATTGTAGCTGTTTAATTCCTGCCTCCTCCTGTTTCTCTCTGTGTCAAAGCCCAGGCGCTTCCGCTGGCGTGTTAATTAGTTCTGCGTTAGCAGGTAGGAAGAGGGATTATCAGAGATGTGGAACCTTGAAGTTAAGGAATGGGACCATTGGAGACAGCCCCCAATTAGCGGCCATATTTGCATGGCTGGAATTCGCTCTGTGCCGATGATGGGTTTTAAATAATTGCTGCCTACGTCAGGCCCTATTTGGTCCTTGCCATTTTCAATTATCACCCACCGGTAGTGACCTGATCCATTCCAAGACAATAAGGAAGCTGTATGTACCACTGATAACTGATTCCATGTTCTGCAGGTTCCCTGAAGCTGTACTTGATGGGTGGATGAAAGGAGGGAGGGGAACTGATTTTGCACTCTGGTTTAATGTCTTAGTTTAATGCCCGTTTCCTTGGGTCTTGGAGTCTCTGCTGGGGTAAATACCTTAGTTTGTGGGGAGATTTATACCAGTTCAGTTTGCCTTTGAAGGCAAGCCTAATCAACTCTTTCTGAAACTACAGTGGTACCTCAGGTTACGTACTTAATCCATTCCGGAGGTCCGTTCTTACACTGAAGTGTTCTTAAACGGAGGCGCACATTTTCCCTAATGAGGCCTTCAACTGCCGGTGTTTGACTTCCGTTCAGCTTCTGGGGCAAAGTGCGCTAACTGGAACACCTACTTCCGGTTTTGCGGAGGTCATTGTCCACGGCGTTCTTTACTAGGACTGTTCTTAGACCGAGGTACCACTGTATATGCAAACCGAAATGTAGCCATCCTTAGAAAATTGCACTTTTCTGAATTTTGCAATGCAGTTCTTTTTTTTAAAAAAAAATGCAAATACTAGAGGCATAAAAATGCACATTTTACTGAAAATTACACGCAGAAATGCATTATATTGGAGGACATTGCTTTGCCAAAAAAGTATATAATGGTGAAATTGCACAGAAAAAAATGTTTATATTTGGAGACATTTGCACTAAGATGTCGATGAATGTTCACAATAACTTGAAAAAAAATTGCAAGTTTTCTTTTACAGTGGTACCTCGGGTTACAGACGCTTCAGGTTACACGCTCTGCTAACCCAGAAATAGTACCTCAGGTTAAGAACTTTGCTTCAGGATGAGAACAGAAATCGTGCTCTGGCGGTGCGGCGGCAGCAGCAAGCCCCATTAGCTAAAGTGGTGCTTCAGGTTAAGAACAGTTTCAGGTTAAGAACAGACCTCCATAACAAATTAAATTCTTAATCCGAGGTATCACTGCACTAGGCTTATGATAACAAGGTACTGAAAGAGCTTAGAAGGAGCTTCTCTGATGGAAAGAGCTCTTGTGTTTGAATACTGCTTATGGGTTTCCCACAGGCAACTGGTTGTTTATCTGTGAGAACAAGATACCGGACTCAGTGGGTCATTGGTGTGATCCAGCCGGCTTTTATTTTGTTGTTACGAAACAATGCTAAACATTCCCTGAGTGGTGGCATCATGATGCAAATGTAAATGATAGCTTAATCACATAATACGTACGGCATCATTCCTGGTATATGGTCCTGGTTACAGATCCATGTACTGCATGAAAGACTCATGCCATCACTTCATAACTGGCTGATGCATCTAAAGACAGGAAATGGTTGTTTTTATTAATTTCATGTATCAATTGCTTCCTATGAAGCATCTCAAAGTGATTTCCATAAGAATGATATATAACTTAATTGCAAAATGACAGTCACAAGTATAGTGGTGGGTCCTGAAAACACACATCTCGGGTATCGAAGGGCAGGTTAAAGAGGCGTTGTGATGGCCTGTGATTCGGACTCGGATGCTGAACCTGAGGAATCCCAGCCTGCACAGGATTCCCTGCCTCCAGAACCAGCTGAGCCGGGGCTGGGGCATGAGCCTGAAGGGTCCTCACCTGTGCTGGATCCTCAGGTGCAGGCATCAGCTGAGTCTGCTCTGGCTCCAGAGGTGATGGAGGACCCATTGCCTGCAGGTGCTCCACTCTCAGCCCCGTCAGAGGAAGCTGAGGTTGCCTCTGGGTCTGGTAACCCTCCAGCCTCTCCTGAGCTGCAGAGGCTCAGGGCAGAAAGGCGGAGGGAACTAAGTTCCCGCAGGAGGAGTGCTCACCTCTAGGCCAGCAGAGGCGAGTCACCTGTGGACCAGGGCCGCCCTATGCCTCGGGGCAGATAAAAGCCAGCCAGCCCAGTCCCAGGAGCAAAATTGTTGGAAGCCAGTTCCTGCCTGAACCCTGTCCTGCTTTCCTGCCGGCACTCCTGACCTCACCCGACTCCCTGCCCTGCACTCAGCTTTGATGGACTGCCTCCATCCTGCACCTTTGACCTTTGACTGGACTCGGACCTCGCCTCAGGGTTAACCCATGGGACCAGCACAGGCGTGTCTTCAGCATTTGCCAAAAGCTGTATTGGGAAGCTGGCAAATGCATCTCTGTGGATATACCCAGAGGAGGGGAGAGGGAACTTGGGCTTGGGTTCTGCTTGAGAGATCCCATGGTAAAGGACCCTGGGCGGTTAAGTCCAGTCAAAGGCGACTATGGGATTGCGGCGCTCATCTTCCTTTCAGGGAGTCGATGTTTGTCCACAGACAGCTTTCCAGGTCATGTGGCCAGCATGACTAAACCGCCTCTGGTGCAATGGGACACTGTGACGAAAACCAGATTGCACGGAAATGCCATTTACCTTCCCACCACAGTGGTGCCTATTTATCTACTTGCACTGTTGTGCTTTCAAACTGCTGGGTTGGCAGGAGCAGGGACCGAGCGGGGACTCACCCTGTCGTGGGGATTTAAACTGCCGACCTTCTGATCGGCAAGCCCAAGAGGCTCATGTATTTAGACCACAGCGCCACCCATGTCCCATGGACATCTGGTTGTCCACTGTGAGAACAGGATGTGGGACTTGATGGACCAGTGGACTGATCCAGCAGGCTCTTTTGATGTTCATAAAAAGCATGATAGAGAACGGCCATAGCTCAATGACAGAGCATCTGTTTTAGATGCAGAAGCAGGTGTGCAGCCTGGTGTCATTCTGGACTCACAGCTGTCCATGGAAGCACAGGTCAATTCTGTGTCCAGAGCAGCTGTCTACCAGCTCCACCTGGTACGCAGGATGAGACCCTCCCTGCCTGCAGACTCTCTTGCCAGTGTGGTGTATTCTCTAATTATCTCCTGCTTGGACTACTGCAATGCACTCTACATGGGGCTACCTTTGAAGGTGACCCGGAAACTACAACTAATCCAGAATGTGGCAGTTGACTGGGGACTGGGAGTGGCCGCCGAGACCACATAACACCAGTCTTGAAAGACCTACACTGGCTCCCAGTACATTTCCGAGCACAATTCAAAGTGTTGGTGTTGACCTTTAAAGCCCTTAAATGGCCTCGGCCCAGTATTCCTGAAGGAGCGTCTCCACCCCCATCGTTCTGCCCAGACGCAGAGGTCCAGTGCTGAGGGCCTTCTGGCAGTTCCCTCACTGAGAGAAGTGAGGTTATAGGAAACCAGGGAGAGGGCCTTCTAGGTAGTGGCGCCCACCCTGTGGAATGCCCTCCCATTAGATGTCAAGGAAATAAACAACTATCTGACATTTAGAAGACATCTGAAGTTCCGGGAAGTTTTTATTGACTGATGTTTTAATGCATTTTTAATCTTTTGTTGGAAGTCGCCCAGAGTGGCTGGGGAAGCCCAGCCAGATAGGCAGGGTAGAAATAATTTATTATTATTATTACCAGGTTCAATTGCTTGCATCTCCAGGTAGGACTAGGAATGTCCCTTACCTGAAATCCTGGAGACCCACTGCCAAGTCTCCATGGATGATAGTGAGATAGTTGGACCAATGATCTGACTTGGTTTGAAGCCAGAAAATCACATTACTTGTGAAGAAGAGTTTGGATTTGATATCCCGTTTTATCCCTACCCGAAGGAGTCCCAAAGCGGCTAACATTCTCCTTCCCCTTCCTCCCACACAACAAACACTCTGTGAGGTGAGTGGGGCTGAGAGACTTCAGAGAAGTGTGACTGGCCCAAGGTCACCCAGCAGCTGCATGTGGAGGAGCGGAGGCGCGAACCCGGTTCCCCAGATTACGAGTCTATCACTCTGTGCTCCCTACAGCTCCTCCCAAGTGATCAAAATCCCATTTCATAACATGCATTAAAGAAACAATTGCTATGTACCATTTGAAGTATGGAGAAAATGAAGGATAAAGTGCGAGACTGGTTACACTACGCTCAGATTAAAGAAATTTTTAAAAGTGACAAGAAGTTAGGGTTCCAGGTGGAGAAATTGAAGTTGGAAACAGAATTGTTAGAACCTAAGACCAAGGTACTTTCAAGAATGTATAACTTGCTGCTGAAATGGAATACACAAGACGAAATGGTTAAGTCGGCTATGATAAAATGGGCACAGGACATTGGGCATAACATTATGTTTGAGGACTGGGAAAGGTTGTGGACCACTGGGTTGAACTTTACTGCATGTAATGCTTTGAAAGAAAATGTAATGAAAATGATATACAGATGGTACATGACCCCAGTTAAACTTGCCAAAATATACCATTTGTCTGACAATAAATGTTGGAAATGTAAAGAAAATGAAGGAACATTCTTTCACCTCTGGTGGACCTGCCCTAAAGTGAAGGCCTTCTGGGAAATGATATATAATGAGCTGAAAAAGGTATTTAAGTATACCTTCACCAAGAAACCAGAGGCCTTTCTTCTGGGCATTGTCGACCAGAAGGTGTTAAAGAAAGATAGAACATTTTTCATGTATGCAACAACAGCAGCAAGGATACTACTCACTAAGAACTGGAAAACTCAAGATCTACCCACACTGGAAGAATGGCAGATGCAACTGATGGACTATATGCAATTGGCGGAGATGACTGGCAGAATCCAAGACCTGGGAGAAGAAAGGATTGAAGAAGATTGGAAGAAATTCAAGATTTATCTACAAAAACATTGTGACTTAGTGGAATGTTAAGAAGGATGCTTGGTTATAAATAATTGGCCATCACTAAAATAGATCAGAATTTGATGATAAGAGAGATTAAGAGAAACAAAATTTGTAGGAGAATTTTTTTTTATTTATTATATTCAAATAAGTGGTTATAGATTTGGAAATAAGATGATAATTTGCTTGACAAAAATTTATTAATGATGCAAGTGGGAGCGGGAGACGTGAGGAAGTCTAAGGATGTTATGAAACTTTGTAAAAACAAAGCAAAACTGTTTATTATTATTGTATTTCTTTTCTAAAAGCTCCAATAAATATCTATTAAAAAAAATAATGAAGTCTTCATGCTGTGATGGAATGGATGTGCAGCGGTTAAGTTTGTCTGCCTAATTCAGACACAAGACATTTGCCATCTTTGTTTACCCTTCCACCAATCTCCCACGTTGAAGGCTGTGTCTCTGGGTGCCATTTTTATCTTGTCATATCATTTCAACTCACTTCGGCCGTTAAGCGTTTTGGAAGAAATTATGAAGACGGCCACACTTGGGAACCACCGGAGAGGAATAAGCTCAGCCTTCAAAGTGAAGGACACGAGATATAAATAAGAAGGCGATGTCACACAACCAGTGGGATGGGAAGTGTAAATCAGAAGGATGATTGAATGGAGGGTGGGGCAGAGAAAGCAAGTGGAGAGGAAATATTCAGAAAACGAAAGAGGACTCAGTGCTGCGTGGAGACTTCACAAGTGGAGAGAAAAGTTGGTAGGGATTCAAAGGGAGATTTGAGGGCTGTATCACAAATAGAAATTCCAGATAATAATAAGAATAATAATTTATTATTTATACCCCGCCCATCTGGCTGGGTTTCCCCAGCCACTCTGGGCAGCTTCCAACCGAATATTAAAAACAATACAGCACCAGACATTAAAAACTTCCCTAAACAGGGCTGCCTTCAGATGTCTTCTAAAAGTCAGATAGTTGACATCTGGTGGGAGGGTGTTCCACAGGGCAGGTGCCACCACTGAGAAGGCCCTCTGCCTGGTTCCCTGCAACCTCACTTCTCACACTTCTCACCACCAGAAGGCCCTTGGCGCTGGAGCTCAGTGTCCAGGCTGAACGATGGGGGTGGAGACGCTCCTTCAGGTATACAGGACCGAGGCCACTTACAGCTTTAAAGTTCAGCACTGACACTTTGAATTGTGTTTGGAAAAGTACTGGGAGCCAATGCAGATCTCTCAGGACCAGTGTTATATGTGCGGTTGTGGTTGGGTTTTTTTTGGGGGGGGGGCTAGGGCTATACACATCCCTACCCCTCCCTGACCCAACCAATCGAACGCAGGACCACCTGCCCTAGTTCCACACACTAATCAATTTGGGGAGTGGGGCTTTAAAAAAACTACTACTGCTGCTACTATTATTATTATTATTTCATCAACATTATCATCATCATTATTACCCTCCTTTCCCTCCAGACTGGGACTCATAATGGCTTGCAGATAAAACAGGAAAAACTAAAAACAGAGAGAAGATGGTCAGTCCTCCCCCAACCTTATACTGGCTACATTATTATTGTCTCCCTTCCAATATAACTGATCTGTAGAAAGGACTTTATGATCTGAAAACAGAGACGATGTATGTACTTTTGCAACTCAAGAAAATCTTTAATAAACACTGCAATCATCATCTGCAAGGGATTCTCATATGGTGGGTTTGACGTTGTCAGCCTTCATGTTATCTTTGCAGGCATCTTTGCAAGGCAGAGTTACAATAGTGCTTCAACTTCGATTTAATAATCTGAATCACGGGTGTTGTAGTATTGGGCACGCATGAGCTGTCAGTCATGGCTTTGTTCGTATGACTGAAGCATGTTGCAGAGCAAAGGAAGTGAACCAGGTTTGGCTCAAAAAGTTAGAAAGGTGGGAAGGAAGGTGCCCATAAGTCTTGTTCATGTAAGCACAGATCTGAAGTGGTTACGTCCAGCCGCGGATCTGACAAAGTGGTCTCTCTGACCCGTGAAGCATCATGCCCAACAGATTTGCTATTCTTCATGGTGGTTCTGGACAATTTGTGGCTTTCAACTCAGCAGGTCTGGCTCATTCCAGTAGAAGGCGATGGAGGCTTACTAGGTTTACCATGAAGCTGTCATGGTTTTAAACAATGCTGTTTGGATTCTTGAAACAGAACCCTTTGGTTGGCTGGCCTCGGAGGGCTGGGATAAATCACAGCTAATATCTTTCTTATCCTGGTCTAGGATTCTGAGTTAGCAAGCTCTTTCATGCTGGACAGCGGTAAATAACAGGGAGCTAGGACTAGCACCGCCCCCCCCCCAAAAAGCCTTAGGGAATACCAGGGACTGTAGCTGGGAATAGCAAATTTTTCTCTTACTCCATACCCGTGGAGCCTGAGAATAATCCACCAATAAGGTGGACTGTGCAAGGGGAAAACGTTTTGAGATTTTATCTGTTTTCATGGACAAAAGCCTCTTTCGTTCATGTTTCATACAATAAATCTCTATTTTAAAACTTCCATTTCAGAGATGATGTCTGTGCATCTCAGCCTACCTCAAGACTTGTTGTGATGATAACTGGGGAGGAGATAAAACCATGTTTTATGACGTGTTCTAAGGAAGTAAGGCAAAATAAAACCAAAATAAATGAAAGACACAAATAAAAATGTAGCTAAATAAATAAATCCATTGTTGTTGTTGTTTAGTTGTTTAGTTGTGTCCAACTCTTCATGACCCCATGGACCAGAGCATGCCAGACACTCCTGTCTTCCACTGCCTTCCGCAGTTTGGTCAAACTCATGCTGGTAGCTTCAAGAACACTGTCCAACCATCTCGTGCTCTGTCGTCCCCTTCTCTTTGTGCAATCAATCTTTCCCAACATCAGGGTCTTTTCCAGGGAGTCTTCTCTTCTCATGAGGTGGCCAAAGTATTGGAGCTTCAGCTTCAGGATCTGTCCTTCCAGGGCTGATTTCCTTCAGAATGGATCGGTTTGATCTTCTTGCAGTCCATGGGACTCTCAAGAGTCTCCTCCAGCACCATAATTCAAAAGCATCCATTCTTCGGCGATCAGCCTTCTTTATGGTCCAGCTCTCACTTCCATACATCACTACTGGGAAAACCATAGCTTGAACTATATGGACCTTTGTTGGCAAGGTGATGTCCCTGCTTTTTAGGATGCTGTCTAGGTTTGTCATTGCTTTTCTCCCAAGAAGCAGGAGTCTTTTAATTTTGTGACTGCTGTCACCATCTGCAGTGATCATGGAGCCCAAGAAAGTAAAATCTCTCACTGCCTCCATTTCTTCCCCTTCTATTTGCCAGGAGGTGATGGGACCAGTGGCCATGATCTTAGTCTTTTTGATGCTTGATGTTAAATCCATAGTCCTAGTCAAATACATTATGGGAGCTCCAATTAGGCTTCTCCAACTCCCACCATCCCTGACCACTGGCTGTACTACTGAATGCACACTTAACTTTCCTCCATTCTTTCTAGGTACTGTTTGCACTTTAAAGCTCTATGTCTGAGCACTTGTGTTTTGTGTTGTTGTTGTTGTTGTTGTTTTGTTTTTTTTTGCTCAGGAGCATGCACACTGCCTTGCCCCTGCAATTGAGGGGGCCCAGGGTCATGTGATATCAGCACAACATGTGTGGAGACCCCGCGGCTTGCAAGCATGTTGCAAGCTGCAGCAAAACTGGGGAGGCGGCCCTTTCATTGGAAATTGGGGGGCTACCCCCTTACTCGGCACCCCTGCTCAGGAGCTTCCCCCATGAAAACCTGCTCTTTAAAGCTGAACTAGAGCAAATGGGAATCCATGGAAAACCCAAATTGATCTTTGCTCCGAATGAACACTAAAGAGTGGATTTTCTCAGGGAAAATAAAAAGGAAGTGTGTTTGGATAAAGAGCTTTAAAGCATGGATCCATGCCTGGAAGGAGCAGGGCAAAAAGTGTTGATAAGCTCCTAGAGAGTTGTAGTCCAAAACACATGGAAGGCACTAGTTTGGGGAAAGCTGGTTTAAAGGGAAACTAGGATTTTCTGGAGCAACAGTTGCCCATCCTCCAAGCCATTGATGTCACTCCCATTACTGGGTTGACTTTCCCCCTGCAAAGCGATTTGGCCTCATTTGCTCATAGGTTATGTGGAGCCTCCATTCCATTTAATCTATAAACCTTTCCCTTTGAATTAGCAGTTGTCATGCTTGACTTGTAGTTGCCATCCATTGCCAGTTGTCTTTGCCAACTCTCGGAGAGTTGCTCCATTTATATGAGATGCAAAGGAAAGGTCACGGCTGGCTAATATTTCCTCCTAATGAAGACCACGGTACCTGAATCATCCAGGTTGCCCTTACCTCAGCACCTTCGCCATTGCACGAATCCTCCCATAATTCACAAGAAATGTATGCTGGTTTTCAGCGTGGCATCCCCCAGAGAGCTCTGAAGATAATTGCTCCCAGCAATATTAAAAGGAGTGGGGGAAGGAATCTATCAAAGCGGTCATGAACTGGAACAAGGCGGCAAGCTGTGGAGTTCGTTTATTCTGGTGCAGACTCAGAGCAGAGCAGAGGAAAGTTGCTGCGAAAATGTGGACACTCTTGTTTTCGAATGGTTAGCAGAGGATTTGATCCTCCCGGTGTCTACTTCTCCAGGACTTTTTCTGCAGGGGAAATCTCCCAAACCAGCAGGGTTACACCCTCTGCTCAACAGCTGCTGCTGAATAAAGGATTTGACCATACTCAGTTCCACTGCTCAGCTTTGTTCCCCTGCTGTGAACAGGTATGCATGACCAAAGCATAGTATGGGGCTGCTTTAAAACCCTTTTGCAATTCAAGTCATCATTTTAAACTCCAAAATGCATGCAACCCTTCCTTCTTTCACATCATCCACAAATTGGGTGATGCAGAGTGTGGTTTCAGTATAGCCCACCAATCCACCACCAAATTACATAGGTTAAGATTATTGTCTTTTGTGGCCAATGGGATGAGGGATGTGCAAAACTGACAAAATCATGGATGTCAAATCTTATGTACAGGAGATTGTGGGATGCCCACTAAGATTGACATCAGAAAGCTTGGCCTGATTGATGAGAGACTGGATTACCCTTAATTGCTGTTCAACTATATTCCCTTCGGGAGCATTTCTGAAAACCATAGAGAGAGCAAGAGAGGTATAAGTGCCAACCGAATCTGTTATCGTGTCATTCTAACTCTATTGCCTCCTCTTTTCCCAGAACAATCCAATCCCGAATCCAAGTAAGGCATGCTGCTTCATAGTAAATTTTAAAATCTGGAAGAGAAAAGCCTCCTCTCTCTTTTAAATCTCTAAGTATTTTATGCTTTATTCTTGGCCTTTTCTCATTCCAGATAAATTTTGAAATAACTTGCTACCATTTTTTGAAGCAAGCATTATTACTTATTATCGGTATTGTCTGAAAAGGGGTCTAGTACTTCTGAGCAACTCATTGCTGTGCAGGCAGTGATGCCACTGGAGGATTCCTTAATTTTGTCTAGGTTTGCTTGTATAAAGCCATAAGGACCAAGGCTGATTTCTCTGGCCAGGCTGCCAGTCTATTTCAGATGACAGGGCACATATAGATTCCAAGGTGAACACATTGAAAGGAACAGCAAAGCATCTCTCCTTAATTGGCCGGTCTGTTCTCCACCGTTCATTAAGCACACACATGCGCACTCTCCCCCACACACAAATATACATTGATTGTGCTAAGCCTGGATTTAGATTCAGCCCAGCTGACTATTGGACATGCAAGTTGCCCCACCCACAAAGCAGAAGTTCTTACATCACTTTTCTCCAAAGAAGTGGAGAGAGGATGTGGCGTTTGCCCGTTCGTTTGAAAATGTCTCTACAGGGGGAGAGAAAGAGTTAATAGGTAGACCAATAGAAAAGCCAGAGGCGGAGCCTACCTGTTTATAAAAGGGCTTAGCCCGAGGTTAGTTAGTTGGTTGGTTGGTTTGTAAAAGGCAGTTGGCAGACAGTTATTGCAGTTGGTTATTTTGTGAGGAGATGTAGAAGAGTTGGAGACAGGATAAAAATAAGACTAAGAAGGTAAAGAGCAACAATGTTTTGAATGCAATTAAAGTTTATTTGTGTCTGCAATAAACTACACTCTTCTTTGTTAAGAACCTGACTGAGACTAAGTGATTTACCGGGGAGGACCTGGTTGGTGGCAGCAGATTAGTGGTGTACGGGTCAATAGTCTGTGAGATGACCGGGGGCTCCGTACGAATGCCACAGGGGGCTCCAACATCAGCCATGAACTGAATGCAAAGCTTGATGTCTTAATGGCTCTCCAGCACAAGAAGTGTGAGTGTTTAGAAATCGCAGAATGGTAGAGATGGAAAGGACCCCAAGGGTCATCTTGTCCAACACTTTACAATGCAGGAATCACAGCTAAAGAAGCCCTTACAGGTGGCCATCCAACCTCTGTTTGAAAATCTCCAGTGAAGGAGAGTCCATCACCTTCTGAAGGAGCCTGGATGTCGTGGTTGGTGGAATGGTGAGAGAAACCAGCTGGGGAACACCCAAGGCAAGAAGGCTCAGTGTCCAGGGGTTCGTGGTAGGTCAACAATGAGTGGTCAGAGGGAGAAGAGGGAGAAGACTGAGAAGAGGAGGTGTTGGAAACTGGAGAGATGATGGGGCTTAGTGAGGTGGGAGAGTCTGTGGCAGAGAGCAGCTGAGAACCAGAGGGGGAAGCTGAAGCAGAAGAGGCACATGAAGGAGTCCAAGAGGCAGAGAAGAGTCTGGCTGGTGAAGAGGCGCAGGTCTCTCCCTCTCCTGCTGCAACAAGCTTTCTCCCTCACTTCTCTCCCAGAATCAGGAGAGGCATGAAGAGGGTGGAGAAGTTAGCATCCCATAGGCACAGTCTCCGATTTCTTGGGGGGAAACTTTGAAGAGGAGGGGACTTAGGCAGCTGTGGGGTGATAGGAACCTTCAATCTCAGCAACTGCTTTGTGAGGACAAGACCTACGAGGGATGAGTTGATATGCTAATTAGGCATGACACTCCTGTGCAGATCTTGTCTTTGCTCCAACTTTGCATGGTATGATTTGTTCCTGGCTCACCCCCGTCACCGTTCCACTGTCCAATGGCTCTTACCATCAGAAAGTTCTTCCTAACGCTTAGTCAGAATCTTCTTTCTTATCATTTGAATCCATGTCCCACATTCTCTCTGGCCCCCTCTCCTGGGCATTCTCCATCAGCCAATGAGAGAGAAAATTACACTGCAGTTGTTGTTGTTGTTGTTTAGTCGTTTAGTCGTGTCCGACTCCCCATGACCCCCTGGACCAGAGCACAACAGGCACTCCTGTCTGCCACTGCCTCCCGCAGTTTGGTCAAACTCATGCTGGTAGCTTCGAGAACACTGTCCAACCATCTCGTCCTCTGTCGTCCCCTTCTCCTTGTGCCCTCCATCTTTCCCAACATCAGTCTTCTCTTCTCATGAGGTGGCCAAAGTCTTGGAGCCTCAGCTTCACGATCTGTCCTTCCAGTGAGCACTCAGGGCTGATTTCCTTAAGAACAGAGAGGTTTGATCTTCTTGCAGTCCATGGGACTCTCAAGAGTCTCCTCCAGCACCAGAATTCAAAAGCATCCATTCTTCAGTGATCAGCCTTCTTTATGGTCCAGCTCTCACTTCCATACATCACTACTGGGAAAACCATAGCTTTAACTGTACGGCAAGGTGATGTGTCTGCTTTTTAAGATGCTGCAGTAATGTCGGTTAAATCCTCATGGCTGATGTGTCTGGGTTAGGTTATCTTGCATTTGAGGTGGTGGACTCCCCTCCTTTGGGGGTTTTGAAACAGAGGTTGGATGGCCATTGTCAGGGATTCTCCAGCTGTTATTCTTGCACTGCAGGGGGTTAGACTAGATGACCCTTGGTGTCCCTTACAATTCTATAAAATTATCAGTGCTGTACTAGCTTCTGCAGCAACTGCTACTCTGTCACATAGACTAGTTCTAACCAAACTGCTGTCATGAATTTGCACGGAATGATCCAGATTTCAGGAGCATCATGTCTCCAGCGCTGGTGTAGTCCTCTCAGCTTTGCCGCTCCCATTATCAGAGATCCACAAGACAAGGGTTGTTTTGGATGATAAATGGGAAGCTTAAGGGAAATTATAACTGGGCTTCTAATTTCCACCCAGAGTCACAAAATCAATAGCAACTCCTTGCTTCATTAAATAATTACATCTGGTGATTTTCCACTGAGCATCACCTGCAGGTGGACAGAAACTCGCTTTGGCTTACTCGATTCCTTGCCGCAAACCATTTTGCCATGAAACTCATCTGACACCCCACCCCCAACCCCTGCCCAGGAGTGGAAAAGAGAGCTTGCAAATTTGCAGGTGGTTTGGAAAAGGTGTTTTTTTTAAAATCCTGCTTTGGTTTAGCCACACACCAGAGCAAGTCTGCCCCCTAGCGGTATTAAGAAAAATGGAGACTGCTGACCTTTACAGACTCATGCTATTTATTATTAATTCGGTTCCTTGCCTGAATTGTGACAAATGTTTGTATCCTTCTGTCCTCGCGGCATGGTTAGTTTAAATTGAGAATGGCTTTTCACGCATGTGTGCACATTGCTTGATAAGGATGATACTTAATCATTACATTGTATAAGTAGAAGGATGATTCCATTCCCTCTCTCCTGTTCTATGGGGTCTGCTCTGCCCTGCATTCTACAATGCCAGTTTTCTGCTTTAAGTTGGAGAATCTTCAAAACTGATTTCAGATTGGGCAAAGGTGTAGTCTGCCACAGCTGTTTGACTCCTCCCCCTTAAAAAAACAACAACAACAGCTTCACACCAGTATGATTGCTTGCTGTAAACTGATTAAATCCTAGGCTGGATCCTAGACACATAAAAAAGTGTTACAGGAAAACGTGTTCTGAAGATCATCGTGGAAAATCACATTGCCGAAGGATCAAACACTACAGCACCACCTGGTTTCACATGTTTATAACGCAGTTAAAGGTAAAGGGACCCCTGACCATTAGGTCCAGTTGTGGCCAACTCTGGGGTTGCGGCGCTCATCTTGCTTTACTGGCCAAGGGAGCTGGCGTACAGCTTCCGGGTCATGTGGCCAGCATGACTAAGCCGCTTCTAGCGAACCAAAGCAGCGCACAGAAATGCTGTTTTCCTTCCCACCAGAGCGGTACCTATTTATCTACTTGCACTTTGACGTGCTTTCGAACTGCTAGGTTGGCAGGAGCAGGGACCGAGCAATGGGAGCTCACCCCGTCACAGGGATTCGAACCACCGACCTTCTGATTGGCAAGTCCTAGGCTCTGTGGTTTAACCCACAGCTCCACCCACGTCCCTGGTTTCACATGTTTGTAACGCAGTTAGAATGATATAATTGCCTGAATGTAGATTAGTTCCTAATCCCCAAAAGGAATCTGGATGCTCATAGAACAAGGTTTTTTCTGCACTGTGATTTAATTGATGCTCTTAAGCACCACTAAGGACTGATAACAGTGCCGGATTTACGTATAAGCTAAACAAGCTATAGCTTAGGGTCCCACTCTCTTGGGGCCCCCAAAAAAATTATGGAAAAAAAACTGGAGGTACATTTCCAAAATATAAGATTAAAAAACAAAATAAAACCTACATACAGCAGCAGTGTTTTGTGTTGTGTAGGTGCCTATGATGTAAGTCATGGGCCCGGCCTGCTAACCTGCTCCCTAAAATATCACTGGTTTGCTCATTTCTATATATAGAGTGGGATGCAGGTGGCACTGTGGGTTAAACCACTGTGCTGCTTGGGCTTGCTGATCAAAAGGTCGGTGGTTTGAATCCCTGCAACGGGGTGAGCTCCTGTTGCTCGGTCCCTGCTCCTGCCAACCTAGCCGTTCAAAAGCACGTCAAAGTGCAAGTAGATAAATAGGTACCACTCCGGCGGGAAGGTAAACGGTGTTTCCATGTGCTGCTCTGGTTCACCAGAAGTGGCTTAGTCCTGCTGGCCACATGACCCAGAAGCTGGACACCGGCTCCCTCGGCCAATAAAGCAAGATGAGCGCAGCAACCCCAGAGTCAGCCACGACTGGACCTAACGGTCAGGGGTCCCTTTACCTTTATCAGATTCATTGCAGCTGCCTTTTGGACAAGAGCTGATCTCAGTGCTCCCCACTGGGGATTATGAAGAGACTGCTAGATCAGGCCAATGGCCTTTCTAGTCCAGTATCCTGCTCTCACATCAGCCAACCAGGTGCCTCTATTGGGAAATTCGAAAGCAGGATTTCAACACAAAAGCCCCCTCCTCTCCTGTGGTTTTCAGCAGCTGGTATTCAGAAGCATCGCTGCCCCCAAATGTGGAGGCGGAGCAGAGCCATCCTGCCTAGGAGTCTTCAATAGCCCCCTCCTCTGTGAAATTGTCCAGTCCTCCTTCAAAGCCGTCCAAGTTGGTGGCCACCATTGCCTCCTGTGGCAGGGAGTTCCACAGTTTAACTGTGCCCTGCATGGTCTTTAATTTCCTCAAAATCTTTTAATTTCCATTTCCCTTCTCGATCCCTCAGCAAGTCTCTATAAGTAGGCCACTTCCCCCTTTCCGCCAAGCGGTTAGAGTAACAAAGCTTCGGTGGAAGAAGATTGGAAGAAATTTAAAGTTTATTTACAGAAACATTGTAAAATTAAGGAATGTTAGAAGGATGTTGGAATGAAATTATGTGGTTTTAGCAGAAATGTTATAAAGGATTAAGAAAAAATAGATTGTTAATTGGTGAAAGGAGGGAAAGTAAAGTTACATTAGTTGAAGATAAATTATAGGACAAAAATTGGGAAAGATGGAAAGGATTTGCTGAAATTTCTAACCGAACTAGAATACAAAAAAGGGAGGTGTGAGGAAGTCAAGGAAACAAGCAAATGAAAGATAAGTTATGGGAAGGTTTGTTGTTGTTTCTTTTGTTTCTAATTGTTTCTATTTTTCTGTTTTTTCTTTATTTCTTTTTTTATTGTGATGTGTTGTCTTGTTTTTGTGTAATTTTGTGTTTTCTCTTTTTTCTTTCTGTAACCTTTAAAACTTTAATAAATATTTTTTTTAAAAAAAAAAGAGTAACAAAGCTTCAATTGGTGATAACAACCAGGGTGTTTTTTTTTGTTCTATTAGATCTTTATACCTCTTCCACACCCTCATTAGTGATCTCCTGATTATATGATTATAAAATCCTTTGTGTACTTTCCCCTTCCCATACCATAAATATGCATGCCATCCAAATCTATTCTCATGACCTTCCAGATCTAATGCTTCTTCCCTTTCCAGTTTTATCCAGTCCCTAATCCACACCAAACATGCAGTCTCGTAGTACAATTTAAGATGTGGGAGAGCAAAACCGCCTCTTTCTTTTGTATGTGTAAGTATCTTATGTTTAATTCTTAGCCTTTTGCCTGAGCAGACAAACATGGAAATATCCTTTTGCCATCTTTTGAGGCAATCATATTTCTCAATGCCATGTATCATTTCGTGTCCTCTTACCTTTCTCAAAACTAAAATGTCCCAAGCCACCGCAACATTTATATATATATATATATATATATATATATATATATATATATATATATATGCAGGTTTTGGTGTCCTCGGGTGTCTTCCCGTGTAAAAGTTGGGGTGTCTATGCGACGTTTCGACGAGGTCTCACTCGTCATCTTCAGGCTGGTGCTTTCGGCTTCTTGTTACTGGAACAGAGCAGGATCTCAGTGTTTCTCCTGTTTCTTTCATGTGTTGGAAAAGAGAGGAAGTTTTTGGATACCAGCAAAACAGGGTTACGAAGCTAATCCAAAAAGAAACACCCCCCAAAAACCAAGACACAGAAGAAAACAATGGCATGGCCCTCCTTCCTTATATCAAGGGCACTACAGATAAAATTAGCAAAATCCTCCATAAACACAATATCAAAACAGCCTTTTGCACCAACCAAAAAATAGCCAATATCCTCAGAAACCCCAAGGATAAAATCCAGTTGGAAAACCAAGGGGTCTATGAAATACCCTGCAAAGTCTGCCCAGCCACGTACATTGGACAAACAAACAGACGAATAAATGCACGTATCGCAGAACACAAGAATGCCGTCAAAAAAGAAGAAAAAACTTCCTCTCTTTTCCAACACATGAAAGAAACAGGACACGAAATTAATTTTGCAGATTCCAAATTGCTCTTTAACATGGAACATCACCACAAGAGAATAATCATGGAAGCCATCGAGATAGAGAAACACCCTCACAACATGAACAAGCGTGACGACACATCCCGCTTGCCAGACATCTGGAAATTAGCCCTCCCCACAAAAACTGACACCAGATCCAGAGGCACACAGAACGCCATCACCAATCAACCACACCAGACCCAAACCCAGACCCTCTCCACAGATAAATTACAGACACCATCCAGTAGCCAAACCATGGTGGCACCTCCGGATGCTGCACCCCCCTGCAATCCCTACACAGATCTGGCTGACACAGGCCACAAAACCACAGCTCGCCCCTATACACGAAGCCAAGCCAGAGCACAACTAAGTGCAGTACAGCCATCTTCTCAGAAAAACTCTTCACAAAGTTCAAGAGGTCAAGACACAAAGACTTTAGCAACTAATCCACACCTAATGACCCACCTAAGTGGTACTCAGGATATCACTCAAGAAATCACTCAAGATATCCCTCAAGTAATTAAGGAACAAAAGAAGAAAAGGCACACTAGCCTGGGAACTTCCTCTCTGCCCAGAACATTGGAGGCTATACACCACACCCCCTCAACAGTATTTATAGGAACTCAAACACTGAGATCCTGCTCTGTTCCAGTAACAAGAAGCCGAAAGCACCAGCCTGAAGATGACGAGTGAGACCTCGTCGAAACGTCGCATAGACACCCCAACTTTTACACGGGAAGACACCCGAGGACACCAAAACCTGCATTCCTGTACCCGTGAAAATCTACGAAAGCATATATATATATATATATATATTTGCTTTCGTAGATTTTCACGGGTACAGGAATGCAGGTTTTGGTGTCCTCGGGTGTCTTCCCGTGTAAAAGTTGGGGTGTCTAGGCGACGTTTCGACGAGGTCTCACTCGTCATCTTCAGGCTGGTGCTTTCGGCTTCTTGTTACTGGAACAGAGCAGGATCTCAGTGTTTGAGTTCCTATAAATACTGTTGAGGGGGTGTGGTGTATAGCCACACCCCCTCAACAGTATTTATAGGAACTCAAACACTGAGATCCTGCTCTGTTCCAGTAACAAGAAGCCGAAAGCACCAGCCTGAAGATGACGAGTGAGACCTCGTCGAAACGTCGCCTAGACACCCCAACTTTTACACGGGAAGACACCCGAGGACACCAAAACCTGCATTCCTGTACCCGTGAAAATCTACGAAAGCAAATATATATATATATATATATATATATGGGTTACTCTGGTCAGAGTAAAAAGTGTGTGGAGCAATTGATGCAAATTGATGTAAATCTTACCTTTGCACAGTTGGCTGCATTTGCAGATTGCTTCAAGGAGCGTGAATTCAGGAGGAAAACGGAACACCCATCTCCCTGTCTCGGCCCTGAAAGGCAAAGTATTGGAAATATGTTTGCCAGCAGCAGATGGAATAAGAGCTTCCAAAATACGAAAGAACTACTGTACACATCCCCACACATACAGGTATGGTGCTACCTTCAGAGAGTAAATGTTAAAAAATATTGGCAGTTGGACATTTCGTAGCCTCCACCGGAGGAATAATTTAAACACAAAAAGGGCAAAAGAGAGAGGGGGGGGGAGAGAAAGAAATGGTTACTGGACTGGATGGAAAGTGCTAATATTATGAGCAGAGATTTATTACTTTGTGACGGCCCTTTTGACAACCTAGTATGTTCATTCAAGTGCTGCAGCCTCTAATTCACCCCCACGGCTCCCCACCTCTTCATTCCCCCCTCCTTCCCACCCGCCTCTCCCTTCCCCTCCCCAAGTCTGTCATGGGTATAATTAATGAACTTACTTTCCTGCCATCCTTTTTCATGCTTGGCAGTCCCGCAGACAGGAAAGTTAGAACCTGGAAACTGAAAAACTGTCTTCTGAGCAAGCCAAGATCTAAACAAGGCTTGGGAGGGGGTAGCAAAGAATGGAGGGAGGGAAAATCCCTAGCTGGCTAAGCTCCAAAGACAGGACATAAAATTTAGGGCGGTGTGTGAGTATGCACACATACACATAAACACACACCATCCAATTTGGTACCAAACGTTGCATCCCAGATTAGATCTAGGCAGACCCAGGACTGACCCGGCCCAGATCTGGGCTCCAAAGCAATTTGGGAGCTAGTCAATTGTCAGTACGGTGGTACCTCAGGTTACATACGCTTCAGGTTACAGACTCCACTAACCCAGAAATAGTACCTCGGGTTAAGAACTTTGCTTCAGGATGAGAACAGAAATCGTACTCCAGCAGCGCGATGGCAGCGGGAGGCCCCATTAGCTAAAGTGGTGCTTCAGGCTAAGAACAGTTTCAGGTTAAGAACGGACCTCTGGAATGAATTAAGTACTTAACCCGAGGTACCACCGTATATAGCAGGGACGCGGGTGGCGCTGTGGGTAAAAGCCTCAGCGCCTAGGGCTTGCCGATCGAAAGGTTGGCGGTTCGAATCCCCGCGGCAGGGTGCGCTCCCGTTGCTCGGTCCCAGCGCCTGCCAACCTAGCAGTTCGAAAGCACCCCCGGGTGCAAGTAGATAAATAGGGACCGCTTACTAGCGGGAAGGTAAACGGCGTTTCTGTGTGCAGCTCTGGCTTGCCAGAGCAGCGATGTCACGCTGGCCATGTGACCTGGAAGTGTCTTCGGACAGCGCTGGCCCCTGGCCTCTTAAGTGAGATGGGCGCACAACCCCAGAGTCTGTCAAGACTGGCCCGTACGGGCAGGGGTACCTTTACCTTTACCTTACCACCGTATATAACACCTGTGCTTAGAGAATGGCGCTTCTTGCCGATTTGCTACTGGACCAAGTTCAAGGGGTTACGGGTATACCTGAAGGAGCCTCTGCCCAGTATACCTGAAGGAGCGTCTCCACCCCCACCATTCTGCCCGGACAATGAGGTCCAGAGCAGAGGGCCTTCTTGCGGTTCCCTCCCTGAGAGAAGTGAGGTTGCAGGGAACCAGGCAGAGGGCCTTCTCAGTGGTGGCACCCACCCTGTGGAACGCCCTCCCATCAGATGTCAATAATAATAATAATAATAATAATAGTAATAATAATAATAATAATAATAATAATAATAATAATAATAATAATAATAAATGTATTATTTATATCCCACCTATCTGGCTGGGTTTCCCCAGCCACTCTGGGCAGCTTCCAACAAAAGATTAAAAACACATCAAAACATGTCAAGGAAATAAACAAGTACAGTGGTACATCAGGTTACAGACACTTTAGGTTACAGACGCCTCAGGTTACAGACTCCGCTAACCCAGAAATAGTACCTCGGGTTAAGAACTTTGCTTCAGGATGAGAACAGAAATTGTGCGGCGGCAGCGGGAGGCCCCATGAGCTAAAGTGGTACCTCAGGTTAAGAACAGTTTCAGGTTAAGAACGGACCTCCGGAATGAATTAAGTTCTTAACCCGAGGTACCACTGTATCTGACTTTTAGAAGACATATGAAGGCAGCCCTGTTTAGGCAGGTTTTTAATGTTTGATGTTTTAATGTGTTTTTAATATTCTGTTGGGAGTTACTAAAACTTGTAACAACTTGGGACCAGTTTACCTACAGGTTCGCTTTACCCACTCAACTGATTTGATCGGCAGAACTGGCACTGTTGCAGATGTCACTTAACACCCATTTTGAAAGATCTTGAACTTTTACTGTGGCAGCCCCTGAACTTCGGAACTCCCTGCCTATTGATTTTAGCCTGGTGCCTTCCTTGTACGCTTTTCAGCTCCTGCTAAAAATATTTTTGTTTAGACCTGCCTACGCAGGTATTTAGAACAGTAATGTGAGTTTTAATCTGTTTCGAGTCTATTGATTTTTTAAATGTTTAAAACCTATTGATCAGTTTTATCAATAATTTTATAGGTTTGTGTCTTGTTTGCAAACCACTGTGATGTTCCTTACAATCAAGGCGTGCATAAATTTTATCAAATAAACAAAATAATTTCGGGGGGAATGGATGGAGTACAGTGGCAGCAGGAATATTTAAGTGAAACAATGCTATAAAGCACGTTTGAATATATGAGAGAAAGTGTTTGAGGGAAAATATTTCTCTCAACTCCCAGTTACTATAAGCAGAGTGAATAATTCACCACAGCTTTCCCGAGTGCTGTGGCTGCAAATCAAGAAATGTGTCTAATTTTTTTCCTCCGATATGAATTTGACTGGGAACTTTCCGGAAGACGAACATGACAAGTATTTAGGATTTAGCTTTGGCGCATTGTGGATAATTGCTAACGGGCTCTGCAAAGTCATTTCTGATTTGAAACGGTGGCCTGGATCTTCAGAGAGGCAGGGTAAAGAACTACGCCACGTAACGTCAGAGAGCTTTGTGGATCATTTGTTCATTCAAATACTTTGATGGATTGAGAGAGCTGGTTTTAGCAGGATAAATATCGGCTCCTACAAACAATGGAGGAGACGTGAAAGGGATGGAATCAAATGAGAGAGCCTTTCTTTTTTTATTATGATTATTATTAATTTTCCATTTAATATTAAACATTCACATCATCTTTATCCGATATACCGCCTTGGCTCTTAGAGCCTGTCAACTTCCTTCCCTCCCGCCTTACGGCTTTCAAAATGAACCTTTATATCATTGCAATTTATATTTTCCAATTCTAGAATATCTCAAAAATTTAAATAAATATAGAAAGATAGAAAGCTTCTCATTACAAGTCTTCAGACAACCCTGCTAGAGATGTTAATTGCTTACAATGATCTTTCAGATATTGATCTTTCAGATACATCAGGAATCACAAGACAGAGAAACCAGTAGGAGAACACTTCAATCTCCCAGGACATTCTATACAAGATCTCAAAGTAGCTGTTCTACTACAAAGGAATTTCAGAAATATACTGGAAAGAGAAGCTGCTGAATTGCAACTTATTACCAAACTTAAAACCATGGAGAGACCTGGTCTGAACAAAGACACTGGATTCTTATCTCATTATACATGACAAAGCCATTTTTCACCTTCTCACCCCTTGCTTTTTCCTGTAAGACCTATTGCAGTCGTTAAGAGTCGTCAACAGGCTCATCACAGCTATCTGCCAATCACCCATTCCCACCACCCTTCTGAGTAATACCCCTCCCCACCTTCTCACTATATAGAAGGGTCTGGTGACTTCTGTTTCAGTGTATCTGAAGAAGTGTGCACGCACACAAAAGCTCATACCAAGAACTAACTTAGTTGGTCTTTAAGGTGCTACTGGAAGGAATTTTTTTATTTTGTTTTGACTATGGCAGACCAACACGGCTACCTATCTGTAACTTTCAGATATTGTATGGATTTGCACCAGTCCTTTTGGAATACTTGATCATGCTTGTTTTGGATTTTTCCTGCCAGCTTCGCCAGTTCTTCAAAGTCCATCATCTTCATCTGCCACTCTTCTTCTGTTGATACTTCTTGTTGTATCCATTTTTGGCCTAAAATAATTCTCGCCACAGTTGTTGCATACATAAACAGTCTTATATAGCCACTTCTGCCCTGCAGAGGCGATGGAGCCCAGCCCCCACGCGATTGGGGGAATCCCTGGCCGTGTCACCCCCTGGCCAACCAATTGGATGGCTCTGGGGGGCATGGCCTGCCCCATTTAAGGTAGGCATGGCTGGGGATCTCCCTCTTTCCCCGCCTATCAGCTGTTCCTGTTTCCCACCCTCCCACCCTTTGAGATTTTCGTTCCTTGACTTCTCTTCCATACATCGCTACTGGGAAAACCATAGCTTTAACTATACGGACCTTTGTCAGCAAGGTGATGTCTCTGCTTCTCCTTAATCATTTCTTTATCTCAGCGCTTTCCCCTACAACTACTTCTTTTAAAGTCGTAGATTGGGAATCATAGATTGGGAAGGGTCCCAAGGGTCTGTTAGAATCCCTGCTTCATGATTGTAGTCACGGGATTGTTGTCTTTCACATGTCGGTATATTTTTTGACTCCACAGAGTGGGAAATGATGGAGACATGATGTTTGTGTTACTGTGTTCTGTGAAGTGGGACTATTGTCCTTTGTTCTTTTTCTCTTTGCTGTCTGATGCTAGAGAGAGAGGGAGCCATGTTGCAGTGCTCCGTGTGTGTTTAGATGTAAATAAAGTAGATTAGCCAAAATGCTGAGTTGCTTAGGTCTGTCACGCATGATGCTCAAACTCTGCGGACCCCTAAGTGTGCCAGTGTCAGTTGACATCGGCCGCTGTGATTGTTCAGGCAGAAGAAAGCTTTTGAAGCTCCTGAACGAATGACCAGGAGGGAGGGAACATGCCAGTCGGGCATGTGTCTCTACCAGGGTCCTACTCGAGTGTAGGCTGAACTCCTGACAGGGTCATCTAGTCCAACCCCCTGCAATGCAGGAATCTCAACTAAAGCATCCATGACAGATGGCCACCCAACCTCTGCTTAAAAACCTCCAAGGGAGGAGAGTCCACCACCTTCTGAGGGAGACCGTTCCACTGTTGAACAACTCTGACTGTCAGAAAGTTTTTCCGTATGTTTAGTCAGAATCTCCTTTCTTGTAACTTGAAGCCATGGGTTCGAGTCCTACCCTCCAGAGCAGGATAAAACAAGCATGCTCCCTCTTCCGCGTGACAGCCCTTAAGATATTTGAAGATGGATAGATTTATTGAACTTGGGAGACAGAGCACTTTAATCCAATTTAATTGTGCAAACCTAAATTTCTGGCAAATGCATGAACCCTCTTGAAAAATACTAACAATCTGGAGGTAATCCCCCATGGATACCCATTAAGACCAGGCCTAAAGTACTTTCTCTAATACTTTTTCTCAGGACCCCAGGGGTTCAAGGCTGGGAAGGAAGTCCTAATGAAAAAGTCTCAAAAACATTTTATTTTTTTATTTTAGAACATAGAATTTCCATTTTGGGTAGTGGCGACTAGTGGTCAGTCTTTTCCAATCGTGTGAAAACTAAAAGTCATGAATATTCAGCTCTGCTCTCCTATGAACTTGGAAACAAAATATTTATCTGGTTTGGGAGTATGGAGAGAGTGGTGATTGCAGAAGTTCTATAATCTCCTTCTCTGTGCTTGAGAATTCAGCAGTTGGTTCAGCATTTGAGAAGTCTATATCAGGTCAAACATTACCGCCATCACGTGGCAATTGCTGGAGGTGCATGGGTTGTAATGTTCAGATACAGTTTATAAAGTCCCATCCCCATGACATACTTGAATGAATTCATCCATCCCTATATAGGGATGGAGTGGGGGAATTTGATTTTGTTTGCATTGCACGACAAATTTGCTCTTCTGAAACAATGCATGAATTCGAACACAGCCACCGCTTAGAAATTTGCAGTTATCTGAATTTTGCAATGGATTTCTCCAGTCAAGATATCATAGGTGTCCAAGAATGCACACAATGGGGTAAAGGAGGCATAGACCCCTAAGAAAATGCATTATATTAGGGAACTTTGCGTTGCAGAAATGTGTATATTAGGCAAAATTGCATATGTAAATGTGCAGAAGGTGTTCTCACTAATTTTTGTTGTTGTTGTTAAAATTTTATTCATTCTCAATAACCATCTTCCAATTAATGACAAACTAAATCAAATCAATTCAAATTACAATAATAGCAATACGCCAATGATATATTCCAGTTATAAACAAAACCAAGCAAACTAATTTTTTGGTGAATTTTCATATGGAAAATAAAATATTGATGTGTAAATATGCAAAACTGAATTTAAGACTGGGGGTGGGTGGGAACAGAGACTGTGTGAAAGCAGAATTAACATATTCATCCATACCTGTCCAGATGGCAAACTGAGTGTGCACAGTGCTTAGTGCAACAATTTGGAATAATGGAAGATTCTGAATGCTTCAGAATGAAAGACAAGCCATGAGGAACTATGAAATCCAAGGATGCGTTTGGGTGAGGAGAATTTCAGAAGCATTCGAGTTACGGTTGGAGGATGGATGGCAGGTAACAGTTTGAGGCTGAATCCTGACAAGGCAGAAGTACTGTTTTGGGGGGACAGGAGGCGGGTGGGTGTGGAGGACTCCCTAGTCCTGAATAGGCTAACTGTGTCCCTGAAGGACCAGGTGCACAGCCTGGGAGTCATTTTGGACTCACAGCTGTCCATGGAGGTGCAGGTCAATTCTCTGCCCAGGGCAGCTGTTTACCAGCTCCATCTGGTACGCAGGATGAGACCCTACCTGCCCGCAGACTGTCTCACCACAGTGGTGCATGCTCTAGTTATCTCCCACTTGGACTATTGCAATGGGCTCTGTGGGGGGCTACCTTTGAAGGTGACTCAGAAACTGCAATTAATCCAGAATGTAGCAGCTAGACTGGTGACTGGGAGTGGCCACCGAGACCACATAACACCAGTCTTAAAAGACCTACACTGGCTCCTAGTACGTTTCCGAGCACAATTCAAAGTGTTGGTGCTGACCTTTAAAGCTCTAAACGGCCTCGGTCCAGTATACCTGAAGGAACGTCTCCACCCCCATCGTTCTGCCTGGATGCTGAGGTCCAGCACCGAGGGTCTTCTGGTGGTTCCCTCCCTGCGAGAAGCCAAGTTACAGGGAACCAGGCAGAGGGCCTTGTCGGCGGTGGCGCCCGCCCTATGGAACACCCTCCCACCAGATGTCAAAGAGAACAACAACTACCAGACTTTTAGAAGACCTCTGAAGGCAGCCCTGTTTAGGGAAGCTTTCAATGTTTGATGTATTACTGTATTTTAATATTTGGTTGGAAACCGCCCAGAGTGGCTGGGGAAGCCCAGCCACATGGGCGGGGTATAAATAAATTATTATTATTATTATTATTATTATTATTATTATTATTATTATTACCTGCATACCAGCCCCACAAATCTTTAGTAGCCACTAAGACAAACAAAGAGGACCCTTATGTAATCAGTAAACCAGATAGCGGGTGGATTTCAGTTGCTGCAGCCCTTGTACAGAATTCATAACATGTAGATATTTATGGGTACAGTCTCTGAAATGTAGCTGGCACCTTTACACCGGCTCTGATTCAGGTCTTTTACAATCTTGAGATCTATATCATAGTTTCAAATGATAGCAGAGAAATTTTGCTTAAATGTTACGCCTTAACAGCGCTCTAGTTAAATCAGCAATATATATGTGATCAGCTGGATGCTATCGGGGCGACCTCTTCAACATCGCGCTCGAAACTGCGCGTCTGCCGTTACACGAAAATTACGCCGTCAGCCTGCTTTTGGATTCCCCTCGGAGCATTCCCATTTTGCTAAATATTAAAATGGAAGAGCACAAGGTGGCATTCGACTATAGGAAGCTGTTCCCCAGTTCCCATAAAGTCGGAGCATGGTGGTACTGAAAAACAAAAGCTAGTCAGCACCTGATGTACACATGCATTATCTGACTCGCTCGATAACCGTTGGGCCATTTATAGCCTGTTAGCAAATGACCATTATTGCTCGAAATAGCCTTCTATGCCACAGGGAGATGGGGTTTCTGGCACTAGGAAGCCTATTATGCAGAGAGGATAATGGAATGCAAGTTCCAAAGTAGGCTCGCAAGCACCAGCCGGGGGCCTCTTGGCAAAGGGATAAGGCAAGCGGAACAGCTGGACTCGGCCTTGATTTTCTAAAACCTACCTAAGAGGGAGCATATGGGAGAACAGCTGCACTGGGATATGAGGAAAGCACCTGAAATCTTGCAAGAGTCTTCCATCGTTCGGCAGCATGGTCAGATTGAATTGAACAGCGGTACAGGGCACAGGGCAAATTCACACTCTAAACTTACAGGACAGACGGGCTCATTACGGTTTCATTGCTAGCCCATCATAGCTTTGTGGCTTAGGGCCCTTGTATCTACGGAACTACCTGGGTGGCGCTGTTGGTTAAACCACAGAGCCTAGGACTTGCCGATCAGAAGGTCGGCGGTTCAAATCCCCGTGATGGGGTGAGCTCCCGTTGCTCAGTCCCTGCTCCTGCCAACCTAGAAGTTCGAAAGCACGTCAAAGTGCAAGTAGATAAATAGGTACCGCTCCGGCGGGAAGGTAAACGGCATTTCCGTGCGCTGCTCTGGTTCGCCAGAAGCGGCTTAGTCATGCTGGCCACATGACCCGGAAGCTGTACGTTGGCTCCCTCAGCCAGTAAAGCGAGATGAGCACCGCAACCCCAGAGTCGTTCTCGATTGGACCTAATGGTCAGGGGTCCCTTTACCTTTTTATCTACGGGACTGCCTCTCCTGTGTTGCCCTGCAGAGGACCTTAAGGTCTATGAATAACCATAGTTGAGAGGTCCTGGGCCCTAAGGAAGTCAGACTATTCTCCACCAGAGCCAGGGCCTTCTCAGTGGTGGCTCCGACCTGGTGGAATGCTCTGTCCCATGAGACCAGGGCCCTTCAGGATTTAACCTCCTTCCGTCGGACCTGTAAGACAGAGCTATTCCGCCTGGCCTTTGATTTTAATTCAGCCTGACCTTTTATTTCCCTTCTCCCCTCTCCCCTTTTATGAAGATCACCCACTCTGAGACCCCACAGCTAATTCTCCCCTGGCCTCCTCGCTGGCCCAAGTAGGACTAATTCAGCCAGCTAGCCCGGGGGATTATCTAATGCTTATTTCCCCTAAATTGATTTTTGGATTTTATTGTTATTCATGTTTTTATACTGTATTTTATGCTGCTTTTATAATTAAGTGTTTTAAATTTGTTGTTAGCCTCTCTGAGCCTGGTTTTTGAACTGGGAAGGGCAGGGTATAAATTAAAAAAAATATTACTTATTATTATTATAGCTCTGTCAGATACTTTTCTGTCCCATTGTGTTGTGATTATGTTCTGTGCGTACTTTTTACATAAAACACAGACTTTTATATTAAATGTGCATTTTTCAACGCATTTGCCAGTAGAATAACACATTTTTGCAGGCCACGTTTATGGGAAATACCTGTTTTTGGGTGCTGGGAATGCATTGCGGATTCCAAGGAAGTGGAAGTTGTGTTCAAATCTGAAAGCAGAAATGGGCCTACTCCATCTGAAATGTCTCTCAACTCCTGCACATTATTTGGGAAACACTTGCATAAGCAGCATGCTTCTGTTTATTTGCTGAATAAACTCCTCTTTGTTGGGGTGTTTCCTGATCATTAATGCTGCATTCTACAGTCCTTTTCCTTCCAGTTTCTGGCATTTGCACTATTTGAAACTATGTTAAAACCATGTTTTTAAGGGGTGAATGGCTTCAATTTTAAAAAAAACAGTAAAAAAAATTAAATAAACTGTGGACTCTGCCCTCTGCACATGGGCAAAAATGCACTCTGTAGCTAAATTTGCTGGTGGTGGGGCAGTGAAAGCTATTTTGACTCATTATGGTTCTTGATTTTGGAGGGGGAAAACACATTTTCTTCTCCGTTACTTTTTCATCGGTGGGGATTGCAAGCCTTTGTATTCCTCATGCACACAGCCTTAATTTCCTTTATTTAAAAGTTTTTGAACGTCCTAATGTGGGTTGTAAATCGTATTAGCTGGTGATTATAAAGGATTCTTTAAATGAGAGAGAGAGAGAGAGAGAGAGAGAGAGAGAGAGAGAGAGAGAGAGAGAGGATGGTCAGAGTTTTTGGCAGTTGGACGAATCATCACTAAACGGGGAAATTGAGGGTCAGGGTGTGCTCATTACGCTTGCAGATTAGGAAGATCTGCGTCGCACTGTCTGAAATGCAATAAGGTTAAGATGTTTCTATTTAATTAGATTCTCATGTGCTGGGCAAAAAAAAAATGGATCTGGCAAGAAGATTGTCAAAATATTAAGTCCAATTAGATGGACTGGGGCTGTGTCAAACCAAATTGGACAAATTAAAGTTTTTCCTCCTCCTCACTTCCTTTTTAAAAAAATTATCTGCATTTAAACTATTCCTTTAAGTGTATAATCTTTGTAGTAGGAAGAGTTTCTATTGGAAACCTGCCCAGATTAGCTGATGAGATCAAAACAGAAGGTGAAAAATCTCATTCAGTTGATCAGAAGCAATTGCCTTCTCTTTTCAGAGACCTTGCCCATTCCATATATATGCATTCATAGCTATTCTGAGCCTAAAATGGTCCGTGATTGTCCTTTGTTAAATGTGTTTTGTGTTTATGAATAATCGTTCCAAGCTGCAGAATTCCAGTAGGTTAAACCACCGTCACGTATTCAGAGTTGAACCAATTCAGAGTGAAGGGAATCGCTGCGCATGTGACTCCACATGGCTTTGCACCCCTGATGGGCTATGTAAAAGAGGGCCTTCTCGATGATGGCACCCGTCCTGTGGAACGCCCTCCCACCAGATGGCAAAGATAAAAACAACTACCAGACTTTTAGAAGACATCTGAAGTCAGCCCTGTTTAGGGTAGCTCTTAATGTTTCATAGACTATTGTATTTTAATATTCTGTTGGAAGCCGCCCAGAGTGGCTGGGGAAACCCAGCCAGATAGGCGGGGAATAAATAAATGATGATGATGATGGTGATGATATAAGTACAGCCATCCCCTTACACCAGGAGAAAGGAGAAAAGTAATGAAGAAATATCACTTCCACCACCAAACACTGCGGGGAGGAGGGGTGGAAAAACATCAGTCCCAGAATAAATACGTATGCACCATGGAATGGGTTTGGATTCAGCATGTTTGCAGGCAGAGGAGGTCTTTGTCTCCCTTCTGTGTTGAGATTGCAAAATGCATCTTGCCAGGCTATTTTTGTGTGTTAGCAAAAGGAATGCTGCTTGTATATACGTACAGAGGGGTGTGTTTGCTTCCATCTGAATGCAATGGTTCTGTACCAGGGGATTTTACCCAGTAGGTTACCTTAGGTTCCTCTAGCTGTGTTTCTTATAGTGCTCCTCTTGACCCAAAGAATCAAAGAATCAGCAGTGATGTGAAGGCAGCTAATGTCCAGCATTTGGTTCATGTGTGCGGATATGTACATAGGATTTTCATTATACTCTTGCATTTTTTCTGGATGACCAGTACCTCTGGCAACCCAAACACCAATGCAGGAATTTAGACTAACGGTTGTGCTTACACGGGGCAGAAAAGGATGGAATTGATCAGAGCAAAATCAAATGAAATCTAAACCTCTGGATAATAAATCTAAACCTCTGAACAACTCATAAATGAACTTGCTTTGGTCAAAACCTGAAGTGTACATGTGTCAAAGAACAGAGTGACATTTCCCCGATTCATATTCTGCTCTAACCATGAGTACAAAGTTGTGCAAAAATATTCTAAGATGTGCAACCGCAGACATAAGCCAATTTAAAGCGGTAAGCAACTATTTTAGCAATCGGCTGAAATAATTCAGCAAACCTTTGTAATTTTCCACTTTATTTGAGGCAGTAACTTGCATACTTACTGCGTACCACTTGCAGTATAAATATTTTGCACTTTGTACAATGTTTAGAGCTCCCTGTGGCACATAGCTGTCAACATTTCCCCTTTTTAAGGGAAATTCCCTTATTCCGAATAAGATTCCTCGCAAGAAAAGGGAAAAGTTGACAGCTATGCTGTGGCATGGATGTGCAGGGTGTCTCTCCCAATATGCATACCAGAAACAAAGGGAAATAAAGGCATGTAACACGGGTGGTGCTGTGGGTTAAACCACAGAGCCTAGGACTTGCCGATCAGAAGGTCAGTGGTTCGAATCCCTGCGACGGGGTGAGCTCCCATTGCTCGGTTCCTGCTCCTGCCAACCTAGCAGTTCGAAAGCACGTCAAAGTGCAAGTAGATAAATAGGTACCGCTCTGGCGGGAAGGTAAACGGTGTTTCCGTGTGCTGCTCTGGTTCGCCAGAAGCGGCTTAGTCCTGCTGGCCACATGACCCAGAAGCTGTATGCCGGCTCCCTCGGCCAATAAAGCGAGATGAGCGCCACAACCCCAGAGTCAGCCACGGCTGGACCTAATGCTCAGGGGTCCCTTTACCTAAAGGCATGTGATTTAAAAGGTGATCTCGTGGAAGCTGGCTGAAGGGAAACTGAGGCTGGTGGGGCAGTGTCCTATTTCCCTTAATGGACCAGCCTCCACTGCCGGATTGTTATGCGCACACATTTCAAAACCACCATTAAACTACCGAGAAGTAATGGCACCGTAAAAACAGCAAGAAGGCGAGAGAATGAGAATTAGCAACATAACTGTATCCAATCACCTGCCTTCCTCGCCTGCAGAGGTAGCTTCTGGGGCATGTGACGGATTGCCTCATAATGGCCCACCTGCTAAGTCAGATGAATGAATCTCATACTTCCCTCCATTCCCATTAAAAAGCACTTGTAGGACTGGAGTGCTTCCATTGGTATCAACTCTCCTTGCAAAGCGTTTCGCATTTAATCAATTGAGGAAATTCACCTCTCTTCCAATAGCTCGGCTGTATAAGAAGTGGATCTTTTGTTTACTCTGACTATAAACTCGACGCCATATTATTTACAATTGGTGCGTAGTTCATGCCTCGGGCACTTGTAATATGCATATTATATGTATTTTCTCTTTCAATCCTCTGTTTGCTGTGTGAAACAATCACTCGGTCTTTCGCAGCCGAGGACGTGATTGGGATAAATTATCATGATCCGCTGAAATGAAAAGGTTTGTGGCTATGGCAGCAACGAGAGGAAGCTGGAGGTGTTGTGAAGACTGCTTTTTGCCAGCTGATGGGAAGGAGTGATTGAGCACCTGACAGAGAAGTCAGGGTTCTGCATTCATAAATGGGATTTTGCTGGACAAGTAGCAGTCAATGAAACTCAGTGTTGGAAAATTCAGGACAGATCCAAGTTCTTCTTTATACAGTGCATAGTTAAATGATGGAACTCCCAGAAGAGTCACTAACCTAGGTGGCTTTTAAAGAGGATGAGACACATTCAAGAAGGCTTTCCATAATTATTAGCCACAATGACCATGCTCCACTTCCACTGTTATAATTATTATAATTTTATTATCTATACCCTGCCCATCTGGCTGGATTTCCCCAGCCACTCTGGGTGGCTCCCAACAGAATAGTATAAACACGATAAAACATCAAACATTAAAAACACCCCTAAACAGGGCTGCCTTCAGATGTCTTCTAAAAGTCAGGTAGTTTTTCCTTGACATCTGATGGGAGGGTGTTCCACAGGGCGGGCGCCACCACCGAGAAGGCTCTCTGCCTGGTTCTCTGCAACTTTGCTTCTTGCAGCGAGGGAACCAGCAGAAGACCATCAGAGGAGGACCTCAGTGTCCGGGCAGAACGATGGGGGTGGAGATGCTCCTTCAGATATACTGGACCGAGGCCGTTTAGGGCTTTAAAGGTCAGCACCAACACTTTGAATTGTGCTTGGAGTACCATTTGCTGGTGACCACAGAAGGGGAGAGTGCCCTTGTGCTTTGGTCCTCATTGAAGACTTCCCACTGGCATCTGGTTGGCCACTGTGAGAACAGTGTGATGGACCAGGTGGGCTACATGGGTGGTGAAGGCTTGCCTACATGAACCACCCTGTTATAGCTTGATGGGACATGTAGGACAGAGTTATCCATACTTCTGGTGGTTGTGGAGCATCACCTGTGGTGGTTGTGGAGCTGGAACATCATCTAAGCTTCATGTACCATAGGGGTGGGGAACCTTAAGCCCAAATTCAGCCTTCCAAGCATCTCTCTATAGTACAGATCCAAGTGGTTTTCTGCTAAATTGGAACAAATGGCAATGCACTGAAATCCCAGTTGCTGTTTCCTCCGATTCAGCATGACACTACAAGTTTTCCTGGGGGAGCAAAGTGGGGCAAATGGAGGTGTGAATGAGCCTTTAGAGACGGGGGGAGGGGGGATTTGATTCAGATCAGATTTCTATGCCAGCCCAGCTAATTTACCCTCCCCAAGAGATACAGGAACTGAAATGAAGCTATCCCTTTCAACCCACACTTTTCTGGGTTTTGTGATGCTGTTCTGCTCTAAAGAGAAGTGCAAAAAGGCATATATTAGGGGGAAATAGGCATAAAAATCCACAAATTAGAAAAAAAACAGCATTGTGAAACCATGTACATTAGGGAAACCTGCACACACAAATGTGTGCATTAGGACGAATGTGCGCTAAAATGCAATGCATTTTCATGAGGACTTAAAAATAAAATCACAAACAGATTCAGAAATGTGGGGAATTGAATTTAGGAGAGGATGAGAAACTGGGAGAATTGCAATTGCCAGATTTATCCAACGCTAACGGAGACCAATAAGCAAGCAGGTGTCAGATGGCAGGAAATGTATATATTTTACTAATGATTGCCGTCAGCTTGGAAGAAGGTTTGAGGCAGAGAGGAAAACAAAAACAGAGGGGAAGAATGAGAAATGCACTGGAAAGCCGTCCAGCTTAATTTTTAATGCTTGGGGGATATTTCTAGCTCCATTGAGGTAGAAAAGTCCCTGGGTTTCTCCTTGGCGTTCATCCTGCCATGCCTTAAAGCTGGGAAGAGTTAATGATTCCTTCTCATCATGAACTAGGATATGTGAAGGTGTTAAATTCCTGCCACTGCAGGCCAATTACCTAGAGGTTACCACCTCCTTAATTATAAAGGCTTTTTCTCTCCATCCATTCAATTCAAGTGTGAGGCTGCTTTAATCTGGCTTCCCGTGTGCTTGCTATTGATGAACAATGAGCTGAATATTCGCAAGGCACTTCAGGTTTAAAAGCAAACAAACAGAACCCCTCAAAGAATGTCCTAAGGCCCTGATATCCAGATCAGATATATTCGGCAAGGCGTCCAACTCACTCTGCTTGCTGTTCAGTTTGCTTTGCCTTGCCACTTATCAGTTCGAAGTGGCTGCCTAGGACAGAGCGTTCTGTCTAGGGCAGGTTTGTAAAAGGGCAAAGGGACCCCTGACCATTAGGTCCACTCGTGGCCGACTCTGGGGTTGCGGCGCTCATCTTGCTTTATTGGCCAAGGGAGCCAGCGTACAGCTTCCAGGTCATGTGGCCAGCATGACTAAGCCGCTTCTGGCAAACGGAAATGCCGTTTACCTTCCCGCTGGAGTGGTAACTATTTATCTACTTGCACTGGCATGCTTTCGAACTGCTAGGTTGGCAGGAGCTGGGACTGAGCAACGGGAGATCACCCCGTCGTGGGGATTCGAACCACCGACCTTCTGATCAGCAAGTCCTAGGCTCTGTGGTTTAACCCACAGCACCACCCAGGGCAGGGTTGAGCTGACTTGAATTCTTTCTTTGTATTTCAGAAGCTCCTGGGGCTGAGTGCTTCCCCTACCTCCCCCATCTCTAATATTTGTATCCTACAATGTCTCCAAGGAGTTTGGGGTCAGTTCTCACATTAGGTTCACAACAACCCTGTGAGGTAGGCAAGGCAAAAGAGTGAATTGCCAAACCACGGTCATACAAAGCCAATCCTCCCTCCCTTCCGAACATAAGAGCCTCCTGAATCAAGTCTTCTTGGGGAAGAGGAGGTTAAGGGGTGATATGATAGCCATGTTCAAATATATAAAAGGATGTCACATAGAGGAGGGAGAAAGGTTGTTTTCTGCTGCTCCAGAGAAGCGGACACGGAGCAATGGATCCAAACTACAAGAAAGAAGATTCCACCTAAACATTAGGAAGAACTTCCTGACAGTAAGAGCTGTTCGACAGTGGAATTTGCTGCCAAGGAGTGTGGTGGAGTCTCCTTCTTTGGAGGTCTTTAAGCAGAGGCTTGACAACCATATGTCAGGAGTGCTCTGATGGGGTTTCCTGCTTGGCAGGGGGTTGGACTCGATGGCCCTTCTGGTCTCTTCCAACTCTATGATTCTATGATTCTATGAAGTCAATGGACCATCTAGTGCAAAATCTTCTTCTGGCAGTGGCTGAGCAGATTCCCATAATGGGAAGCCTTCGGGCAGGATCCAAGCACAAGAGCACTCTCTTGCAGTTTCCAGAAACTAGGATTCAGAAGCATAGCTGCCTCCAACTGTGGCCAGAAGCCATCCATACCCATTCCGTCTATGAATTTGTCTAATCCTCTTTTAAACCCATCTCATCCTACTGCGTCATGTGGAAGTGAGTTCCATAGTTTATTACAGGATGTGTCATTTTACAGGGTGGAACTTCATTTTTGCAAATTTATACAATGACAGGGCTTAAAAATAGGTGGGGTTTTTTCAGGGCGAGGAATTTAAATCTGCTATTGCAGTCATACCTCGGGTTAAAGTCGCTTCAGGTTGAGCGTTTTCTTTTCTTTCTTTCTTTTAAATGATATTTATTAAGATTTCAAAGAAGATTACAAAAGTAGTAAAAAAGAATAGAAAAAAAAGAAAGCAAAAGATACAAAATACAGAAAAAAATAGAAACAATTAAAAATAAATCCATCTTTCCATGTCTTGCCTTTCATTTACTTGTTTCCCTGACCTCCTCACACCTCCCTTTTTTGTATTCCAATTCGAATGGTTAATTCAGCAAATCCTTTCCCTCTTTGTTTTTATCTTAATTCTTAATCTTAATATATCATAACTTTATATTTTCATCTATTAATTCTTAATCTTAACATATTATAACTTTATATTTTCATCTATTAACAATCCATTTTTACGTACTCCTTTTAAACATTGTTGCTAAAACCGCTTCATTTCATTCCAACATCATTTTAACATTCATTAATTTTTGCAATGTTTCTATACAGGTTGAGTGTTTTCATGTTGCGCTCCGCGGCGACCCGGAAGTAATGGAACGGGTTATTTCCGGGTTTCGCTGCTCATGCATGCACAGACGCTCAAAATGACATCATGCACATGTGCGGAAGCGGTGAATCACGACCCATGCACATGCAGTTGTGGGTTGCATTCTGCTCAAGATGTGAATGGGGCTCCAGAACGGATCCCGTTCGCATCCAGAGGTACCACTGTATTTTTGTGTAGGGTTTACTCCTGAGGCTTTCTTCTCCCAATGATATCCCACAAGGCAGCGAAAGTTTAGGACCAACGTTTTCCTTCTCCTAGGTGGCCTCCCTTCCCAGGTGGATGAACCCCATTTGCTCCTCACTTCCCTCTACGTCACGTGCAGAAACTGCCTTCTTGACCATTGGGCCACCTCTTGGTCTCGTCCACTCAATCCACCGGAGCCTGTCTTCGCATGCAGGGGAAGTCCCTAACTCAACGAGGGTTTGAGACCCATCAGCTCTCTTCACCTGGTTTAGCTGGCCAGTCAAAGCCATTCCTGGGATGGCCTCTGTCGGGTACTGACAGCTTCTAGGAACAATGGATGAGAGCTGAATGCAATGTGAAGACGAAAGGTAGACAAACTACCCCAGAAAGAACACGACATGTCCCCCACCAGAGATACTATGCACCCCATACACCCCAGCTTGACATTTCTATGATTCATTGATTCTGTGTCCCTTTTTTGCTTAATCTGGGCCAGGGGTCAGCAAACTTTTTCAGCAGGAGGCCGGTCCACTGGCCCTCAGACCCTGTGGGGGGCCAGACTAATTTTTTTTGGGGGGGGAGGAAATGAATGAATTCCTATGCCACACATTTTAAACAAAAGCACACATTCTACTCATGTCAAAACACCAGGCAGGTCCCACAAATTGTTAGGATTCCTGCTCCATGTTTGCAGTCATGAGGTTGTTGTCTATCACATGACGGTGTATATTTTCATTCCACCGTGTGGGAATTGACGGAGACAGGATGTTTTGTACTACTGTGTTCCGTGATGTGGGACTATTGTCCTTTGCTTCTTTTTCTTTGCTGTCCGATGAGAAAGAGGAAGGAGCTAAGGCAGAATGCTCCAAGTGTATTATATGTAAATAAAGTAGATTAGCCAAAGTGCTGTGCTACTGAGTTCTGTTACGCAAACTGCAAATACTCTGCAGGATCGTAAGTGTGCTGATGCTTCTTGGTATCAGTCGCTGTGATGTTTGGGCTGAAGAAAGCTTTTGAAGCTCCTGAATGACTGACCAGGATGGAGAGAACATGCCAGTCGGGCATGTGTCTCTACCAGGGTCCTACATGAGAGTAGGACAATCCTAACACAAATAACCCAGAGATGCATTTTAAATAAAAGTGCACATTCTACTTATGCACATTCTACTACGCTGATTCCCAGACCATCCTTGGGCTGGATTTAATAATAATAATAATAATAATAATAATAATAATAATAATAATAATAATTTTTTATTTATACCCCGCCCTCCCCAGCCAAGGTGATTGGGCCGGATCTGACCCCCCGGGCCTTAGTTTGCCTACCCATGATCTGGGCATTTTGGCTTAGCCTCTGAGACACAGCTGCAGAACTGCAAACCCAACTATTCTTTCGGAATCTTTCCCTCCCACACCATCTTTCAGTTTCTTCCTGCTTCCCAAACCATGGTCAAAAATATCTGGGCCAATGTTCCTCGTGAGTGAGACTTGAACTCTGGTCTCCCATGTTGGTATTTAAGAGTTTCATATGATCCACCATTCTACGCCTTTCAAAAACTTTTTAAAAAAAACACACACACGACAACAAGCATTTATTGGAATACATCAAAGTACCCTTAAAAATGTCTCAAAATACCCACCATTATAAAAACACAATAATAAAAGTGTTGGTACATTTTAACCAACAAATAAAAAACGAAATGTCAAGATGCCTCCTCTTCATTCTCTCAATAGGAACTCCAAGTGTTGTCTTCCTGTAATTAATCTTTTCCCACGAAAAACATATTCGCCCCATGAAGATGACGGTGGGAAGACTCAGATCAGATTTAAAAAAAGCACTTATTTATGTGGAACACCGTTTCACGATGGAACTCATTCCTGCAGGAGATGGCGATCGTCACCACTTTGTTGTTGTTTAGTCGTTTAGTCGTGTCCGACTCTTCGTGACCCCATGGACCAGAGCACGCCAGGCACTCCTGTCTTCCACTGCCTCCCGCAGTTTGGACAGACTCATGCTGGTAGCTTCGAGAACACTGTCCAACCATCTCGTCCTCTGTCGTCCCTTTCTCCTTGTGCCCTCCATATTTCCCAACACCAGGGTCTTTTCCAGGGAGTCTTCTATTCTCATGAGGTGCCAAAGTATTGGAGCCTCAGCTTCAGGATCTGTCCTTCAAGTGAGCACTCAGGGCTAATTTCCTTAAGAATGGATACGTTTGATCTTCTTGCAGTCCACGGGACTCTCAAGAGTCTCCTCCAGCACCATAATTCAAAAGCATCCATTCTTCGGCGATCAGCCTTCTTTATGGTCCAGCTCTCACTTTCTGGGAAAACCATAGCTTTAACTATACAGACCTTTGTTGGCAAGGTGATGTCTCTGCTTTTTAAGATGCTGTCTAGGTTTGCCATTGCCTTTCTCCCAAGGAGCAGGCCTCTTTTAATTTCATGACTGCTGTCACCATCTGCAGTGATCAGCCGTACTCCTTTCCCAATTTTGAACCAATCAGTTGTTCCATATCCAGTTCTAACTGTAGCTTCTTGTCCCACATAGAGATTTCTCAGGAGACAGATGAGGTGATCAGGCACTCCCATTTCTTTAAGAACTTGCCATAGTTTGCTGTGGTCAACACAGTCAAAGGCTTTTGTATAGTCAATGAAGCAGAAGTTTCTTTCTGGAACTCTCTAGCTTTATCCATAACCCAGCGCATGTTTGCAATTTGGTCTCTGGTTCCTCTGCCTCTTCTAAATCCAGCTTGCACTTCTGGGAGTTCTCAGTCCACATACTGCTTAAGCCTGCCTTGTAGAATTTTAAGCATAACCTTGCTATTGTGTGAAATGAGTGCAATTGTGCGGTAGTTGGAGCATTCTTTGGCACTGCCCTTCTTTGGGATTGGGATGTAGACGGACTGATCTTCTCCAATCCTCTGGCCACTGCTGAGTTTTCCAAACTTGCTGGCATATTGAGTGTAGCACCTTAACAGCATAATCTTTTAAAATTTTAAATAGTTCAGCTGGAATACCATCACTTCCACTGGCCTTGTTATTTGCAGTGCTTTCTAAGGCCCATTTGACTTCACTCTCCAGGATGTCTGGCTCAAGGTCAGCAACCACACTACCTGGGGTATATGAAACATCCATTTCTTTCTGGTATAGTTCCTCTGTGCATTCTTGCCACCTCTTCTTGATGTCTTCTGCTTCTGTTAGGTCCTTACCACTTTTGTCCTTTATTATGGTAATCTTTGTACGAAATGTTCCTTTCATATCTCCAATTTTCTTGAACAGATCTCTGGTTTTTCCCATTCTATTGTTTTCTTCTATTTCTTTGCATTGCTCGTTTAAGAAGGCCTTCTTGTCTCTCCTTGCTATTCTTTGAAAATCTGCATTCAATTTCCTGTATCTTTCACTATCTCCCTCGCATTTTGCTTGCCTTCTCTTCCCCGCTATTTGTAAGGCCTCGTTGGACAGCCACTTTGCTTTCTTGCATTTCCTTTTCATTGGGATGGTTTTAGTTGCTGCCTCCTGTATAATTTTATGAGCCTCCATCCATAGTTCTTCAGGCACTCTGTCCACCAAATCTAAACCCTTAAACCTGTTCCTCACTTCCACTGTGTATTCATGAGGGATTTGACTTAGATTGTATCTTACGGGCCCAGTGGTTTTTCCTACTTTCTTCAGTTTAAGCTTGAATTTTGCTACAAGAAGCTGATGATCTGAGCCACAGTCAGCTCCAGGTCATGTTTTTGCTGACTGTATAGAGCTTCTCCATCTTTGGCTGCAGAGAATATAGTCAATCTGATTTCGATGCTGCCCATCTGGTGATGTCCATGTGTAAAGTTGTCTCTTGTGTTGTTGGAAAAGAGTGTTTGTGATGACCAGCTTGTTCTCTTGGCAGAACTCTATTAGCCTTTGCCCTGCTTCGTTTTGAATTCCAAGGCCAAACTTGCCAGTTGTTCCTTTTATCTCTTGACTCCCTACTTTAGCATTCCAATCCCCTATAATAAGAAGAACATCCTTCTTTGGTGTCATTTCTATAAGGTGTTGCAAGTCTTCATAGAATTGGTCAATTTCAGTTTCTTCAGCACCAGTGGTTGGTGCATAAACTTGGATTACTGTGATGTTAAGAGGTCTGCCACTTAGATAGCTTTTTAAAAAATGTACTCTTATACTCAAGAATTTGGTTTTTGAGCTCCTGAGACCTTCGGGCTTAGAGGAAATCTGTCAATGGCTACTAAGCATGAAGGAGACTGTGCTGTGCTCTGCTTGTAGATCTTTGAGTGATCTGCATTAGATCTGTAAAGATTTTTTACTCCTCCAATTTATCTAACAATGGCAGCAGTGACATAACTTTTCCTGACCTAAATTGGGTGGCTGTGATGAAGAGAGCTAATCTGGAAGGGGCTTTGTGTGAAAGGACTGCCAGATCTACCCAGTCCTGCTACTGTGTGCACAAATTTCTAGGCTTTGAATGTGCTAACAATATCTTTTGCATTTGACCCTAGTTGGTAGCTCTTGAGGTTCTTGTAAAAAGCAAAGCACCAGTAGATCTGAAAATGCTGAAGTTTGACCCTTTGAGTCGCCTGGTTGATCTCCTTCAAAGAAAGCTGGGAGGTGTATAATTTACTGTAGGTGATGCCCAGCTAAGTTATTATCAGGGCAGATATGTTGGAATCAATGTTTAATTTGTAATCCACTAATTCCAATGAGCCTACATTGAGTGTGACGTTAGTAGGACACCACTCAGTGATTTGAGCTTTGTTGTTGTTGTTTAGTCATTTAGTCGTGTCTGACTCTTTGTGACCCCATGGACCACAGCATGCCAGGCACTTCTGTCTTCTACTGCCTCCTGCAATTTGGTCAAACTCATGCTGGTAGCTTTGAGAACACTGTTCAACAATCTCGTGCTCTGTCGTCCCCTTCTCCTTGTGCCCTCCATCTTTCCCAACATCAGGGTTTTTGGTTTTTTTTGCAAGGAGTCTTCTCTTCTCATGAAGTGGCCAAAGTCTTGGAGCCTCAGCTTCAGGATCTGCCCTTCCAGTGAGCACTCAGGGCTCATTTCCTTCAGAATGGAGAGGTTTGATCTTCTTGCAGTCCATGGGACTCTCAAGAGTCTCCTCCAGCACCGTAGTTTAAAAGCATCCATTCTTCGGCAATCAGCCTTCTTTATGGTCCAGCTCTCACTTCCATACATCACTACTGGGAGAACCATAGCTTTAACTATACAGACCTTTGTAGGCAAGGTGATGTCTCTGCTTTTTAAGATGCTGTCTAAGTCTTTTAACTTAGAAGCTGCCTTATACTGTGAGAGCATTGGCCCAACTAGCTTAGTATTGTCAACACTGGCTGGCAGCAGCTCTCCAGGACTTCAGGCAAGGGTCTCTCCCAGCCCTACCTGGAGATGCTGAGGATTGAAGCTGCAACCTTCTAGACGCAAAGCAGGCACTCTCCCACTGAGCTATGGCCCTTCCCCTAACTGTGTGCTTCTCTTTCTCCCTTCAGTTTCCCCCAATTCCTTCCTTTTCCTCATATGGGTCAGGCAGCAGAGGAACCAACCCCCATGGCAGCTTGCCAGGAATGGACAAGACAAAGGAAAGTCCTCACCATCTGCTTTTATTCAATATTCACAGAGAGAAGGCTTGGGAATGTGGCCTCTTGGAATAATGGCATTGCTCCAAGTAAATATCCACACCCTCTCACTTCCTCATGAGTCATCACTATGGGTGCTGGAACGTGCCTTCTGAGCTCTTTGCTCTCCTACTTTCAAGGCTCACCGTGTTCTGGGAGATGGTGGGTCTGGAATGCTCTCTGAGACACTGAGTCCGCCAGCTGTGGCCCTCCTGGTGCATCTTCTTCCTCTTCCTCTTCTTCCATTATTTCCCAGCTTTCCCCCTCATCTGCCTCTGAGCCGTGATCTCCCTCAATTCCCTGTTGTAATTCTGAACTGTCTCCTTCTTCTCTGGAAGGGTCAGGTAAGGGAGACAGTCTCCATCCACCATTCCTTCTCTGCCCAGTCCCTGACAATATCTCTATTTATCTGACTGTAAGTGTCCTGTTTTATATGAGTTTTCCTAGACAGTTAATGTCAGTGATGGGTTCTACCCAATTAATTTTTATTTAGAGTAGTGCTATTATAATTAACGCATCTAGGTAAACCATGCTAATGGATCCAATCTGAGTAAAACCGGCAATGGATAGAAATGGTTGTTGTTGTTAATAGTAACAATATCACTCCAAACTGGAGGAGGAAAGGGAGACAATTTGTAGCAAAATTAAAAATAGCAACAATTTGGTTATTTTGCTCTAAAGTTATTTATTTGTTTATTTCATTTGTAGCCCACCTTTCTTATCCAGGAACTCAAGGTGGAGTACATGGTCCTCCCCCTCCTTATTTGATTCCCACAACAACCCCATGAGGTAAGTTAGGTTGAGAGGCAGTGGCGTAGCATGGGTCGCCAGTGCCTGGGGCAGCATGGAGAGGGTGGGAGAGAGAGAGAGAGAGAGAGGGATATGGAGGGAGTCACCCAGGCACTGTGTCACCCAGGAGATAGCTGGATCAAGCCAAAGGCCCATCTAACCCAGCGACCTGTTTTCACAGTGGTCAACCAGATGCCTGTGGGAGACCCACAACTGGTATAACTTGGGATTACCCCATGGAGAGTTGGTTGGCAGTAGGTTCACGACAGACAAAAGCAAGTATTTGCCAATGCATAACCAACCTCCTGTATCCAGTGGCGTAGCAGGGGTTGCCAGTGTCCGGGGCTGTGTAGAGGGGATTGTGGAAGTGAAACTGAGTTAGTTTTCACATTCTACTGCCCAGTGGTGTCTGTGCCACCCATAGGATTGCAACTGCAGAGATAAGAAATGAAGAGTCATTCCACTGTTTGGAGAGGTCACTTCCTGGTTCGCATGGAGAAGCCGAGGAACTGAAGTGCATTGCTGTACTGAGGCAGCACTGAGTTTTGAAATTTTGCACCCCTAACAATTTTTTCACCTGGGGCAATAACCCCTGTGCCCCACATCCTATGCCACTGGCTGACCCCCAAGGTCACCCAGTGAGCTTCATGATGGCTGAATGGGGATTTGAACCCTGCTTTCTCCCAGGTCCTATTCCAGCACTCTTTTATCTAATCTGTTACTTATCGTTATTTTCCCTTCCCTTGACTTTCCTTTGATGTTTCCTCCAGGCAGGAGCCTCCCTCTTCCTCTCATGTCTGTTTTAACATGGAAAAAAATATATCCAGTTATAGCCCAGGTGCCACGTGGTGTCCTGTTGAAAAGTTTTGCTAGCCTTACTGAAACGGTTTCCCTTTCCCTTTGAAGTTCCACGGATACTTTCCTCTCTGCTGAGCTCTGCATTGCACCAGCAACACCTGCCTTCTCTTCCAACCTGGCTGCAGTTCCATCGTTTGCCACCAGGTAGAGCGAGCAGCAAGACTTGTTGAATGCAAAGCTAGCATCGCTCTGTGTTTCCAACTGTGTACCCAAAGTAAATGACTAGAAAGATGCAGTCGAAGGCTGGCAGAAAACAAATAAATACATGCATAAGCCGGAGTTGGTCCACAGCCACCTGGCTGAGTTTCACAGCCCACTCGTTTGGAAGCTGTGAAGAGCAGAGGCATCTTCTCCTGCCAAAACCCCTCTATTTTCAGCAGGTAGAAATCACGAATGTTGGCTGCCTTTTCACTGGGTGGAAACCCTCCCACATCTCTTGTTGGCTGGTAGTTAGAGGACACGATGGAGGGAGATGCAATTCTAGGTCTGGGGTGATGCAAGCCTTATGCAATTTGCCCCACACTTGCTAACAGAGTGAGGCAGGCAGCAGCTGGGCACAGGGTTGCCAGATCACAACCCAGAGATATGAAGGGGTTGGGACCATAGCTCAGTGGGAGAGCATCTGCTTTGATGTAGGTCTTACTGTCTTTTTATATTTTGTTGGACGCCACCCAGAGTGGCTGGGGCAACTCAGTCAGATGGGTGGGGCACAAATATTATCATATGCTTTACATCCCTGATGCAATCCCCGGCATCTCCAGGTAAGGCTCTCCACTGCTTAAAACCCTGGAGAGCCACTGCCGGTCAGAGTAGACAATATGGAGCTAGAGGGATCCAATGGTCTGACTCAATACATCTTTCTAAGAAACAGCTTAGAATGTACTGATAAAGCAGTGCAATGATAAAGCAGACATAGGAATACGGGTGGCGCTGTGGTCTAAACCACTCAGCTTCTTGGGCTTGCCAATTGGAAGGTCAGCAGTTCAAATCCCCACAATGTTGTGAGCTTCTGTTACTCTGTCCCAGCTCCTGCCAACCTAGCAGTTCGAAAGCACGCCAGTGCAAGTAAATAAATAGGTACCACTCCAGTGGGAAGGTAAACGGTGTTTCCGTGCGCTCTGGTTTCCATTCCGGTTTATTCCTGCTGGCCACATGACCTGGAAAGCTGTCTGTGGACAAATGCTGGCTCCCTTGGTCTGAAAGCGAGATGAGCGCCAAAACCTTGTAGTGGCCTTTGACTGGACTTAACCATCCAGGGGTCCTTTACCTTTGTTGTTGTTGTTGTTTAGTCATTTAGTCGTGTCTGACTCTTCGTGACCCCATGGACCAGAGCACGCCAGGCACTCCTGTCTTCCACTGCTTCCCGCAGTTTGGTCAGACTCATGCTGGTAGCTTTGAGAACACTGTCCCACCATCTCGTCCTCTGTCGTCCCCTTCTCCTGGTGCCCTCCATCTTTCCCAACATCAGGGTCTTTTCCAGGGAGTCTTCTATTCCAATGAGGTGGCCAAAGTCTTGGAGCCTCAGCTTCAGGATCTGTCCTTCCAGTGAACACTCAGGGCTGATTTCCTTCAGAATGGAGAGGTTTGATCTTCTTGAAGTCCATGGGACTCTCAAGAGTCTCCTCCAGCACCAGAATTCAAAAGCATCCATTCTTTGACGATCAGCCTTCTTTATGGTCCAGCTCTCATTTCCACACATCACGACTGAGAAAACCATAGCTTTACCTATACAGACCTTTGTTGGCAAGGTGATGCTCTGCTTGGGTAGCCACTAGCTTAGCTCAAAAGCAGGGACTGGACGGATTCAAGGATGGCAAAGCTATGAATGTTTATTAAGGAAATAGAACCTCCATGTTCAGCAGCAGTATATCCCCAAATGCCAAGGAAATGCAATGGGAGGGGGCTGTTGCCATTCTGGCCAGCTTCTGGGCTTTTTCAAAAGTATCTGGTTTTCTGCTGCGTGGGAAGGATATAGGACTAGATTGATTCAGCAGAGCTGTTATTGTGTTCTTAAGTGTTCCTTTATATCTGGCTCTGAACAAACCACATGGACAGCTCCAGCTCTGCTCTCCCTGGGCCACGACTGATTTTTAAATACTTTTATCTTGTCCACTTTTATTTGTCCCTGTTCCGAGATAAACAATGCGGTTCTTTTAAAAAGTTATCCATTCAGACATAAGCAGGGCTTATTCTCCCCCACCCCGTCTTAACTGCCAAGCAGAGATACATTACCTTTCTCTAATTAGTGCATTGCTATTCAGAGAGTGGCTTTATGTCATATGGATGTGCTATTCTTTATTAATAGCTTTGGTGGGAGAGAGAAGAAAAACATCAGGACACAAGATACATGAGGAGCATTAATCAGGAGGTCTTATTCAATCAAAATTGCTTACTTGGGACTGGGCAATACCTTCCTTGATTGGAGGACAAACGAGGAAATATCCCCAATTGTTTTAAAGGGCCACTTGTGAGTAACATTGCATTGTATTGTACAGCACCTGAGTCAACCCAGCCACATGGGGGGGGCATAAATAATAAAATTATTTACAGGATTAAAGTATTGGTTTTTTAATTATTTGCATTATTGGGCATCATCATCCTTATCCTTTTTATTTATTTAATGATTTTCCAAAGTTTAAATGCATACAAATTTACATACACTATCTGAAGAATGAACCTAGACAGCTTCTTAAAAAGCAGAGACATCACCTTGCCAACAAAGGTCCGTATAGTAAAAGCTATAGTTTTCCCAGTCATGATGTATGGAAGTGAGAGCTGGACCATAAAGAAGGCTGATTGCCGAAGAATGGATGCTTCTGAATTATGGTGCTGGAGGAGACTCTTGAGAGTCCCATGGACTGCAAGAAGATCAAACCTCTCCATTCTGAAGGAAATTAGCTCTGAGGGCTCACTGGAAGGACAGATCCTGAAGCTGAGGCTCCAAGACTTTGGCCACCTCATGAGAAGAGAAGACTCCCTGGAAAAGACCCTGATGTTGGGAAAGATGGAGGGCACAAGGAGAAAGGGACGACAGAGGACGAGATGGTGGGACAGTGTTCTCGAAGCTACCAGCATGAGCTTGACCAAACTGCGGGAGGCAGTGGAAGACAGGAGTGCCTGGCATGCTGTGGTCCATGGGGTCACGAAGAGTTGGACACGACCAAACGACTAAACAACAACAACAACAATCTGAATAAGTGTGCATGCACACAAAAGCTTATACCAAGAACAAACTTAGTTGGTCTCTAAGGTGCTACAGGACACTTTATTTATTATATATATATATATATATATATATTTCGAATACAAATTTTAGTTACCTTTATCTATCTAATACATCTGGATTCCTCCTCCCTCTTCCTTCCTTGGTTTCCCAATTCCTCCTTGTTATGTTGCAGGTCCTCTTTAACAGCCCTCTTTCTCTCTGCTCAGTATCCTAATTGTTTATTATTGCTGCTCACAGTTCAGATCCTACTTGTATTATTTGTTTGTTTGTTTGTTTGTTTGTTTGTTTGTACCCCACCCATCTGGCTTGGTTTCCCCAGCCACTCTGGGTGGCTCCCAACCAAACATTAAAAACACAATACAGTCCTGAGCATCCTGGAGAGCGTCGTGTAATTGGCCAATACCAAACAAAGGGAGCATCATGTGATTGATCACCTTTACCAAATTATTTGGGCTTGCTCAGTACGCCAGGGTCTCATTTCGTAATTCCACTACAGTACCTATTTGTCTACTTGCACTGGCATGCTTTCGAACTGCTAGGTTGGCAGAAGCTGGGACAGAGCAATGGGAGCTCATTCCGTCGCGGGGATTCAAACCACTGACCTTCCGATTGGCAAGAGGCTCAGTGGTTTAGACCACAGCGCCTCCCACATCCCTTTTTTATGCATATATACCACCTGAGCCAACCTAGCAGTTTGAAAGCACATCAAAGTGCAAGTAGATAAATAGGTACCGCTCTGGCGGGAAAGTTAACAGTGTTTCCGTACACTGCTCTGGTTGGCCAGAAGCGGCTTAGTCCTGCTAGCCACATGACCCGGAAGCTGTACGTCGGCTCCCTTAGCCAATAAAGCGAGATGAGCACTGCAACCCCAGAGTCGGCCACGACTGGACCTAATGGTCAGGGGTCCCTTTACCTTTACCTTATGTCGTTTGTTAATAAACCCAATAAGTATGAGTCTGGTTTTTTTGAAATAGAGCTCCTGAGGATCTTTTTGATCTCCTCAGGTATCTCATCCCAAAATTGTCTTACAACCTCACACCCCCGTTTCTCCTTGGAGGCCAGGTAAGATTCATCCAGAATTTCAAAATCCGAGGAGAAACTCGAACAAGGAGAATCCTGGAAGCAGCTCAACGTGTGCATAAGTACTTATGCAATTCAGTTGGTTGTAACTGTACGTCATTGGTTTGGAAAACAGTCAGACAAGAGCACTAGTCACCAAGGATAGGGCAACATGCCTTAAAAGGAATGGAAGGAGGGAAGGAAGAGAGGGTTGTTGTTCCCAAAAACCCCCACGCCTGCTCTTTATGTCATCAGCGAGTGGTCCAAATATGCAGAGGTTACTCTGTGGGGATTCCCGGGCATGCAAAGAGGTGAAGTGTTGCAATGGTTGCCAGCTGTAGTCAATTAATGCTATGCAGTACTTTTCGCTGACATTTCTGTCCACCCACCTTCAGATGGCTCTGGATTCTGCCAAGGAAGTCCAACGCGCCCGGCCTCGAGAGATGCCTGACTCATCTTAGAAACTGCAGGGGTGGCTTTCCTCTCCAGGGAGGGGAGCAGCGAGGCACGGGAGAGGAGGCAGAATGGAAAGATGGAAAATCCAAGAAAACTCAAAAAGTTGCCTTATACTGAGTCAGTCCATTGGTTCACCTTGCACAGTGTTGTCTACACTTTCAGGCAGAGAGCACCTCCCAGTCCTTTGTGGAGATCCTGAGGACTGGGCTTCGGACCGATTGCATGCAAAGAAGATGGTCTGCTCCTGAACGATATACCCCTCCTGTAGTTTCCAACCACTGATATTCAGAAGCTTTGCTGCCTCCAGCCATGGGTACAGAGCATAGCCATCGTGGCTATGAACCACTCAATGCCTTAATCTCCATGAATTTGTCCAATTCTCTTTTAAAGCCTCCCAAGTTGATGATCACCGTTGCCTCCAGTGGGAGTGAGTTCCATAGTTTAAAGATGTGCCGCATGATGATGATGATGATAATAATAATAATAATAATAATAATAATAATAATAATAATAATTACTTTATTTATACCCCGCCCATCTGGCTGGACTTCCCCAGCCACTCTGGGCAGCTTCCAACAAAGTATTAAAATACAGTAATGTCTCAAACATTAAAAGCTCCCCTAAACAGGGCTGCCTTCAGATGTCTTCTAAAAGTCTGGTAGTTGTTGTTTTCTTTGACATCTGGTGGGTGGGCGTTCCACAGGGCGGGCGCCACCACCAAGAAGACCCTCTACCTGGTTCCCTGTAACTTGGCTTCTCGCAGTGAGGGAACCGCCAGAAGGCCCTCGGCACTGGACCTCAGTGTCTGGGCAGAACGATGCGGAAGGAGACGCTCCTTCAGGTATACTTGGCCGAGGCCATTAAGGGCGTTAAAGATCAGCACCAATGCTTTGAAATGTGCTTGGAAACGTACTGGGAGCCAGTGTAGGTCTTTCAAGACCAGTGTTATATGGTCTCAGAGGCCGCTCCCAGTCACTAGTCTAGCTGCCGCATTCTGGATTAGTTGTAGTTTCTGGGTCACCTTCAAAGGTAGCCCCCAAGCAGAGCACATTGCAGTAGTCCAAGCAAGAGATAACCAGAGCATGCACTCATGAAGAAGGACTTCCTTTTATCTTTCCCGAATTTTCAAGTGTTCAGCTTCATTCCATGGCCGTGAATTCCAAAGTAATAAGTGGGGGAGAAAACTTTCTTCTATCTGCTTTCTCCATGCCCTGCGTCATTCTAGAATCCTCTACCATCACCTCTTGTTCACCAAAAAGTGCATCATTTCCTTGTCATGAGATGATGTCTCTGAGCACATTTTCTTCTACTGAATGTCACCAGGATTGGGGTGAGGTGGTGACTCCAGGCTACAGTGTGGAGGACTTGCTGTTGCCATTCGTCTGTCTTTGGAGACAATGGAATAATGGGCCTCCGGGGGTCAAGTCAAACCACTGGAGGGACACAGCACCTGTTGTGGCTGTGGAGACCAATATGGGAGAGACATATTTTGTTGCAGCTGGGGCATATGAAGGCATCCAGTCATGCTTCTGCAGATGCACCACAGCGTTTCTTCTCTCCCTGCTTTCCTCCCAGAGGTCATTCCTCCTCCGGACTCTGCTATGGATGCAAATCAAATCAATACAGTTGGTGTCAACTCGGCTGCAAGAGTTTAGGGACTCGACTATGGATTTGTCTAGGGTTTGCTCCTTAGTGGTGGGCACACATCAACCATCATAACCAGCCTCTCTGAAAAGCTACTGGGACAATGGAAATTTTGCGATCTGTAACTCAATTGCTAAAGCTCATTCAATTTTCATTTTGTCTGGTCCATTCTTGATTTCAGCTTACCCGTTCAGAGTCAACAGATCAGAAGCAGCCTCCAGAGGCATGGTATTCAGAGCTCTGTTTTGCAACTCAAGCCTGTCTTTAAGGATAATTGAACAGGTGGGTGCTTGGGATTGTAAATGGACGGTGTGGGCGGCATTTGAATGTCTTCCTCAGGACTTCTATTGTATATATACAATAGTTGCCTCTACCTAGTTCCAAGCCCTGAGTATAGTTAGGGCTTTCAGAGTCGGTAGTAATTAAGTGCAGTTGGAACTCTGAACCTTGCAAAACATTCCCAGTTCCACAGCAAAGAAACCAAACTTTAGCAATCAGAGTAATTAGGACAATTAGCCATAAGAGGAAAAGAAGATGAGTCAACGCAGCGCAGATGCAGCCACAAGCTATTAAGGTGTCGAATTGAAAAGCAACATGTATCTTCCATAAATTAGTGCACTTATGGATTAGGGAGGAATCTGAATTCACATGCCAATGGAATTATTATTATTATTATTATTATTATTATTATTATTATTATTATTATTATTATTTTCATTTCTATACCACTTTATATATTTTTATTTTTTTAAAAAAATTATTAAAGATTTTCTTGTTTTACAGAAGTAAGTGTAATGTCTCTCATATTTTTTCCATGTAACATTTTTACAAATCCGTTTCATTTGTTGAGACATTAGGAGGAGGAGAAGAAAAAAGAAGGGGTGGAGGGAGGGAAGATGGGTGGGGGTGGGGTCAGGTGGCGATGTTTCTGTTATGCTTAATGTATGTAGGGTTTGGTGTCAGTGTCCACCTACTTTCAGCAGCCAGAAACACCATAACCAGACACTGGAGAGATCTGTCAGGAGTAAGCATGGACCAATGGTACCAAATAGTATGGGAAACAGCCCTACTAGAAGAATTAACCAATAAACTGAAACTGACATGGGGACAAACAGAAGAAGACGCCTTTACCCCGGTATGGCTCCCCTTTATCAAATACACAGCCCAACAAGACAATGACAATAATCCACCAACAGCATTCAAATCAATATGGCTAACCTGATCCAAAACACACACACCCCTCCCACTCATGCACGAAAACAAAGATCACCACTTTATATTTTTAAGAAAAATATGAATTCAGTGACAAGGACACGGCTTTGGGCCAAGACAAACCAGGGACTATGTAGGAATCAGTATGGCATTACCTAGTTCCAAAGGCATCACAGTAAACTATGGGAAGCCAACATGCATTCCAGTTATCATTGAACTACAACTCCCATTGTCCCTGACTTCTGGCCGGGCTTGCTGGGGTTGATGGGAGTTGTAGTCCAACAACATTTGGAGGCTACCAAGTTGGCTAACTTTTCAGTAGACTTCAGTCTACCTTCAGTAGACTTTCTACTAGAAAAGACCAAAGGTCACTTTAGTCCAGCATCACATTTCCAACAGTGGACAACCGGACAGGCTTCCCACTGGAGTAAAGAACAGAAGAATAGGCTAGAGAGGCATTTGGTCTGATCCTGCCTACATTCTTAAAATTTCACTCTCTGCTTTATTTGCTCCTTCTTTGCCTATGTTGCAAATTTTACAAACAGGGAAAGATGCATGAAACCCAAATCTATTAGAGAATAGAGAAATATTTGCCCACTTTAAGCCCTGAAAATGGTAGAGTTTTTTCAACGGTTATTTTGATCTCAACTTTCTCTGAGCCTGCAAAAAGCTTTTGCCTAAGTAATCAAGTGCTTGTCCATCTCTATAAGCTAGGATGCCAGAGGTCTCATTGCCTGAGCATCTCGGAGACAATCAAAAATGAGCACCAGATATTCAGATGGCTAAAGAGGCACTAGATGGCACATTTGCAACCCAGAAATAGAATTTGTCTGGTGCCAGAAAGAGATCAATTTCTGCATCCATCAAAGTGAGGTCAGCAAAGAGTGCATGTATACATCACAAAGAACTTGATTGATTACCTGACCTGAAGCTCCCCAATGGGAACTCTGACTCATAATTGCTGCTCGAGAGACAGAATACTGATGCAGAGAGGGGAGTCTCAAATGCCTACCTGGTTTAATAGGATGCTGAAAAATAATGTCAATGCTGCAGTGTTACACACATTTAACTAGAAGCAAATTCAATGGTACAGTCGGCACTGCAGTGAAGCTTTTATAAAAGCCAGCTTATGGAATGTCTCCATTGCGAGTAACTGGGAGTCTTTTCTGTCCATGCAGGATCAAATTCTTGCAGAATCTGGAACTAGGGAAGAACATTGTGTAGACAGAAGAGAAAACAAAACCCATTAAAAATAGGAACAGCCCAAAGAAAACAAAAGCCAAACCCAGGGGTCAGAACTTGGATTCTTTGATTCTAAATACATTCATCTTCTTGCCAACAACAACAAAGTTTAAAAGAGCAAGGAACTCCACCTTAAGCAGCAACTCCACCTTATAATATAGAGGTGGGGCAAAGCAGGTGGAAAAACTTTCCCCTTGATGGTTCTAGCAATCTCTCCCCTGTTGCCTTCTTGTGAGTCTTCTTACTTCATGGTATCATTTCAGGTTGACCTGTGGTCCTTCCGAGGTTGTTGGACTACAGTTACCACCATCCGTGAGCACTAGCCATGCTGGATGGGACTGGTGGAGTCTAGGAACACCTGAAGGAGGTCCGCAAGTTAGCCATGCCTGTTATAAGTGGAAAGGAGCTGAATTATGGATTGTTAGGGGAGGCTCACAGGAGAATTTCCCTGGCTTGGCGCCTGGCTCCTGTATGCAGTCACTTCCTAGCTGTGAGTGTGGACAAAGTTGGGTGGATGTGGCTAGATGGAGAGGTGGACAGTAAGGGTTTGAGGTAGGGGTGGCTCCAGCAAAAGGGGAAATGAGTGGACAGGCCGAACCTGTAGGAGTGAAGAAAGGAGGGGTCTTAGTTCCTTCTCTTCTCCAGGGTTGAGATCTCCTACACCTGATAAAAGGTAAAGTTAAAGGACCCCTGGATGGTTAAGTCTTGTCAAAGGTGACTATGGGGTTCCAGCGCTCGTCTTGCTTTCAGGCCGAGGGAGCCGGTGTTGGTCCACAGACAGCTTTACAGGTCATGTGGCCAGCAGGACTAAACTGCTTCTGGCACAATGGGACACCATGATGAAAACCAAAGCGCATGGAAAAGCTGTTTACCTTCCCGCCACAGTGGTGCCTATTTATCTACTTGCACTGTTGTGCTTTTGAACTGCTAGATTGGCAGGAGCTTGGACAGAGCAACAGGAGCTCACTCCATCGCACAAATTCGAACTAACAACCTTCCGATCATCAAGCCCAAGAGGCTCAGTGGTTTAGACCACAGCGCCACCCGCTTCACACCTAATATGCTAGTTCTAAAGCAAGACTTTAATAGCAAGCCTTGTCTCAAACAGGAATGAAATTAGGATGTTGCTTCTTATTACCAACAGTTTTGCCCTCCACAACCTTTCCACATTATTTTTAGTCACTGCCCTCTTGCTAGAAGAAAGATCAGACTAGATATTAATACTTGAGTCTGCCGGCAAACAGAGAAGGGAGGGCTAGTCTCTGTCTCCCTCTTTGGCTTTAAGGGGAAGATTCCACTTCCAGTGTAGTTTCTCGACATTTTGCATTAATATCAGATAATGGTTTCTTGTAACGGAGATGGACTCCTTAATGGCAGTGTGTGTAAGTGACATCCCCAGAGTATCTTCTGCTCATTACCCAGGAGAGATTTTTCAAATTTTAATTACAAGCCAGGAGGAGACAAATCAATCCCAAGGCAGCTATTTCCCCTTATCCCAGTTGATCTATTAAAATATGCCTTGCCTACGGCTTTTTCATCCAGCAGCTGCAGAAGGCAAATGTTGCTATACAGGGCTGGGCCTAATGATAGTGCCTGACACAACTACCAGAATCCTCTGCTACCAAATAAGTTTCCCAGATTCCTGCCATCAGGGGTTCTGCTGGGAGGGCTGGCTTCAGCTACAGTAGAGGGAAAATCCTGGAAAGACCGAGGTTAGAGGGCAGCCAATAAATTTTTTCATCACTCAGTCCAAATAAAAACATAGCAGCCCAACAAGTCTTATATCCTGTTCTCTCACAGTGGCCAACCAAATGCCTATAGGAAGCCCACAAGCGAGCCCTCTATTCACTTGTGATTCCTAATAACTGATATTCATCAGTCATCTCATTGGCCTCTGTGAGAACAGGATGCTGGGCTTGTTGTTGTTGTTGTTTAGTTGTTTAGTCATGTCCAACTCTTCTTGTCCCCCTGGACCATCACTACTGGGGAAACTATAGCTTTAACTAAATGGACCTTTGTTGGAAAGGTGATGTCTCTACTTTTTAAGATGCTGTCTAGATTTGGCATTGCTTTTCTCCCAAGAAGCAGGCGTCTTTTAATTTCGTGACTGCTGTCACCATCTGCAGTGATCATGGAGCCCAAGAAAGTAAAATCTCTCACTGCCTCCATTTCTTCCCCTTGCCAGGAGGTGATGGGCCCAGTGGCCATGATCTTCATTTTTTTTTATGTCGAGCTTCAAACCATATTTTGCACTCTCCTCTTTCACCCTCATTAAAAGGTTCTTTAATTCCTCCTCCCTTTCTGCCATCAAGGTTGTGTCATCTGCATATCTGAGGTTGTTGATATTTCTTCCAGCAATCTTAATTCCGGTTAGGGATTCATCCAGCCCAACCTTTTGCATGATGAATTCTGCATATAAGTTAAATAAACAGGGAGACAAGATACAGCCTTGTCGTGCTGGGCTAGCTGAGCCCAATTCTTATGTTAAACGGCTCAAGACTACAAGACCTCAAGGACGGCCTCTCCTTTTATGAAGAGACCCAGACCTCGCAATCATAGTCTGAGACCCTTTTTCATGTGCCCCCTCCATGGGAAGTCTGGAGGGTGGCAACACAAGAATGGGTCATTTCTATGGTGACTCCCTGTTTGTGGAATGCTCTAAATAATGAAGGCCTGGCGCCTTCATTACTTCCATTTAGGCACCAGACAAAAAGATACATCTTTTCCCAGGCCTTTGCTGGCTTAAAAAATTGTTGGCCTTTTTAACTGGGAGGGGGCGGTATTATTTTTCTTTGTTTCTATGGTATATATTGTTGTGTTTTTACACTGTAAACCCCTTCGAGATCCTTGGATGAAATTTAATAAATAGAATAATAAAAAATTTAAATGTTCTTATGTTGGAGCTGTATTGGGGACCCTCTGTGGAATCAGGAAACGCATTCTTCTATATTCTGGAAGATCCTAGAGTGTGTGGTGAAAGTTCTTCCACCTCTGAGACTTTCTCTGAGCTGAGGGGAAGGGATTGAGTAGAGAGTAATGATACCAGGGTTTGAACTTCAGGTGTTGTATACACAGTACACATCACACGATCTAGTTCTGAGTAGTAACCCTGTTCCTTCACACACTAAACCAGTCCTTAGTGTGATTCACTATAGCAGCCTAAGCTACAGACAATTCCACTCTCCACAAAGCGTGTTCTCATTAAAGGAGAGCACGTGTTGCGGATGGGGCCAGACAAAACACCCACGGTTGCCAGCCAGGTTGATTCAAGGGGCTTGGATCAGATTGGTGGCTGGTGTTACTGGGGTAAATTTGATGTTGCCAATTTAGGGGTGGGATCAGTGGTTATTTAAGCAAGGTCCACAGCATGTTCCTTTCTCTTTCGCTGTGGACACCGGATCACCTGCCCGCCCTCCCTTGATTGGGCTTCCGCTTTGACCTTGCTATGCCTGTCATGGGGTCACTCGCATTGGTGCGGGGGCCTGGTAGGAATTTTTCCTTTTGGCTGATTAGTGTGTGCCAATTGGGTTTTGCCTACTGCGTAGCAAATCGTCACAACTTGTAAGGTTGGCGGTTAGGCATTGGTTAAATTGGTTGGTGGAGGGGTATGGATTGGCTGTGCCTGCCCCTCCAATGATGCTGCTGCACAAGAATTCCGTTAAAGGAATACTGGGGCTTACCATCCCTTCGTCCAAACCCCTGGAATCGGGTGCGGGCCGCGTAAGACCCCAAGGAGCAAGCGGGGAGTAACTGAGGGTCTGTGTCGCAACTCCAGTTGCCCCTGATCTTGTTCCTCCACACTGACTCTCGCTGGAATCCGGGAGTCAGTGCTATCCCCCAAGGCGGGGGGGACAGCTAGTCATAACCAATGCCTAAGCAACCACTCACAATTTGTATGATAATAAAGTTGTGGCCAAAATTATGCCAAAAACCTTAAACAAAAATTATGTGTGATGTGTGAGTTATTGGGGTAGGGGTGTTTTGGGGGACCTCAGCACTCAAGTAGCAATGCTCTCTCTGTGTGTATGTTTGTGTGTTACTCACTTAATTCTCCTGGGTTGTGAGAATTACCTCACTGAATTACTAGGTCCCTGTCTTTTTGTAAATTCAATAGAATTTGCATCAGGCCACAAGGGAGAGCAGCAAAGCACAAAAGTGATTTTGGAATAGGCATATTAGCTCTACCGTTTTATGGGGGCATTAGTCAATTCTGCTGCTGCCGCTGCTGCTGCAAAGAATCCCTTCTCATTAGAAAATTAATACGTTAATCTGATAGGGAAAAGAGGACTTTAAAGCACACACAGACAAACACACGAATGTCGTCATTTCACAATATTGCTTTGTGTATTTGTGTAACTCTGCTGTGGATACCGGGATGCCTTTACACACTTGTCAGCGGAGAACTGCACCTCGCTTCTTCATATAGGGCAATTAGGAATGTTAAGCAATTCAACATTTCCAGATGATTAAGGATGCTGATTAAATCGATTTATCCAGGGTTGTTGTTTTTTAAAGCAAAAACAAAATTCAACCATATGGTACAATTTCACATGTGGTGTCCAGCTGCAGGCACTTATGTAAATGGAAGAACTTGGGTTTGGTGGAGATCACTGAATCTCTCTCTCTCTCTGTGTGTGTGTGTGTGTGTGTGTGTGTGTGTGTGAGAGAGAGAGAGAGAGAGAGAGAGAGAGAGAGAGAGAGAGAGAGAGAGAGAGAAGTGCTGCCAGTTGTCACACACAATGGAAAATCAGAACGGGAAATCTCCATAGATGGATTTTTAAAAATGCCCAGTAATATTCCACTTAGGTATGGGGAAGGGATTCCATTCAGTTTTGCATTTAAAGGCAAATCAACTTGATTTGCCCTTCCTGAAATAGTGCGCAAACTGAAACACACTCATCCTTTGAAGTTCACACTCCTCTGAAATTCTCAATGCAGTTTTTGAACCAAGTAAACACTACAAAACTGCATATACTGCAGTAAAGTGTGCCTAAAAATGCATCTATTCAGGACAATAACATAGAAAAATGTGTTATATTTCGGGGAATTCTTTGGAAAAAATGTAAATATTGGGTAAAATTACCTACAGAAACATGCATTTTAAGATTTATTTATTTTTTGCATTAAAATGCTGGTGAATCTTCACGAACACTTTTTAAAAAAAGATTCACAAACTGATGTGGAACTTTTAAGAACTGAACCTAAGATTGGAAAAATAAGAAAATGAGAGTTGCAAATCCAGTGTTTTGGGTTTTTTTCATAAAAGAATTTTTAGGGGTACTCTCATTTTCCTACTCATATTGAAATCCTGCCCCTCAATGAGACAAAACTTAGATTCACAAAATGTTTAGGGGTATGCTTACCCTTGCATTTCCCCCAGAAAAAAGCAAGGCAGAAATCCCTAATCCCACCCAACGTTCTCCCTAAACCAGGCTTGTCCGAAGTCCGTTTCGGGGGCCTAATCTGGCCTGCTGGTCGGTTTAATTCTGCTCAACAACTTTGGGGTAAAATCATTAAAAAAGCTCAACAGCTTCAATCTTAAAAAGAGGTCAACAACTTTGGTTGGCCCTTCTTTGGTCGGCCCTTTGGTCAGCCCTTCACTTCATCAAATCTGGCCCGTTTGGACACCACTGAGTCCTAAACAGCCCCCCCCCAATGTAAGTAAGACCACTGGTCAATCTAGGTCCATATTCCCTACACTGAGTGACAGCAGCTCTCCAGGGTTTGTGACAGGGGCCTCTCCCAGTCAAACCTGCGGGTACTGAGAGATGGACTTGGGATCTTCTGAATGCAAAGCAGATGTTCTACCACCGTCAGGGACTGGGCAGAGAAGGAATGGTGCAGACCGCCTCCCCATCCTGGCCCTTCCAGGGAGGAGGAAAAGGAAGACAGTGTAGATTTACACCAGGGGTTTGAAGGAGGTCACAGCTCAGAGGCAGATGAGGGGGAAGCTGGGAAATCACAGGAGAGCCAGAACAACACCCGGCTGACACGTTGTCATTAGAAAGCATTCCAGACCCTCCATCTCCAAGAATCCGGCGAGCCTTAAAAGTAGGAGAGCAAAGGACTCAGAAGCAGAGGACCCTCAGCGCCACCCATAGAGGAGATGATGATGGTGGTGATGAATGAGGAAGTGGGAGAGACGGTGGTGGAGATTCACTCGGGACAACACCACCAGAAGCTGGGTTCTAGAGCCTCTCTCTATAAAGTTTGAAATAAAAAAGGACCATAATAAACTTTTCCTTGTCTTTATACTTTTCCTGGACAACCAGCCAGGAGCCGCTGACAGCATCCTGACAACCACTGAGTAAAGCCATCTTAAAGAAACCCAAGATGGTGCTGTCCACAGAGAGGACATTCTAGGGAGAAGATGGAATTCTCCTAGATTCCACCCCATCCCATCAACTCTGCTGCGGACAGGTTTTTTTATTTTCCCATCCTCCTGTTTCCTTTGCACTCAGCCAGATTCCTTTATACAGCATCCAGGTTGCTTTCTGGACTACCCTAAGAGTATTCCATTAGGTATGCCTTTGCTCACCTATAGTCTTCTATCACCACTATCACTCCTCGTGGCTGTTGCAGGAGAATTCTCACCATACGGAGACTCGTCTGCTGGCTTCTGTGTGAGCTGAGATATAATGCGCCATGGTAAGTGTTTTTCAAGAGGCAGTTACCTGCGGAATCAAAGTTAAATGTTGCAACAACTTTCTTTCTGCATCTGCCTAGCATTTCAGAGAGAGATGCTCTAGGGAATGTCATGGCTGGGCTGCCTCCAAGCGTCACTGCTAATAAACATCTCCTTTTGCTGTCAGTTTTATGGATCAACGTTAAAATTGTTCCATTGGAAGCATTTTTAAAGTTCATTAATTAGGACGGGAGCTCTGCGGAGAATTCCTCCAACAGCCTCCAAAGGAACATATCTTCTGAATGTCTGAGCAGGAGAGAGAGAGAGAGAGAGAGAGAGAGAGAGAGAGAGAGAGAGAGAGAGAGAGACATGGTTATTGGGACATTACACAAATAAGAGTTTTTCTTCATCTTTTCCTGCTGTCACTGCTAATAGTCTTTCTTCAAAGTTACAAATGGCCTTTATGTCGCATTAACAGAAATGATGAAACAGCAACATTATCCTAATAGGACAGCGCTAAAACGCATGTTGTAATCTCTGGTTCCTGTAAACTCCACTCATTTGTTGTACAAGGGAAAGTGGAGACGTCAGTTATAAATGCGTGTCTATAACGGTAAGGTGATTCTACCCTTTCAGATGAAAGCAGAAGCAATGTTTTCAGCAACAGTGATGGTTTTCACATCCTAGAGCAAGTTCTAGAGAAAGGCTATCCAGGCTTCAAAGCTTGCAACGCAGAAACTGGCTGGGATGAGTGCCTATTGGTCAGAGCCCATGCCATCATGAACATACCTCCTCATAACCCAATAGCTGTATCTTGATGTGGTTTTCCCTCTGGCAAATTTTTACTACCTCTTGGAAAAATTCATATCTGCCAAATTTCAGGTAGATGAGTTGAAGTACACCCCCCCCCCCGTTTTAGTGGCCATTTAAAAGGCAGGAAAACACAGCCCCAAATCCTCTTTCCTACAGCCTCTCCTCTTTGTGACCTTTCTGCAGCATGTACAGACTGTTCCAGTGGAGCCCCAATTGAGACGAGAGAGAAACAAGCTGATTTTCATTCATTTGTTCAAGCGCCCATTCATTTCTGAAACTGAAAAGAGTGAAATGAATGCAGCTCATTGATTTTGTTATTCATTTGTTTTTTTCAATGGAATGTACGTCACTAATAGGTGCATGCTTGAAATGGAAATGTCTAAAAGAGCCCCCTTGGATCTGTGTCATGGCACAGTCACCTCCCTATCCCTGAACTGGCTCCACATCCACGGTTTGTGGTATGTGTCTACACCACCCCTCCCTCCATAAGTGTCTGCCAGAGGATGACAATGGAGGAGGGTCATGCCTCAGAGGGTCATAGCTCATAGCCTCCTGGCAGCAGCTGAAGGTGAAGACTACATTGCATCAAAATTGAGAAATCTCTGGACCACCTCAAGCCTTTTAAGTGTTTGCTTTCCTAGCACTGGTTAATATTATGTCTGCTCTCTAGGAACCTCGGAAGCTGGTACTGGAGGAGACTCTTGAGAGTCCCATGGACTGCAAGAAGATCAAACCTCTCCATTCTGAAGGAAATCAGCCCTGAGTGCTCCCTGGAAGGACAGATCCTGAAGCTGAGGCTCCAAGACTTTGGCCACCTCATGAGAAGAGAAAACTCCCTGGAACTCTGATGTTGGGAAAGATGGAGGGCACAAGGAGAAGGGGACGACAGAGGATGAGATGGTGGGACAGTGTTTTCGAAGCCACAGACATGAGTCTGACCAAACTGCGGGAGGCAGTGGAAGACAGGAGTGCCTGGCATGCTCTTGTCCAGGGGGTCACGAAGAGTTGGACATGACTAAACAACAACAACCTAGGAAGTTGCCCGAAACTGAAATAGGTCATTGGTCCATGTGGCTCATTATTGTCTGCACCAGAGCTTCCCGAACTTTTCACATTGGCGGCACACTTTTTAGACATGCATCATTTTGCGTCACAGCAGTTCAGTTTTGCTAGCAAACTGGAGGCTAAGCTATTCCCTGGTAAGCATCATGCTGGTGGTCAACAAAAGAGCTTCAAAGACTCTCTCAAGGCAAAGTTTTAAAAATGTAGTATAAACCCTGACAATTGGGAAATGCTGGCCTGCAAGCGCTCCAGTTGGAGAACAGCCGTTACCAAAGGTGTTGTGGGTTTGGAAGACACTCGAACTCAGGACGCAAGGGAGAAACGTGTTAAGAGGAAGGCACGCTTGGCAAACCCTCACCGGGATCAACTCCTGCCCAGAAACCAATGTCCCCACTGTGGAAGAATGTGTGGCTCCAGAATTGGCCTCCACAGTCACCCACGGTTAAAGCTGTGTTTATGGAAGACAATCTTACTCGGCTACGAGGGATCGCCAAAGGAAGAAGAAGAAACGTGCCTCTTTCCAGCCCCAGAAGGAGCACAGGGAGCGTTTGTGTGACACACCTACACACTCTGGAAAGCTCTGGTCTACACTGACTGGCAGCAGCTCTGCAGGGTTTCAGACTAGGGTCTCTCCTTGCCCTTCCTGGAGGTCCAATTCGGGACTAAACCCTGGGAACTCCTGAATAAAAAGCTGGTCTTCTACCACTAAGGTAGGGTCCTCCCATCTCCACATCTTGTTTTACTGGGACGGTTGGGAGAGTAGGGTTGTGTCCCTTTATTGACTACTTCTCATCCTCCTAATCTAATAATAATAATAATAATAATAATAATAATAATAATAATAATAATAATTTATTTATACCCCCCACATCTGACTGGGTTTCCCCAGCCACTCTGGGTGGCTTCCAACAAAATATTAAAATGCAATAGTCCGTCAAACATCAAAAGCTTCCCTAAACGGTCCAGTATATCTGAAGGAGCGTCTCCACCCCCATCATTCTACCTAAACACTGAGGTCCAGCACCGAGGGCCTTCTGGCAGTTCCCTCCCTGCGAGAAGTAAAGCTACAGGGAACCAGGCATAGGGCCTTCTCGGTAGTGGCACCCTCCCTGTGGAACGCCCTCCCACCAGAAGTCAAAGAGAACAACAACTACCAAACTTTTAGAAGACATCTGAAGGCAGCCCTGTTTAGGGAAGCTTTTAATGTTTGATGTATTACAGTATTTTAATATTTGGTTGGAAGCTGCCCAGAGTGGCTGGGGAAGCCCAGCCAGATGCGCAGGGTATAAATAAATTATTATTATTATTATTATTATTATTATTATTATTATTAAACATTATTAACAACCCAAAATTGCAGTAGCGAGGTTTTACACCATGATATCTACACAGCAAGTGTTTGTAGGTATGCACCTGTCTCAAGAGACAATGGAGTGCCCCTCTGGGAGTGAAGTCAAACCATTGGAGAATCACAGCACCTGCTGTGGCTGCAGAAACTAGTAACTCGTAACTGCTGTGTCCTAAATTGTTTCTGCTTTGTTACCAGCACCCAAAAGACCTCTCTTTAATTTAACCTTTAGTGAACGGAATCTGAAACTATGCATCAACTATTTTGTTTTCTGTTTTTAAAACATCAACTTACATTTACACTTTTAAAGACCGCTCTGGAAACTGACAGCTGACATGTAGTTGAAACTCAAAGCCAGCGTTATCCAACAGATAATTCTAGCCGGATAAATGTCTGTTAGCAGTGGCTTAGATAAGAGCTGAACAGTATGTTAGCAGAAATCTCCAGTGTGGCAAATAACTAGTATTTGTCGAAGCAACAGCTGGGTGAATTTCATTGTCATTTTCAGATCTGTGGCAGGAAGCCATGTGTTTGGCATGGCAGAATGTTGCTGCCAGCAGGCTGATAACCAGTGGGCAGCGTCAGGTCTGAATAAGATTGTCAGCTTCCCAATCAACTTCTGAGATTGTCCTTTTACTGGTGGTTTGATAGCTCAACATCAGCACATGGCAATGTTTGGTCTCAAGTCCTCCTAAAGATCCTCACCCTCGTTTTTGCAGACTCAGGTGCTGAACAAGGGGCAGAAACAAGTTTTCTCCCACTGAGTTGGCAATCCTAAACCTGAACTGGAGATGATTCAAAATCCTACTTGGTGAAGAGACACTCAGGCAATCTTAAAGTATGGTTACCAGATGTCCCCATTTCCCGGGGACAGTTCCTGGATTTACAAATCTGTCCCCGGACAAAATCCGTCCCTGGAATGTCCCCGGATTTCATTTAATGTCCCTGGATTTATATTTTAAGTGTTGTGGATTTATTAGTAGGGAATGAATGCTGCGTGATCGGTTCAACGGCACAACACACATCATATGGGGACTTCTGGCGAGGCAAAATGGCGGGCGCCACGGCAGCGAACAGCTCCTGAAGCCAGCCAGAGCCAACTGCGCTACCAGGCTGCCTCCGGGCTACTGAGACTGTTGCTGCCGCCGCCACAGCCAAGGGGGAACCGGGAACGCCTTGCGCGTCAACTGGGGGAACCGCTGACCCCCACCCTATGACCCAAATTGAGCTGGGTGCAAGAGAGCCCAGCCAACTGGCCGACTGCCCAGTGGTGCTCTGGGGCCAGGAAAACCCTGGAGCCGATGCAGGGACAAGGAGGAGAGGAGAAGGAGAAGGAAGAGAGAGAAGGAAGAAGGAGAAAAAAAGAGGGGAGCCCCGACCTTGCCGAGCTGAGGAGGAGAGGTAGGAGAGCATTGGGAGGGCAAGGACATTAATAATAATAATAATAACTTTTTTAAAAAATAACTTTTTTTTCTCCTTTCAAAAAAAAAGTGTCCCCGGATTCTTTGAAAAAAATCTGGTAACCTTATCTTACAGTAAATCCATCACTGTCTCTCAGCCTAATCAATCTCATTGCATTGCCATGTATTTGAATGTTGGAAGATTCATGACATTTCAAAGAAAGTTCTTCACACACTGCATAGTTAGACTATGGAACTCCCTGCCACAGGATAGCCATCAACTTGGATGGCTTTAAAAGAGGATTAGACAGTTTCATGGAGGAGAGGACTATCAATGGCTACTGGCTATGATGGCAGCGCTCTGCCTCAGTTTTGCCAGCACTCAGTTGTCAATCACTTCCACCTCGTTGTGTGGCATTGCATGCTGTTCTATCCCACTGTGTGCATTCTGTGTGCACTTTAAAAATAAAATACACATACACCTTTTTGCATAAAATGCACGCTTTCATTGCATTCACCAGTGAAACATGCATTTTGCGCCTATCCTTTACTTAAAACCTGCATTTCTATGCTCCCTTTTTGCACATCAAAAATGCATTGCAAAAATCCAAGAGTTGTGTACCAATGTACAAGCAGGCTTGGGCATGTCAGACCCGGTTGGCTCACTGTGAAAAGACCCAACGAGTTCCTTCCCACCCCTAGCACAGGGAAGAACAAAACCTCCTTCTTTTAAAGCACGGAACAGTGTGTCTCGTCAGGTACATCACAAAGGATAATATCTGATAAGACCTGCAAACGTAAAAGACCTTTCATGGCTGCGCAACACTGCCACCTAGTGGGTTCCCTGAGTAGCACAGCCTTCCGTGGAATAACAAATGCTTTAGGAAAACAGGAACATTTGAAGCTGCTGTATACAGAGTCAGACCATTGGGCGATCTAGGGTTTCAGACAGGGGACATTCCCAGCCCTACCTGGAGATTGAAAATGGGACCTTCTTTATGCAAGGCAAATGCTCTGTCACTGAGATATGGCAAATTCCATATTAAATTCCTAGGAGTTTATCTCAGTGAAGACCTTACTTGGAAAATCAATACTATCCAGGTGGTTGAGAAAGCCCAACAGAGACGCCATCTCCTTAGAGTACAGAGTACAACTGTACAGGCTGCCATGCAAGCAGCATCCCGCACATGCGCAGTCCGTACAGAGTCGTGAGAGTGGCAGCTTGTATGGACACCACGTGAGCAGCACCCATATGGACTGTGGGCGCCCTCGGCTGTTCTACAGCTGGGGGGAGGCAGGGGCCATCTTGTCACCCCTCCCAGAGTGGCACCCAGAACCAGAGTTACCAACAATAGAGGAGTGGCAGACGAAGATGGTTGATTGTCCGGAACTAGCAAAACCGACCTGCAGGATCCGAAATCAGGAGGAAACAAAATTCCAAAGAGAAGGGAGTAAATTTATGGATTACATAAATAACAGTTGTAGAAATCTGAAGACTCTGGCAGGACTGAAATAAATCTTACGACGTAGACAGGACTGGATATAATAAGAAACTGTGGAAATGGAACTGAATAAAGAAAACCTGTTGGAGAGAGGGAGGGAAGTTAATGTTCGGCAGAGTGTTGGGAAAGAATGTGGGTAAATGACTGTTGAATTTCATTGTATTTTGTTTGTCTGTATTAAATGAAAAACTAACAAAAAGCAAAAAACAAAACAAAAACCACACCACAGAGTGGCAACTGGGGTGGACCACCCCCTCCGCACCCCTTCCTATGCCACTGGTTGGATCACCACTATTGTCAACACTGATTGGCAGCAGCTCTTTTTTAAAGTTTTTTTTTTATTCAAAATTACCGTATTTTTCGCTCTATAAGATGCACCAGACCACAAGGCACACCTAGTTTTTGGAGGAGGAAAACAAGAAAAAAAATATTCTGAATCTCAGAAGCCAGAACAGCAAGAGGGATCGCTGCGCAGTGAAAGCAGCAATCCCTCTTGCTGTTCTGGCTTCTGGGATAGCTGCGCAGCCTGCATTCGCTCCATAAGACGCACACACATTTCCCCTTACTTTTTAGGAGGGAAAAGGTGAGTCTTATAGAGCTCAGGAGGGTTACCAGACCCAGAGGCAACCTCAGCTTCCTCTGACGGGGCTGAGAGTGGAGCACCTGCAGGCAATGGGTCCTCCATCACCTCAGGAGTCAGAGCAGACTCAGCTGGTGCCTTCACCTGAGGATCCAGCACAGGTGAGGACCCTTCAGGTTCATGCCCCAGCCCCAGCTCAGCTGGCTCTGGAGGCAGGGAATCCTGTGCAGGCTGGGATTCCTCAGGTTCAGCCTCCGAGTCCAAATCCCAGGCCATCACACTTCCCCTCTTCTCCTCTCCTCTCCCTTCTTCGCCTCGCCTCTCCTCTCCTCTCCTCCCCTCTTCTTTTCTCTTCTCTTCTCTCCTTTCTGCTGTCCTCTGCTCCTCTCTCTTCCCCTCTTCTTAACTCTACAACTCTATGATTTCTAACAGAATGTGGCTTGAAAAAAAATCCTCACCCCTAGTTTAAATTTTAGGTGTTTTCACCTATACTCTCCAAATGTCTTGTCCTATTACTTTTACACTTTCAGAAAGTTTATTAAAAATCTTGTCATGCCAAGAAATGTATTAATAATATTCCATTTTTTTAAAAAAAATCAATGTTTCAATAAAGCCATCTAATATATAAACCTATAATGCCATGCAATTGCAATGCAATTAAATTACTTTTGTGAGTTCCTACACACCTCCTTTCTAACATCCATTAATCTGATCCAATTAATATAAGCTTAGAGTGGGATGTTTTTGTAATATTTGTCTGACTCAAGAAGATTGTTTTTGCTGATTTGACTCCACGCTTAATTTCTGAGAATTTAAGATAAAACACAATGAGGGATGGATCAAATCAGAGAGAGCTAAACGTCTGATTTGGTTTGATTTTGCTTCTCTCTGCCTTTCAGAGAAACTGACAATTTTTCTCTGATGGGAACTGTCAAAGTGGTTTGCCTACTTAAGGAAGGTGGAAAATAGGAGGTTGTGTGTGTGTGTGTGTGTGTGAGAGAGAGAGAGAGAGAGAGAGAGAGAGAGAGAGAGAGAGAGAGAGAGAGAGAGCCAGGAAGAGAAACAGCAGTACAGTGGTACCTTGGTTCTCAAACATAATTCATTCCAGAAGTCCGTTCCAAAACCAAAGTGTTTGCACGCTTTCCCTTAGAAAGTAATGCTAAATGGATTAATCCATTCCAGACTTTTAAAAACAACCCCTAAAACAGCAATTTAACAGGGATTTTGCTATCTAACAAGACCATTGATCCATAAAATGAAAGCATTAATCCATGTACAGTACTATAAAATAAATAAGACAGTATTGTAGATGATGAAAATTAAAATTATTATTTTTTTCTTATCTGCACTGATGATAGTCATTGTTTGAATGGGGGGCTTTTATCCATTTCCTCAATCACACAATCAATCAATCAGTAGCTGAACTGGGTTCCACACAGTCACAAAAACAAATGAACCGAGAAAGCCTCAAAAACAAAAACGCAAAATAAATAGCAAAAACAAAAGCGCCAAACTTAATTTGTTCCGGAATAAATGTTTTTGTTTGACTTCTGAAATGTTCGAAAACCAAGGTGCAGCTTCTGATTGGTGCAGGTATAATAATAATAATAATAATAATAATAATAATAATAATAATTTATTATTGATACCCCACCCATCTCGCTGAGTTTCCCCAGCCACTCTGGGTGGCTTCCAACTGAATATTAAAAACAATACAGCATTAGACATTAAAAACCCTAAAGAGGGTACCCCGGAAACAATAGCCGACAGCCTCATCGGACGTTTGGGTTCTGAAAAATGTTCAAAAAACGGAAAACATACTTCTGGGTTTTCGGCGTTCGGGAACCAAGGTGTTTGAGTACCAAGGCATTTGAGAACCAAGGTACCACTGAACCTGCAAACAAGAAATCTGTATCAACAGGCTTGTGAAAAGTGAATTTTAATGCTAGGGATCATTAAGAAAGGGATTGCAATACTATCATAATGCCCTGGTAATGCAACCACGGCCAACCCTTCCCTGAGGCAGAATGAGGTTGTGGCCTCAGGCAGCAGATAAGGATGGACAGGGAGTGGACAGAGCTTTTCTGAGCCACCTAAGCCAGGATGTAGCATGGGGAGGGCCAGGCGCATGATTCTGAGGGGGCGCGATGCAGGTGCCCCCACGCAGGGAACCCCGTCCTGTCTGCCACTGAGGGTTTTTGGGACCCAGAACCTGGCCTGGCCTTGCCGCCATGCCCCTGGACCCCTTGCCGAATGGCCACCTGGCCAGTGTTGGGGAGATGTTCCTGCCAAGGGCCACGGCTGTCAGCCAGGTTTCCACCCGTGTGAGCAGATGGAGAGGCAGCGCAGTGCAGCCCCAGGAACCCTCTGTGCAGGGACGAAGGAAGGGGAGTGTGGTGGGTGCAGTCACCCTGGGTGTCACTGTTGGGATATTCCGTTCCACCTTAAGAACAGACGTGTAGAATTGCTGTATGTCACTTGTCTGTTTACACTCCAGCACAGCTTGCTGGGAACTTCCATTTGTGTATAGCTTTTGCTGCCTTGCTTTGGACACGAAGGAGATCAGACATGTTTCTTTTTGTCCTGATGTATGCTGAATCATGTATCATGCTATGTATGCTAAAAGTCATGCTATGTATGAAAAGTCATGCTGGCCACATGACCCGGAAGCTGCACGCCAGCTCCCTCGGCCAATAAAGCAAGATGAGCACTGCAACCCCAGAGTCGGTCACGACTGGACCTAATGGTCAAGGGTCCCTTTACCTTTACCTATGCTGAATAAACTGCTTGTAAATATGCTCACAAGGACGCGGGTGGTGCTGTGGTCTAAACCACAGAGCCTAGGGCTTGCCGATCAGAAGGTCGGCGGTTCGAATCCCCGCGACGGGGTGAGCTCCCATTGCTCTGTCCCTGCTCCTGCCAACCTAGCAATTTGAAAGTGCATCAAAGTCCAAGTGGATAAATAGGTCCCGCTCCGCCAGGAAGGTAAATGGCGTTTCCGTGCGCTGCTCTGGTTTGCCAAAAGCGGCTTAGTCATGCTGGCCGCATGACCCGGAAGCTGTATACCAGCTCCCTCGGCCAATAAAGCGAGATGAGCGCCGCAACCCCAGAATCGTCCACGACTGGACCTAACCGTCATGGGTCCCTTTACCTTTACCTTTAAATATGCTCACACAGCCTCTCCTGCTGCTTCTGTTGTGAAGCATTTACTCTGCTGAGTGTTGTTGTTGTTTAGTCGTTTAGTCATGTCCGACTCTTCGTGACCCCCTGGACCAGAGAACGCCAGGCACCTCTGTCCTCCACTGCCTCCCGCAGTTTGGTCAAACTCATGTGGTAACCTCGAAAACACTATCCAACCATCTCGTCCTCTGTCATCCCCTTCTCCTTGCGCCCTCCATCTTTCCCAACATCAGGGTCTTTTCCAGGGAGTCTTCTCTTCTCATGAGGTGGCCAACGTCTTGGAGCCTCAGCTTCACAAGCTGGTATGCTGGAGGGAGTTTAATCTTCTGACGTCCTTAAGATGTTGCGCTGGTCTGAGGATATTTCTGCCTCCTCCTCAGATCGAACCCCAGTGACTACTGAATTGTGTGAGCAATAACGCAAAATAAAAATAAATTGCAATTCCCTTTCCTATCCAATGCGAAAATCAAATCTGCAATATAGGCAGCGATGATAACTAAAACCCTCCTTTTATGAGCTGGAACTCTGAGCCCGGCTCATTGAATGGGGGAGTGAGGCATCTTTGGGTATAACTCACATCCCGACATAATTATAGAGACAGGCATGTATTTGGCTCAGTAACAGCTGCTAACAAGTTTTGTAGTCTCGTTTTATTGTTTATGAGCATTCAATGTGGTTATACATATTCATCAGGGATCTCTCTTTTTGCACGAGATATTTCGGGGTAAAGAAAAGGTGGGGTGGAAGGGACTGGGAGGAGAAATTCTTTGGCCTGCTTAGATGAAAATGCAGCTCCAGATTCAATAACTAGACTTGAAATTGGATGCATCATACTGACCAGAGGGTGACTATACCATGATTGAAATGTTTAGAAACTCATGAGGCAGGTGTGACTGAGTGGTTGCGCTCTGCAAAGTTTTAGTAGAGAGTGAAATGCGTTCATTCTGTGCCATCTGGAGCGACATTGAAGCTTGCAGACTATATTCCAGGCTAAGAGGTCTTTGTGCATGCTCAGTTTGATACACATGAAGTGGAAAGGGCCACAGAAACATAGATATGATACAATACAATACAATACGATAATCTTTATGGTCATTGTCCCATACAGAACAACGAAATTGAAAAATCTATATAAGGCATTCAAAAACCAATAAGCTTGCTATCCCAGCCATCCCAACCTGGTTAGCCCCCTAAAAACTCTGATACCCCATAATTAAATACAATATACTCCCATAGAGACTACCTTAAAGGTAAAGGGACCCCTGACCATTGGGTCCTATCATGACCGACTCTGGGGTTGCAGCGCTCATCTCGCTTTATTGGCCGAGGGAGCAGGACTACAGCTTTCGGGTCATGTGGCCAGCATTTAGGGCATCACATCCAATCTGGCCAGTGTGAAGGCATGTCTGTATTTTGGGACAGTTAATTTATACAAATATGGTGCCAGGGAATCAAACTGAGAAGGGGGGGGGGGAAGGCAAAGCAAGGACAGCATTTCTTTATAATGACCAGATTGTTCTGTTGCTCTAAGTCCTTCAGATACTGTCCAATTAGCCTTTTTGCTTTAATAAAGCGCATTGTGAGAAGCTGATGTGGGTGGAGTCCACAGGAGAGGAATTCTTGGTGCACAATTTTAGACCGCGCAGTTTTATGGGGGTCTTGTGTCACTAAGGGCAGTAGACCGGGAGGATTTAGATTTAGATGGAGCCAATAATTAAGAGTTCTTTGCCAGGACTGAGCTTCTACAGAGAAAAGACTTGCCTCCAGTCGTAATTCTGCATTTGGGACACAAGGTGATACAGAAAAAAATCTGTCTTAAAAATTTGGATTAGACAGTTTCAAGAATGCTACAATGATTACCCGTCCAAAATATATGCGGATCTTAGACTCTCCCTTGGCATTCCCACCTTCTTTTATTTATTTTTTTTTAAAAAAACTTTTCCTGCTTGGAACAGATTGCATGATCTCGCTTATTTTTCCATTCATTGGCATATATCTGCACGAGGAACTTCCATTCTGAAGACCATCTGATGCTTCGGTTGAACTCATGTCTTTTTTTTTTGCTGTTCATCTGTTATTCCATGCTTTGTTTCCACCAAATTCTGACTCCAAAGTTGCAACTTTCTCAAGGTCATTCGGTGACAGGAATTGCCTCTCCACTCGAGATCTGAGAACAGGCACAGCAGGATGTCTCTTGTTCGCACTGAGATGCGGCACAGACCTCTCGCAGGAGCTTTTGTACTGACAAAGAGTTCGCTATAAGCGAACAAGCTCTTTTGCACGTACAACAAGTGATGCAAATGAATAATGGGGCTTCATGTTTCCATTTAGTGCTCTCCTCGGCTGCATCACAGATGCTGCTTTATAAACTCACAGAGCCACGTTTGCTCATCTTGCCCCCTTGCTATACTCCCTGTTCAGCTCCCTCCACCATTTTCCATTCGCCGCCCTTACTTTTACCTTCTTTCTTTCTCCCTGCAACCCTTTTGCTTTCCTACTACACTGATCTGTATGATACATTTGAAGTACATTTGATGTGTGTTTAAAGCCAGGGACTTTCCCCCAAAGAATGCCAGGGACTGCCGTCTCCCGTTCACAGAAGCTACAATCCCAAGCACTCTCAGCAAACTACAGCTCCCAGGATTCTTTGAGGAAAACCATGTGGGACACACATCTGGTGGGAAAACCATCTGGGACACAGGTGGTGCTGTGGGTTAAACCACAGAGTCTAGGGCTTGCCGATCAGAAGGTCGGCGGTTCGAATCCCCGTGACAGGGTGAGCTCCCATTGCTCGGTCCCTGCTCCTGCCAACCTAGCAGTTCGAAAGCACGTTAAAGTACAAGTAGATAAATAGGTACCACTCTGGCGGGAAGGTAAACGGCGTTTCCGTGCACTGCTCTGGTTTGCCAGAAGCGGCTTAGTCATGCTGGCACATGACCCGGAAGCTGTACGCGGGCTCCCTCGGCCAATAAAGCGAGATGAGCGCCGCAACCCCAGAGTCAGACACGACTGGACCTAATGGTCAGGGGTCCCTTTACCTTTACCTTTACCTTATGTGCTCTAAATGTGCATTTAAGGTCTGGTGTGTGCCCTTTCTCAAAACAGCTCAGTTGTGTGGTGAGTTCCCGCCCCACCCCCCAGTGGAAATAAAGACACATAATTATTAAGGTTAATGGGCTAAATAAAGCCACAACTTTATTGGTTACAGGTGATGAGCCGTATTGGCTTAGGCATTGGTCCTAACCGACTATATCCGACTTCAGCCCGTCCGCTTGAAGTCCAGGAAGGGTTAACCACCAGTAGGGGGAGTCCTGTTAATGCACATCACTAGAAACTCCCCCGGGGTCACCGCTAGGGGGCGGGTCTTAGGCCCTCACCTCCATTGGCTTCGGACAGGGCCACGTCGCCCGGAATCCTTTATCGGACTACCCTTCAATATGCAGCAAAGAGGGAGATCTACGACAGCGTCCTGCTTTAAATAAGGCAGGCCACACCCCCAGAGCCAGCCAATTGGCTGGCAAGGAGGTGACGCGGCCAAGAATCCCCCCAATCATGTGGGGGCTGGGGCCGCGAAGCCCACAACTTCACCTCCTCCGAAGGGCTGAAGTGGCTTTCTGCTAATAGGATTAAGAATCTTTTTTAGCATATAATATTTGATCTACGATAGCATATGACACCTTTTTTCGTTTGTTTGTTTTTTGGTGTGTTTTTTTTTGCTTTACAACATTCACCTTTTTTCCATATCCTGTAATCAAAACAGAGAACTCCATTAATTAGATCCACATTTCGTTTTTCGTAGTTAATCTGCCGCTTCTTCGGTTGACCCTAATTTCACTTCAAAAGACCAAACCGTTCTAGAGGTAGCTGGCACTGTTCTTACAGGTTAAAATCAATAAACAAAGATTGGTCTGCCAAAAACTTGTCCATCTTCCTTCGACCTGTCATTATGTGAAGTTGTCAATGGGCGAGTCAATGCGTCCTGAGCCAGTGTGTGATGTCAATATGTCCAGACACACATCAGGGTCTTCTCAATGCCTCATTTCCCTCTGGGGTCTCTGATTTTCTTATCCTAAATGGCTCTGTGTTTTCACATAGATCTCTACATATGTCTCTAGAAAAATCTTGGCAGTGAAACTGTGTAATATGTTGCCTGTGGAGAACTGAAGAACTCCAGGATGTGACTGTTTTGATTAAAACATAGTAGTAGATTGTGTTTTTGAAATGTGTAAAGCATCATTTAAGGGTTTTTAGAATAATAATAATAATAATAATAATAATAATAATAATAATAATAATCCTATTTTGCTCTTCTTTAACACATATATAAGGATCAGAGCTCTTCAGTACTCTGCTGGCAGCCTTGTGATTTAAAGCCTATCTGACCTAGCACTGGAAAAGACTGTGGAACGGCCATATATATATAAATATATGTATGCATGCGCAAGAAAACATACCATTTGTCCTCCTCTTAGTTTCTTTAAAGCAATGAAGAATAACAGATAAACACCCACCCCCTCCCCAAAAACATGATATGGATTTGGGAGGATTAATAGAATCACAGAACTGTGGATTTGGAAGGGGCTAATAATAATGATAATGATAATAATAATATTTTTTTAAAACCCCACCCTCCCTGGCCAGAACTGGGCTCAGGGCGGCTAACAAGAGTAAAATTACAATAAAAACATAATAGGGGAGGGGGGAACCCAATTTAAAATACAGGTAAAAATTCAGTTTAAAATGCAGCCTCGTTTTAAAAGTAGCCCATAGATCAAAGCCATAAGGGGAGAGAAACGTAAGGGTCAGACTGAGTCCAAACCAATGGCCTGGTGGAACAGCTCTGTCTTGCAGGCCCTGTGCAAAGATATCAAGTCCCGCAGGGCCCTGTGATAGAGCGTTCAACCAAGTTGGGGCCAGTACTGAAAAGGCCCTGGCCCTAGTTGAGACAAATCTTGCAACTTGGGACCTCCAAAATGTTGTCATTTGGGGACCTTAAGGTTCTCTGCGGGGCATACCAGGAGAAGCGGTCTCGTAGGTACGTGGGCCGCATAGGGCTTTAAAGGTCAAAACCAGCACCTTAAACCTGACCCTGTATGTAATAATAATAATAATAATAATAATAATAATAATAATAATAATAATTTATACCCCATCTATCTGACTGGGTTTCCCCAGCCATTCTAGTCCATTGTTCCCTGCAATGCAGGAGTCACAGCTAAAGAACGCTCAACACACGGCAGGAGAACTGGTCACCTTCTGAAGCAATGCATTCCACTGTTGAACAGTTCTTACCATCAGAACGTTCTTCCTAATTTTAATTTAGAATCTTCTCTCTTGTCACTTGAATCCATTCTTGCAATTTGAATCCTTTTTGCTTTACTACAAACAAAAACAAACAAACAAACAAAGCCACCCTATATCTATTTTCCTGCAATTTGGCGAACTTAACTTACTCTGGAGAGACTCTCTGCCTGCAAATTTTATCCACTTTGTCCAAAAAGGTTATAGCAGATTCAGATTCTCCATTATAGTGAAAGGGGGAACAGAGAGCTTTGATTTATATAGGGTGGCTTGAACCACGAACCCTGACTTCCCTTTTCCTAATCTGGCCCTCTGGCCCTTCTGCCATTCTGTAACTCATAACTAACCACCGTCAAAAGACTTAGGTTCCATAAATGGTATCTACGATGCTTGGGCTTTCCTTTCCTTTTTAAGATATCCATGCTCGTGCACTCCAGAAGTTAATAAATTATTGCATGAAGAATTAATAACAGCAGCAATAACCTAGTAAATAAATAATAAGAAAAAAAAGAATAGAGGCGGAGAGGTGTTATCATCAATACTGTTGAAAAGGTTCTCTTTGGAAGTTTCTCGTTTATTTAAGATATTTATACACCTCTTAATTATTCGCATTTCTAAGTGGTATACAGCAAACCACATGGAGAACAAAACAACCAAAAATCATCGAAAAAACCAAATGGAAACCTGAACAATACCTTCAAAGGACCCCAGGAATAAGAAAGTCTGTGTCGTACACCTGAAATTCAGTATAATCTGAGGTGGGAGTGTAGCAATCACACAGGGTCCCCGGATGTTTGACGGTCTATTGATCCCTGTGCCACCACTGCATAGCTGTTAGCTTACAGATTTGAAAATAAGGGACCAGCAGCCTCGAAAATAAGGGACCAGCAGCCAAAATAAGGGATTTTAGTCAACCAGCAGCCAAACGAAGCCTCAAGTGGTGGTTCCCATAGTGCAGCAACCCGGCAAAGGGGGTGCAGCAAGGAAAACCACCGTCACCTCTCCGCTGGGAAGCGCTGAGCAAAGGCGAGTCCCCAGGGAACGCGGCCGATTTGATTGGCACCAGGCATGCAAGCTCCACCCCCCCAGTCATTCTTAGACTCCTTATTGGGTGAGCAAAACAGCCAAGCAACACAGTTGGAGCCTCCCTCCTCCCTGGCCAGCAGGGAGGGAAGGAGGGAGAGGAGCTGCTTCCTTTGAAACCCGGGAAATTTAGCGGGACATGGTGCTGGGATAAGGGACTGTCCCGCCAAATAAGGGACGCTTGACAGCTATGCACCACTGTGATCGCTTCCCCGCTGCAGCCAACCCGTTTCTCTCGGGTACACACTGAGTCCAGACTGTTGTTAACATTAAACCAAATAAACAAGTTAATTTTATAAGCATTAACAAGTTTATGGTTTCAGATAATTTTTCTTGTCAGTTTCTTAACCTTAGTTTCTTTACCGGCCTATACCTTCCTAATACCTTCTAAACTGTTTAACTGACTCCTTTTTAACAGATTCTCTCACTCTCTCACATCAAACTAGCCCAACCCACAGACTTATCCTCCTTCTCCCTTCTATAACTCCAGACTGACTTCTTAGCAACTCTAACTCTAATTCCTCGCCTTGGGTTCCTATTGGATAATCATTTTACACTTAATTAACCCTTTCCTTATGAACCCTGTATGATGTCACACACCTACAAGGGCAAACGCCACCGGGAGTTACACAGGCTTCAGCCCACAACACAGAATGCATGGCTTCTACTAGTTTATGAACTATGCATTTGAGCAATTGGGGGTGGTGTTTCACCTACAGAGACTCCCTGAAAGATCTCAGTGATAGGGCAGGGTTATAAGGTGAAACTGAACTTTTCTTTAGAATATTTTCTAATTTTCAATTCGCTTTTTTTTTCACCTGTGTGCAATATACAACATTCTTCTGAAAGAACAAGAGACAAGTAGTTTAAAAGGTGAAATAACTGAAACTTCAGTTAAAGTCAGAGCAGGCACAAAAAGACACCTAAGACTTGTACGGGGAAACAGAGTATATTTATAAACTAATAAAGCACACAGGAGTGGTGTTTGGGAGGTTGCTCTTCTGATGAAATTGCAGGGTTTGGGATGCTTCGAAATGTCAATGGAGAAGACACACACTAGAGTGCTGATTATCACAGGCAGCAAAAAAGCTTCCCGTCTCCTTAGTGACAGTAACCATGGAAGCACTTCTGTATAAAAAGCTTTTCAACACACTCATGCCCTGGTAGCTTTCCTTGGACATTCTGATAGGCTAGAGGGCCTGGAATATCTAAGTTACTGATGGTGTCCAGTATACCTCGGCCCAGTATACCTGAAGGAGCGTCTCCACCCCCATCGTTCAGCCAGGACACTGAGGTCCAGCTCCGAGGGCCTTCTGGCAGTTCCCTCACTGCGAGAAGTGAGGTTACAGGGAACCAGGCAGAGGGCCTTCTCGGTGGTGGGACCCGTGCTGCTGAACACCCTCCCATCATATGTCAAGGAAATAAACAGCTATCTGACTTTTAGAAGACATCTGAAAGCAGTCCTGTTTAGGGAAGTTTTTAAAGTTTGATGCTTTATTGTGTTTTAAATGTTATGTTGGAAGCCGCCCAGAGTGACTCAGGGAACCTAGCCAGATGGGTGGGGTAATAGTAATAATAATAATAATAATAATAATAATAATAATAATAATAATAATAATATATTATCCAAAGTCAAGACCAGTTCTGTTGTGCAGAGAGTTTTATTTCCATTAGAAAGCTACTGACAGTCAGAAGGACTCACAATCAAACTCCAGGCGTGCCAACTCCATGATGCAGAGGTGTCTTTGGCCCCCTCATTATTTGTGAGCAGGGGACCAATACCCCTCCATAATAATAATAATAATAATAATAATAATAATAATAATAATAATAATTTATTATTTATACCCCACCCCAGCCACTCTGGGCGGCCCCCAACAAAATATCAAAACACAGTAATGCATCAAACATTGAAAGCTTCCCTGAACATTCTTCTAAAAGTCTGGTAGTTGTTGTTCTCTTTGACATCCGGTGGGAGGGTGTTCCACAGGGCGGGCGCCACTACGGAGAAAGCCCTCTGCCTGGTTCCCTGTAACCTCACATCTCGCAGCGAGGGAACTGCCAGAAGGCCCTTGGCACTGGACCTCAGCATCCGGGCAGAAAGATGGGGGTGGAGACGCTCCTTCAGGTATACTGGACCGAGGCCGTTTAGGGCTTTAAAGGGGACAGTGGAGCCAATGTAGGTCTTTCAAGACCAGTGTTATATGGTCTTTGTGGCAGCCCCCAGTCATCAGTCACCATGTCAGAGTTCACCATGGCACATCCCTTTGACATCACTGGCGCACTTTCCCAATCATCAAAGGGATGCACACAGCAAAGTTCAGACTTTCCAATGGTCAGCGTCCTCCAGTCGTGCGCATGACCCACTTTGTCCCGCATACGAAACACACATGATGTCAAACACTTGTGATGCGTGAACAGACATGATGTCATGCATACATGGTGGGGCCTCTCAGTGCTGGGCACAATTTGGAGCCTCTGCCAAACTCCAAGCTGGAACCAGCAAACGAAGAAAGACTGGTAGCACAGGGGGGGAGAGAGATGTTTTCATCTGCTAACCATGCAAAACTTCCATACCCCTACAAAACCTCAAGTCTCTCTCTCTCTCTCTCTCTCTCTCTCTCTCTCTCACACACACACACACACACACACACACACTTAATTGTTGAAAGTTGCAACACACAGAGAAGCCACCCGCCATTTCTCCTCCCAGTCTTCCTCCCATATTCCAAAAAATAAATGCAAATGATACACATACACATATTAGAGACTCACACCCTGTTCGCCATCACTATTTTTTAACAAATATTAATCAAACCCAAGTTGCTCAAACTAGAAATTTCAGCCACCTCCTGGCTATCTACAAAGACTGTGCTTTGAACTGTTTGGAGATGTAGCTTTCAAGGAAACAGCTTTGAGCATGCTCAGAAGGCAGGGAGGAGTGATACTCAATAGCCTTACTTCATCCTATACAGAGACTGGAATTGCCCCCATATCAACAACAACATAGCAACAAACATTGGAATGTCAGCCATATAGATTTTTTTGCCCAGAAACACATGGAAAGCACCTCTTTGTGATAGCTATGCTTTTGGATCGACAACATTCTGGAAGAACTTCAAATACACTGACCTAGATTGCTGGTATTGAAAGATTTGGAATATAGCCCTCTTAGAAAAGCTTTCACACAAATTGCCAGTTCTTCTTTTTTTTAATTATTGACTGTTTTCACATAACAAGTTATTCCAGCAAATCATCTTCATTATATTTTCCCCCATTTTCCCCCTCCCCCTTCCCCCCATACCCTCCCTTCCTTCTCCTACGACTTCCCTCAACTCCTCTTTCTGATTTTTTAACACATATTGTTTTCTACATGTTTCTACATGTCCAGTTCATTTTGTTGTTTTTTAAGTAGCTTGTAAAAGGTTCCCATTCCTCTTTAAAGTCACAGTTGTCCTTGTCACGCAATTTGTACGTCAGTTTCGCCAGTTCTGCATAGTCCATCAGTTTCCCTTGCCACTGATCTTTTGTTGGGGTTTCTTCATTCTTCCATCCTTGTGCTATTAAGACTCTGGCGCCGTTGTCGCATACATAAATATATTCTTCATTTTCCTTGGCAGGGCTTTTCCTACAATCCCTAACAAAAATGCTTCTGGCTTTTTTGCAAATGTTAATTTGAACATTTTCTTCAGCACATTATATATCATTTCCCATATTTTTTAATTTTTCTGCATTCCCACCACATATGCTAAAAAGTTCCTTCTTTTCCCTTACATCTCCAACATACATTTGACCCAGTATTAGACATTCTTGCAATCTGTACTGGTGTTATATACCATCTATACATCATTTTCATATAGTTTTCTTTCAAAAGAGAGCAGTCTGTAAATTTTAAGTCTGTTTTCCACAGTTTTTCCCAGTCTTCAAACAGTATATTATGTCCTATATCTTGTGCCCATTTGATCATGACTGACTTAACCTCCTCATCTTTTGTTTCCCATTCTAGCAGAATACTGTATGCACCCCACACAAATTGCCAGTTCTGAGGTGACATGGAAAGAGAGATCAATTTATGGCCATAAGGTTCCCTTTTATTAAGTATGCTAACATATAGGAGCATGGCAGGAAAATTCTGGCACTGAATAAATAGGTATAGTTATTATGAGTTATGGGCAGTAAAATGGATTTCCTATGTTCTATTAGGGCAGCCTTCCTCAACCTTGGCCCTCCAGATGTTTTTGGCCTACAACTCCCATGATCCCTAGCTAGCAGGACCAGTGGTCAGGGATGGTGGGAATTGTAGTCTCAAAACATTTGGAGGGCTGAGGTTGAGGAAGCCTGTATTAGGGTCTCTGATTTCTTCCCAACATAATGTGTTTTCTTTCTCTCTTACACAGAGATATGTTTGTGTCATTTGAAGTTTCTGTTATTTAAAGTTTGAGGATGCCTCAAATTCTTCCTTCTTTCCACAGAATCATTGAATTGTAGAGTTGAACAGGGGACATCTAGTCTGAACTCCTGCAATCCAGAAATCAGAGCTACGGAATCCCTGACAGGTGACCAGCCAACCACCGCTTACAAACATCCAGGGAAGGAGACTCCACCAGCTTCTGAGGGAGTCTGTTCCACTTTTGAACAGGTCTTACCCCCAGACAGTTCTTCTTGAAGTTCAGTTGGAATCTCCTTTCTTGTAACTTGAAGCCAGAACAGGAGAAAACAAGCTTGCTCCATCTTCCATGTAAAATATTTGCAGATGGCTATCAGCCCTGAGTGCTCACTGGAAGGACAGATCCTGAAGCTGAGGCTCCAATACTTTGGCCACCTCATGAGAAGAGAAGACTCCCTGGAAAAGGCTCTGGTGTTGGGAAAGATTGAGGGCACAAGGAGAAGGGGACAATGGAGGACGAGATGGTTGGACAGTGTTCTCGAAGCTATGAGTTTGACCAAGCTGTGGGAGGCAGTGGAAGACAGGAGGGCCTGGTGTGCTCTGGTCCATAGGGTCACAAAGAGTCGGACATGATTGAACGACTAAACAACAACAACAACAAATCATATCACATGGGTAGTGCTTTGGGTTAAACCACAGAGCCTACGGCTTGCCGAACGGAAGGTCAGCAGTTTGAATCCCCACGACAGGGTGAGCTCCCATTGCTCAGTCCCTGCTCCTGCCAACCTAGCAGTTCGAAAGCACATCAAAGTGCAAGTAGACAAATAGGTACCACTCCGGGGGGAAGGTAAACGGCGTTTTCATGCACTGCTCTGGTTTGCCAGAAGCGGCTTAGTCATGCTGGCCACATGACCCGGAAGCTGTACGCCGGCTCCCTCGGCCAATAAAGCAAGATGAGCGCCGCAACCCCAGAGTTGTCAGTGACTGGACCTAATGGTCAGGGGTCCCTTTACCTTTACCTATCATCTCGGTCTTTGCTTTCCCCATGGGATCCGTTTGTCTGGAGCTTTTTCCTGTACGCAGTCTTTTATTTTACTACATCTAAAACTCTCCACAAAGATTTATTTTTATTTTTTATGAAGGCAAATGCAAAAACAGGATGTCATAGACTTCTGATTGAACCCATGTGGAAGCGACGCTGACCAGAACAGACTGGTTCATCCTTCCATGTTAATTAACTCGGATGTTTGCAAGCTAATGAGCTGCATTTCCTTTAATGAGGGTCTTCTGAGCATTTCCCTCCTGCCTCCTTATATACCTTGCCATCTGGGATCCCCACTCCTACAGCCCAGAACCAGCCATTCATTACTTTAGCCATTGGGTGGAATTTCTTAATGCCATGGCATACATCTCCTGGCTGTGCCTGAAATGACACTGAATTTCCCCTAGAGTGACAGTTCAGTGCAAAATTGTTTGGATGGTGCTTCAGCCAAAGATCGTGGCAATAACATTTCCTGACTGCATGGGCATTGACCTGAAGAACGCCAAGTGAACGGTGCCTTCCTGCATCAGTTTCTTGGAGACTTCCTGCTTGCTGTCCAGTGATGCTGATGCATTCCACAAACCACAGGCTCATTAAATGAATTTTTGGAGGCTGGACTCTCTTATTCTGAAACTCTTACACTAGTCATCAATAACAGCGAGATGTATTTCGAGGTGATGTTCCACTTTCATGCAGATGACATTCATCAGACCGAGCCAGAGGCAAAGACAGTAGCCAACTGGTATGTGCATGGAACTTGATTACTTTAACTGAACCCTTTGCAGATGTTCTCCTTACACATGAAGACCGACCACATCTCTGTGCCTTGCACTCTGTGTCAAGTTTCCTGATGGCCAAAATCACAACACCTGCAGAATGGGTTGTGGACATCTGCTGTGGGGAAGCCTACGTGTGTTGGGAGGGGCGCTCGCAGAAGCTTCCATGAACACCATGAAGCCATAGATGTCAGCTTTCCAAGTGTGCTGGTCCTGTGGGTTACCCGAGAGACAAGGTCCAAGTCCGGTCCGTGGTCAAAGGTGCAACGTGGAGGCAGTCCGTAGTAGCTGAAGCTGGGTGCAGGGCAGGGAGTCGGGTGAAGTCAGGAACAGACAAGCAAGGAGGGAACCAGGGCGGGTCAGGAGCTCTGGCAGAAAAGCAGGACAGGGTTCAGGCAGGAACTAGCAACCAACAATGTTGCTCCCGCAACTTGGAACTGGGGCTGGCCAGCTTTTATCTGCCCCGGGGCATAGGACAGCCCCAATCCTCTGGTGACTCACCTCTCCTGGCCTGGAGGCAAGCACTCCTCCTGCGGGAACTTAGTTCCTTCCGCCTCTCTGCCCTGAGCCTCTGCAGCTCAGGAGAGGCTGGAGGGTTACTGGACCCAGAGGCAACCTCAGCTTCCTCTGACGGGGCTGAGAGTGGAGCACCTGCCGACAATGGGTCCTCCATCACCCCAGGAGCCAGAGCAGACTCAGCTGATGGACACCTGAGGATCCAGCACAGGTGAGGACCCTTCAGGCTCATGCCCCAGCCCCAGCTCAGCTGGTTCTGGAGGCGGGCACTCCTGTGCAGGCTGGGATTCCTCAGGTTCAGCCTCTGAGTCTGGATCCCAGGCCATCACAGTCAAGTGTCCTGATGGCCAAAATCACAACACCTGCAGAATGGGTTGTGGACATCTGCTGTGGGGAAGCCTACGTGTGTTGGGAATGGCGCTCGCACAAGCTTCCATGAACACCATGAAGCCATAGATGTCAGCTTTCCAAGCATCCATGATGTTGGTTGCATAACCAGGATGTTCAATCTTATTCTCTTTCCAAATGTTAGTCTTCCACATGCTGGGATTTCACCTACAACAAGATTTCATTTGGACGAGGATATATTTCCATTCTAATGGATCTATTTTAGTCTAGTCTTCTTCATTGGGGGGGGGGGGGAGAGACATAAGAAGAGCCTGCAGGATCAGGCCAATGGCCCATTCAGCCCAGCCTCCTGTTCTCATGGTGGCCATCCAGATACTTGTCAAAAGTCTGAAAGAGTGACTCGTCTCTCTTCTTACAGCATAGGAAAAAACCTTTAAAAAACCCTCCCCCAAAAAATTCATTTCTCAAAAAAATATGAGGAATAAGAAAAATCAACATCATTTATTTTCAGCGACAAATTCAAGGGCAGAGGGAACCTCCCAGCTGGGATCAGCAAACTCAGCACTGAGATGGATTCCTTCAGAGCCTCCAGTGAAAGGGGAAGGCAGAGGAGAGGGCATCTCATCTGGTAACCTAGTAACCTGCATCCTGTTTCCATGGAGACATGCGCTCCAAGCAGTCGGGGTAGGCTTGACTGACATCTCACACCTTTGGTGGGGAAAAGCCCCTGGTGTCATAGAAACCAGAACTATGGCTGTGAACGGAACCCACTTTCCACCAGGGAACCAGAAGCGGATGAGAGAGACAACGAGAGAGACTGTGTGCTTGCCTTTATTTCCTGAATCATTTTTTTGTGTGTGTGTGCCAGCCGGAAGGACAGGGTGGCAAACCCGGGCGTCTTTGTTTTCATCCCGTCAGAAAGGCACCTGGCAGGCAAATGTCCAAGCTTCGGCTGGGATAATGGGTGAGTGGGTGGATCGTGGGCGGATGGGGAGACAAAAGCGGCTGATTGGTTGTCATTTTCAAAACTGGGAGCGGCGGACAGTGGGCAGAGAGAATACAGATTATGCAGTGAGCTGCTGGTGCACAGGAAGGATTTTAAAGCAGCTCAATTAGATTTCTGTCCACCCTTTTAGCAGAACTAGACAGCTGGTCTGTGGCTCAGGCGACCGATAGAATGGTAGTGTGTCTCTCGGGGAAGAAAGGAATGTGAGTAGTGATTTTGCTTCCGAGCTCTGCTGTGACAACTCATGTTACCTGCCTGGTGAATCACATGCAGGGGTGTGAATATCCCACGCGGTGGGTGTTTGTCAGCAGAAACACTAGTATTTCAGATAAAAAGGTGTGTGTGCGTGTGTGCATGAGTTAGTGAGAGATGAGTGTTCCTCTTAGCACTTCCTCAAGGGGGAAGGCCACAGCTCAGCGTAGAACATCTGCTTCTCACACCAAAGCAAAAAGCCGCGTGTTCAGTCCCCATCATCTCTAAGTAGAGTTGAGAGAGATGTACCTGTCAGTCTGACTCAGCAGAAGAAAGCTTCCATGATCCAACATTCTTATTTGGACAGCCCAGGTAGTGGAGGACCTTTTGTTGTTGTTTAGTCGTTTAGTCGTGTCCGACTCTTCGTGACTCCATGGAGCAGAGCATGCCAGGCACTTCTGTCTTCCACTGCCTCCCGCAGTTTGGTCAAATTCATGCTGGTAGCTTTGAGAACACTGTCCAACCATCTCGCCCTCTGTCGTCCCCTTCTCCTTGTGCCCTCCATCTTTCCAAACATCAGGGTCTTTTCCAGGGAGTCTTCTCTTCTCATCAGGTGGCCAAAGTATTGGAGCCTCAGCTTCATGATCTGTCCTTCCAGTGAGCACTCAGGGCTGAGTGGAGAATGGAGAGGTTGGATCTTCTTGCAGTCCATGGGACTCTCAAGAGTCTCCTCCAGCATCATAATTCAAAAGCATCAAGTGGAGGACCTAGGCATCTCAAGTTTCAGTGGTGCCCTGTGCAACACCAAAATCTCTCCTCCCCTTACCTTCCATTGGACATTATAGTTGTGGCGCCTGCTGCAGCATCTCAGTAGCTCTGTGCCCAGTGTGTACAAAATGGTTGCACTTCCTTAGATCTGCCTTTGGCCCAGGCCTGCAGTGACCCACCAAGCTGAATCCGGCCCACCAGACTGATCACAGAGATCAATCATGGAATCATAGAACTGTAGAGTTAGAAGGGATTCCAGAGGTCATTGGAAGGGAACCTCAAGGCTCATCTAGTCCACCCCACTGCAATGCAGGAATCACAGCTAAAGAATCCCCAACAGATGGCCATCCAACCTCTGTTCAAAAGCCTCCATTGAAGGAGAGTCCACCATCCAATGTAGTCTGTGCAACTGTTGAGCAGAAAGTTCTTCCTAATATTTAGTCAAAATCTCATTCTTGTTATTTGAATCCATTGGTTTGGATCCTACCCTATGGAGCAGCAAAAAAACCAAGCTTCCTCCATCTTCCACGTGACAGCTCTTCAAATATTTGAAGACCGCTATCATGGACATGGGTGGCGCTGTGGGTTATACCACAGAGCCTAGGGCTTGCCAATCAGAAGGTTGGCGGTTCGAATCCCCTCGACGGGGTGAGCTCTCATTGTTCGGTTCCTGCTCCTGCCAACCTAGCAGTTCGAAAGCATGTCAAAGTGCAAGTAAATAAATAGGTACCGCTCCGACGGGAAGGTAAACGGCATTTCCGTGCTCTGCTCTGGTTCACCAGAAGTGGCTTAGTCATGCTGGCCACATGACCTGGAAGCTGTACGCCGGCTCCCTTGGCCAAAAAAGCGAGATGAGCGCCGCACCCCAGAGTTGGCCACGACTGGACCTAATGGTCATGGGTCCATTAGGTCCTCTCAGTCTTCTCTTCTCCAAGCTAAGCATATCCAACTCCCTCAATTATTCCTTCAAACAAGCACGTCCAACTCCCAAGAGTATCTACTCACAGTATAAAAAGACCAGCTGTGATCTACCCATTGTCATTTTAGGGGAGGGTTGGCCAAAGGCGGTCACTAAACTTCATTCCGTGATCTACCTGGGACACCCCTGCGATCTACCTGTAGATGCAATCTACCTGTTGGACATGCCTGCCTTAGAAGATTTGGTTTCCAGACCCAAGTTGAACCCAAGTATTCCTTCTGGTCACATGGTCAGTTTCTTGCAGAACCGGCATTGGAACTGTGTGGGAAAGATATAGTTCTGGCACGTGACAGAGCTGTATAAACATTCTCTGAGGCATGCAGGAGATGCATGTGGATAAACCAATTCCCATATGGTTCACAGAATGTCAGAAGAGCACCGTATTATTAGGATAATTAAAAGAGTCAGCAGTGAAGGAGAGTGACGTCCATGGCTTACTAATCAAAACTATTCTACCGACCTCTGCTTGCAGAATCAGAGCTGACAAATTACTTACTTTTCACAACCCTGGGTTTCTCTGGCCCTCCCAAGGAGTCCCCCGCTGGGAACTGACCAGTTCACGCTGATTTCTGTATGACAATTACAGAGTTCATGACTCATACCTGGTTCAGGTGTTCAGTACACATTGGGTTCCCTATCCAAATCCTCAATTCAGAACCAAATTGAATTGATGCCAACCCAGGTTTCAGCTGAATTGGGTTGAGGTAGACCCAACACAGATCAGGTCCACCTAGAGCAACCTGAGACTGTCAAAAGATGGTGGTGGTCTGGCAGCAAGCAGAGCAGGGAGAAGTAGATTTATGAAGTCAGCCTATGAGAGTCTCCTTTCCTCTCCTTAAACCATATGTTTAATTAAGGTTTAAAACCAAGGCTTGTTTCCAGCCAGGACTTGTCGGAACTCAGTCCCAGCACCTCTCAGGTGGACTCCATTGCCACAATTCAAAGTGTTGGTGCTGACCTTTAAAGCCCTAAACGGCCTCGGCCCAGTATACCTGAAGGAGCGTCTCCACCCCCATCGTTCTACCCAGAAACTGAGGTCCAGCTCCTAGGACCTTCTGGTGGTTCCCTCACTGCGAGAAGCCAAGTTACAGGGAACCAGGCAGAGGGCCTTCTTGGTAGTGGCACCCATCCTGTGGAATGCCCTCCCACCAGATGTCAAAGAGAACAACAACTACCAGACTTTTAGAAGACATCTGAAAGCAGCCCTGCTTAGGGAAGCTTTTAATGTTTGATGCATTACTGTATTTTAATATTTTGTTAGAAGCCGCCCAGAGTGGCTGGGGAAGCCCAGCCCGATGGGCGGGGTATAAAAAATAAAAAAATATTATTATTATTATCATGAACAAGGGAAGTGTTCGTGTTGAGTTCTGGCACCTCTTTTTTTTTAGAATAACGGCACTGTTTAAAACTCATATTAAACTGTGCACCACTCCTTCAGTTTAAGGTCTGGTTCTGTGTTGTTTTGGCTGCCTATTATTCCATGCCAGACCCTGGTCACTCCAATGGGTAGGATTACCACAAAACAAATAAAAATAGTAGCCCAGTGGCAGCCGCTATAGCAAAGGGATGGCCGATCTGGGATTAGGAGATGTTGCCAAGAACAAGATTTCAACAGAGGGCAAGAGAAGGAGGGAAGGGGACTGGATACAGAAGGCCAGAAAGTGCATCTTGAGCATGGCTAATTTCAGTGAATCAGAACCAGATGGATCCCTCCCACCAACGGGTCCTCCACAGATGGCAGAAGAACTGGAGATCGCAGACCTTTCTGCTTGTAGTAGATTTATGATTCAACAGATGCGACAACTCAGCTGAGGGGCGGCAGAGGAGGAAGGCTGAAGGTTTTGTTTATATAGTGTGAAGGGGGCTGTAGCTTCATGTAGAGCCACACACTTAACAGTCAGACCTTAGCACCCCCTCATTTCTCATAGTGAGGGAACTGCCAGAAGGCCCTTGGAGCTGGACCTCAGTGTCCGGGCTGAACGATGGGGGTGGAGACGCTCCTTCAGGTATACTGGGGCAAGGCTGTTTAGGGCTGTTTAGGTCAGCACCAACACTTTGAATTGTGCTTGGAAACGTACTGGGAGCCAGTGTAGATCTTTCAAGACCAGTGTTATATGGTCTCGGCGGCCGCTCCCAGTCACCAGCCTAGCTGCCGCATTCTGGATTAGTTGTAGTTTCTGGGTCACCTTCAAAGGTAGCCCTTTGCAGTAGTCCAATTGGGAGATAACCAGAGCATGCACCACTCTGGCGAGACAGTCTGTGGGCAGGGAGGGTCTCATCCTGCATACCAGGTGGAGCTGGTAGATAGCTGCCCTGGACACAGAATTGACCTGTGCCTCCATGGACAGCTGTGAGTCCAAAACAACTCCCAGGCTGCATACCTGGTCCTTCAGCGGCAGAGTTACCCCATTCAGGACCAGGGAGTCCTCCACACCTGCCCCCCGTCCCCCCAAACATTACAGGGTTAGATAAAGCAAAGTTCTAATAAGGCAGTTCCATATGTTCACAGATGAGGCCTTAAGTTCAAATCTCATCTGTTAAAGAACTCGAGTAAAGCTCAGGAGTCCCAGGATCAATCAGAATTGATAACATGTGCCCACTGAGCATAAGAAAAACCCCTGCTTGACCACATCAGTGGTCCATCTAGTCACCATCCTGCTTTCACAATGGCCAAACAAATGCCAGTGGGAAGTTGTGAAGCTGGCCCTGAGCACAAAAGCAATCTCATCTCCTGTAGTTTCCAGCAACTTGTATCCATAGGCATTTCTGCTTTCAACCATGGAGGTATCATGGCTAGGAGCCATTGTGGCTAGTAACCATCAATACCCTTAGGTAAAGGTAAAGGAACCCCTGACCACTAGGTCCAGTCATGACCGACTCTGGGGTTGCGGCGCTCATCTCACTTTATTGGCCGAGGGAGCCGGCGTACAGCTTCCGGGTCATGTGGCCAGCATGACTAAGCCGCTTCTGGCAAAACCAGAGCAGCTCACGGAAACACCATTTACCTTCCCACTGGAGTGGTACCTATTTATCTACTTGCACTTTGACGTGCTTTCAAACTGCTAGGTTGGCAGGAGCAGGGACCGAGCAACGGGAGCTCACCCCATCATGGGGATTCAAACTACCAACCTTCTGATCGGCAAGTCCTAGACTCTGTGGTTTAACCCACAGCGCCACCCGCCTTATTCCTCCACAAAGTTGTCCAAACGTCTCTCAAAGCCATCCAAGATGGCAGCGTTCGCTTCCCCCTGTGGGAGTGAGTTCCATAGTTTAACTATCTACTGCAGTGATATGGGCTTTCTCTTCTCTGTCCTGGTGGTCAATTGTAGCAAGAGTTATTCATAGGATCATAATACCCAGATACAAAGTCAAGCCATCTAGTCAACCACTCCACAAGAATAGGGTACAGTACTTCTTTCCATGCCCCCAAGTCAGCTCTGCAATGTAGTCCACAACTGCACTACAAATTAGAGGCGTCATCTTCTTAAGAATATTGAGGGAGCCCATGCCCTACCTTCACACCCTCCTTGTGCAGTTTTGGCTAGCTGGGTTGTGTCCCAGAGCTCTGATAGTGTTGTTTGTGTGTCTGGATGGAGAATACAGAGAGGTTTGCGTGTGTCTACAAAGGAAATATGTTCATTGCTCCATCCACTTTTGCCTGTGGCCACCTCACAGCTCAGGAAGTTGCCCAGAAAGCAATGCAACCCTTGATCTCAAGAAAAGGTTCCTCACTCCAATCTGCTTCAACTGGCAGTGGTTTCCCCAGTGTCAGGCAGAGAATGAATCTTCCCCACCACCTGTTGCTACCTGATTTTTTTAAACTGGACACACTGCCAAGAATTGAACCTTCTGCTGACTGCATGCGCAAAGCGAGCCAGTAGCCTAGAGCCCCTTGTGCTCTTGACAAGGGCAATACCTCCTAGAGAATAAATCACTTTACTGCAATAGCCACATTAGAAATTACTACAAGCTAGGACTCAAAGCATCCAGAGGGAGGACAAGGTGGACCGGAAGGGTAGAAAGCTTCCCTCACATTTGATCTCGCCATGACAGCATTGCTGCAGCACTGCACACATATAAGTCATGCACTTATTCATAGCCTGACAAGTGATTTTTGCCCTTGCTTTCTGCAGATTCACTGCCCCTAGGTATGCCTTTGCTGTAAGCCCAGCCAAACTGCACAGGAAGAGTTACAGGTAGGTAGCCGTGTTGGTCTGCCGTAGTCAGAACAAAATAAAAAAAATTCCTTCCAGTAGCACCTTAGAGACCAACTAAGTTTGCTACTGGTATGAGCTTTCGTGTGCATGCACACTTCTTCAGATACAGGAAAAGCAAGTCTAAAGCTTGCAACCTGTGCCCTTGTAAGCTTTCAACAGCAATTGTGTGGGTGGGTGGGCAAGGATGAATGAGAGTCAAGACTGGGGTTGTTTTAGTCAGTTATCACAATGTTTTATTATAGAAATCTACAAAAAAAGAAGAACCAATCATTTTCTTGCTATGAACAGACTTTGCTACAATTGCTTTGCAGCTGAAGAACGCTGTCTTTGTTTTATTTTTATTCATTTCTATCAAAAGCAGGGGCTGACACAGCCTCTTATGTTTCACCACCAAAGTGATACCATAAGGAATAAGTGGCCTCGTACAATCAGAAGAGAGTCAAGTGGTTTGGGCATACGTTGAATATTGGATCCCCAAGCCCATTTATCGACACAATTCATAATGTATCAGTAAGTTCACCTTCTGTGCAACCCACAGCGAACTGATGAATGCTCAATAGTGAAAACAAAACCAGAAATAGAAAACAGCTTTTTTGGAATAATGGAACACAATGAACAAGATTAGCTTTTGGCTTTACATACATATTTTGCACACATAACCTTGCCCCCGACTCTCCCTCGCAAGAGGAACACAATCAAATCTCTCAATGAGAACTTGATGGTGAATTAGCAAGCTCCCATTGGTTAGAAGCCATTGGTGTAGTGAAAAAGACAGCAATCTTATTGGTCCACTCCCTAAAGAACCCCAGAACTATAATGTCACATAGGTGTCATCCCAATTAATGCCTGAAGAGTTAGTTGGGTGGTGGTCAAGAGATAGAAGAAAATGATATTTAGGACTCTCTGAAAGTCCACCATCTTCTTCAGGTTAGCATTCATTTTTTATTATTATTTTAATTTAATTGTCCTGTCCCTGAATATTCTTCTTTAGACAGCTGAAGGTGTTTAGCGCCTTCTTAGCTGTGAGCTGGAAGATATCAGAATATGGCAATATGAGATGATTTGGCACATTGACATACATTTATAGACAGTCAGAACCTACACAAGAGCTGTAGGCCAAGTAGTTTTGGAAGAAAGAAGAAACAAAATCCAAAACCATCTCCAACCCAACCTGTTTGACAGGTGGAATATGAAGTGAAACTTATTTGAACATCAAAAAAAGTTTTGGTTCAATGCACACTGCATACAATGGTGTGCATGTCTTTGCTTCCTAGTTAGCTCAAGAAAGAAAGAAAAATGGGAGCAGCCGAGCAGCCAAAGAAATGTGGTTCCTTGTGGTTCTTCTGGCCATTGTGAGATGCTGGACATGCCCATTCATCTCGTACCTGATTGCCAGCTGTCCTAAGGCTACTGCACCCACCTGGCCATTCAGCCAAACATATTTGATTCCAATGTGCTTTTCTGAACATAAAAGTGTTCAAAAAATCTTCAGCTTTGACTGCCCAAGCTCCATGGACAGTGGAGTTCTCTTTGGCCAGTAGAGTTCTCAGGATATAGTGGACTGAGCTCTTAGATAATCTGAACAGGAAATGAATTTTTACCTTACCTCCCTGCCCTGCCCCACAAAACCCTCATTGTCACCCACAGTTACAATCAATAAGCAACACCCCAGTTACAGTATCCCCTTCCTTAGTGAGGTCCTGCATTCAAGTTCTTCAGACCTTCAGCCACCCTTCACACCCCCAATCCCATAAATCATATTGCTATAGTTGTCACTTTGAGTCTTTGCAGTTTCCGCAATGAGTGTGGTCCCTGGGACACATTTTCCCCTTTTGCTGGTTGCATCATGTATAGATGTGCCTTTTCTCTGCCCTCGTAACTGAAGCATCTTTTCTGGCATTTGGCATGGTTGGCATTTTCTTCCAGATGTCGATCTTTCTGAGATGCACTCTCATAGGTGCCAGCTGCTTGCCAACATGGGAGTGATGACTCAAGCAATCAAGGAGCTGACTCTGTCTATCTTCAGAAGGACAACAACTTCCTGCAATAAAGGGATGTGAAGGTTAGATGATGAATTGGGAAAATGGAGAGAAGATCTACAGAGGTTTGGGGTGTCAGAGGAAGTAGACCCTGAAATACTAGCTGCTGGGAATGGCAGGTGGTTGAGGAGCTGCTGCACTCAGGTTCTGCTTGTGAACTTCCCATGGCCATCTCTTTGGCCACTATGGAAACAGAGTGCTGAACAATCGCCAAACAAAGGGGGATTTGCAACGTCATAGTTGCAAAGCAGCGTTTCAGAACACAGGAAACTAAATGTATCCTTTGAGTGGGAAGGACTCATTAGGGATTAATAGGTACAATGGGCATTCAGAAGTTGGCGTCTGCTGGGGTTGGACTAGAATTAAACCGTGATTGCAGACAGCTATTTACCTTCTCCAAGTGATCTCCGAACAGGAGCTGCAGGAGCTTTTTGGAATCTGACGTCCATCCAGCCCGACTGCATGATGGGACTTTCTGAGCCGCCCTTCTGCCTCCATCTCTGCTCCACATGCAATTCAAGAAGTGCTTCGCTCCCAACCGCTTTTGAATGAGTCACTGCAAAAAACAACAACCAGAAAGCGGAACATGAGCTGTGAGCCAGATCAGCTTCACCAACACAATGTACCTTTGCATTAGCTATTGTTCCCCTTCTCTCTGTGAGCTCCAGCAGCAATTCTTTGTCTGAATGAGCATCACTCTGACAGCAGACTGTCCGTAGCTGGGCATACGCTTATGCATGGCAGCTGGAGATCTGCCTGTTCTCTAGGAATGAATGCTCCCTATTTTGCTTTTGGCTCTTTCAGAAACTGGAAGAACTGACTATTTTTGCTTTCTGCAAACCACTCAAATGATCCTGGGGAAGGGTGCGGGAGGAATCATACTTGGAAGCTGATAGGGTGCTAAAAAGCCTTCCCCTATCCAGAACATGAAAGGCAGAGTGATAAGTCAGCTCTCAAGTATACGGATAGGGAGATTAGGTTAGGCAACTGCTGGGGTTTCTTCTAACTCTGTCTTGTAAAACAGGGGCATCCAACAAGGTGCCCTCCAGATGTTAGTGGACTACAACTCCCATCAACCCCATCAAGTCCAGCAACATCTAGAGGGCACCATGTTGACTACTCCTGCTGATGACGGGAGAGAGATTTCACTAACCCAAGTCCATACATCCTCTCTAAAGATATTTGCTTTCTCCTAGCAACATCAGTCCTAGATTTAAGCATCTCTTCTGCAAATTAACATGGACCACCGTTCATAAGTCCCATTTGGAAATGGCATCTTTCCACTTCCCTAATTATCCCTACCCACCCATATCTGACTTTGATACAGCTGAAATTTGTTTCTCCAAGTTTGAAGGCTATATTTGTCAACCCTACTGGCATAAAGTCAATGAGCAGGGGAGATTTGTATCTTACCTGTAGCCTGTGGGAAGAAGTCGCACCCAGAAGGCTCTCAGAACGGTTGGGGTGATATCTTGCTCTTCACTGCTTCTCTTGCATCAATGGAGCAGGTCTCCGTGCGAGTTCTGCCTTCTTCTAGTCATATGGACTAGCAAGCCATTCTAAAAGGCTACAGCTGGTTCCTTCCTTCAGTTCTATGACTGTAGAGGGCGCAGACTTTCTGTAGCAGAGACTTCATGCTTCATGTTTCATTTTTTTCCTCTCTCCAACTACAGTACCAAAGTTTCTCAAAGTTGCCTGTCTTTTGCTTCATTGGGGAAAGCCGTTTAACTTTCATTATTTAGAAAAATTCTCAAAGGTGTTCAATGGATGTGCCATCTCTATCTTCTTGGTGCAGAGATTAAGGTGGCATGACTTCTTAATTCAAGTTGTGTTTGTATACAACTAACCCCTGTACAACTTTAGAGTGTTTTTTGTTCTTTCTTTTTAGGATCTTAATGTGAGAAGAAGGCGCCCCACCCTCGCAAAGCCCTATCTTCCCAAAATCTAGAATGTAGAGGAGCAAATCATCAGGCTCATCACCACTCTTGAATGTGTGGCTGATGATCCTTCTGGAGCTGAAAGACCTGAATGCCCAAGTCAAAGCCAAAGAGAATCCAGAGGTCCACTTGGAGATGGAAACATGAGAGTTGGGTGAGAGCAGGGGATGGGTTAATTTGATGGCTGAAACTCCTGCTGAAGTCCTTTAGGACCTCCCCAAACTTGCTAAAAGTTCCCTTCCCCTATCTGTTTGGAGCTCAGCTGAAAAGTTGGAAGAAGCAGGAGAAAGAGGGGAAACCAATAGCTTTCAAGAGAGTTAGTGAAAGTCCACTGATGGTTCCCACAAGCGGGGAGGAGAATGTCTGGAAGGAAAAGCACCTTGAAGGAAAGGACTGATGTGAGCGAGAAGGAAATCCTTCTGTCACGCCCGATGAAATCCCCTGGGAAGCTGTGCCCCAGGAGGTGTGGCTGCCTCTGCCACGACGAAGAGGCTGGTTTGTCTTTCTGACATAGTCCAGTCCTTGCAATGGCTTTTTAAAAAGAAATCCTCAAAAGAGCCATCCATTATCCAGCTTGAACCATCTTGAGTGATTCAGGCTAGCCACGCTCTCAGCATGGTTGATCTTGAAGAAAATTAGATTTTCCTCCTACCGGTCATTAGGCTGAGTGTATCTTCAGACCCACCATGGCTGAAGTTCTCAGATGAAAGGAAACAACCTTCCTAAATAATCCACCAACCCCCTTCTTTGTCATATCTGTTTCACACTACTCTGCTCATATCACTGTGGTCGGGACAGAAACCTCGGGTTGAGTTCCGTCACTAGCAATTGGGCTGGCAGTGGTGGAGGGAGGGAGGCTTTCCAATGAGTCCCTCAACTCAGGGGTCCTCTGGGGACTGGGCTCCTCAGAGTTGTCAAAGTTGACCTCAACTTCCTTGCCCCTCTGAATCAGCTGTTCTAAAGTTTTGGGGTAAGGGTGGCTGAGGAAGCGTTTGAGTTTGGGCTGGAGGGTCCCTACCACATACTGGATGACCTCCTCCTCCTCAGCATCAACGTAGAGAGTCTGGTACAGGTCCCTTTTGCGCCAAAGGAACTGATCTAGAGGTTCTCCATCCTTCTGAGGGAGATCCAGCTCTCTCTTAATGGCATCCCTGGTCAGGGTGCCCTCGCTATACTGAAGGAACTCCTTCTTGAACTCCAGCCAATTCTTGACGGAGTCCTGCTTGTACTCCCACCACTTTTTGGCCGGCCCGTTCATGTGGTTCTCAATCTGAGAGAGCCAGTACTCCTCAGTGCCACCCACCTGCTTCAGATAGTCCTCCAAGTGAGTGAGGAACTCCCTGGGGTCCTCAAAAATTTGGGTCTCCACTGGGGAAGGTGGAGTATCTTCTGAGACAGAGACCCACTGGTAGGAATCATGGGACTGAGGCACGATAGGGACATCCCCGGTAGGAGGAGGTGTCAGGGCATACATCTGGCTCATGTCTAGGGCATAATCATAAATCTCCCCTTCACTGGGCCTGATCTCTGGGCCTCCCACCCCTACCGAGACAGTCTGCCTGTGGTTGTCTCCATGGCAGTACTTTGCCCCACCAGACTCGAGCCGGTCAGCCCACTTCTCCAGGCGGAAGAACACTTCCTTCCAGACATTCATCTCTCTCTTGACCCACCTCTCCAAGTGAGCAATGGTCTCCTGGCATCTAGACAGGCAGGCCTTGATGGACTTCTTCCACCTCTGGTTCTCAGCAGCTGAGGGGACATGGTCCTCAAGGTTGTTCTCAAGTTTCCCCACCGACTTCTGCAGGCCTTTCAGCTCCCGCTCCACCTGCTTTGACACCTCGGTCAGGAGGTGCCGGTGGGTCCTCCTGACGTGGTCTAGCATCTCCGCCCTGCACTTCCCTATCTGGAGGATCACATTGGGCTTGTTGTTATTGGCCACGCCGCGGTGGCCCTGGAAAGAGTGGAGGTTCACCTGGTTGATGTTGTCCAACTGCATGTTTTCTAGCTGTGGGCTAATCAAGCTTTCGCCCCTTTGACAGACTCTCTCCAAAAGTCGCAACCACCCAGTCCAGAAATGGACTACCCGTTCCCCCTGCAAATTACAAACACAACCAAATCAAGAAAATCACCCTGGGAAGTCTTGCCGTCCAACTGCCCTTGTGCTACAGCCAAAGTCCAGGACAAAAAAAAGTTCTCTTCAGTGTCTGGTCCTTCCTCTGTCTCCCAGGAGTCCTTAATCCCCGAGCTGAGCTGTCGAGAACTTCCCCGGCAAGTGGCAATGCTCTCCGCTGTTGCCTGTGTCGTTCCTGCTGCTGCTTCCTTGCTTTCGAGTCTTCCTAGAACTTCACGCTAACAAGTGTCTGAATCGCTCTCTCTCCTCTGCTTAGCTGGAAAACAGAGAGCTATTTGCTTTCTCTCTGTGATGTGCCACTAGCTCAGACGGCTCCCTATACTTATACACCACACACCTCCCTATGTGGGTGTAGCCAAGCCTCTGTGCTCATCGGCATCTTGCTGCTGATTGGAGGAGAAGGATTCAGTGGAAAACACAGCTCCTGGCAAGCATCTCTCTCCCTCGCCCTCCCCGGCTCCCTTTAGCTTCTCCCACCCCCTTCCACACACCCCCAGACTTGAGGCGAGAAGCACTTTAAAGGTTCTGGAGACAGTTGGATGGATGGATGAGTAATTCCTACCTTTTCTCATCACCCCTTTCAGCTCCCCCTTCCTCCCCCTCTCCACTCTCCCCCAAAAGAAAAGGTCTTATTCATCTCCCGACCCTTTATACATAAAGGCCCTTTTTGCAAAGGTCCTCAGACCCCGAAAGACCCCATGGCACGAGGGAGATGGCTTTAAAGCTCGCTGTGTCACCCACCCTCCGCTGGCCAGCTGTGAGTTGCTCACCCACCTGCCCCCACACATGACACACTCACCCGCACCTGTGCAACCCCTCATTATTAGAGGCTAAGGGGTCAATGGCTGAGCAAAGTGGAAAAGGACACGGTTTTATTTTCCAAATAGGAGGTGGGAATTTTGCCTCTAGCCGTTTTCTGTTATGCAATTGTAACCATATATGGGGGGGGGGGTTTGGAAGGAGGGAGAGCTGTCAATATGCTGCAGGTTAAAACCGGGGGGGGGGGAGTCCTACCCTTCCAGGGTTTCCAGCCAATTAAGTCCGCCCATCGCAAGGCTTTCCAGTTACTAAGCTTGAATCAGTTGCTTAATCACACGGTGCAGCCCACAGACGCAGATGAAGCTCACACTCGTTGATGAAGCAGGAAGCCGAACCATAAAAGGACACCGGGGGTTTATATAACCAGGAGATAAAGAGATTCCCTTTCTGGAAAAGGAGATTGAGGCAGAATGTGTGTATGCTTCCCCTCCGGAACTCCAGCCCGTCATTCAGATGCCGGGCTGGGATGACAGGGTGGTGATGATACATTTTTAGGATTGGGGGAGCTGCTCCCTGGAACTTACTAAGCAAGGTTGGAGGGTTATGTAACTTGGTGAGTACTTACCAGGACACCCCCTCCCTCCTTCCCACTCCCCAAAATGCACGATTTGCTTAGCCTCTGTTCTGGATGGAATCAGTCGATCAAAAATAACCACACAGCTGAATTTGCATTGGGTCTTTCAAGTGTCCCTGGAGGAACACAGAGTCCCTTTTATCTAGGGTGGTCTGGTTGTGGGGTGACGGGTGGCCTAGGTTTCCTAGGGAACTGAACCCCGGCAATTTCTGCTTTGCGAATTTTCGATACAGGTTGTGCCCTTTGCGATAGACTCTTAGGCATGCAACATCTGATTTGGAGAAGGGGTGTTGGAGTGAAGGATTATTCTGTAGAGTTTAACTGAATTCCAGGTCCCTCTCTCTGTGTTTTTGTTTAGTAGGGGTCTCTGAAAATGTGATTTTTATTCCCTGGGGCTTTTGATAAGGAGGTGGACTATGTGGTGGGTCAGAGGTGGGTTCCAATGCCAGGAATTGAACCTGGAACATTCTGAATGCCAAGCAGGTGCTCTTCAACCGAGTTAAAGCCCTCCCTGAAATACGCAGTACACATGTGAAGAGACCGATGAATTAACATCGGAGGGAGAGAAGACAGGGAGAGACATCACATCCCACACCGGCTACAAACCCAAATCTGCAGAAGGAAAACCAGTCAAAGGTGTATAAAGGTCAAGGGACCCCTGACCATTAGGTCCAGTCATGGCCGACTCTGGGGTTGTGGCGCTCAGCTCGCTTTATTGGCCGAGGGAGCCAGTGTTTGTCCGCAGACAGCTTCCGGGTCATGTGGCCAGCATGACTAAGCTGCTTCTGACTAACCAGAGCAGCGCACGGGCCCCTATAATCTGGAACCCTGAGTGGACAGATTTCTAGCTTATGTGGGAATCTTTCATGTATTCAGCATGCTTCCCCTCTGCTGGAGATATGCTCCTAATGTCTCATAGACACCCTAGGACCAGGCCGGGTGTGAACGGTCCCATTCTATCTCCACGTGCTGCTAATTTTGTGGGAGGAAGAACACCCAACACAGCTTAGGAGCTCAGTTATGAATTCTGCATTTCTGCCATTACTTTGTTGTTGTTTAGTCGTTTAGTCGTGTCCGACTCTTCGTGACCCCCTGGACCAGAGCACACCAGGCACTTCTGTCCTCCACTGCCTCCCACAGTTTGGTCAAACTCATGCTGGTAGCTTTGAGAACACTGTCCAGCCATCTCGTCCTCTGTTGTCCCCTTCTCCTTGTGCCCTCCATCTTTCCCAACATCAGGGTCTTTTCCAGGGAGCCTTCTCTTCTCATGAGGTGGCCAAAGTCTTGGAGCCTCAGCTTCAGGATCTGTCCTTCCAGTGAGCACTCAGGGCTGATTTCCTTCAGAATGGAGAGGTTTGATCTTCTTGCAGTCCATGGGACTCTCAAGAGTCCCAGGAACATTAGCTGACTTGGCTAAACCCCTTCGTGTTACAGAATTGAGACTCCTTAAAGGGGCAGCAAAATAGATCAGGTGAACACACCTAGTGAAATGGATCAAGTCAGCCAGTTTTAAAATGCCATAGGGATTTATTCCAGATGTGCACCTCAGTGGTTGCTGGACAGATCACTTTGGAGGCAGCAATACTTCTGAATACAAGTTGTTAGAAACCACAGGAAGGAGAGAGGGCTCTTGTTCTTGAATCCTGATTTGGGGCATCTGGTTGTTCACAGTGAGAACAGGATGTTGGACTAGATGGGCCATTGGCTTGATACAGCAGGCGCTTAGAATCATAGAATTGTAGAGGGATCCCAAGGGTCATCCAGTCTAATACCCTTCAATGCAGGAATCTCAGTTGAAGCATCCATGACAGATGACTATCCAGGACAGCTGTTTATCAGCTCCACCTGGGAAGCAGGCTGAGACCCTCCCTGCCCACGGACTGCCTTGCCAGAGTTGTGCACGCTCTAGTTATCTCCCGCTTGGACTACTGCCATGCGATCTACGTGGGGCTACCTTTGAAGGTGACCCAGAAACTACAACTGATCCAGAATGCGGCAGCTGGCCTAGTGACTGGGAGCGACCGCTGAGACCACATAACACTGGTCCTGAAAGACCTACATTGGCTCCCAGTACGTTTCCAAGCACAATTCAAAGTGTTGGTGCTGATCTTTAAAGCCCTAATTAGCCGCTGAAGGAGCATCTCCACCCCCATTGTTCTGCCTGAACGCTGATGTCCAGCGCTGAGGGCCTTCTGGTAGTTCCCTCATTGTGAGAAGCAAAGCTACAGGGAACTAGGCAGAGGGCCTTCTCGGTGGTGGCACCCGCCCTATGGAATGCCCTCCCACCAGATGTCAAAGAGATAAAAAACTACCTGACATTTAGAAGGCATTTGAAGGCAGCCCTGTTCAGGGAAGTTTTTAATGTGTGACATTTTAATGTCTTTTTAATCTTTGTTGGAAGACGCCCAGAGTGGCTGGGGAGACCCAGCCAGATGGGGGGGGGTACAAATAAATTATTATTATTATTATTATTATTATTATTATTATTATTATGCTCAGAAACCTCCAAGAAAAGAAAACCTTATGTTCTTTTCTAACAAGTCAACTGTGGACTCTTGTCTGAGACCAGGCAGCTTCAGGAATCCAGTGTTTGTGAATTCCAGTATGACATGAGCTGATTCAGTCCTTTGCATCAATGTGCATATTTGTTAATTGCACATAGAAAACTCCTCCATGGAGCTCAAGGTTATCCTTAATCACATTTTATACTCACAGCAACCCTGAGAAGTAGGTTGAACTGAGAGTAAGTGACTCATTAAAGGTCTCCCAGTGGGCTTCATGGTTGAGTGGTGCTTTGAACCGCATACATATCTGTGACTCTTAATGCAGACTTCAAAATAAAACAGGTTTCAGAGACTGGTGTAAGAACAGGCGTGAAAGGAAAACTGGACTGGAAATAGATTGATCCAAATGAGAGCCTTCAAATCCTGAAATGGGTGCAAACCCTGAAACATACAGCTGAGCCTCTGCTTACCTTAACTGTGTGGTGCTGGCTAATCTTGCACCCATTGCACAGACAGGGAAAACTGAGGTTCTTAGTGAGTGAGTTCCCTAAGAGTAATCAAATCCATTCACAGATGAACTAGCAGTTAGATTGATGACTCCACTGCCTGTGTCCCAACTCAACTGAGATTTGCTATCTCTTCTTGAGGACCATCTCAGAAAGAAGACGGAGAGGTAATATGATGGCCATCTTCCAGCATTGAAAGGGTTGCATGGTGAGTTCCTGTCTCCCCCAGTGAAATAAAGGCACGTGACATAATTATTTAAGGTTAATGGGCTAAATAAGGCCACAACTTTTATTGGTTACAGGTGATGAGCGGTATTGGCTTAGGCATTGGTCCTAACCGACTATATCTGACTTCAGCCCGTCTTCTCGAAGTCCAGGAAGGGTTAACCACCAGTAGGGGGAGTCTTGCTGATGCACATCAAGTAGGAACTCCCCTGGGGTCACTGATAGGGGGTGTGCCTTAGGCCCTCACCTCCATAGGCTTCGGACAGGGCCATGCCCCCTGGAATCCTTTACCGGACTACCCTTCAATATGTGGGGCAGGTGATGGCGCTTCCCCCCCCCCCTTCCATCTACAGAACAATACCAATGCCTAACCGCCAATACCCAGAAAGTTGTGGTGATTTGCTATGAGGTAGGTGAAAACCAAGTGGCTGGTGCCAATTTGCCAAGTGGAAAAATTCATACCAGGTCCCTCAACGGCGACCAACCAAGGTCCATAGTAAGGTCAAGGAACGAAAACCTTAAAGGGCTGGAGGGTGGGAAATAGGAACAGCTGGAGGCGGCAAAAGAGGGAGATCCCCGGCCACGCCTGTGTTAAATAGGGCAGGCCATGCCCCCAGAGCCAGCCGATTGGCTGGCCAGGGGGTGACGCGGCCGGGGATTCCCCCAATCGTGCGGAGGGATCGTGACGCCCACAACACCACCTCCTCTGCAGGGCGGAAGCGGCTATGTCACATGACAGAAGGAGCAGGCTTGTTTTCTGCTGCCCCTGACTGTAAGCCCAGAACCAATGGATTCATATTACAAGAAAGGAGATTCCAACTATATATTAGGAATAACTTTCTGACAGTAAGAGCTGTTCAACAGTGGACTCGCTCAAGAGGTTGTGGGTTCTCCTTCATTGGAGGTTTTTAAACAGAGGTCCAATGACCACCTGTTAGGGATAATTTAGGAATCCTCAATTCTTTCACTTTTGCCCATCCTCCTTCCTCTACCAGTTTTGGCGCCATTCCAACCCCTTTCTCTCGCATGCTGCTTTTGTCTCTCAAAGGGGGAGAGACGGCAAATGGAAGAGGGCTTTCCTTTTGGGTTTCCTGGGGAATATCTGGCTGATACCATGGCAACTGTTCCTCCAGCGCTTCTAATAAAAGGAAGGTGAGGGAGACAGAAATGGAGATGGATGGAGGAGCCGGAAGTACCAAGAAGGGAAGAGAAAGGCAGATGGCAGATTGACAGAGAAAAGCTGGAGGAAAATAGACGGGTTGCAGAGAGTGTGGAAAGAGAAGTGGGGCAGGCAGATGGAAGCTGGCTCAGAAAAACTGAAAACAGGGCAACGGGAGCAATTAAAAATGATTTATTTTATTTATTGCATTCAACACCCCCCCACACACACAAACCTTCTCCTCCAAGGGGCTTAAGGTGGTTTACATGGTTCTGCCCCTCATCCTTTCATCTTCACAACAGCCCTGTGAGGTAGGTGAGACTCTGAGGGATGCAGTGACTGGCCCAAGGTCACCCAGTGAGTGAGAACTTGAACTCCAGTGGTGTAGCATGGGGCAGTTGCTCCCGGTGCAAAATTGTTAGGGGGCGCAAAATTTCGACACCCAGTACTGCCGCAATACAGCTGTGTGCTTCCATCGCTGAGCTCCGTTGAAAACGGCGCTTCCATGTGAACCAGGAAGTGACCGCTCCAGACAACACAACAACTCTTCTTTTCCTGTCTCTGTGACTGCAATCTCCCGGGTGACACAGATGCAGTTGGGTGTTGAATGTGCATGCATACTCTGTCCATTTTCCTCCCACCCCCTCTGTGCTGCCCCGAGCTCTGGCAACCCACGCAATGCCACTGCCGTGGTCTCCCAGGTCCTAATCTGATACTATTTGTTCTACTACTCTCAATGCACACCTGGTCCTGGGAGGGTGTGTGTGTCAGTAATGCTTTCCAAATAAACTGAGTCCGTCAGCTGTCTCTCCCCCGGTGTGTCTTCTTCCTGCTGTTCCAATATTCCCCAGCTTCTCCCCTCTACAGCCTCTAAACTGTGACCTTCTGCAAACCACTGTTCTAAATCTATACTGTTCTCCTCTTCCTGGGAAGCTTCAGGAAAAGAGGGGGGCGGTGTGGCAACGACACAGGGTCCCCGGACATTTCACCATCTATTGATCCCTGTGCCACCACTTTATTTCTCACTGCCACCATTCAGACCCTACCTGGTACAATACTGAGTCCAGTCAGAGTTAAATTGGAACATAAACTTCTGTTTATTTATTGCAGTTTAACAAGCGTGTGGTTTCATAAATGCTATCGGTCAATTACAAATCATAGGGTGCCTATCCAGACCTATAACTTCCGCTAAACCGCCAGAAGGCTCTCGGCGCTGGACCTCAGTGTCTGGGCTGAACGATGGGGGTGGAGATGCTCCTTCAGGGATACTAGACCGAGGCCATTTAGGGCTTTTTTTTTTTGTAAACAATATTGTTTTGTTTTAACAAAATTTCATAACATCCTTGAACTTCCTCACGCCTCCCGCTCCCACTTGCATCATTAATAAATTTTTGTCAAGCAAATTATCATCTTATTTCCAAATTTGTAATCGCCTATTTAAATACAATAAAATAATTCTCCTACAAATTTGTTTCTCTCAATCTCTCTTATCATCAAATTCTAAACTATTTTAATGATGGCCAATTATTTATAACCAAGCATCCTTCTTAACATTCCACTAAATCACAATATTTCTGTAAATAAGTCTTGAACTTCTTCCAATCTTCTTCAATCCTTTCTTCTCCCAGGTCTCGGATTCTGCCAGTCATCTCCGCCAGTTGCATATAGTCCATCAGTTGCATCTGCCATTCTTCCAGTGTGGGTAAATCTTGGGTTTTCCAGTTCTTGGCGAGTAGTATCCTTGCTGCTGTTGTTGCATACATGAAAAATGTTCTATCTTTCTTTAACACCTTCTGGTCGACAATGCCCAGAAGAAAGGCCTCTGGTTTCTTGGTAAAGGTATACTTAAATACTTTTTTCAACTCATTGTATATCATTTCCCAGAAGGCCTTCACTTTAGGGCAAGTCCACCAGAGGTGGAAGAATGTTCCTTCACTTTCTTTACATTTCCAACATTTGTTATCAGACGAATGGTATATTTTGGCAAGTTTAACCGGGGTCATGTACCATCTGTATATCATTTTCATTACATTTTCTTTCAAAGCATTACATGCAGTAAAGTTCAACCCAGTGGTCCACAACCTTTCCCAGTCCTCAAACATAATGTTATGTCCAATATCCTGAGCCCATTTTATCATAGCCGACTTAACCATTTCGTCCTGTGTGTTCCATTTCAACAGCAAGTTATACATTCTTGAAAGTACCTTAGTCTTAGGTTCTAACAGTTCTGTTTCCAACTTCGATTTCTCCACCTGGAATCCTAACTTTTTGTCACTTTTAAAAATTTCTTTAATCTGAGCGTAATGTAACCAGTCTCGCACTTTATCCTTCATTTTCTCCATACTCTGCAATTTCCAATTATCTCCATCTTTTTCTAACAGTTCCCAATATTTTGGCCAGTAGGCTTCCATATTGGGTCTTTTCCAAGCCTTGGCTTCCAAAGGTGAGAGCCACCTTGGAGTTTTATTTTCCAGTAAGTCTTTGTATTTTGTCCAGACATTAAACACTGCTTTTCTGACAATATGGTTCTTAAAGGCCTTATTGATCTTAGCTTTATCATACCACAGATATGCGTGCCAGCCAAAAGCATTATTATAGCCTTCCAGATCTAACACATCGGTGTCTTCGAGAAGTAGCCAATCTTTTAGCCAGCAGAAAGCTGCGGCTTCATAGTACAACCTTAGGTCTGGCAGGGCAAAGCCCCCTCTTTCCTTTGCATCTGTTAATATCTTAAACTTGATTCTGGGCTTTTTGCCCTGCCAGACAAATTTGGAAATATCTCTCTGCCACCTCCGAAAACACTCCGTTTTGTCCACAATTTGTAATGTTTGAAACAAAAACAACATCTTTGGCAGCACATTCATCTTAATGGCAGCAATTCGGCCTAACAAAGAAAGTTTCAGTTTTGCCCAGCTATCCAAGTCTCTCTTAATTTCAGACCAACATTTTTCATAATTATCCTTAAATAGACTCAGATTTTTGGCTGTTATGTTGACCCCTAGGTACTTTACCTTTTTCACCAATGATAATTCTGTTTCTCTCTGAAACCGTTCTGACTCTGTGTCTGTCATATTTTTCCCTAACACCTTCGTTTTTTGTTTATTTAGCTTAAATCCCGCCACCTGACCAAAATCCTGTATCAGTTGTAATACTCTTTTCGTACTAGATTCTGGCTCCTGCAATGTCAAGACTAGGTCATCTGCAAACATTTAGGGCTTTCAAGGTCAGCACCAACACTTTGAATTGTGCTCGGGAACGTACTGGAAGCCAAGGTAGGTCTTTCAAGACCGGTGTTACATGGTCTCAGCGGCCACTCGCAGTCACCAGTCTAGCTGCCACATTCTGGATTAGTTGTAGTTTCTGGGCCACCTTCAAAGGTAGCCCCACGTAGATCGCATGGCAGTAGTCCAAGCAGGAGATAACTAGACAATACAAGAGTCGAAACAGAACTACCCTTGAAAATTGCACTACTATCCAAATTTTGCAATATAGTTCCCCAGCCAAGTAACATGTACGAAAAAGAAAGAAAAACATGCTGAGGACAACGTGTGCATGAAAATGCATATGCTCGTGAAAATAATATACAGAAATCATTATGTTAAGGGAAATAGTTTTGCAAATAGGTGTATATTGGAAGGGACCCTGAGGATGATCCAGTCCAACCCCGTGTAGTGCAGAATATGCAACTCTCCTATACGGGGATTGAACCTGCAACCTTGGTGTTATCAGCCCCATGCTCTAGCCAACTGAGCCAGCCAGTCAACATGTGAACATCAGGTGAAATTTTTCACTAAAATACTGAGGAATTTTCATGAGGATTTTTTTCGGCGGAGAAGGAATTAGAAACCAGTGTTGAAAATGAACATAGGCCTGGGCGGGAAGTAAAACCAAGAAGCCAAAATTGACAGTTTCACCAATTTCTAGTGTCACTGTATTCCTTTAATTGCCATTGTATGAGATGGAGAATGGAGACAACTCTGCCACTCCCTTTCACATCCCTGTCACCACCCCTGTTGTTGTTGTTGTTTAGTCGTTTAGTCGTGTCCGACTCTTCGTGACCCCCTGGACCAGAGCACGCACTTCTGTCTTCCACTGCCTCCCGCAGTTTGGTCAAACTCATGCTGGTAGCTTCGAGAACACTGCCCAACCATCTCGTCCTCTGTCGTCCCCTTCTCCTTGTGCCCTCCATCTTTCCCAACATCAGGGTCTTTTCCAGGGACTCTGGAAAACTCAGCCTGCTGAAGAGGAGGTTAAGGGGTGATATGATAGCCATGTTCAAATATATAAAAGGATGTCACATAGAGGAGGGAGAAAGGTTGGTTTTGGCTGCTCCAGAGAAGTGGACATGGGGCAATGGATCCAAACTACAAGAAAGAAGATTCCACCTAAACATTAGGAAGAACTTCTTGACAGTAAGAGCTGTTCGACAGTGGAATTTGCTGCCAAGGAGTGTGGTGGAGTCTCCTTCTTTGGAGGTCTTTAAGCAGAGGCTTGACAACCGTATGTCAGGAGTGCTCTGATGGTGTTTCCTGCTTGGCAGGGGGTTGGACTTGATGGCCCTTGTGGTCTCTTCCAACTCGATGATTCTATGATTGTATTCTCATGAGGTGGCCAAAGTGTCACCATCTCTAGGTGCCTCCATATGGTGGTCTTAGAGAAGTCATGTTTTCAGGCTTTAATCTGCAACATAGAGACAGTAACACTGAATTATCTCACATGGTGGCTCTAAGGATTGCAGTAATTTATATGTAGGGTGCTCTGAACTCTGTTGTCTTATTTGTTATGTGCACATTTATTACATTTATAGACGAAGTTTATCTTCCAAGGAGTTCAAGGTCGTGCACACGGTTCTCCTCCTCCCCATTTCATTCTCACAACGACCCTGTGAGGTAGGTTAGACTAAGAGATGGTGACTGGTCCAAGGTGAGCTTCATGGCATAGTGTGGATTCGAGCCCTGATCTCCCAGATTATAGTCCAACACTCTAACCATTGTGCCACACTGTCTCTCTGTTATAATGCTAAGTCTAATTGTTCTCTCCAGGATCACACAGTGATTTCGTGGCAGATGCAAAACTTGAACTCGGCTCTCATAGATTATGCACCGCATGTACATTTTCACCTCCCCAAGAGCTTACACTTTCCTCCTCCGTAAACACAATTTTGGCTCCGAAGGACAAAATCCCCGCCGCCAAAGGAATAGTTTTCACAAAGGGGTACGTCCCACACGCTAGTAGCTCTGCAATTGTCACCTGGAAACTGAAAGAAAACTTGACCCAAAATAGCTCACAGTGTCAATTGGGCAAGCTAACTGTACACTCTCAAGCAATGCTTTTGTGGAGGGTAAATGTCATGGAATAGCGGGTAAGGCATGAGGCTAAGAAAATGCATAGGTGGCTATAATATTTAATTTAAAAAAAACCAACAATAACGACCCGTTTTGAGTTATAGACCAGAAATACAGTTCAGAATGTCTTAGGCCATAGAATGTTTTCTTTGGCTTGCGCCACTCAAAAGTTTAACCCATGCTGATATTTGTTCCACTTCTGTCTTTGAGATGCAAGTGGCCTATTGTCCCTCATTGTCAGACACCCACACCTTCCAGGCAGGGGTCTACCTGAGAGATGAGTGGGTGCAGAGCTCAGAGGCTGAGCTTAAACATGATGGCTGAGAGCAGCTATGATTTACATTCATTGTTATGGTTGCTATTGGCGCAGTGCAGATGAATGGCAGCTCCAAAGTTGCTCTCCATCACACACTCTTATTTCAAGGGTTTCGGAGCAAACATTTCTGACAACCCCAAGACTGTTTTCCCCTTTAAGAAATTCTCCCCTCGGTCCATTGAAATTTGCCATCTCCTAATTTTCGCAGCGGGCGGACGAGTGGGCAGGGATAATATTAATGAGCTATTGATTATGATCCACTTATAATCACTTGCCTGCCGTGCTCAAGCCAAGGGAGGTTTAATCAAGAGAAGCAACAAACCAATTTTCCTTATTAGCTTTGTGCCTCTCTCTCTCTCTCTCTCTCTCTCTCTCTCTCTCTCTCTGGTGGAGTGACTTGAACCCAGAGATTGCACGGTAATAAAATGAGGGTATTAATTCAGTAATAGAAATGTACCATCACATGCAGAGTGCATTAGCCTAGAATATTTGCATTTGCGAGAACACTTTATTTTAATGCAAAAGGCAGGGATTGAATTATGGTTCGTTCTGTTTACGAAACAAATGTAGTCTTCTGCTGCTTTTGCAGAAGTGGGCTGCTCTTTTGCTGATTTGGGATTTCAACACCTGTTTTTGGAGTTTTTCTGTAAGGTGCATTAGCACACACCAAATGACAGAATATTAATATTTTAAATCGGGCCTTGGAGCCAAAAATCGGCTTCCAAGCCTCTGTAACTATCCTCTATGACTCCCCTTAGACTTTACCTCCTTCTCAGCTATACAGTACACCCCCTCTCTCCAGATCACCTTCTCGCCATACTTTTTTTTTTACTGTTCTTGAGTGTTTTTGCCTGGCTAGAATGTGTCCTTGAAATGGGACAATGCCTTGTGCTTGCCTAGATGGAGGGAACAGAGAAGTGTGTGGGTGAAGGCAGAAACCAGTCCACTGTACAAAGGTAAAATTTACATTCATTGTTTCACCCACCAATGGCTCTCGCCCTACACTTGTGTGTCTAGTGGGCTTCCTACAAATATATGAAGACCCCCACACACCTGCTTCAATGATGCTATTGTTGGTTGTTTGAAAAAGCTCCATTGCTACATCATACTATGGTTTCAACATTCAATAACCAAATCAGGTGGCTGACACCGTCAAAGTCCTATGGGAAGTTCAGCAGAGTGCAACAGAACTCTGTGATTCCCAGCAATTGTCATCCAGAGCCATACGGCCTTTGACAATGGAGACAGACCGTAGCCATTGCAGTGACCGGGCATTGATAGCCTTATTCTCCAAGAATTGGTCTAACCTCCTTTTAAAGCTGTCCAAGGTGGAGGCTATTGCTACACCTTGTAGCAAAGACTTCCGTAGCTTCACTGTAAAGAATAACATTGTTTTCTCTGTCCTGACTCTTCCATCATATTACTTCACCAGATGAAGAAACATGGTAGCTATTTGAGACTTGGCACAGAAAGATGGATCAGCAAAGGTCTTCCAGGTACTCAACCATGGGAACACCTTACAGTAGAGTTTCAGATTCAGTGAGTACTGGGAAGATGCTACTAGTGCCCTTTGTTGTTGTTGTTTAGTCATTTAGTCATGTCTGACTCTTTGTGACCCCCTGGACCAGAGCACGCCAGGCACTCCTGTCTTCCACTGCCTCCCGCAGTTTGGTCAGACTCATGTTTGTAGCTTTGAAAACACTGTCCAACCATCTCATCCTCTGTCGTCCCCTTCTCCTTGTGCCCTCCATCTTTCCCAACATCAGGGTCTTTTCCATGAAGTCTTCTCTTCTCATGAGGTGGCCAAAGTCTTGGAGCCTCAGCTTCATGATTTGTCCTTCCAGGGAGCACTCAGGGCTGATTTCCTTCAGAATGGAGAGGTTTGATCTTCTTGCAGTCCATGGGACTCTCAAGAGTCTCCTCCAGCACCAGAATTCAAAAGCATCCATTCTTCGGCGATCAGCCTTCTTTATGGTCCAGCTCTCACTTCCATACAGTGTCCTTACTCAATGTCATATGACTGCTTCTGCACACGCATCCTTAAAAGTAAATAGGAGGTGCAGGAACTCTGATCCTAAACCTCTGGTGCCTAATGGCTATACAGTGGTACCTCTGGTTGCAAATGGGATCCATTCCGGAGGCCCGTTTGCAACATGAAAAGCCCACAATCTGAAGCGCCGTATCTGCGCAGGTGCGCGATGCGATTCGGTGCTTATGCACATGAGCGAAGCGTGATTTAGCGCATCTGCACATGCACGAGCGGCGAAACCCAGAAGTAACCCTTTCTGGTACTTCCGGGTCACTGAAAAAACGTAACATGAAGCAAACGTAACATGAAGTATGACTGTACTCATGTGTAAGAAAGGCTTTGGGAGAAAGCTTCAAGGTACAATCCATACCTGCCACCTAGCAGGAGAAGAAAAAGCTACGGAGACAGCCCTACCCAAATCCAGACTGGAGTCTCTAAGATGGTTGGATGGCATCTTGCACGCCTTCTTCTGGCAAGTTTTGCAGCCAAGCTGGTGCCAGATGTATTGCTCTGCTTTTCTTTGGTCCATATCAGCAAGGCATTATTGCCTGGGCAGCCGGGGGCCTCCATACACACTGCCTAGGCTTGGGAGAGGTCAGGGAACTTGATCCTTTGCTTTCACCAGGCCAGAAACTGCTTTAAGGCTCCCATGGCTGCTGTTTGCATCAGAAGGAAAGCTCCCATGGGTGGTTAAGTAGGGTCGGGTTGTGGGAAATGGGTAAAGCCATCTCACCTTCATCTCAATCCCTACTCTAGAAGCTACTTCACATTGAAAAATAGATTATTTAATTGTTGATGGCTAGAAGTTGTGGTGGATGCAGGTGGTGCTGTGGGTTAAACCACAGAGCCTAGGACTTGCCGATCAGAACGTCTGTGGTTCGAATCCCTGAGATGGGGTGAGCTCCCGTTGCTCGGTCCCTGCTCCTGCCAACCTAGCAGTTCAAAAGCACATCAAAGTGCAAGTAGATAAATAGGTACCACTCCAGCGGGAAGGTAAACGGTGTTTCTGTGCACTGCTCTGGTTCGCTAGAAGCGGCTTAGTCATGCTGGCCACATGACCCGGAAGCTGTACGCCGGCTCCCTTGGCCAATAAAGCGAGATGAGTGCCGCAACCCCAGAGTCGGCCACGACTGGACCTAATGGTCAGGGGTCCCTTTACCTTTAGGAAGTTGTGATAATAACCTAAGAACTTGAGAAGAGCCTGCTGGATCTAACCAATGGCTGATCTAGTCCAGCATCCTTTTCTCACAGTGGCCAAGGCGGTGCCTGTGAGAAACCTGAAAGCAGGATCCAAGAATGGGAGCCCTCTCCCCTCCTCTGGTTTCTAGCACCTGGTATTTAGAACTGTGGAGGCAGAGCACAGCCATTGTGGCTAGTAGCCATCAATAGCCCTCTCCTCCATGAATTTATCTAATCTTCTTTTAAAGCCAACTAAGTTGGTGGCCATCACTTCCATTTGCTTCAAGGCAGCATGGTTGGAGTTGCCCTCAAAAAACTGAAGTAAAGCAACTCAAACTTTAACCTTCCCACTCATCGTTTTATTCACAGTAAAGCACAGAGACCTCCTGAGAATGTGCGTAGCGGCAACTCCACATAGAATCAAGGCTGAGATCTTGACAGAAACAAATACTCTGGGAAACAAAACCTCCTATCAATGCAAAACCTTGGTTCTAAAATTTAATTTTGTCAACTGAAAGCCTTCTTTTCAACCTATTGAAAACTACAGGAGTAGATCTGTCTTGGAGAAAGAGGATTATAATTTGCAATCTGCAGACAAAGGTTGAGTCACTTTATTGAAGTCAAACTTGTGAATTGTCTCCCCGCTGACAATGCATTTTTTCACTTCCCCTGCCCTTCAACATCCTGGAGTCATAGGGTATTCAAACCCAATCCTTCACTGTATCTCTGTGCAAAGTATTCTCTCCAGCCCATCCCCTTTCTCCTTTCCCAAATCATTCTCTTGACTTCCTGCCATTTCTCCATTCTGAAGGCAAGTAGAATCGTAGAATTGTAGAACTGTAGAGTTGGAATGGACAACTGAGGGTCATCTGGTCCAATCCCTTGCAATGCAGGAATCTCAGCTGAGGCATCTAAGACAGATGACCATCCAACCTCTGCTTAAAAGCCTCCAAGGAAAGGGAGTCCACAACCTCCCAAGGGAGACCAGGCCACTGTCAAACAGCTCATACTAGGTAACCAAACAAACCCCTGAGTTGCAAAGAGAACGTCAGCAATGTCTAGGCAACACGATGACCATGTACATACGCAATAGACAATCTTTTATAGAATACCTTCAAACAGTGACTACATTATTACATGAGCACTGTTCCACAACATTTGATATTTTCATTTACATACATTCGTTCGAAATAAGATGGGTTTATGAAGCAATTCTATATCCTCCCACCATGCTGACGAAGAATTTCATGAAACAGTAGTCAATATCTGGAATCACTGTTCAGTGTTGGACATCATATTTGCTGAAGACACAAAGCTTCACAGCTTGTCTTTCATTGTACAAAGTCTGGTACCTCGCTTCCTTTAAAGATTTTCAGAGATTTTGAGTCTAAGGATTTCATTTTGTGCTTGTTATGGTTTGAAGGAATTCTATAAAGATTGTTTATTGTGTGTGTACATGGACGTCATGTTGCCTGAACAGCTCATACTATCAGAAAGTTCTTTCTGATGTTTAGTCAGAATCTCCTTTCTTGGAGCTTGACGTCATTGGTTCAAGTCCTGCCCTCCAGATCAGGAGAATAATAATATAATAATAATAATTTATTATTTATACCCCGCCCATCTGGCTGGGCTTCCCCAGCCACTCTGGGCGGCTTCCAAAAAAATATTAAAATACTGTAAAACATCAAACATTAAAAGCTTCCCTAAACAGGGCTGCCTTCAGATGTCTTCTAAAAGTCAAGTAGTTGTTGTTCTCTTTGACGTCTGGTGGGAGGGCGTTCCACAGGGAGGGCACCACTACTGAGAAGGCCCTCTGCCTGGTTCCCTGTAACTTGGCCTCTTGCAGTGAGGGAACCACCAGAAGGCCCTCAGTGCTGGACCTCAGAGAAAACAAGCTTGCTCCATCTTCCATGGGACAGCCCTTGAGATATTTGAAGATGGCTATCATATCTCCTCTCAATCATCTCTTTTCCAGTCTGAGAATACCCAATTACCTCAACCGTTCCTCATAAGGCTTGGTTTCCAGACCCTTGATCATATTGGTTGCCTTACTGTGTCTAGTTTGTCAATATTCTTCTGAAACTGTACTACCCAGAACTGTACACAGGACTCCAGGTGTGGTCTGACCAAAGCAGAATAAAGTGGTGCTATTACTTTCATTGATTGGAATATTATGCTTCTGTTGATACATTCGATTTGATTTTTATTTCTTTTCTTTTTTGGAACAGGAATATTGGTTGTGTGTGTACAGTGATGGGATGGATTTTGACAGTTCTTTCCCACCCCCTCAATCAGATGAAATCAACAAAGATAATTGCAGCCTTTGGGTTTCCAAACTCCTGTAGCTATTCCGAATACAGTTGGATGAAATGTTCTCCCTTGGCTGTTTGCTCAAATGCCAAGGTTTTAGGGAATGCATATTCCCAACTTCTCAGGTGTTCAAGAGGCCAGGGAACATATGCTGTGAATCAGGAGGAATTCATCCCTGTGTCTTCTGTCAGCACTATGAAAGTGATGGTCTGTCTGTCAAATATAAACTTCTGAATGTCTATTCAGAAGAAAATAGCAGAAAGAAAAATATTCGGGAGAAAATGTCACCCCATTGTTTCATTCAAATTCTTCTTATTCCTGGGGTAAAAGGTAAAGGGACCCCTGACCATTAGGTCCAGTCATGTCCGACTCTGGGGTTGCGGTGCTCATCTCACTTTATTGGCCGAGGGAGCCGGCGTACAGCTTCTGGGTCATGTGGCCAGCATGACTAAGTCGCTTCTGGCGAACCAGAGCAGCGCATGGAAATGCTGTTTACCTTCCCACCGGAGCGGTACCTATTTATCTACTTGCACTTTGACGTGCTTTCGAACGGCTAGGTTGGCAGGAGCAGGGACCGAGCAAGAGGAGCTCACCCCATCGCGGGGATTCGAACCACCAACCTTCTGATTGGCAAGTCCTAGGCTCTGTGGTTTAACCCACAGCGCCACCCGCGTCCCTTTATTCCTGGGGAAAGGGGAGCAAATTCTTAACAAAAGGTTTCTTAATGTGCCAGCAGATGACTGTTTGGGGGTTCTGTTTCATCAGCTGCAACATTCTGTTGCAGCATGTGGGGCACATTGCATGCTCTCCATTGCCAGTGTTTCTGAGGCTAAGATCACAGGACAAGAGGAAGCTGCTGTATACTGAGTGAGAGCACTGGCTCAGCATTGTCTACACAGACTGGTAGCAGCTCTCCAGGGTTTCAGGCAAGCAGTCTCTCCCAGCCTTCTCTTGAGTTGCTGGGGGTTGGACCTGCAAGCTTTTTCATGCAGGGCAGATGTTCTACCCCTGAGAGGTGGCTTTTCAGGTTGGTCCTGAGACCGGTTGCATAAACTCTGTGACTAAACAGCCAAGTATTTAGAGTGCTCTGTGGGGAATGATTATGTAGCTTGCTGGGGACCCATAACCCCACACCTCTGCCCTCCTTCTTTTGTATCCTCTCCCTCTGCGATTTATCTCCGCTGTCCAGACAGGAAACATTTTAATCAATTGTTCGCCTTGCTTTTGTCAACTAAACAGTGGGTTCCTCTCCCCAGGTAAGCTCCCCGCAGACACTTCTGGCTGAGCACAATGCTCAAGAAGTCTCATTTTTTTAAAAGCAAGCAAACAAACAAACTCCCTTATAATTAGAGTGAGACTGTGTTCCATTTATTAAACCTTTCCTGGATGTGCTTTTTGGCTACCTCTCTCCAGGGTTTAATTGGGTCGCTGGGATTTTCCAGCATTCACATTGGAGGGGTGCACCTCTGACCATGTACAGAATGCCTGGCTTGGAGCAGTGAGTAATGAGAGCCACCTGGGAATTGCAATAAAAGGAGAATGCCCAAAAGATCAGAGGGCTCCTGTTACAGATGGTGTTTTGCTGTAGCACCTTTCTTTTAAGGAACACCAACAATTGGGAAACACTTGGCTGTGAGCGCTCCAATTGGAGAACAGTCTTTACTAAAGGGCTTTGAAGACACTCGAACTCAGGACGCAAGGGAGAAACGTGCTAAGAGAAAGGCACTCTTGGCAAATCCACACAGTGATCAACTCCCGCCCAGATACCAATGTCCCCACTGTGGAAGGAGCTGTGGATCCAGAATGGGCCTCCACAGTCACTTACGAACTCATTGTTAAAACCGTGTTTATGGAAGACTTTCTTACTCGGCTACGAGTGATCACTGAAGAAGAAGAAGAAGCAGCTCTGTTTTGCATCCAGAAGGTTCAGCCCCAACAACGTCTCCATATTGGGCTGGGGGTTGCTCCCTGCCTGAAGTTCATAGCTGTCAACTTTTCCCTTTTCTTGCGAGGAATCCTATTTGGAATAAGGGAATTTCCCTTTTAAAAAAGGGAAACGTTGACAGCTTTGGCCTGAACCCCTGCAGAGACCCTGCCAGTCCGTGTTGTCACTACTGAGCTAGATGCAGTAGCAGCCTGACTCAGTATACAGCTGCATCCTCTGCTGCTATGAGGTGCCACTGCATTGTAATTATTTTATTTGCATTATTCATTATTATTATTGGCACTGCTATTTGACTCCATATGGCCCAGGGCTGTTCGCCACATGGCCCAGGGCGGTTCACAACACTGTAAAATGCAACATTAAACACTGCATTAAAAACAGTTTAAAACAAATTACAATCAGAAGTAGAGTGGGTCCTAAAATGCATATATGTGCACACTCCACCCTGGAATGCGCATGCATTATTCTGCACATTTTTTGGCTGGAAAGGTGTATCACAAGATTCAGACAAGTACAAATTTCAAAGAATGGCTGTGTTTTGGTTCCTATATTGTTTCAGTAGGGATCAGTGAGCAGAATCAAGGCGGTGATGAGATGGGTGAGTGGGGGTTTGCTTTCAGCAAGCTGTGCCCGCCTCAATTCCGCTCAGAATAATTTGAGCATGGATGCTCGTCGATCCAAGCATCCTTGCTTCAACTTCTCGACCCACCCCTAGCTCATACGCGCAAAGACTGGTTTTTAAAACAACAACGCACAAATTGGTGTGATCACACGATCACACTTTTCTCTGCTGCACGTGCAAGGATTAAATTGCAGTGCAAAGAAAGAGGGAGGGGAGATAATGCACGCACATGGCTGCGCCATTAACCCAGACTCCTTCCTTGTGGTTTTGTGACCTGTGAAGAGAACAAGGGAGGGAAAATAGATATGGACCAAAAACCTAATGAACCGAACACATGCAGCTGCCTGAACAAAGTCTCTACGTCAGTTAGGAAAGACTGCTGTGCTGCAAACACCTTCGTGCTGTTTTGCAAACAAGATCAGGGACTTCAGATGAAAAGAATTGAGATCAAGAGAATTTTATATGCCTCCCTTGGAACAATTGAGGTCAGGGCCGGGGGCTTCCAACTGACAGGCTATATACTGCGGCCTCCTGCCCCTCTTGGTTTAGAAGCGAAGCAACCCAGTGTTTCTTTGATTTGTGGTAACGCCTCTGTGTTCTGTTGTATTGAATAAACACATTTTTAAAAGGAAAGAAAAGATGGCCTGAGCTTTTTCCTTTTCAAAGGAGAGTGGAAGGAGAGGGGAGGTAAAGAGGGAAGAAGTTGAATTATTAAGTCTGGGGAAGAGATGTGAAAACGGAAGGGAGCAGACAGCGTGGGATGTGTTTATGGGTGTGAGGGAAAGACAGACGGACTCCACTGTTTCTTAGCCCCCTCTTTTTATATGCTAGCAGCCTCTCTCTCTCTCCCTCTCTCTCTTCATCCCATACCTCAGTTTTTGGAGATGGAAAAGGTGAGTGGGAATATGGAGAGAGAGAAAAATCAAAGGGGAAAAGCAGAGAGCTTATTATTCTCCCACTTGGGGACCAACAGAAATATCGGTAATTGAAGTACATTATTTAAATAAAAAGAACATTCTAAGAAAAAAGCATGTTTTTATTATGAAGTTAAAATGATAACGCTGTTGGAAATATAAAATAAAGGGGAAAAGGGGAAAGCAGTATAAAAACATTCAGTATTTCCTACTGGGCTGTTATGTTAACTTCATAATAAAGTATTGAAATTACAACAAACAACAACAAAATTTCTGAGGAAAGGTACAGTCTGGTGGAAATTCAGTGTGTGTGTCTATATCTATGCACGAACCTATCTTCCTATATACATAAAAACGTAAGGCTGTTATCACACTGCAGCTTATGTAACTGCATGCTGGCAGGCAAGCAACTGAGTGAGCAGGATGGGTTGCTGGTGGCCCAAGCAAGCTGTTTAGCAGGGGTCAGGGAGGTGTTTCAGGAAACAGCTTTCTGTGTGGGAAGTGGGGATGGCAAAAGTTTTGGTGGGTAGGTGAGGGTGGCGAAGGTGGCAGTCCCTAGTATGTGTTTATGTATATACACACACATATACAGAAAGGGATGTAGGGTAATCCGAGAGATGGGAGAGAAATTCAGTTCACATTTAAAAGCAAACGTATTCAACTGATCCCTACTGAAACAATATAGGAACCAAAACACAGCCATTCTTTGAAATTTGTACTTGTCCGAATCTTGTGATACACTTTTCCAGCCAAAAAATGTGCAGAATAATGCATGCGCATTCCAGGGTGGAGTGTGCACATATATGCATTTTAGGAACCACTCTACTTCTGATTGTAATTTGTTTTAAACTGTTTTTAATGCAGTGTTTAATGTTGCATTTTACAGTGTTGTGAACCGCCCTGGGCCATGTGGCGAACAGCCCTGGGCCATATGGAGTCAAATAGCAGTGCCAATAATAATAATGAATAATGCAAATAAAATAATTACAATGCAGTGGCACCTCAGGTTAAGAACTTAATTCGTTCCAGAGGTCCATTCTTAACCTGAAACTGTTCTTAACCTGAAGCACCACTTTAGCAAATGGGGCCTCCTGCTGCTGCCGCACCACCGGAGCACGATTTCTGTTCTTATCCTGAAGCAAAGTTCTTAACCCGAGGTAACATTTCTGGGTTAGCGGACAAGTGTCTGTAACCTGAAGCACATGTAACCCGAGATACCACTGTATTACAATACAAAAGCACTTTTTATTAGGGGAAATTGCTTTGGCAAAAATATGTTTATCTTAGGGGAAATTGCATACAAAAATGTATATATTATGGGACATTCGGCCGAAAATATTGAATTTTCATTGGGACCTCCTCCTCCTCCTCCTTCTTTAGTAAACTGATCTGGAAATGTGGAGAACCAAGAATGAGAAGCTACGGAGAACCAAAACTTTATATAAACTGTAGCCCAGTTCTGTAGCCCAGCTGAAAGTAAGGGGTTGGGAGCAAAGAAATATGGATTTTTAAAAAGAATGCAAGACAGATGGAAGAATGTTGCTGCAATGTTTGCTGCCTGCTGGGTTCAGCACAAAATCCATGTTCCCACCCCCACCCCACCGAATCCTCTACTCGCCTGCTAATTTTCCAACAAGGGAAAGGCAGGGTTTTCTGTGGGTTGAATTTGGGTAAAGGAAACCTCCTGCAGCACTCTCTGCTAATAATGGAGTGGGAGGGAAGACGGTGGAAGGAAAAGTTGTGGTGCTGAGCTTAAGCAGTGGCTCAGGCAGGGTGGGGGGGAGGGGTAGGGAGGGAGAATGGATCTCTAGCAGGGACTGAATGCCCATCATTGCTGCAGGGCAAATTGTTGGGGACGACTGACCTTACCAGCAGCTGTCAGGGCAGAGTGGTAAAAGCCTCAGGGTGGCTCATTCGGAACCACGACCGTACATGTGCTAATAACCTCTGCTGAACTAAGCCACCCACGACACAGTCACTAGCCAGTCAGCACCCATGCCTCCAACACAACCACCTGACAATTAGCAGAAGAGCTTTCACTTGATCCCTTCACAATCCTCTAGCAGAAGAAGAAGAAGAGGAGTTTGGATTTGATATCCCACTTTATCACTACCCGAAGAAGTCTCAAAGCGGCTAACATTCTCCTTTCCCTTTGTCCCTCACAACAAACACTCTGTGAGGTGAGTGAGGCTGAGAGATTTCAGAGAAGTGTGACTGGCCCAAGGTCACCCAGCAGCTGCATGTGGAGGAGCAGAGACGCGAATCCAGATTACGAGTCTACCGCTCTTAACCAGTACACCACACTGGCACCGTGTACATAGTACAGTGGCACCTTGGTTCTCAAACTTACTCCGTTCCAGAAGTCCGTTCCAAAACCAAGGTGTGCTTTCCCATAGAAAGTAATGCAGAACGGATTAATCTGTTCCAGACTTTAAAAACAACCCCTAAAACAGCAATTTAACATGAATTTTGCTATCTAACAAGACCATTGATCCATAAAATGAAAGCATTAATCCATGTACTGTACTATAAAATAAATAAGACAGTATTGTAGATGATGAAAATTAAAATTATTATTTTTTTCTTACCTGCACTGATGATAGTCATTGTTTGGATGGGGGGCTTTTATACATTTCCTCAGTCACACAATCGATCAATCAATCAATAGCTGAACTGGGTTCCACACAGTCACAAAAACAAATGAACCGAAAAAGCCTCAAAAACAAAAATGCAAAATAAATAGGGGGGGGGAGCGCCAAACTTAATCCACTCCAGAAGTTCATTTGATTTCCAAAATGTTTGAAAACCAAGGCACAGCTTCTGATTGGTGCAGGCGCCCCGGTAACAATAGCCGACAGCCACATTGGACGTTCGGCTTCCGAAAGACATTAGAAAACCGGAACACTTAATTCCGGGTTTTCGGCGTTTGGGATCCAAGGCATTTGAGTACCAAGATACCACTGTATTCCAAATGTGGCCACACCATAGATTTGTATAAAGGCATTTTGATATTCACAGTTTTATTGTCAATTCCAAATTTATCGAAAAGGGAGAGAAATTCTGGGGAAATTGTTCTAGGGCATGGTGCTGGATTTTTGTTACACTTGTCTTACATTCAAGATGTATGGAGGGTGTTTGTAAGTGTCCTTTTTCAGCATTCTACAAATGACCTCTTTTTTGTGGCCTGCAGCCTCCCTGGGTGCCCACACTTCCCATTGCATCGTGGGCTGCTCTTTCCACTAAAGTGAAGAGGCAGGGAAAGCTGCTGACAGCCATTCATTTGTCTCTTTAAAAAGTTAGGACTTTTTATTTTCGTCTTTCAAAGGCAACCATGCAAATATATATATATATATATATATATATATATATATATATATATGACTTCACTTAAAAAGAAATACAGGAAGCACACCGATCTCAAGTCCTTTGGACTCAGTTCCTGAAGGATTCAGTTAAAACCTAGGAGGAAGATATCAAGAGGCTGTCTCCTCCCATGAGGATCTTTTGGATCAGGAAGTGAAAGCAGCCAGGGAGGCTGCACAGTGCAGGAAGAACAGTGTGGCATAATAGTTAGAGTACCAGACCAAAGCCCGGGAGACCAGGGATCAAATTCTCACTTTGTCATGAAGCTCGCTGGGTGACCTTGGGCTAGTCACCATTGCTTAGCCTAAACTACCTCACAGGGTTGTTTTGGGGATTAATTGCAGGAAACCATATACGTGTTGGGAATCTGAATATGTGCAGCTACTCACACAGAGTCAATTAGGGTTTGGCAGACAGCCAAAGCAATGTGAAGGAGTAAGTCTGCCTGGTGATACAGAGGCATGGAGACAGTTCCATGATTGATCAAGCTCTCTCACGGGAATAATATTTAATGGCCTACTAACTGGAAAGTGTATGTGTTGGAGGTTGAGAGTTGTGAGTCATGTATGAGAGAGTTAGCTAAAGATCTGTGTTCTGTTCTGTTCCTGTAAATAGTCCACTGTATATAATAAACACCTAACTACATGGTTAACTCCTGGTTCCTGCTTCGTCCATCCTGTCTGCAGCCAAGTTGCCAATTGCTTTCGTGAACTTTGTGTTTACTCTGCTAGGTCTGGCTAACTAGTCAGAAAGTTGCAAAACCCCAATAGGTTTTGCCAATAATATGCCACCTTGAGCTGTCTGGGGGGGGAAAGGCAAGATATAAATGTATTTTTGCTGAAGTGTTTAATGAAAAGGAGGGGAACCCACAACAGTCTCAAGCACCTTGCAATGATCAGGCAAGCTCAGACACATACACTGGAATTCTAATGAAGGTAAGAACCGGAGGAAAGAAATTCAAGAAATGGCAGGGACAGCTTTTGTCATAGCATACATTTATGTCCATTGTATGTCTGAATGAGGTTCCCCTTGTAAAAAATACTATAATTTACTGCCTAGTTCTAGAGAACGCATATGCTGCAAATGTCTGTACTTTTCACATCTTCATCTTCCCTTCAGCCCAGACTAGTTCTTGTTTTCCGGAGTCTACTGCATTTGAGAGCAAATTCAATACTACAAAGCTATACATTTGGCTAAGTGTTCTTGACGCTCTCTGTATGAACCACTTCTCACACTTAAATGCCATTTAATTAGAAGGCTTAGGGATGAGAAAAAAACAAAGTCACCCAATACCCAGATCTAAAGCTTTCCATCTAATAACAGGCTTGGTGGCATGCAGTGATTTCTCACATTTTTTTCCCAATGGCAGCCTGAGTTGAAATAAGGACTTGGTTTTGTGCCTGATGAGCTTTAAAGCAGACTATGCAGAAAACCAGTGTCCATGATGAGCACTTATTCCTTTGTTATCTTGACTATTTAATGACTTTCTACATAGGGATATTCTGCCATCTCACTGAACATATAATAGCTCCTTTGAAAAGGAAACTGATATGAAGCCCTCATTTGAAACTGCTCTGGTGGTGGTGGTTGTTGCTGCTGATGTTGTTCTTGCATTATCAGGCATGATTCAGTGGTAGCCTTGCTTGGTTACACTTAGATGAATTGAACAAGAGTATCAGAGGGATGCAGTGGCGCTGTGGGTTAAACCACAGAGCCTAGGACTTGATGATCAGAAGGTCAGCGGTTCGAATCCCCGCAATGGGGTGAGCTCCCATTGCTAGGTCCCTGCCCAGTTCAGATTTGGGGAGTGGTCTTCTGCTACTTCTCCTCCAACAGAAAAGGCGGGGATGTCTCTGATCCCTGCGCTTTAACCCTCTCCTTTCCCTTTTTCTTTTCTTTTCTTTTTAAATATATTTTTTCTTTTCTTTTCTTTTCTTTTAGTAACATATAAAACACATACATATACATATACACAATTACACATACACAACACACTACCTTATTTTCATAACATGAAACATACCTACATTACTCTATATTATACCGACCTATACTATATATATCAACATACCTACACACCTACCCCACACAGACACCGACCAAGTGACTTGACTTTCAGCCATTCTTGTTACTCTACTTTATTTTTCCAACCACCTTAAATGCATTTCATTACTTCTTCAATATCTTCTTCTATCTTTTCTGGATTCACTCAATATCTGTCAGAAATTGTACTTTTTCCACATAGTTTTTGATGTCTTCCTTAAAGATGGCCCACTCCTTCTTCACTTTTTGTACCATATCTCCTCTTATCCTCCCTTGTTCCATCATTTTAGATAACCAGTCTGTTTTAGTTGAGATGCTGCTGCTTTTCCAATTTTTGGCAATCAATAACCTTGCCACCGTAGCTGCATACAGAAATATTGGTCTGACTGTTCTTTTTATTTCCTCTGACATGATACCTAGGAGAAAAGATTCTGTTTGGGTGTTGTTTTTTATCAAATGAAAATCTAAACATCTTTTTCGGTTCATTATAGATATTTCCCCAGAATCCCACTACAGTGGTACCTCGGGTTACATACGCTTCAGGTTACATACGCATCAGGTTACAGATGCTTCAGGTTACAGACTCCGCTAACCCAGAAATAGTACCTCGGGTTAAGAACTTTGCTTCAGGATGAGAACAGAAATCGTGCTCTGGCAGCACGGCTGCAGCAGGAGGCCCCATTAGCGAAAGTGGGGCTTCAGGTTACATACACTTCAGGTTACAGACTCCACTAACCCAGAAATAGTACCTTGGGTTAAGAACTTTGCTTCAGGATGAGAACAGACATCATGCTCAGGCGGCGCAGCAGCAGGAGGAGGCCTCATTAGCGAAAGTGGCGCTTCAGGTTAAGAACAGTTTCAGGTTCAGAACGGACCTCCGGAACGAATTAAGTACTTAACCCGAGGTACCACTGTATCTGCACTCCCACCACATATGTAGAAAAGTTCCTCTCCTTTCCTGTGTAAATAGGCACAGGCATAGGCTCTTGGTCTGTTCCTGAACTCCCTGTGGGGTGCTGGGGCTCTGCTTCAGCATCAGAGAGCCTCCTGCCTCCTGGCTCTCTACCTCTTCCCCTTCCGTCACTTCCTCTCTGTCTCCTTCTGACTGTTCCCGCTCTGACTCTTCTCCTCCACCTGACTCAAAGGCGTTCCTTTGTGACACCAACGTAGATTGCTTTAACAGAGCATAGGACAAATTCATGGGGGACAAAGCTATCCATGGCTCCTAGTCATTATTGCTATGCTCTGCCACTATGGTAAGAGGTAGCAATGCTTCTGAATACCAGTTGATGGACACCACAAGAGGGCAGAGCCTTCAGCTCTGGATGCTGCTTGCTGGTTTCCCATAGGCTTCTGGTTGGCCACTGTGAGAACTGGTTGCGTGGTGAGTTCCCCAGTGGAAATAATGACACATGACACAATTATTAAGGTTAATGTGCTAAATAAGGCCACAACTTTATTGGTTACATGTGATGAGCGGTATTGGCTTAGGCATTGGCCCTAACAGACTATATCTGACTTCAGCCCGTCCGCTGGAAGTCGGGAAGGGTTAACCACCAGTAGGGAGAGTCCTGCTGATGCACATCAACTAGGAACTCCCCCGGGGTCACCGATAGGGGGCGGGTCTTAGGCCCTCACCTCCATTGGCTTCGGACAGGGCCATGCCCCCTGGAATCCTTTATCGGACTACCCTTCAATATGTGGGGCAGGTGACGGTGCTACCTCCCCTCTTCCATCTGCAGAGCAATACCAATGCCTAACCGCCAATACCCAGAAAGTTGTGACGATTTGTTACGAGGTGGGCGGAAACCAAGTGGCTGGTGCCGATTTGCCAAGTGGAAAAATTCCTACCAGGCCCCTCAATGGCAACCAACCAAGGTCCATAGCAAGGTCAAGGAATGAAAACCTTATAGGGTGGGAGGGTGGGAAACAGGAACAGCTGGTAGGCGGCAAAAGAGAGAGATCCCCAGCCGCTCCTGCCTTAAATAGGGCAGGCCACACCTCCAGAGCCAGCTGATTGGCTTGCCAGGAGGTGACGCAGCTGGGAATCTCTCCAGTCGCGCAGGGGCTGGGTTCCAGCCGCTGCGCACATGGTGGGACTGTGAAGCCCGCAACGCCACTTCGTCTGAAGGGCGGAAGTGGCTATGCCACATGGGCCACTGAGATTAGATCAAGCCGGGGCACAGCCCGTAGCGATCCAATATAATGGAATTGATTGCGGTGGTACAACATCAAATAGATTCTGTAATAATAGCCTTCAGAGACCTGTAAAATATTAATTTAAAAGTGAAGATGTAAGAAGGGAGATCAAATGGGAAGCAAATGCAGTTAGAGATCGTAATTTGACTGTAATGAAAAGCAGAGCACGGTTTAAAAAGTTAGGTGGAAAAATCAAACATTTATAATGGGAAAGGAATGCTCAGAGGACACAAACACAGGAAAATCAAACAGCTCGGAACGCACCAGGCAGAATAGGAGGGGAGGATCGTAAGCGTGTCGAGCTAACATGGAACAACTTGAAATAAATATTCATTAAAAAGTAGCAGAGGAGGGTGTGATGATTTAGAAGGAAGAAGCTGAGGACGGTATGGATAAACAAGAACATAAGTGAGAGCTAATCCACACTTGCCTTCCCTCCATGCTGTCCACACTATAAAGCTTCAAGTCCAACCTCTCTCTTTTTACCCCATAACTTTTGAATTCTGGTGCTGGAGGAGACTCTTGAGAGTCCCATGGACCGCAAGAAGATCCAACTTCTGCATTCTGAAGGAAATCAGCCCTGAGTGCTCACTGGAAGGACAGATCGTGAAGCTGAGGCTCCAATACTTTGGCCACCTCAGGAGAAGAGAAGACTTCCTGGAAAAGACTCTGATGTTGGGAAAGATGGAGAGCACAAGGAGAAGGGGACGTCAGAGGACGAGATGGTTGGACAGTGTTCTCAAAGCTACCAGCATGAGTTTGACCAAACTGTGGGAGGCAGTGGAAGACAGGAGGGCCTGGCATGCTCTGGTCCAGGGGGTCACGAAGAGTCGGACATGACTAAACGACTAAACAACAACATGCACAGGATTAGAATGTGTGTGCTAAGGGCTAAGGCTCTGGAATCCTGGCCATCATAATCATAAGACCTCAGGTTGACCACGACCTGCATAGATCGGCGCAGAGAATGTTCTAGGAAATGACTAAGTAATTTTAGCATTGTATAATGAAGGTTCTAGTCATCCACCCACCAAGTTCTTAGGCCTGGGGTTTTTCCTTCCTCCTCTCTTCCCTTTTTTCTCCTTATATGGCACATCCGGCGCCCTGCGCTAAAGTTGTTCCATTCTCCTCTTTCCTTTCCAAATGGTTCTGCAGATTGCCTGTGCTGTTCCGAAGAGCTAAAATTATCTCAATTAAGTCTCTCCTCCTCCTTCCTTTGTTGACTCTCTCTTTTTTTTCTTCCTGCTTTCTGGAACTCTCCTTCCTTCCGGGTGGCTGGAAGGCGGTTTAGTGCAATGGAATTGTTCAGCAGAATATGCTGCTATTTAGAAACACAGAAAGTGGGGTGGAGGCATGCAGACAGCCAGCAACACCTACTGCTCTTCTGCTGCCTTATTTAGGTTTGCCACCTACTTGACCCAAGAGGAATAAAATAATAATAATAATAATAATAATAATAATAATAATAATAATAATAATAATTTTTATTTATATCACGCCCTTCCCGGCCAGAGCCAGGCTCAGGGCGGCTAACACCAGTAAAATTACAGTAAAAACATAATAGGGGGGGAAACCCCAATTTAAAATACAGGTTAAAATGCAATTTAAAATGCAGCCTCATTTTAAAAGTAGTCCATAGATCAAAACCATAAGGGGAGGGAAACATAAGGGTCAGACTGAGTCCTAACCTAAGTCCAGGCGGAACAGCTCTGTCTTTCAGGCCCTGCAGAAAGATGTCAAGTCCCGCAGGGCCCTGGTCTCTTGTGACAGAGCGTTCCACCAAGTTGGGGCCAGTACTGAAAAGGCCCTGGCCCTAGTTGAGACCAAACTAACCACCTTGCAACTTGGGACCTCCAAAATGTTGTCATTTGTAGACCTTAAGGTCCTCCGCGGGGCATACCAGGTGAGGCGGTCCCATAGGTACGTGGGTCCTAGGCCACATAGGGCATTCAATGCTTTAGTTGAGATTCCTGCATTGCAAGGGGTTGGAATAAATGGTCCACAGGGTCCCTTCCAACTCTACAGTTCTATGAATGAGATAATGATATCTACATTTTATTTATTTTTATTTTAAGTGCCATCAAAGTTCATGACACTTAATAGAGTATCTTAAGGGGAGTGGGAGGGAAACCAAGTATAGTGGTACCTCGGGTTACATACACTTCAGGTTACATACACTTCAGGTTACAGACTCCGCTAACCCAGAAATAGTACCTTGGGTTAAGAACTTTGCTTCAGGATGAGAACAGACATCGTGCTCAGGCAGCGCAGCAGCAGTAGCAGGAGGCCCCATTAGCTAAAGTGGTGCTTCAGCTTAAGAACAGTTTCAGGTTAAGAACGGACCTCTGGAATGAATTAAGTACTTAACCCGAGGTACCACTGTACTCCAAAAAAGAAGGAGAGCCTCCTGGATCAGGCCAGTGGCCCATGTACTCCTGGATCCTGTGCTCACGGTGTTCAACTAGAACCCATGGGAAACCATCAAGCAAGATCTGAGCTCCCCACTTGTGATGGCCAGAAACTGGTATTTGGAGTCTCAGAGGGGCATTATATCAGAAGGGAAGCATCAGAGTTTGTAGCCTGGGGGGACCTACTCCATGTTCTCCTTGGGTGCCTTTGCCTTGCTGCAATGTGTCCTTCAACTATCCTCATGTCTCTTTGCTTGCCTTGATGCAGGTGTGTGCGTGTAATTCTCTGGCCTCCACAGGGCTGGAGTGTAGCCTGCTGCAGAAAGGCAAGAGTCTCCTCCCTTGCCCCACCCCCTTTTCCCTTGGCCCTGCCCACCACTGGCATGTGGTCCTCTGAAGGACCCTTGACACAGACACCCTCACCCAGAGGCATCCAGACTTGGAGGCACAGATGAGGGAGAGAGAGTAGAATACTGGAAAGGATTGGTGGAACAGAGGATGCTGGCCTCAGCTGTGGGACTATTGTCACAGGGCTGCCAGGGATTGCTGCGGAGCTGAGGGAGGGGGAAGAACGGGAGCCTTTAGAAAAGACATGAGAGGGAGAGCAAGAGGAAGGAACTCAAGTGGTGAGGACGCTCCCGGATGCTGGAGAGCAGCAACACCACTCTACTAGTTCAGGGACAGAGGGAGACTCAGTGTCCTTCAGCACAGGACAGGAGGGGGTTAAAACATAGGGAACAAAGGAGGCGCTTGGGGCTTGCCAAACTCCTCTGCTGGAGGAGGAGCAGAAAGCTCCCACTTCCTGGATCTGCCACTGAGGATTCGGACGCATGAAGCTATGTTCTGTACCTTTGTAAACATGTATGTAAATCGCTGTGGGTTAAACCACAGACTTGCTGATCAGAAGGTCGGCAGTTCGAATCCCCGTGACGGGGTGAGCTCCCTTTGTTCGGTCCCTGCTCCTTCCAACCTAGCAGTTCGAAAGCACGTCAAAGTGCAAGTAGCGCTCCAGCAGGAAGGTAAATGGCGTTTCCATGCGCTGCTCTGGTTCGCCAGAAGTGGCTTAGTCATGCTGGCCACATGACCCGAAAGCTGTCTGCGGACAAACGCCGGGTCCCTCGGCCAATAAAGCGAGATGAGCACCGCAACCCCAGAGTCAGTCACAACTGGACCTAATAGTCAGGGGTCCCTTTACCTTTTAATGTAAATAAAGACTGTAAATATATCTGAGTGAGCAGTGGTATTCCTTGCGAAAGGCTTCTAGACCCATCACAACCATGGTGGGGTATCTTTGGCCCTCCAGATGTACAGTGGTGCCTTGCAAGACGAAATTAATCCGTTCCGTGAGGCTCTTCGTATAGCGGTTTTTTCGTCTTGCGAAGCAAGCCCATTGACAGCTTAGCGGATTAGCGCTACAGCTGTCAAGCGGCTTCCAGCGATCAGCTGTTAAGCGGCTTATCAGCGGAACAGCTGATAAGCGGCTTAGCGGCTTAAGAAAAGGGCGGAAAAAGCGGAAAAAACCTGCGGTGGGATGCAAGATTTTTTTCGTCTTGCGAAGCAACCCCATAGGGGAATTCGTTTTACGGAGCGCCTCCAAAACGGAAAACCCTTTCGTCTAGCGGGTTTTTCGTCTTGCGAGGCGTTCGTCTTGCGGGGCACCACTGTATGAGGTGCACATCAGCCTCAGCCCGCCCAGAAAAAGATGGGCTGATGGAGTCACTTTCAGCCAACCTATAGAAGGCTACAGGTTTCCTACCCCTGCTTTGGGAGATTTTGGACAACAGGTGCAACCAAATGCTGTTGTTTACCTTTTTGTGTTGGGGAATCTTATTGAAATGCTTGTAGTCAGGACAGCTGATGACCACTTGCATCTGCCAAACTAGGATGCAGCTAATGACACACACAGCAAATTGGCTGGCCACTTGCTTTCCTCTATAAATGTCTTCCCATTCACAGCCAGGAAGGAAATCTCTTTCCTGGCAGACGTCTTGCTCTTGGGCATGAATCACTGCCGCTAAGTAACTCAAAGCCATTTATGCATCCAAAAGTCATTGGCATTCAAATAATCATCCTCTGCCTGTTATTATTGTTGTTTTCAAAAAGGATCGGAGCACTTTGGATTCTGCCAATCGATGGCTGGTTAATTGCCTGCTTTTAACTCTTCCTGTCATCTCGCACCTCAATGATGTGGCACATGGGGTTCCTGTTGAGAAAGAGATGGAATACCTTAAGGTGATTCTTCTTTCTCTGCAGTAGTGATGCAGTAGAAAAGGCAGAAAGTGAGGAGGAATTAAAGAACCTCTTAATGAGGGTGAAAGAGGAGAGTGCAAAATATGGTCTGAAGCTCAACATAAAAAAACAACAACAACTGAGATCATGGCCACTGGTCCCATCACCTCCTGGCAAATAGAAGGGGAAGAAATGGAGGCAGTGAGAGATTTTACTTTCTTGGGCTCCATGATCACTGCAGATGGTGACAGCAGTCACAAAATTAAAAGATGCCTGCTTCTTGAGAGAAAAGCAATGACAAACCTAGACAGCATCTTAAAAAGTGGAGACATCACCTTGCCAACAAAGGTCTGTATAGTTAAAGCTATGGTTTTCCCAGTAGTGATGTATGGAAGTGAGAGCTGGACCATAAAGAAGGCTGATTGCCGATGAATTGATGCTTTTGAATTCTGGTGCTGGAGGAGACTCTTGAGAGTCCCATGGACTGCAAGAAGGTCCAACCACTCCATTCTGAAGGAAATCAGCCCTGAGTGCTCACTGGAAGGACAGATCGTGAAGCTGAGGCTCCAATACTTTGGCCACCTCATGAGAAGAGAAGACTCCCTGGAAAAGACCCTGATGTTCGGAAAGATGGAGGGCACAAGGAGAAGCGGATGACAGAGGACGAGATGGTTGGACAGTGTTCTCAAAGCTACCAGCATGAGTTTGATCAAACTGCGAGAGGCAGTGGAAGACAGGAGTGCCTGGCGTGCTCTGGTCCATGGAGTCACAAAGAGTCGGACACGATTAAACGACTAAAGAACAACAACAGTGTGAAATTTCTTGATGGGTTCTTGAAACCTACATGTTGCCTATAACAAAGCCATCCTGTGACTGCAAGGACCTACCTGTGCAACCAAACTTCATCTCCTCTCCTCGCATGCCCCCTGCTCACCCCAAAAAAATCTGTTCTGGGGTGGTCTCCCAACCCTCCAGAGCAGATCTGGGAAGGGCACAAGGGCATGTGGGGAGAGGAGAAGAAGCTTTTGGCGTACCCAGAAGTCCTTGTTTTAATAGGATGACCTGGAGACAAGCCATTGAATTTCTCCTCATCCATGTTTGCAAGTGTGCCTAAACACTGGCGTGTCAGGAATAGGCACAGAAATGGAAAGTGGAAGAAAATGCTAACTTTGCAACTCCAAAGTTTTCAAGACGATGCTCTGTTTTGATTGTTGTCTCAGCTCTCACTCAAAGCACCGCTCTTGGAAGCAGATCACATCAGACCTTTCAGCCAAACGTTGCAAAGATAAGCTGAGTGACAAGTAGAAAGAGGTGGAAAGCTACACGGCAGAATGAAATGCCTACCCAATTTAGGATTCACATTTTACAAATGTCAATTAACACCGCTCGTTTCCATTTAAAGCTTCTCTGGAACTGACAAGATCTCCACCTTCACTCCGGTGCATACGATTGACATTCTTCAGCCCTTCTGAATATTTATTTCAGCGTCTGCAAGACTTGGGGGGGAGTGTGGCTCTGCGAAACATTTTAGTGTTAAGTAACCATAATGGCAGATTGCTAAATGTTTTAACAGAGGGACCACAAATGGGCCAGCAAAATGCAGCCTCTTTGGAACACACCTGTAAGTATTTTGGTGCCAAAAAAAGAGGCAGAATAAATTGTATAGTCTACTCCCCACCAGGCCCCACATTCCAGCTTAAAGAGCTTATGCAAGTCTCTTAGTCACCAGGAGGATGGGAGCATAGAGAATAATTTTGTCTCAAGCTGGGTGACCTTTTAAAGAAGACTTTTTTAAAAATAAAGGGGGGAGGGACCCGAGGGACCTTTTCTCAAAGAAAAGCCCTTAATGAGATCTCCTTCAGGAGACTCTGGGGAAGGACAGGCGAGAGCTAAACAAAGTAGCAAGGGAGAATGGAGATAATCACTGAACATGCTTTCCAGTTGATTAGCTCCGAGAATGAAAAATCAGGAAGGGTAGAAAAACAAGCATCTTGGAAGCAGGTCTTTCTTTAAAAATACATGCTGTAGGAAAGTTCATGCTGCATGCATAAGACGTGTGCGCTTCTAAATCTTGACACAATGCCATTGGCAGGATTAAGTGTAGCAGCCCTGCTGTGTTGGGACATATGCTGGTGATGTAACGGAGAAGGCAATAGCTTCCAAATGACAATCTGGAGAGGAGGGACTCTTAATTTGCTCCCATAGAACTTCCAAGGCAGATGGATGAAATAAGGAGGTAATTGTATTCACATCTACTTGGGAGTAGGGCCCATTGAGCTCAGTGGGACTCACTTCAATATAGACATGCATAAGATTGCATCGTAAATCAGTTAAGGTTTCTGTGACCCCCCAAAAGCCAGAGTCTGGTTACTTCATCACTGCATTGTCTCCTCCATCCGGTCATTTGCTGGAAACTATGGGAAGAAAAATTTGGGACGCAGGTGGCGCTGTGGGTTAAAGCCTCAGCGCCTAGGACTTGCCGATCGAAAGGTCGGCGGTTCGAATCCCTGCGGCGGGGTGCGCTCCCGTTGCTCGGTCCCAGCGCCTGCCAACCTAGCAGTTCGAAAGCACCTCCGGGCGCAAGTAGATAAATAGGGACCGCTTACCAGCGGGAAGGTAAACGGCGTTTCCGTGTGCGGCTCTGGCTCGCCAGAGCAGCGATGTCACGCTGGCCACGTGACCCGGAAGTGTCTTCGGACAGCGCTGGCCCCTGGCCTCTTGAGTGAGATGGGCGCACAACCCCAGAGTCTGTCAAGACTGGCCCGTACGGGCAGGGGTACCTTTACCTTTACCTTTATGGGAAGAAAAAGTGCTCTTGTGCTTGGGTTTCCCACAGCCATCTGGCTGGCCACTGTGAGAACAGGTGTTGGACTAGATGAGCCATTGCCCTGATCACTCAGACTCTTCTTACGTTCCTCCCCAGCAGTAATTCTGTCTTGTGCCTACGTAAGGTATGGTGATCACTGGACCACTTCCCATGCAGAGATGCAACAGAATCCATTCTTCTCTCAAGAAGGCTGCCTCTTGCAGCTCTGCCTGAACAGGGCCGGATTTAGGTTTGATGAGGTCCTAAACTACTGAAGGGGTACAGGTGGCGTTGTGGGTAAAACCTCAGCGCCTAGGACTTGCCGATCGCATGGTCGGCAGTTCGAATCCCCATGGCGGGGTGCGCTCCCGTCGTTCGGTCCCAGCGCCTGCCAACCTAGCAGTTCGAAAGCACCCCCGGGTGCAAGTAGATAAATAGGGACCGCTTACCAGCGGGAAGGTAAACGGCGTTCCGTGTGCTGTGCTGGCTCGCCAGATGCAACTTGTCACACTGGCCACGTGACCCAGAAGTGTCTGCGGACAGCGCTGGCTTCCGGCCTATAGAGTGAGATGAGCGCACAACCCTAGAGTCCGGCAAGACTGGCCCATATGAGCAGGGGTACCTTTACCTTTACCTTTAAGCTACTGAAGGTAATGGGGCCCTTTATATGTCCAGCTGTCCTTTTGTCCAGTTCACGGGTGATTGAAGTCCTGGCATAGGACGTCAGGACTAGGGGCAAGATGGCGGGGTGGGAGCAGGAACAGGGGTCCAGAAGCCAGGAGTCAGGAAGCCAGGAGTCCGAGGGTCAGAGAGCCGGGAATCAAAAAGCCAAGAGTCCAAGGGTCAGGAAGCAAGGAGTCACGAAGTCAGGGGTCCAAGGATCAAGAAGCAAGGAGTCAAGAAGCTGAGGTTCAAGGATCAGGAAACAAGAAACCAAACACAGCAAGGCAGGGAGCGTTTTGCTGTGGCAAAGAGCCGAAGGGAAATGCTGACCTTATATCCCTTCCCGGCTCTTGCCACCAGGTGCTGTGAGTTACCAATCGGCCTCACCTGTGCGGCCGCGCCTTGCCTCTCCAGAACAAACTTAGGAGACCCCAGTCCTGCAAAGTCCTATTGGTCACAAGGCCTGGCTCCTGCACGCACATCTGACACCTTTGTCAACAACAAATTGTCACAGTTTTTTGTGTTGAATATATGCTATATGATAATTTATGGACCTAATAGGTATCTAAAGCCATTTGCACTTGCAGAATGTAGGCACCCTATATATAGAAATGAGCAAACCAGTGATATTTTAGGGAGCAGGCTAGCAGGCAGAGCCTACACAGCACAAAACACTGTTGCTGTATGCCGGTTTTATTTTATTTGTTTTCTATCTTATATTTTGGAAATGTACATCCAGGTTTTTTTCCCTTAAAATTTTTGGGGGGTCCCAAGAGGCTGGGGCCCTAAGCTATAGCTTGTTTAGCTTATATGTAAATCCGCCACTGTGCCTGAGTCTTGGGATCATGGCGCTGAAGAGGATGGTTGTAGGCCATTGTAGGGAGAAAAACTATGGCTGCCATGTATTCACACAAAAATATGGAGAATATTTGGAAAACATTCTGCCCTGCAACATGAAAGAGAGATGTTGCTTCCCACATGAGATATGTTTTCTCCCATAACCACACCAATTAGGATTTTTTGCAAGCAAATTCCCCTAATGAAATGAATTCCTATTAATTATTTTCACTAACGCATGCATTTTTGTGTGCGCACTTCTCTCTAATACATGCTTCTCGCTATGCATATTTGTTGTTGTTGTTTTGTTGGAGAACTGCATTGCACAATTTGGATGGTGCCAATTTTGAAGGACAGCTGCATTTCGGTTCAGGACGTGCAAATTTGTTAGATTATCATAAACAAAACCAACAGAGTTATGGGAGAAGGGTCATAGCTCAGTGGTATAGCATCTCCTTTGAATGGGAAAGGTCCAAGGTTCAGTCCCTACTGGCATCTCCAGGTGTGTTTGGGAGAGATGCCTGCCTTAAACTATGGTTACCAGATTTTTTTTCAATGAATCCAAAGATTTTTTTGATGCTGAGTAGCAACAGGGTAGAACCTGAGTAGAACCTTTTAATGAGGCTGAAAGAGGAGAGTGCAAAATATGGTTTGAAGCTCAACATCAAAAAAATGAAGTTCATGGCCACTGGGCCCATCACCTCCTGGCAAATAGAAGGGGAAGAAATGGAGGCAGTGAGAGATTTTACTTTCTTGGGCTCCATGATCACTGCAGATGGTGACAGCAGTCACGAAATTAAAAGACGCCTGCTTCTTGGGAGAAAAGCAATGACAAACCTAGACAGCATCTTAAAAAGTGGAGACATCACCTTGCCAACAAAGGTCTGTATAGTTAAAGCTATGGTTTTCCCAGTAGTGATGTATGGAAGTGAGAGCTGGACCATAAAGAAGGCTGATGGCCGAAGAATGGATGCTTTTGAATTCTGGTGCTGTAGGAGACTCTTGAGAGTCCCATGGACTGCAAGAAGATCAAACCTCTCCATTCTGAAGGAAATCAGCCTTGAGTGCTCACTGGAAGGACAGATCCTGAAGCTGAGGCTCCAGAACTTTGGCCACCTCATGAGAAGAGAAAACCCCCTGGAAAAGACCCTGATGTTGGGAAAGGTTGAGGGAACAAGGAGAAGGGGACGACAGAGGACGCGATGGTTGGACAGTGTTCTCGTAGCTACAAACATGAGTTTGACCAAACTGCAGGAGGCAGTGGAAGACAGGAGTGCCTGGCATGCTCTGGTCCAGGGGGTCACAAAGAGTCACACACGACTAAACGACTAAACAACAGCAACACAGAGTCAGTAGTGGGGATGGTGAGGCAAAGGACCCTGGGCCCAAGCATACATACATATTGTAAAGGTAAAGGTAAAGGTACCCCTGCCCATACGGGCCAGTCTTGCCAGACTCTGGGGTTGTGCGCCCATCTCACTCAAGAGGCCAGGGGCCAGCGCTGTCCGCAGACACTTCCGGGTCACGTGGCCAGCGTGACATCACTGCTCTGGCAAGCCAGAGCTGCACACGGAAACGCCGTTTACCTTCCCACTAGAAAGTGGTCCCTATTTATCTACTTGCACCCGAGGGTGCTTTCGAACTGCTAGGTTGGCAGGCGCTGGGACCGAGCAACGGGAACGCAACCCGGCGCGGGGATTCGAACCGCCGACCTTTTGATCGGCAAGCCCTAGGTGCTGAGGCTTTTACCCACAGCGCCACCCGCGTCCCTGCTACATACATATTGTATAAATGTGCAAAGCCCTTCTTTTGCACCCTGTGAAACATAAATGCTCAGAGTTTTTTTAAAAAACTGGGCAATGGCTTCCCGCCCGTGACTCCCGAGCCTCCCCTGATCAGTCAAAACAAAGGGGAAGGGGGCAGGAGATCGAACAAGACGCATCATATGTGCAAAAGACACATCATATGGGGACTTCCTGCAAGGAAAAATGGTGGGCGCCACAGCAGCGAGCAGCTCCTGAAGCCAGCCAAGCTGGCTCCAGGCTGCTGAGGCTGCCACTGCCAGGTTTCCCAGGGACAGATTTGCAAATCTGGGACATTCCGGGGATGGAATTTGTCTGGGGACAGATCTTCAAATCTGGGGACTGTCCCCGGGAACTGGGGATGTATGGTAACCCTACCTTATACCCTGGAGAGCCACTGTCAGTAGACAATGTTGAGTTAGATGCAACAGTGTCCTGGCTCAGTGTAAGGCCTCTCCCAATGTTCCTATGTTCCCTTTTCCACATCCCTAGTAGCAACATGACCCTCAGACCACTGCTTGGAAAGGAGAGCCGCCCTTAAAAACATATATATTGCCCATCTCCATTTTAAACTACTAAGGGTTGGTTCTGGTCCAAGTTCTCTGCTTTGGAATTCCAGCAGCAGAGTCAAATGGAGTACTTGAGAGAAAGCTTTAGAGCTCCCTTGCATTTGAACGCAAAGTGCTCTTTGCATTTCCGATCGCCGTCTCCAACGCCTGCGAAAGCAATTTAAACATCAGAATTAAAAGGCATAATGGAACAAAGTCGGTCGTCAAATTCTATGCTCCTGCACTCTGCGTTTTGATGTGATGGGGTGACTGCTCATCAAAGGCACCGTGTGCCTCATATGACTAAATCGGCAAGCATTTTTCTAAGGCGGGTGAATGGCTAGGTTCCCCACCATCACTCACACAAAAAATAGGTATTGCACGCAAGTCCCATTGTATTTCACTGGGCAATTCCAAATAATTGCCAAAGCCAGAGAGCTATAGATGTTCAGTCTCAGTAATGCTCAGGCTGTCTGCTGGTCTGCCACTGAACCACGGCACCTAGGCACATTCACCTGCAGTCTGAGTGACTGAATTCAAATATATGACACTGCCTCCATATCCACACTTGCCTTTGCCCCGTCATTTCTTCAGTTTGTCCCAGGATTTCTAAGAGATGGTCCAGGAGGTTTTTATTTTGTCCCAGCGCTTTTCCCAGGGAAACTCGCTGTTCACGGCTGCATCAGAACAAGTGTAAATCCGTAGAAAACCTGGTTGCAAGGGAAGGATCTGTAAACCGCAGCTTTTCCTGGGGGAAATGGTGAGATGAGAAACCTCCTGGACTTGTGCCTGAAAATCGCAGCACAAACAGATGTGTGGGTGAGCCCATTGCTCAGATAATTTGTCTGTCAAAGGACAGAAGAGGTTGCACTCTCCCAGAAGAATCACATCATGGTGCTGGAGGAGACTCTTGAGAGTCCCATGGACTGCAAGAAGATCAAACCTCTCCATTCTGAAGGAAATCAGCCCTGAGTGCTCACTGGAAGGACAGCTGAGGCTCCAGTGCTTGGGCCACCTTATGAGAAGAGAAGACTCCCTGGAAAAGACCCTGATGTTGGGAAAGATGGAGGGCACAAGGAGAAGGGGACGACATGGTGGGACAGTGTTCTCGAAGCTACCAACATGAGTTTGACCAAACTGCGGGAGACAGTGGAAGACAGGATGCTCTGGTCCATGGGGTCACGAAGAGTCGGACACGACTAAATGACTAAACAACAACAAAGTTTAGGGGTGGACTCAAGGGCGTTTCCAACTCTAACATTATATGATTCTATGATCCTTTTGCTTATACCCAACTTTTGACTAAACATACCATTTGAGGTCAAGGTTTTGCATTTGCTTTCTGGGTGTCTTGTCAACAGCTGCTAGCTCCCATGACACCTCCACTATCATAAGTCCTATTTCCCCAAACACCAATTTAGGGAATCACAAGTTAGGAGAGAGAGCTATTGCGCTCACAACATGTCAGTGGGCTTTCTGTTGGCCATAGTGAGAACATGGACATGATGGGTCTTCAGCCTGATCCAGCTGTTTCTCTTGCATTCTTACCTCTCTTTTTTTAGTAGTAAAACAGTTTTTAGTTGATGAAGCTTTTGCCCTCTAATTCCGCAAATATCAGCGTGCCACTATACACGTTTGCTCAGACTTAAGGCGCATTGATTTCAATGGGAAATTCCCACAGGAAAGTGTGTATAGGATTGTAGACTTAAGCTAAAGTGAAACCCTATACTCCAGGTCCCGGGAATAACCCTCATTGAAATTTAAGGTAAAGGTAAAGGGACCCCTGACCATTAGGTCCAGTTGCAGACGACTCAGGGGTTGCGGCGCTCATCTCGCTTTATTGGCCGAGGGAACCGGCGTACAGCTTTCCGGGTGATGTGGCCAGCATGACTAAGCCGCTTCTGGCTAACTAGAGCAGTGCACAGAAATGCTGTTTACCTTCCCCGCCGGAGCGGTACCTATTTACTGTATCTACTTGCACTTTGGGGTGTGCTTTTGAACTGCTAGGTTGGCAGGAGCTGGGACCGAGCAACGGGAGCTCACCCCGTCGTGGGGATTCAAACCGCCAACATTCTGATCGGCAAGCCCAAGAGCCAAGAGGCACAGTGCCACCCGCATCCCTTTGAAATTAGTGTGGCTTAATTCCAAATAGGTATGCATAGGACTGCATTTAAAGTCCAAATAAAATGCAAAGGTCCAGAACCAAAACTTTCATTGGATATCTCTATTGACTACTAAACCCCTGAATCATAGAATTAGCAGGGACCCCAAGGTTCATCCAGTCCAACCCCCTGCAATGCAGGATTCACAACTAAAGAATCCATGACAGAAGGCCAGCTAACCTCTGTTTCAAAACCTCCAAGGTAGGAGAGTCCACCAGCTTCTGAGGGAGTCCGCTGCACTGTCAAATGGCTCTTCCTGTCTTCCTAAGGCTACCAGATTTTCTTCAATGAATCCAGGGACAGACAGACACACACACACACACACACACACACACACACACACAAATTAAAATAAAATAAAATATATATTTTTATAAAAAAGAGAGGAAAAGGGTTATTTAAAAAATAAAGATGGCCTGGATACACGGTGTGAGGCCGCGGTGCGGCAGGTGGCGGTGCTGCGGTGCTGTGTGTGGCAGTCAGCTCAGCAGGATCCCATCCTCGTCGCCAGTGAAATATACTCAGAGTCGCAAAGTGATTTCATGCTCTTTATTCAGCTCACAGTGGTGAGGAGGAAGGAATGAAAGTCCCCTCAAAGTATCTGCTTTATATACATTATTTACACAATGGGCTGCACATGATTGGCTAATTCCGGAATTCTACTGTAAGCCAATCAGGTTGTGGATTCACTTCTATCTGGAGCATGATTGGGTGGTTCCTGCCAACCAATCATACTGCTGCATTGTTCTAGGACCAATCAGACTGCTGCATTCTGAATCCTATTGTTCTAGGACCAATCAGACTGCTGCCTTTTGGATCCTATTGTTCTAGGACCAATCAGACTGCTGCAGTTTGGATCCTATTCAACTCAGTACATAACAAAAGAAGTAATATCTTCTCTTCTGTGGTCTCCTCTGTTGCGTGGCCTTCGTCTGGGCCCTGGTCTGCTCTCTTGGAGTGCTAGCCGTGCTTCCCCTCACCCTCCCTCCTTGCACTGCAATCCCCTACGGGCTTACTAGAGAGTAAGCATTAGCAGAAACCCCCTCCTCCTGCTGCTGCCCTGCCCGCCTGCCTGGGCATCTCCTGCACCGGAATTGTCCAGCGACCGCCCATGCGCAGCGTGGTGCGCCCAGTCAGTGGGTCTGGGGAAGAGCTGGCAGCGAGTGAGCGGGAGGAGGCATGCTTGGGCCGGATCAGCTTGTCTCCTGCTCACCTCTCGCCCACAATGGCCAATGACGGCCCGACAAGCTGAGCCTCTGCTTGCAAGTCGAAGAGCACAATGGTGAAACCGAGCAGCAGCCACAGCCTGGTAACCCTAGTTTAATTGGGATCTCCTTTCTTGTGAATTGAATCCATTGGTCAGGATCCCGCCCTGTGGAGCAACAGAAAACATGCTTGCCGCCTCTTCCTTGTGACAGCTCTTCAGATATCTGAAGATGGTTATCATGTCACCTCTCAGTCTTCTCTTCTCCTTGATGTGTGAGGCCTTGAGGTACTCTGCAGGGACCAAAAAACACTCTTTGTATGCTCAGATTCTCTCCTCCGCCACCCCAACCTTATCATTTCATATATCCCTGAATCATTGCTGTACGCTTGTGAAACATGGACCACTTATAAACGCCATCTTCAACTCTTTGAAAGATTCCATTAACGGTGTCTCCCGAACATTTTACACATCAACTGGGAAGACAGGCGAACAAATGTCAGTGTACTGGAAGAAGCAAAGATCACCAGCGCCGAAGCAATGATTCAACTTTGTTGGACTAGTCATGTTGTGCAGATGCCTGATTATCCTCTTCCAAAGCAACTACAGTGGTACCTCAGGTTACAGACACTTCAAGTTACAAATGCTTCAGGTTACAGACTCCACTAACCCAGAAATAGTACCTCGGGTTAAGAACTTTGCTTCAGGATGAGAACAGAAATCGTGCTCCGGCGGCACGGCAGCAGTGGGAGGCCCCATTAGCTAAAGTGGTGCTTCAGGTTAAGAACAGTTTCAGGTTAAGAACGGACCTCCAGAATGAATTAAGTTCTTAACCCAAGGTACCACTGTACTCTATTCCAAACCTAAAAATGGAAAGCGTAATGCTGGTGGTCAACAAAAGAGGTTCAAAGACTCTCTCAAAGCAAATCTTTAAAAAAATGTAGTATAAACACCAACAACTGGGAAACACTGGCCTGCGAGCACTCCAGTTGGAGAACAGCCTTTACCAAAGGTATCATGGACTTTGAAGACACTCGAACTCAGGACAAAAGGGAGAAAGACGCTATGACGAAATACGCTTGGCAAACCCTCACCATGATCAACTCCCCCCAGAGTTGATCAATGTCCCCACTGTGGAAGGACGTGTGGATCCAGAACTGGCCTCCACAGTCATTTACGGACTCAGTGTTAAGACCGTGTTTATGGAAGACAATCTTACTTGTCTACGATTGATTGCCGAAGAAGAAGATATCTCTGAAGCCTCTGTACCTCGGGTTACAAACGCTTCAGGTTACAGACGCTTCAGGTTACAGACTCCACTAACCCAGAAATAGTTAAGAACTTTGCTTCAGGATGAGAACAGAAATTGCACAGCGGCAGTGGGAGGCCCCATTAGCTATAGTGGTGCTTCAGGTTAAGAACAGTTTCAGATTAAGAACAGACCTCCCGAATTAACTAAGTTCTTAACCCGAGGTACCAGTGTTTTGGAATTTTGCAGTGGGTGTTATCTCTCTAGTTCACAGTGGCTCCTGAACGGGGGAGGCGGGGAGGAGATCGTGATTCTGGGTATAAGTGGGAGTACAGCAGCCTTCACCCCCAGGACCCTGATGCCACCCTATTCTCTTCCCTGACTCACACACAGCTCTGCAGGAAAGGGAACAGCCAGAGGGCAGAATTACTAGCAGGGGGTTGGAAGAAGCACGGGGGTGGAGGTGGCTTGCAGAATCACCCCCCCCTCCTCTCTCACACACACAGACTCAGCGTGCTTCACTCCTCCTGACGGCCGTTGCCTCCCCTGATGTTCAGCCCCCACACACGGTGCTGACAGCGTTCTCCTCTTGCCAGCTCAGAATTGCTATTTCGGATCCCCCACAATCCGCTGTCAAGGCAGCTCACTCTTGACAGAAGATTCCCTTTTGTGTGTCCCCCCCCTTCCTTTCCCCACTAACCCGAACGCAGCCTCTTCCTTCGCTCCCTGCGGCTTCACCGATTGCTCTCTCCCAGAATTATCTGTCATAAGAACGAAGGAAAGACCTGCACGATCAGGCCAGTGGCACCCTGTCCTCACTGTTGACAACCAGAGGGTACGCATTCCTTCTAGGCAGATTTGCAAGGGCCACATGGGTCAGAGGGCGAACGGAATGGGGCAATGGATGCAAATCTCACCTTCCTACGGCAGGCTGTAATTAAGGTCCACTGAGGTCCAGTGCTGAGGGCCTTCTGGCAGTTCCTGTCAGGAGTTCAGCCTACACTCGAGTAGGACCCTGGCAGAGACACATGCCCGACTGACATGTTCTCTCCCTCCTGGTCGATCGTTCGGGAGCTTCAAGAGCTTCCTAAGCTTTCTTCAGCCCAAACATCACAGCGACCGATGCCAACCGACACTCAGTGGCGTAGCGTGGGGGGTGCCAGGGGTGCCGGCCGCACCGGGCGCAACATGGGCGGGGGTGCACTCGCACTAGCAGCTCTCTGCCCCTACTAAAATCCACGGGTTAGGGAGCCCGCGCTCGCTCGGCTTGGCGAGGAGGTCGCGGAAGGGGGAGAGTGAAGCCTTCTGCCGCGGGCAAAAAAAGGAGAGGAAGCCGGGCGGGCGGGCTGGCTGGCTGGCGAGGGTCTGGCTGCGCCTGCTGCTGCCGTTGCCGCTGCTGCCGGGCTTTGACAGCTTGGCGAAGCGGAGGGAGAGGAGCTTTATGGTAATTGCGGCTCTCTCTCCACTGGCCACCTGGGTAGTGAGCCGAGCTGAGCAGGGAGTCTGGCGTGGGGCGGGAAGAGACTTTCCCCCCTTTTTCCCACCTCGCCTGGTCAAAAAGGAGAGCGGAGTCTCCTCAGGGCGCCCTCAGGCAGGGCAGGGCAGGGCAAGGCAAGCAGAGCGAGGAGGAGAGAGAGGGGAAGGGGGGGGAGCAGCCAGGAAACGCCGCGGTGTGGAGGGGGAATCAATTAAGGAGAGAAAGCGAAAAGCCTTGGAGAAAGGGAAAAAAGGAAAGAAAAGAGGCAGCTCCGGGAGAGCGCGGGGGAAAGAGAAGCCTCGCTGCTGCTGCTTGGGAGAGTAAATTACTGTACTTGCCTTGCCCCGGGTTAGGGGGCGCAAATTACTTGCCTTGCCCCGGGTTAGGGGGCACAAATTACTTGCCTTGCCCCGGGTGCTGATAACCCACGCTACGCCGCTGCCGACACCGGCACACTTTGGCATCCACAGAGTATGCGCAGTTGTGTAACAGACCTCAGCAACCCAGCGTTTTGGCTAATCTACTTTATTTACATATAAACACACACGGAGCACTGCAAGGTGGCTACCTCTCTCTCTACCATCAGACAGCAGGGAGAAAAGAACAAAGGACAATAGTCCCACTTCATAGAACACAGTAACACAAACATCCTGTCTCCATCACTTCCCACTCTGTGGAGTCAAAACATACAGCGTCGTGTGATAGACAAAAATCCCATGACTGCAATCATAGTTCAGGAATTCTAACAGTTCCCTCCCTGCGATAAGTGAAGTTACAGGGAACAAGGCAGAGGGCTTTCTCGATAGTGGCGCCTACCCTGTGGAACACCCTCCCACCAGATGTCAAGGAAATAAACAACTCTCTTACTTTTAGAAGACATCTGAAGGCAGCCCTGTTTAGGGAAGTTTTAAATGTTTCATGTTTTGCTGTATTTTAATATTCTGTTGGGAGCTGCCCAGAGTAGCTGGAGAAACCCAGCAAGATGGGCGGGGTATAAAATATACCCTTGTACCTATGGGACCGCCTCTCCTGGTATGTCCCACGGTCTGCAGATAATAACACCTTGGAGATCACGGGCCTCAGAGAGATTAGATTGGCCTCGACCAGGGCCAGGGCCTTTTTGGCCTTGGCCCCGACTTGGTGGAACGCTCTGCCACAAGAGATCAGGGCCCTGCGGGATTTGACATCTTTCAGCAGGGCCTGCAAGACGGAGTTGTTCTGCCAGGCCTTTGGTCAGGGCTCAGCCTGACTCCCCTTTTCTTTTTGTATAAGAACTAATATGAAAAAGTCCTCCCAGCATTCTCACAGGCCCATATAAGATCAGCGTAAACAGTTGGGCTGATGAGCACTTACTCTTCCCAACCCTAACGCTGCAGAAAGCCATCTAATTAGATTTTAATTTGATTTTGACCTGTTTTTAGGAGGTAATTTAATTATTGTTTGATTTTATACCAATGTTATATATCTGATGTTAACCACCCTGAGCCTGACTTCAGCCAGGGAGGGTGGGATATAAATAAAAGTTGTATTATTATTATTATTATTATTATTATTATTATTATTATTATTATTATTTGGTTCAAGCAATGTGAATTAGGAAGGTTCTCCCTGAAATGTGAATTGAATCCATTTTTTCCTTCCACATCCCTAACCACCACCCATCACCCTATCGCTGGCCTGGGAATTGCAGCATTCACAAAGCTACAATTCCCAGCAGTCTTAACAAACCACAGTTCTCAGGATTCCTTTTTTTGCAGGGGATCATTAGGTCTGTGTATGCCCTAATGATTCGCTTTGTGGAAAATTCACTTTATGCTACCTTGGAGAACCACGTGCCCCACCCTCAATCCACCCCCAAAGCAATTTGCAGGGGATAGAATGCAACTCTGCATGGTGGCATCTTCACAAATGGTTCCTGTCATGGACTGGATGGATTCAGAGGAGCGGTGGGAAGCAGCAGCTGGAGAACCACCAAAGGCACCCCCAGGAGAAGAAAGTTCAGAGCCAGGGAATTAGGGGGGGGGGACAACAATGCATGGTCAGAAGGAGAAGAAGGAGCAGACTGGGAGGAAAAGGTGTCGGAAGCTAAAGAGGCAACAGGGTTTAGTGAGCAGGAAGAGGCTATGGCAGAATCAGAATCAGAGGCAGAAGCAAAGACTGGAGGGAGACAAAGAGGAAGAGATCAGGCAGGCAGATGAAGATGCCAGGGGGCTGAGACCAGTGCTCCTCCCTTCTGGTCTCCCAGGACCAGAAGAGGTATGAAGAGGGCAGAGTAGAGACAGATGCACCAACGGAGTCTCAGATTGCTTGGAAGGGCGGAGGCAGGCAAGTAGGCTTAGGCAGCTGGAGGAAGGCAGGGACCTTCAGTCCTACAAGTGCTCCATTCTGACAAGATCTACCAGGAAGAGTTGCTGTGGTCACTAGGCCTGGCCTGCTGAGCTGCTTGTTTCTTTGAATGAAGAGTTATTGTCATTGACACCATGTAAGATATTGATGACCTACTTGTGGCACTCACCCCTGACCGTTTCCAGCATCTGGCATTCAGAAGCATTGCTGGCCCCAACTGTGGAGGCAGAACAGACTGGGAAGAGGAGGTGTCGGAAGTTGAAGAGGCAACAGGGCTTAGTGAGCAGGAAGAGGCTATGGCAGAGAGCAGTTCAGAACTCACCCCTTCTCGCCTGGCGGGGGTGCCATTTTGTGGTTCACCCCAGGTTCCAAAATATACTGGGTTGGTTCTGCCAGAAGTGATACAGGCCTGTCTCAACCAGATTGAGGGTGTAATCTTCAACACCTCCCTTTCCATGGAGGCGCATATTGCAGCTATAACAAAGGCGGCAAAGACCTGTTGCACTCAGGTCTGGCTTTGAGGGCATCATATAGGCATCTGGTTGGTCTAGATGGGCCTTTGTCCTGATTTAGCAGAGTTCTTCTTGAATCCTTAACTCACTCCTCATTATCCTTGTGTGACATGGAGGGATGAACGCTGCTCCCAGCCTACTTTCACTCTGGCAAACAAAGTTTCAGGAACCCATGCTTGTTGAGATAATGTCTGCTTCTGCCCACGGACAAATCAACATCCCAAATTTTCATAATAACAAAACTCAGCTGCCGTCGCTCTCTGTGCTACATTTCATATCACTTTGGGAAAGCAAATTTAATGCCTTCTTTCTTTTTCTTTGTCTCCCCTCCACTTGGATGCCCTCCCCCACCTAATCTTGAAGAACTTCTGCTGGGAAATCAGAGCGAGAAAACACCCACATAGCAAGTCTGGTGGTGAAAATAACTCGCAGCAGATGCCTCAAATGGAAAACAACTCGAGGAGTTTCCCTAACTTCAGGTGAAAATGAGCAGGAATTAAAGGCAACTGCAGCCCAGGCTTTAAGCACATCATTATCCAGCAGAAAGTTCTATAATTCATGTACGGAGGGTGTTGAAACTACAATTAAACTGTGGAACTCCCTCCCAAAGCAAGGGCCACCAACTTAGATGGCTTTAAAAGAGAACTGGACAAATTTATGGAGGAGAAGGCTATCAATTGCTACTAGGTACAACGGCTATGCTCTTCCTCCATGAACACCAATTGCTGGAAACCACAGCATGGGGTAGGGCCTTATATGCTCAGATCTTGCTTAAGTTTCCGAGCACAATTCAAAGTGTTGGTGCTGACCTTTAAAGCCCTAAACGGCCTCGGTCGAGTATACCTGAAGGAGCGTCTCCACCCCCATCGTTCTGCCCAGACACTGAGGTCCAGTGCCGAGGGCCTTCTGGCGGTTCCCTCCCTGTGAGAAGCCAAGTTACAGGGAACCAGGCAGAGGGCCTTCTCGACAGTGGCGCCCGCCCTGTGGAACACCCTCCCACCAGATGTCAAAGAGAAGAACAACTACAGTGGTACCTCGGGTTACATACGCTTCAGGTTACAGACTCCGCTAACCCAGAAATAGTGCTTCAGGTTAAGAACTTTGCTTCAGGATGAGAACAGAAATCGTGCTCCGGCGGCGTGGCGGCAGTGGGAGGCCCCATTAGATAAAGTGGTGCTTCAGGTTAAGAACAGTTTCAGGTTAAGAACGGACCTCCAGAACGAATTAAGTACTTAACCCGAGTTACCACTGTACCAGACTTTTAGAAGACCTCTGGAGGCAGCCCTGTTTAGGGAAGCTTTTAATGTTTAACAGACCACTGTATTTTAATACTTTGTTGGAAGCTGTCCAGAGTGGCTGAGGAAACCCAGCCAGATGGGTGGGGTATAAATAAATTATTATTATTATTATTATTATTATTATTATTATTATTATTATTACTTGGGGATTCCCACTGGGACATCTGGTTAGCCCCTCTGACAAAAGGTGCTGGCTTTCACGGTGAGGCAATCAGATTTAATTGTAGCAAAATATCACAGGGAAAGTCAAGAAGGGAGGAATCCATCCCATCAACCATACCATATTGGCCTGAATATAAGCCCCCCCCCCCAAAAAAAATCTGACTGTGAAAAGTTAAAGTGTGGCTTATAATTGCAACCATACGCTGCCAGCAAAGCGACGTGGCTCACCCCCCCCCCCAGGAAGCAGCCCGGCTTTGGATTTTTCTGCCCCCCCCCTTCAATTTTAAAGGTGGGGCTTATTTGCGGTTGTGGCTTATATTCGGGCCAATACGGTATATCCAAGGACTAACATTTTTTTCATTTTCTTTGATGGGGTTGCTGCTTCATCCTGAACACTTCTTTGCAAGATATATAAATTTTTTTTTTGCTTTTCTAATTAAAAGGTAAACATTTTTATATTAATTCATTACAAGTATCATATACCGTTTCCCCCTCCCATCAAGCCATCAATGTCTCACATAATAAAACCACAAATAAGCTCTGAGCAATAGAATCAAATAAACTGATTCAATGCAGACAAGATAATGACAAAGAACACATTTCAGGAACTGTCACCAGGGACGAGATTGTACTCCAGCTAGCTACACATCTTTTGTTGAAGCTCAGCGTGTCTTACAACTTGAATATATTCTGTAAATATCTTTTCCATGGCAGTTGGTTGGGCTGAGTAAGTTGGGCATTATGCAGTGGTTTGTGGAGTCTAAATGGCAGAGTAAACAAGTATTGTACATTTGAATATAGGGCTGAGAACTGGATTAGTCCGATGCCCAAATCCTGAACAATGCTGGGCCTTTTTTGGTGGGGGGAGGGGCATGTGATGTGGACCTTTCTGGAATAATAATCATAATAATTGTTCTTGTTTAGTCATTTAGTCGTGTCCGACTCTTCGTGACCCCATGAACCAGAGGACGCCAGGCACTCCTGTCTTCCACTGCCTCCTGCAGTTTGGTCAAACTCATGTTTTAGCATCTCGTCCTCTGTCGTCCCCTTCTCCTTGTGCCCTCCATCTTTCCCAACATCAGGGTCTTTTCCAGGGAGTCTTCTCTTCTCATGAGGTGGCCAAAGTATTGGAGCCTCAGCTTCAGGATCTGTCCTTCCAGTGAGCACTCAGGGCTGATTTCCTTCAGAATGGAGAAGTTTGATCTTCTTGCAGTTCATGGGACGCTCAAGAGTCTCCTCCAGCACCAGAATTCAAAAGCATCAATTCTTCGGCGATCAGCCTTCTTTATGGTCCAGCTCTCACTTCCATACATCACTACTGGAAAAACCATGGCTTTAACTATATGGACCTTTGTTGGCAAGGTGATGCCACTGCTTTTTAAGATGCTGTCTAGAATCATAATAATAATCATAATAATTTTTTATTTATATCCCACCCTCCCCAGCCGAAGCAGGGCTCAGAGCAGCTAACAACAGTAAAAATAACACAGTTTACATAAAATCATAATCAATTAATTGGAATACATTCTAAAATAAATTCAGAGTCAAATTAATGGCAACCATTGGGCTAGAGTTCTGTGAGGATTGCCAAAGGAGGGGGTCAGGCTGTGCCTTGGTCAAAGGCCTGGTGGAACAGCTCTGTCTTGCAGGTTCTGCGGAAAGATGTCAAGTCCCACAGGGCCCTAGTCTCTTGTGATAGAGCGTTCGACCAGATTGGGCCCACAGCCAAAAAAGCCCTGGCTCAGGTTGAGGCCAGCCTGACCTCCCTGTGGCCCAGAATCTCCAAGATGTTTTTGTTTGAAAACCATAAGGTCCTCTGTGGGACATACCAGCAGAGGCACTCCTGTAGGTACGAAGGTCCTAGGCCACATGGGGCTTTAAAGGTCAAAACCAGCACCTTAAACCTGTACTCCACCAGGAGCCAGTGCAGTTGGTAAAGCACTGGATCAATGTGATCCCGCGACGAGGACCCCGTGAGGAGCCTCCTCCTTGACCCACTAGTTTTCTCTGTGCAGGTTACAGGAGAAGCGTTAGATCTCAGGAGCCAGCCCCATGTCCACCTGATGCCAAAAGCTACTCAGTACAGTGGCAAGCTCGGCGCCCCACTTCTGATCCTGGAGAGAGCACGGCCTTCATCTCTGAGGTTGCTCCACTGCTCCTATTTTGCCACGAGACTGTCAGCAGGATCCCCCACTCACGCCTCTGCAAAAAGCTGCTTGCATTGCTTTCCAGTGTGATTCCCCCTCTCTGCGTGCACGCACACACAAACACACACACACACACACACACTCCTTCCCCTCCCCTTTCTCTGGTCCTATCAGGCTCACTCCCTGGCAAGTGGGTCTGCCTTGGCTGGTTGCAGCCGGGAGTTTGAGTGGGCGGGTAGCAGAGCGCTGGGAAATGTGTTACTAGTTATTTCTATTCCTCGTTCTTCTATGTCTTTTTCTGGGAGCGGGGCGAGTTGAGCTGTCACTTCTGGGGAAATGCGATGGCTCAGCAGAACACCCTTGTCCACCCACCGCCAGCCCCCACCTCCCCATGGCACTTTGGGTGGGGGATGTTGGGGGAACATGTTACAAACTGAGTAAGTTGGAGACAAGCTTGGAATGTGACTTTTAAGCTTACTTCTCTCTCCATATATAGATATCACACATCACTGTAGGGTGTTCACACATAAAGGTCTTTGCAGATTAGCTTTAAGAGAAGTTCTTGTTTTAAATGTTTGCAGCAATTCCCCCCCCCCCTCTAAAATGTGACAGCAGGGGGACTCAGGCACAAGAGCGAAATGTGGCCCCCTGGGTCTTTCTAGATGGACCTTGGAACTCTCCCCAGGTGGTGTCCCTTGTTTGCATTTGTGCTGGTCCTGGGGGCTAACCAAGAGGCGAGGTCCGAGTCCAGTCCAAGGTCGATGGTGCAAAATGAAGGCAGTCCATAGAAGCCGAATCTGGGTGCAGGGCAGGGCACAGGTGAGGTCAGGAGCTCCAGCAGAAAAGCAGGACAGGGTTCAGGAAGGAACTAGCAACCAACGATGTTGCTCCCGCAACCTGGGACTGAGGCTGGCTGGCTTTTATCTGCCCCGAGCCTGATCCACCAGGCTCCTTTATGTTTTTGCGTATTTTGCCTGGTTGAAAGGCATCCTTGGATTCCTCAAATGACTCTTGCTTGTCTGGAGAGAGGAGAGAGAGATTTGTAAGTGTGTGAGAGACAGAAATGCACCTTTGCAGCACCCTGTATGAATCCAGAGTGAGTCCCAGCGCCTGCCCCAAGCCACATCTTCACAAATTCTGTATCCAGGGCAGCTGTTTACAAGCTCCATCTGGTACGCAGGTTGGGACTCTCCCTGCCCACAGACTGTCTTACCAGAGTGGCGTACACTCTGGTTATCTCTTGCTTGGACTACTGCAATGCGCTCTATGTGGGGCTACCTTTGAAGGTGACCTGGAAACTACAACTAATCCAGAATGCGGCAGCTAGACTGGGGACTGGGAGCAGCCGCCGGGACCATATAACACCGGTCTTGAAAGACCTACACTGGCTCCCAGTACGTTTCCGAGCACAATTCAAAGTGTTGGTGCTGACCTTTAAAGCCCTAAACGGCCTCGGACCAGTATACCTGAACGAGCATCGCCACCCCCATTGTTTTGCGCAGACACTGAGGTCCAGTGCCGAGGGCCTTCTGGCCGTTCCCTCACTGCAAGCTACAGCAAAGCTATAGGGGACCAGGCAGAGGGCCTTCTCGGTGGTGGCACCCACCCTCCCACCAGATGTCAAAGAGAAGAACAACTACCAGACTTTTAGAAGACATCTGAAGGCAGCCCTGTTTAGGGAAGATTTTAATGTTTGATGCATTACTGTATTTTAATATTTTGTTGGAAGCCGCCCAGAGTGGCTGAGGAAGCCCAGCCAGATGGGCGGGGTATAAATAGAAGGGAAAAAAGTAGGCTGGATTGTTGGGTTGTATGTTTAATAAAGGGGAGCCACACCTGGTTGAAGGCATCCTCTTTTTTTTGACCCCATGTTTCGGTTTGTTACTTCGCTTTTCTAGTAAGGCTGTTTCCCTTACAATTCGGTACCAGTGGTTCATGTTTACTCCTTGCATGTCCCTCCAGTATCTAGCTATGATGCTCCTGGTTGTTGAGATTAGGTGGGTTATAAGCTTTTTGTAGTGTGAGAACAATAGCTCAGCCAACATATGAATCAATATGGCTAACTTGACCCAACAACCCCTTTATCACAGTCCGGCCTACGGGTGATCGAAGTCCCAGCTGAGGACGTCAGGACCGGGGGCAAGATGGCGGAGTGGGAGCAGGAACGAGAGTCCAGAAGCCAGGGATCCGAGGGTCAGGAAGCAGGGAGTCGTGAAGTCAAGGGTCCAAGGATCAAGAAGCAAGGAGGCACGAAGTCAAGGGTCTGAGGGTTGAGAAGCAAGGACTCAAGAAGTCGAGGTCCAAGGATCAGCAAGGAACGCAGCAAGGCAGGAAATGTGTTGCTGTGGCAAAGAGCCAAAGGGAAATGCTGACCTTATATCCCTTCCTGGCTCTTGCCACCAGGTGCTGTGAGTTACCAAGCAGCCTCACCTGTGCAGCCACGCCTTGCCTCTCCAGAACAAACTTAGGAAGGCCTCAGTCCTGCGAAGCCCTACTGGTCACAGGGCCGGCTCCTGCACGCACACCTGACACCCTTCCCCGTCACACACGCAAACAAAATTCACTGCAGTCCACTGAAGGCAACCAACCACTCCCTGGGCCCCCCAACCTCTCTCAATGCCAATTAAAACTAACCGGGGCTTCTGTCAGGGGTAACTCACAGAAACTCAGTTCCAGTACCTGTCAGGTGAGCGCCATTGCCATTCTAAGAGAACGAGGGAGGTGTTCGTGGTGAGTTCCAGCACCTCTTTTGCTAGAAAAATAGCACTGCCCCCAACCTTATACAGTGGTACCTCCGGTTACAGATGCTTCAGGTTACAGACGCTTCAGGTTACAGACTCCGCTAACCCAGAAATAGTACCTTGGATTAAGAAGTTTGCTTCAGGATGAGAAAAGAAATCGCGTGGCCGCAGTGCGGCATCAGCGGGAGGCCCCATTAGCTAATGTGGTGCTTCAGGTTAAGAACAGTTTCAGGTTAAGAACAGACCTCCAGAACGAATTAAGTTCTTAACCCGAGATACCACTTTACTGTAACCAATCTAGGAAAGGACTTTATGATCGGAAAGCAGGGACAGTGTGTGTTTTTTTTGTAATCCAAGGAAATCTTTAATAAAAACACTTTTTAATAAAGAATATGAGCTGGATTTCTGTGCCAGGCTCAGAGGGGTTAAAGGAATCGATGTGAAAAGGGTTCCCTGACAACAGAGAAGTTTGAAGACGTCTGTGCCAGAGGAAAGGAGCCGCTTTCCTGTGAGGTGTCTTTTTTGGTGCTACATCCCGCGAGAAACAGCCCTACCATAAAAGGGCACTGAAGCAATGCCAAGTGCCACGGCAAAGCTGGGATACTCAGATGGTCGCTGGCAGGGAAGCGGAAATTTATTTCAGGAGCTCTGCTCATGATGACGCAGCCTTGCAGATTGTGCCGGAGAGAAGTGGTTGTGTTTTTTCCCCCCTTTCTTTCCCTTTTTCCAGCAGAGGGACTTTGAACATTACCGGTAGCTTCTGGGAAATGCTGTGCCAAGCTGTGGATCTGCATGTGATTCAAGGGCAGTGAAGGACAAACGTAACGTATCTTGAATTCATAAGGGGGGACAAGGGAGGTTCAAAGCAGGCTTGCCATCCATCATGCCAACCAAGCTTCCTTTGCTACCGAACAAAAGTTATCACTAGTAGTTCATTCCCCTCTCCTCCAGCTACAGATCCTATCACGTTGTTGATTTCACACTTTCCATGCTCCTTGACATGCGTGGTGCCAATTTGATCAGGGTTGACTGGGGAGTCACACAAGGTATTCTGCTGAGCGAGGCGAAGGACCAAATGCTGACTCAACTTCCTGCAAACCAGCCAGGACAGTAGGTTACTCTTCTTTCAGCACCAGAAAAAGGACAGCACCCTCCAGCACATTTAAGGAGAGCAGGCTAACTTTGGACAATTTATTATTATTATTATTATCAGATTCCCATCCAACTCCAAAGCAGCCTGGGGCAGCAAACCTCAAAACGGCACAACAGAAGGGTGGGGAATATATTTAATAATGTTAAACCCATCTGGGGGGAAAATACAATTGCCCTACAAGAGAAATGGTTAATATTGAGAGTAAATAAATAGGGACATGGGTGGCGCTGTGGTCTAAACCACAGAGCCTAGGGCTTCTCAATCAGAAGGTCGGTGGTTCGAATCCCCGCGACGGGGTGAGTTCCCGTTGCTCGGTCCCAGCTCCTGCCCACCTAGCAGTTCGAAAGCACGTCAAAGTGCAAGTAGATAAATAGGTACCACTCCGGCGGGAAGGTAAACGGTGTTTCCATGTGCTGCTCTGGTTCACCAGAAGCAGCTTAGTCATGCTGGCCACATGACCCAGAAGCTGTCTGTGGACAAACTCCAGCTCACTTGGCCTATAGAGCGAGATGAGCGTGCAACCCCAGGGTCCGCGACTGGACCTAACGGTGAGGGGCACCTTCACCTTTACCTTAACCTCACACAGCTATGTCCTTCACTTCATCACCATGCCCTTCTTGAGGTGCCCACCTCACGCTGCCAGTGATAAACCTGACCCCGAACAAAATAGGGTAGAAACTCCCAGTGGGTTAACACTTCACACAGCATGTTGTTAAACTATGGAACTCTCTCCCACATGACCACATTGCAGGGGGTTGAACTAGATGACCCTGGGTTCTCTTCCAACTCTAAGATTCTATGATTGCTTTAAAAGACCATCAGAGAAATTCATTGAGGAGAGAGCTGTCGATGGCTGCCAGCCATGATGGCTGTGGTCTGCCTCCACAGTTGGGGCCAACAATGCTTCTGAATGCCAGATGCTGGAAACGGACAGGAGTGGGTGCCAGAAACAGGTCAGTAATAACTTACATGGTGTAAATTATTATTATTATTATTATTATTATTATTATTATTATTATTATTATTATTAATTTTATTTGTACCCTACCCATCTGGCTGGGTCTCTCCAGCCACTCTGGGTGGTTTCCAACAAAGATTAAAAATACATTAAAATGTCATTAAAAACTTCCCTAAACAGGGCTGCCAATGAAGATAACTCTTCATTCAAAGAAACAAGCAGCTCAGCAGGCCAGGCCTAGTGATCACAGCAACTCTTCCTGGTAGATCTTGTCAGAATGGGGCACTTGTGGGCCAGCTTAGCCTAGCGGTTACTTCTGAACAATCTTTGCAGATTCACCAATTGCTTAACAGCAGTTCGATACCCCGCGGGCACTGTCTGGCTTTTTTTGTTAAAAAAAAAAAAGAATGGGGCACTTGTGAGGACTGAAGGTCCCTGCCTTCCCCCAGTTGTCTAAGCCTACTTGCCTGCCCACTCCTACCCCCAGCCTTTTCCAAGCAAACTGAGACTCCGTTGATGCATCTGTCTCTGCTCTGCCTTCTTCATACCTCTTCTGATCCTGTGAGACCAGCGGGGAGGAAAGTTGGTCTCAGCCTCCTGCCATCTTCATCATCTTCCTCTGTTTTTGTTTTTTTTAAATAATATTTATTACTTTTCCAACAGTTTAAACACTACAAAAAAAATGAAACAAGACAATACAATACAAAAACAAAAACACTACATAACACTGACACATTAAACTAACAAAACAAAACAGAAACAGTTTAAGACACATCAAACAATTTCAATATCTTATCTTTCATTCACTTGTTTCAATGACCTCCTCGCACCTCCCTTTTTGTATTCCACTTCTGTTAATTGTTTCAGCAATTCCTTTCCATCTTCCTCTGTTTTCTGTCCTATAATTATCTTAACATATTCTAACCTCATTTTTTTCCTTTAATACACTAATAATCTATTTGTACTTAGTTCCTTGTAACCTTTCTGCTAAAGGCATATAACTTAATTCCAACATTTTTCTAACATTCATTAATTGTACAATACTTTTTTAAATATACTTTAATTTTTTTCCAATCTTCTTCCATCGACTCTTCTCCCTGGTCTCGGATTCTGCCAGTCATTTCCGCCAGTTCCATATAGTCCATCAACTTCATCTGCCATTCTTCCCGGGTGGGTAAATGTTGTGTCTTCCAATACTTTGCGATGAGTATTCTTGCTGCTGTTGTTGCATACATAAAAAAAAGTTCTGTCCTTCTTTGGCACCAATTGGCCGACCATACCCAGGAGAAAGGCCTCTGGTTTCTTCAGGAAGGTATATTTAAATACCTTTTTCATTTCATTATAAATCATCTCCCAGAATGTCTTAATCCTTGGGCATGTCCACCAAAGGTGAGAGAATGTACCTTCAGTCTCATTACATTTCCAACATTTATTGTCGGGTAAATTGTAAATTTTTGCAAGCTTGACTGGTGTCATGTACCACCTGTAAATCATTTTCATTAAATTCTCTCTTAGGGCATTACATGCCGTGAATTTCATACCTGTGGTCATCTTCCTCTTTGTGCCCCTCCGGACTGCTCTCTGCCACAGCCTTCTCCTTCCTGCTCACTAAAACCTGTTGCCTCTTCAGCTAATAATAATAACAATAATAACAACAACAATAATAACAATAATAACAATTTATTGTTTTTTTTTAAAGATATTTATTGAAGTTTCCAAAAAGTTATATATAAAAAAATAACAAAATAACAAAAATACAAACAAAACACATATCACAACAAGTATAATTTCAATCCCTTATTTTCTTATACCTTACTTTCCCGACCTCCTCTTACCTCCCCCTTCTGCATTCCAATTTCTAATTAATTAATCTCAGCAAATCCCTCCCATATTTTCTATTGATTTTCAACTTTTCTTTTCTTATTTATATAATCATTACAGCTAGAAACCACCTAATTTCTAAACCAACATCGTTCTAACATTCAGTTATTTTGCAATATTTCTTAAGATAGTCCTTAAATTTCTTCCAATCTTCTTCCGCTGTCTCTTTCCCCTGGTCTCAGATTCTGCCGGTCATTTCTGCCAGTCCCATATAGTCTATCACCTTCATCTGCCATTCTTCCAAGGTGGGTAGGTCTTGTGTCTTCCAATACTTTTCAATGAGTATTTATTGTTTATACCCCGTCCATCTGGCTGGGTTTCCCCAACCACTCTGGGAGGCTCCCAACATAATTAAAAGCACAATAAAACATCAAACATGAAAAACATCCCTAAACAGGGCTGCCTTCACTTCCTCCTCCTGACACCTCCTCCTCCCAGTCTGCTCCTTCTGACCACTCATCACCATCCCACCACCAATGTCCTAGCTCTGAGCCTTCTTCCCTTGGGAGTTCCCTTGTGGGTTCCCCAGCTGCTGCCTCCCACCCACTGCTCCTATGCATCCAGCCAGTTCGTGACAGAAACCTCAGGAGGGGAGAACGCTCCTGTTCTCAGGTCCTGCTTGTTGCTTAATGGACATCTGGTTGGCCACTGTGAGTACAAGATGCTGGGCAAGATGGGACACTGGACTGATTCATCATCATCATACAATTTTATTATTATCTTGCCCTCCCCAGCCAAAGCCGGGCTCAGAGCAGCTAATACCAGTAAAAATAACACAGTTTGCATAAAATCTCATACAGTTAATTGAAATACATTCTAAAATCATTTCATTCTAAAATCAGTTCAAAATCAAATTAATGGCAACCATTGGGCTAGAGTTCTGTGAGGATTACAAAAGGAGGGGGTCAGACTGTCCCTTGGCCAAAGGCCTGGTGAAACAGCTCTGTCTTGCAGGCCCTGTGGAAAGATGTCAAGTCCAGCAGGGCCCTAGTCTCTTGTGACAGAGCGTTCCACCAGATCGGGGCCACGGCCAAAAAAGCCCCAGCTCTGGTTGAGTCCAGCCTAACCTCTCTGTGGCGCAGGATCTCCAAGATGTTTTTGTTTGAAGACTGTAGGGTCCTCTATGGGACATACCAGGAGAAGTGGTCCTGTAGCTATGAGGGTCCTAGGCCATATGGGGCTTTAAAGGTTAAACCCAGCACCTTGAAGCTGATCCTGTACTCCATTGGGAGCCAGTACAGCTGGTATAGAACCGGGTGAATGTGATCCCATGGCGAGGACCCCATAAGGAGTCTCACCGTGGTATTCTTCACCCGCTAGAGTTTCTGGGTCGGTCTCAAGGGCAGCCCCACGTAGAGTGAGTTACAAATCTTCTAATCTTCTTAACCCCTTTGCCCTACGGAAGCATCAGCTTCCATAACTTGGAGATGTTTAACTTGAGAGGAATACGGGGTGGTTGACCCATTCTAATCAGGTGTGCATTTCCTGTTTGATGTCTGGGCTTTGGTCCAAAATTGTCCAGAGTTGACAGGCTTGTGAGATGTTTTTGTGGCACCTCTCCACTTTAGTCCTCTAGAGAGAGAGAGAAAGGAAGGGTGGGGAAACCTGCTGGCATCTCTTTTCTTTCAATCTTTTCACACAGCAGATGCCGATGACATTTCTGAGGTGGCAGCAGAAGAACTGGCACAGGGTGGCAGTGCCAAGGCAGCTCGCTCACAACTCATTAAGTCAAGCCACATCAGAGGAAGAGAATCTGGAATGAGAAGCACAAAGTGCTCTGTGAGTGTGAGTGTGTGTTTCTGTGTGTAGAAAAGCATGGAAAGAATTATAGAATTGTAGCACTTGGAAGCTATGGATGTCCCAGTAGTGATGTATGGAAGTGAGAGCTGGACCATCAAGAAGGCTGATCACTGAAGAATTGATGCTTTTGAATTCTGGTGCTGGAGGAGAGCTCACTGGAAGGACAGATAGTGAACCTGAAGCTCCAATACTTTGGCCACCTCATGAGAAGAGAAGACTCCCTGGAAAAGACCCTGATGTTGGGAAAGATTGAGGGCACAAGGAGAAGGGGACGACAGAGGATGAGATGGTTGGACAGTGTTCTCGAAGCTACAAACATGAGTCTGACCAAACTACGGGAGGCAGTGGAAGACAAGAGTGTCTGGCGTGCTCTGGTCCAGGGGGTCACGAAGAGTCAGACACGACTAAATGACTAAACAACAACAACAAGCTGGAGGAGACTCTTGAGAGTGCCATGGACTGCAAGAAGATCAAACCTATACATTCTAAAGGAAATCAGCCCTGAGTGCTCACTGGAAGGACAGATCCTGAAGCTGAGGCTCCAAGACTTTGGCCACCTCATGTGAAGAGAAGACTCCCTGGAAAAGACCCTGATGCTGGGAAAGATGGAGGGCACAAGGAGAAGGGGACGACAGAGGATGAGATGGTTGGCCAGTGTTCTTGAAGCTACCAGCAGGAGTTTGACCAAACTGTGGGAGGCAGTGGAAGACAGGAGTGCCTGGAGTGCTCTGGTCCATGAGGTCACGAAGAGTTGGAGACAGCTAAACAACAACAAAGAGCTTGGAAGAGATAAGCCAACCATTGACTTGATCCAAAAGAGATCTTCTTATGTTCTTAGGTGGACCTGGTTACTACAGTCTTCTCCCAGCCTCAGATGATGGCCAAATGTTTCAAGTTAAAGATCAGAACTGCATAAGTAGGGTTTTGCAGGGTCAGGTCAAATAGTCATCAAGTGCCTTATGATGCTTATGATGCTTTTATGGTGGCCCACAAGCAGACGGGCTCCTACCACCCCAACTGAATTTACACCAGCTCATAAATCTGGATGCCATCGAGCCATCTTTCCAGCACTGAAGTTTTTTTTTTATATAAATCTGAAAGTCACCTCTCAGAAAGTTCCCCAGAGCAGGAGAAAGCAGGCAGTTTGAGAAGGCATGAGTATCATGGGCTACAAGCTCGTAAATTTCCTGAAGGTAATAACCATTCCTGTCCAGCCAGACATCCAACCTTGGATTTAAGTGAATTTCATATATCTTTCACCAACGCCTTTTTTTTTTTAAGAGGACAAACATAATTTACTGTGCTTTTTACAGGCACAACCTGAATGTGGATTTAGGACTTAACCACATTTCCTCCATACTTTCTCCATGGGGGTATTTGAACCCGGGTTAGAAGCATTTCCAATAGGCTGGAAAAGTAGCAATATGACATGGGAACTCAGAACCACAAAGGAGTGGTTAGCAAAACAGCCAGGGATTCCAAATGAAGGCTCCCTCATCAGCTATGCCGTCAGCAGCTTCAGACATCCTATCCTCCAGGACTCCAAGATCAATGCAACCAAGATGTTTGCAAGGAAGCCAGGCTAACCTGACCGCTCAAAAGTATAATTACGCACTGGGGTGTTTCTTTTAAAAGCCTACAGATGCTTGACTCAGAAGTCAGCTTTACGGAGATCAGACAGAAATAAGAAGGGGTCTTGTATTCACCACAGACGTATTAACCACCACAAATTCATCATGCATGCTGGTCTCCTAGAAACTCATGGCACTTGTCTAAGATGCACCACCCCCCAGCATGGATTTTGCTGCCTTCTCAGGATTTCATAGAGTCAGAGAATTGAAAGGGATCCCCAGTGGTCATCTATTCCAACCCACTACAGTGCAAGAATCACAGCTAAAGAATATTATTATTATTATTATTATTATTATTAATTTATTTGTACCCCACCCATCTGGCTGGGTTTCCCCAGCCACTCTGGGTGGCTTCCAACAAAGATTAAAAATACATCAAAATGTTACATATCAAAAACTTCCCTGAACAGGGCTGCCTTCAGATGTCTTCTAAATGTCAGGTAGTTGTTTATCTCTTTGACATCTGGTGGGAGGGCATTCCACAGGGTGGGCGCCACCACCAAGAAGGCCCTTTGCCTGGTTCCCTGTAGATTTGATTCTCACAGTGAGGGAACCACCAGAAGGCCCTTGGAGCTGGACCTCAGCATCCGGGCAGAATGATGGGGTGGAGACGCTCCTTCAGGTATACTGGGCCGAGGCCATTTAGGGCTTTAAAGGTCAGCACCAACACTTTGTATTGTGCCCGGAAATGTACTGGGAGCCAATGTAGGTCTTTCAAGACCTGTGTTATGTGGTCCTGGCAGCCACCCCCAGTTACCAGTCTAGCTGCCACATTCTGGATTAGTTGCAGTTTCTCGGTCACCTTCAAAAGTAGCCCCACATAGAGCGCATTGCAGTAGTCCAAGCGGGAGATAATTAGAGCATGCACCACTCTGGTGAGACAGTCTGCGGGCAGGGAGGGTCTCAGCCTGCGTACCAGATGGAGATGGTAGACAGCTGCCCTGAATACAGAATTGACCTGTGCCTCCATGGACAGCTGTGAGTCCAAAATGACTCCCAGGCTGCGCACCTGGTCCTTCAGGGGCACAGTTACCCCACTCAGGACTAGGGAGTCCTCCCCACCCTCCCACCTCCTGTCCCCCAAAACAGTACTTCTCTCTTGTTAGGATTCAGCCTCAATCTGTTAGCCACCTTCCATCCTCCAACCGCCTCTAGGCACTCACACATGACCTTCACTGCCTTCACTGGTTCTGATTTGAAAGAGAGGTAGAGCTGGGTATTATCTGCATATTGATGGACACCCAGTCCAAACCCCCTGAGGATCTCTCTCAGCGGCTGCATGTAGATGTTGAAAAGCATGGGGGAGGGGACAGAACCCTGCGGCACCCCACAAGTGAGGGCCCTGACAGTTGGCCATCCAACCTCTCTTTAAAAACCAACAATGAAGGAGAGTCCAGACCTTCTGAGGAAGTCTGTTCCACAGTCAAACAGCTCTTACTGTCAGGAAGTTCCTCCTGATGTTTGGTCAGAATCCCCTTACTTGGAACTTGAAGCCATGGGTTCGAGTCCACCCTAGCTCCATCTTCCCTGTGCCAGATCTTTTGATATCTGAAGATGGCTGTCACATCCCCTCTCAGTCTTCTCTTCTCCATACTAAACTCACTGAACTCCCTGGTGGTTTTTTCCTGCTTCTGTCATCTCTGGGGGCATCTTTCTCTATGCATAAAGGTTCCTTGTGTAATTCATAAACCTGGATGATCAGGGCTGCAGATAAAGATGGCCTATTTCTGGTTTCATTGTGACCCTGTTCATTCCATCTCGTTTCTCCATTACTCTACATTTTCTTCAAAAATAAAAAATAAATCTGCGTGAAAATTTGTGCAAGCAGCATGATAGCAGTGACTGTCCTCTCTCATATCCATACTAGCAAGTGGTAAAGGTAAAGGTAAAGGGACCCCTGACCATTAGGTCCAGTTGTGGCCAACTCTGGGGTTGCGGCGTTCATCTCGCCTTATTGGCCGAGGGAGCCGGCGTACAGCTTCCGGGTCATGTGGCCAGCATGACTAAGCCGCTTCGGGCGAACCAGAGCAGCACACGGAAACACCGTTTACCTTCCTACCAGAATGGTACCTATTTATCTACTTGCACTTTGACGTGCTTTCGAACTGCTAGGTTGGCAGGAGCAGGGACTGAGCAACGGGAGCTCACCCTGTCGCAGGGATTCAAACCGCCAACCTTCTGATCGGCAATTCCTAGGCTCTGTGGTTTAACTCACAGCGCCACCCGCGTCCCACTAGCAAGTGGTACTGCTGGACAAAAATTCACTGAACCTCTTTTACAAGCATGGTCGACCCGTCCTTCTCTGTGGATTTGCCTAATCCCTTTTTGTAGCCTCCTAAGTAACTGTGTATAGCTAACACCAAGAGGCAGTAAATTGTGTCCCTTAATTACTGTACATGTTCTTTGAAAAATGGACTGGTGTCTGTCTGCCCTGAGTGTTGATGTTGCAAGAAATAAGATACTGGTTCTTGCAAAAGGACCAGGACAGAGACGTCAACTCACGGGGGCTGAGCTGTTTTGTGGCCCCTGAATATCTTTTGGGAGGGTGCGCTGCCCCCCTCCCCAATGTTGAGGGGGCAGAGGAGGCCAAGCACGGATCTGGATCTGGACATAGCTAGATGGACCAAGGGCATATATACAGTTCCTTGCATTCCTCTCCCTAACCCGCATGGCAAAAGCAACTTCCTCTTGGGGAGAATGGAAGGTTTGTGGCTCTCTAGCATCAAATACTAATAAGTCTCATTGAGTAACAGCTAAAACAAAAAAATTCCTTCCAGTAGCACCTTAAAGACCAACTAAGTTAGTTCTTGGTATGAGCTTTCATGTGCATGCACACTTCTTCAGATACACTGAAACAGAAGTCACCAGACCCTTCTATATAGTGAGAAGGTGGGGAGGGGTATTACTCAGAAGGGTGGTGGGAATGGGTGATTGGCAGATAGCTGTGATGAGCCTGTTGGCGACTCTTAACGACTGCAATAGGTCTTACAGGAAAAAGCAAGGGGTGAGAAGGTGAAAAATGGCTTTGTCATGTATAATGAGATAAGAATCCAATGTCTTTGTTCAGACCAGGTCTCTCCATGGTTTTAAGTTTGGTAATAAGTTGCAATTCAGCTGAGTAACAGCTAAGTCATACTTCTCAAGAATAATAAAAAGTGCATGGTAGGGGAATGTGTGCCTTGAAATGCATATATTAGTGAAAATAACATACAAAAGGCATCATATTAGGGAAAATGGCTTGCAGCCATGTATGTTGTAGGCAAAATTGCACAGAAAAATGTGCCTATTGCAAACTGGTGCATAAATGTGGAGAACTGAACTGAAGAATGGAAAAATGAGGCACTGAGAAAATAGAAAATTGATTTGTTTGTCCCTGTTTGAAGATAGAGCAAATCATATTATTTCCTAATGTTGTTGACACAGCAGATGAATGGTCCAAATTGCCAAATTAGGGTGGCCAGGAGAGTAAAAAAGCAGGGCTCCTGCTGCTTTCATAGTTGTGTAAAATTAAAAGGGAATTTCAGCAGGTGTGGTTTGTACACAGCCAGCTACACCTAAGGTAATTCCCTCTTCTACACAGCTATTAAAACTGCCCTGTCCTTTAGGCTATCCTATGCCAAATAATCCAGTGCATTTGAGACAAATAGAGAGATAGATAGATAGATAGATAGATAGATAGATAGATGATAGATGATAGATAGATAGATAGATAGATAGATAGATAGATAGATGATAGATAGATAGATAGATAGATAGATAGATAGATAGATAGATAGATGATAAATAGATAGATGATAGATAGATAGATGATAGATAGATAGATAGATAGATAGATAGATAGATAGATGATAGATAGATAGATAGATAGATAGATAGATGATAGATAGATAGATAGATAGATAGATAGATAGATAGATAGATAGATAGATGATGATAGATGATAGATAGATAGATGATAGATAGATAGATAGATAGATAGATAGATAGATAGATAGATAGATAGATAGAGAGAGAGAGAGAGAGAGAGAGAGAGATAGATAGATAGATAGATAGATAGATAGATAGATAGATGATAGATAGATATAGATAGATAGATGATAGATAGATAGATGATAGATAGATAGATGATAGATAGATAGATAGATAGATAGATAGATAGATAGATGATAGATAGATAGATGATAGATAGATAGATAGATAGATAGATAGATAGATAGATAGATAGATGTAGATAGATGATAGATGATAGATGATAGATAGATAGATAGATAGATAGATAGATAGATAGATAGATGATAGATGATAGATAGATAGATAGATAGATAGATAGATAGATAGATAGATGATAGATAGATGATAGATAGATAGATGATAGATAGATAGATGATAAAGGTAAAGGTAAAGGTACCCCTGCCCGTACGGGCCAGTCTTGCCAGACTCTGGGGTTGTGCGCCCATCTCACTTAAGAGGCCAGGGGCCAGCGCTGTCCGAAGACACTTCCGGGTCACGTGGCCAGAGTGACATCGCTGCTCTGGCGAGCCAGAGCCGCACACGGAAACGCCGTTTACCTTCCCGCTAGAAAGCGGTCCCTATTTATCTACTTGCACCCGAGGGTGCTTTCGAACTGCTAGGTTGGCAGGCGCTGGGACCGAAAGACGGGAGCGCACCCCGCCGCGGGGATTCGAACCGCCGACCTTTCGATCGGCAAGCCCTAGGCGCTGAGGCTTTTACCCACAGCGCCACCCGCGTCCCTACATGATAGATGATAGATGATGATGATAGATGATAGATAGATAGATAGATAGATGATAGATTAGATAGATAGATATAGATAGATAGATAGATAGATAGATAGATAGATAGATAGATAGATAGATGATAGATAGATAGATGATAGATAGATAGATAGATAGATAGATAGATAGATAGATAGATAGAGATAGATAGATAGATAGATAGATGATAGATGATAGATAGATAGATAGATAGATAGATGATAGATAGATAGAGATAGATGATAGATAGATAGATAGATAGATAGATAGATAGATAGATAGATAGATATAGATAGATAGATAGATGATAGATAGATAGATAGATAGATAGATAGATAGATGATAGATAGATAGATAGATAGATAGATAGATAGATAGATAGATGATAGATAGATGATAGATAGATAGATAGATGATAGATGATAGATGATAGATAGATAGATGATAGATAGATATAGATAGATAGATAGATAGATAGATAGATAGATAGATAGATAGATGATAGATAGATAGATAGATAGATGATAGATAGATAGATAGATGATAGATAGATAGATGATAGATAGATGATAGATAGATGATAGATGATAGATGATGATGATAGATGATAGATAGATAGATAGATAGATAGATAGATAGATAGATAGATAGATAGATAGATGATAGATAGATGATGGATAGAGATGATAGAGATGATAGATAGATAGATAGATAGATAGATAGATAGATAGATAGATGATAGATAGATAGATAGATAGATAGATAGATAGATAGATAGATAGATAGATGATAGATGATAGATGATAGATAGATAGATATAGATAGATGATAGATAGATAGATAGATGATAGATAGATAGATAGATAGATGATAGATAGATAGATAGATAGATAGATAGATAGATAGATATAGATAGATGAATGGCTAGTGCCTGACCCAGACCTTACCATGAATGAACACCCAATAAGACTTTTATGAGATCCAGAGGTGCCATCTAGTGGAGCAAAAATGATCAGCTTTTAAGGTTCTGTAACAGAGTAATTAATGGCTACCCCGCTGGAATTTCTTGGCACACACGCAAAGTGTAATTCAACAGGCTTCCCAATAGGTTGCTATGAGATGTGCAGATTTCAAGGTCTCCTTAAAGATATTTTGGTCTCCTTTCTCCCTGCTTTTGAGAATCCCCCTCATTAACAGCATTCACCAATGTCTCATAAATGCAGTGATACAGGCCAAATCTTCTTCTTTTGAAAAAGCAAGGCTTATACAATTCCCATTCAATTATTTTTGGGATGGAGGCTCCTCGTTCATTTAAAGTCAAATCTATCAAATTTGCACTTTCAGAATCCATATGAAAACCAAAACAGAGCTATCTTTTGAAATTTGCACCTATCCGAATTTTGCAATGAAGTTTTGATGACCAGCATTTCTAAAGATGCATATATTTGGAGAAAGTGTGTGCAGAAATGAAGACATCGCCGAAAACGACATTTAAAAAATGCATTATATTGGAGGGAATTACTTGTAAAAAAAAATGTACATTATTCAAAATTGCATATAAAGACTTGTTTATTGGGAGAAATTCACACTAATATGCTGTTGAATTTCCATAAGGTGTTTGTTTGTTTGTTTGTTTGTTTTAATCATATTGCTGCAAAATGTGAAACACTGTAAAATTAAGGAATGTTAGAAGGATGCTGGAATGAAGTTATGTGGTTTTAGCAGTAATGTTACAAAGGGGTATGTAAAAATGAATTGTTAACAGGTGAGAATGTAAAGCTACAATATATTAAGATGAATTATTAAAATAAAAGCAAAAACGGAAAGGATTTGCTGAAATAACCAATTGAACTAGAATACAAAAAAGGGAGGTGTGAGGAGGTCAGGGAAACAAGTAAATGAAAGACAAGATATGGAAAGATTGATTTGTTTTTAACTGCTTTTATTTTTCTGTATTTTGTATTTTTTGTTTTCTTTTTTTCTTTTTTCTTTTTTGTAACTTTTTTGAAACTTCAATAAATATTATTTTTTAAAAAAACAAATTGCTGCAAAATGTGGAGAACTGAATTTAGGACTGGATGTGTATCTGAAGAAGTGTGCATGTACACAAAAGCTTATACCCAGAACAAACTTAGTTGGTCTCTAAGGTGCTACTGGACATTTTTTGTTATTATTATTTTTTATTGTGACTGGGTCAGACCGACACGGCTACCTACCCGAATTTCATATAACATAACATCCATTTTTTGAAAAATACTCAAATAATAAACAAAGCAATGCTCAGACCCACTAATTAACAAATCAACCAAAATCATACACATCAAACCAACATCTTTCCCCTTAGCCTCCCCACACCAGAAGTCAACGTGTTGGCCCAGGACATTTAACCAAACAGAGGCAAAGGATGGCAGCTCGGTTGTTCCATGTGTTACAGATATTTTCAATGGGAGGCCAAACCCTGGAAATTAATAAATGGTAGAGTTTTGGTTAATTGGCATAAGGATAAAAGTACAAGAACTGTGCCAGACCAGGAGTCCCTAGGCTGGCTTCTGGAAACCAGTCTGGCTGGTCTAGTGAAAAGCAAATCTGTTAACACATCAAAAGGGGTTAATGGCCCATCTGAGAGGAATCTTTTGGCCTGGGGAGATAGAGGTTGCCAAGGTGATGGGGTGTGCGTTTGAGGTGACAGGAAAAGAGAGTCTTTAGCAAGGGTTCCTGAGAAGAAGGAGGAGGAAAGAAGCCTGAGATCCATCTTGGGCAGGCTGGCTGAAGGCTGGCTGGGAGAGATGCTTTGGATGCCAGGGCTGCACAGCAATGGGGAACGAGCCCTTCTTGAAATGACCATGCTGCAAGATCTGGACTCCCTCCATGCAGACTGAAGGTGTAAACAGGAGAATAAACCATATTTCTCAAAGCTACGACAGTCTCCGCCATGTTTCAGTTCTTCTGGGTGAGTGCCTGGGACCCCATGAGTTCTTGCCACTGCTCAGCGGAGAGAGGAGAAGGCACCCAACTTTTGTAAAATGTAAAGGATCCCTGGACGGTTAAGCCTAGTCAAAGGTGACTATGGGGTTAGGGTGCTCATCTCACTTTCAGGCCAAGCTGCATGGTCAGGGTAAAAACAATGCTGTCCAGGGTTGTAAAGACTGTGGAGAGAATAATTGGGTGCACTCTTCCCACCTTGGATGAAATCTATGCTTCCAGGTGCCATAAGAAAGCTGCAGAGATAGTGCAGGATAGTGCGCACCCTGGAAATTATCTCTTTCAGCGTCTGCCTTCTGGAAGAAGATACAGCATTATAAAGATTAGGACTAGCTGCCTGAGAAACAGTTCCTACCCAAATGCAAATTTGGTTTTAAACTCATTGTAAGGAGTCTGTATGGGAGTATATTGTATTTAAAAATGGGGCATCGGAGTTTTTAGCGGCTAACCAGGTTGGGATAGCTGGGATAGCAGGCTTGTTGGGTTTTGAATGAATGTCTTGTGTAGATTTTTCAATTTCATTGTTCTGTATGGGACAATGACAATAAAGATGTATCGTATCATATCGTATTGTATTGTTTGTCCACAGACAGCTTTCTGGGTCATGTGGCCAGCAGGACTAAACCACTTCTGGTACAACGGAACACCGTGGTGGAAACCAGAGTGGACGGAAACGCCGTTTACCTTCCTACCACAGCTGTACCTGTTTATCTACTTGCGCTGCTAGGTTTGAACTGCTAGGTTGACAGGAGCTGGGACAGAGCAACGGGAGCCCATCCATTGAGCGGAACTGCCGACCTTCCGATCGGCAAGCCCAAGTGGCTCATTGGTTTAGACCACAGCACCACCTGCGTCCCAACTTTTGTAAGCGGACCTGTCTGACAGCTGAATCATATTGTAATTCTGGAAATGGGATAGCAGCCTCCATTTCACGCAAGGGTGCCAAGCTAGTTATGGGACTGCAGGGCAGGTGACACGACAGGCAGCTCACAGAGAAAGATTTCAGGTGGTGGCTGTTGCCGCCCCCAGTTTCTGCCTCCTGATAGAGCCGGCCCTGGTGTTGATGGGAAGATACAAAGCAGAGGCTTTCTGGCTCAATCTGGTTGCTGCTACATCAGCTCTCTTCTGGGTAAGTATATAAACCAGGAGAGAGAGGGAGAGAGAGAGAGGCAGAGGTTTGAGAAGTGGGCAATAATGTTCTCATAAAGGCTGCCAGCAATCACTTTTGCCACGTTTCTCAAAAGCTGCGAGACACTGCCCTGTAATTTCTCGTAATAACAAATAATAACAGCAGTAGGCAGGAACAAATTGCCAAGCCTGTCATCTTGTTCCCAGGTGATTATTTTATCATCTCGCTTTAAGTGAAGCTTCCCCGCACACACACACTTCTCCCAGGGCCCCTGTCTATTCCTCAAGACAACTGATGTGTAAATGAGGAGGCGTGGGAACAAATTGGGGAGGAAAGTGACGCAGGGGTTAGAGACAAGCCCTGGAAAGTGAGACTCCTTGCTGGCTCCTGATCTCTCATAAGAAAGGTCCCTAAGCAATTATACATATGTACAAGATCCCTCCAAGGCTACAGCTGTCTGTGACAACGACACAGCATGGCAGAGAATGCTGAGCTGAAAGTCATTCTGGGAGAAGGTTCCCCTGGAATATTGGGGCTTGGGGCTTGGAGAGAGGGCGGCAAAACCCCTTGCAAGTGAGGGGATCATCCCATGTGAAATATACTTGGAGTCGAGAGTGGATATTTCATGCTCTTTATTCAGCTCATAGTAGTGAGGAATGGAAGTTCCCCCAGAATGCCTGCTTTATATACATTATTTACACAATGGGCCCCACGTGATTGGCTAATTCCGGGATTCTCCTGTAGGCCAATCAGGTTGTGGATTCACTTCCACCTGGAGCTGGATTGGGTGGCTCCTATGGACCAATCAGACTGGGTCCTATTGTTCTAGGACCAATCAGACTGCTGCATTTTGGATTCTATTCAACTCAGTACATAACACCATGTCATTTCCATAGAATCATAGAATTGGACGGGAACCCAAGAGACATCTTGTCCAACCCCCTGGAATGCAGGAATCTCAAGTAAAGCATCCCTGACAGATGGCCATCCAACCTCTGCTTAAAAACCTCCAAGGAGGGACAGGCCACCATCTCCCAAGAGAGACTGTTCCTCTGTTGAACAGCTCTTACTGCCAGAAAGTTCTTCCTGATGTTGAGTCGGAATCTCCCTTCTTGGAACTTGAATCCATTGGTTCATATCCTTCCCTCTGGAGCAGGAGAAAACAACCTTGCTCATCTTCCATGCGACAGTGGGGTGGACGACCTTCAGAATGTTGAGGGCTCTCCTTCATTGGAGGTTTTAAGCAGCGGATGGAAGGCCACATGCTTTAGTTGTGATTCTTGCATTGCAGAAGGTTGAGCTAGATGACCCTTGGTGTCCCTTCCAACTCTACAATTCTGTGGAATGTGAAACACAAGAGCAGTCAAATACAACATTCCTAGAGTGAACATATTTACACATGGGAGGAATGTTTGTCCAGCCAGCAGGTAAACCTCCTGTTTCCTTCTGGGCTGGGACAGATTTCCTCTGCATGTGACTAGAGGTGGGTGTGGCCTCACCTGTGCAGGTAACGACAAAAGCACAGGGCAGGGCAGCCATCTCTCTCTTTTTGACTACAAGCATCGAAGAAGCAACATCCGCATAGCCAAAGATGCTCTCTTGGCCTCCAGCCAAGAGAGGACAGAGGGACTGTCTCCGTATGAGATAGTTTCCAGGAGTATGTTACTTTTCTAAGCTAAGTCTGCCTTCTGGGATCCGATTGTGAACAGAATGTGAGTAAACTCTTTTTTATACTTTTATAGAAGACTGTGTCGTGTCTTATCTTTTATGAGGAATAATGGGGAAATACCAGAACAGTTATTATAGAGGCTTTAGCGAGCCTGAGCAAATGCATCCGCTGTGAGTTTGAAAGGGGGAATGTTACTCTGCTAAATTGTGAACTTGTTAACACAAGTTGCAATGGCTATAATCAAACAATATATCCTCTCCTGCATCCCTGAACATCCCCACAAAATCTACAGTATTCTAGCTGGAATTCAGAAGCATAGTCCTCTCCTCCTCCTCATGTTCTTAGTTTGCAGCTTGGGCAACATCTAAAGCAGGGACAACTCTAGTTCACAGGCACTGTGAAAGCAGGGGGAGTGTGCTCACGCTCTTGCCCATTAAACAGCCTCAAGTCTTTTTTCTTCCTCCCTCCTTTCAGGAACAACCAGAGTGAATGATCTTCAGAGTTCACCCTGGAAGAAAGTGCAGGTCATCCGAGCTGCAGGTGTGCTGACGGCGGCTTTTCTCGAGAGGTTTTCTTTTTTTCTTCCCGCCGCTGCGAACCCGCGAGATGGCAAGATGAAAGGAGCATGAATAATTTCATGGCAGGGAAACAGTTTAACATAAGGGCAAAGGGGAGAAAGGAGACATAAATGAGGTTCAGCCCATTAATTCCCAGCGAGGTGCTCATCTGCCTTGGCATAATAACCAGCAACACATATTGCGGGTTTCCTAACCTCTCTGAAATGTCTGCTAGACACCCGTCTGCTCAAGAGACTTCAGAGTTCCTGGGACAACAGTCTTTTTGACACTGTGATGCTATACGTGTCTACTCAAATGTAATAATAATCATTTATTTATTTATACCCCACCCATCTGGCTGCATTTTCCAATGAGGTCCAGGTAAAGAGTATACAGTAGGACTGGGGGAATTCCAGGTATCCCTTCAGGCCCAGCCAGCCTAGCCTAGGGTTACCAGATGTCCTGGTTTCCCAGGGACAGTCCCTGGATTTGCGAATAAGTCCCTGGACAAATTCCATCCCCGGAATGTCCCCGGATTTCATCTAATGTCCCCAGGAAACGCAGCAGCGGCAGTCTCAGCAGCCCGGAAGAGTTGGCTCTGGCTGGCTTCAGGAGCTGCTCAGAAGTCCCCATATGATGGTGGTGCAGGGGCTCAAAGATGCAGCTTCCAGGCTGCCTCCACCTTCCCTGACCCCAGCAACTAAGCTGTGAAGGGAGGCTTCATGCTGCCTATCAGAGCTTGCGTGCAAGTAGGAGGGGGCAGGAATCGCTCAGTTAGGCAACGGGAAGCCTCCCTTCCCAGCTGAGGGCTCCCCACCCCCTCCTGCTTGCATGCAAGTAGGAATGGGATTGGGGCTGCTCTGATGGGAAGGGAGGCATTGAGCTGCCTGAGAAATCCCTGCCCCCTCCTGCTTGCACGCAAGTAGGAGTTTGGATGGGGCTGCTCTGAAAGGCAGTGTGAAGTCTCCCTTCCCAGCTGAGGGATCCCCACCCTCTCCTGCCTGCACGCAAGTAGGAATGGGATTGGGGCTGCTCCAATGGGAAGAGAGGCATTGGGCTGCCCGAGCCTCGCCGCCACCACTGCTCTTGGCCCCCGTTCTCCACCTTCCATGCCTGACCCACTGTGCACCTCTTCCCCACCACCACCATCGAAGAAGCAACAACTATGGGGCTGTTCAGACTCATGGAGAAAGGAAATAGAAGCCTCAGAGGAAGGGGAAACATGACGGTTGAGGTCAAGGCAGCGGCCACCCCTCTGCCACCGCCATCGCTACAGCGTCAACGTCCCGAACGTGTATTATTTGTTTATTTAAAGTGTCCCTGGATTCATTGAAAAAAATCTGGTAACCTTAGCCTAGCCAATAAACCAGCATGATGGGAGTGGTAGCCCCAACATGGCTCAGTGGTGGTGTAGTGGTTAGAGTGCTGGGCTTAGACCTGGGAGACCAGGGTTCAAATTCCTAGTTGACCATGAAGCTCACAGCATTACCTTAGTCAATGTCTCTTAGTCTAACCTACTTCTCAGGGTTGTGGTCAGGATAAAATGGGGAGGAAGGAAATTATTCATGCATGTTTTGGGTTCTATAGAGTAATGGTGGAATATAAATGTAAAAATAAATCAATAATTTTTGGAGGGCCACCGATTTCACCACCACCACCACCACCAATTTATTTCATTTCAGTCTTAATGCCTCTGGGAGGGACAAGCTTATGGGCGTTCTGTGCTTTTAAAGGTTTAAGGTGCTGAATTCTGCATTTTATATATAATGTGTACTCATTCACATAATTCCCCCTATTTTGCATAAGTGGAAATGGGAAAAGAAATGGGATTCTGTTTCCATTTTGAGGAGAAACTAGGTGCCTCTTGAAACAACATGCAAACCCAAAGCCTTAGAAAACCTCACACTTTCCTGAATTTTGCAATGCAGTTCTCCAAGCAAAAAATGAGTAGAAAAATGCATAGGTTAGGAGGAATAAATAAATACATGCAGATATTTGTGAAAACAGCATGCAGAAATGGATTTTACTGAGGGAAATCTCTTATAAAATGTGTATGTTAGTCAAACATGCATGCAAAAATGTGTATATTTGAATAAATTAGTACTAACAGGCTGACAAATTTACCTGTTGCTTATGAATTCCGATTGGGAAAATGAGACAAGCTGCATTTGATAGATTTGCCCATCCCTGGCAGCATAAGTTTTATTATTTATTTTAATTTATTTTATCGGATGTATAGCCCAACTCTGTCTCCAAGGAGCTCGTGGTGGCAAACATGACTCTCCTGCTCCTTATTTTAATCCCTACTCTATGAGGTAGGTTAGGGTTAGGGTGAGTAACTAGCCCAAGGTCACCCAGTGGGGATTTAAACTCTGGTCTCCAAGGTCTTAGTGCAGCACTCTAACAACTATGCCACACTGTCTCTCTTTTGCAGAGAACATGGCGTTGTGTGCAGGGTAACCTTTGGACCAATGTGTTGCCCAGTTCTTTAGTTGTGATTCCTGCATTGCAGCGGGCTGGACTAGATGACCCTTGGGTCCCTTCCAACTCTACAATTCCATGTTTCCAAAGTGACTATGTCCCACCCAGGCAGCAAACTGACTTTCTTTGATACAACCTGCGCTATAAAGCCTTTCAAGTCAGGCTCTCCACATGCCCTCAAAGGATTCTTTTAGCACCCTCCATCCTATCCCTTGACAGAACCAATTTTTTGAGACGTCACCTTCCATTGCTTCTTAATGCGTTTTTAATTTCAACCTAGTTCAAGAAGCGAGGACTGGAGCAGGGGCTGGTAATGTACCTTAGATGCCAGACTGGCTATTAAGTTGCAGCCCTTTTTTGAGGCATGCTATTCCCTTAATTGCTTGCTCAACCTCTTGGGGAGTGAAACTGACAGCAGGCAAGAGTCCAGCACAAGGACGAGGCCCCTAAAGTTAAACTTCCTTCTGTTCCCTCTGAAAAGTGTAGGTACAACAATTCACACCTCAGCAGGGAGCAAGGCCTCCTCAGATGACTTGGACTACACCATAAATGACAGCCTTTTGCACGCAGACCCAAGAGACAAGAAACATCTTATGCCAGGAACCACGTCTGCAGCTAGGTTTGTGGGAGAGGATGTGGGGGCAGGGGGTATTAGTTTGTTTTTGTTTAATTATGTCTTTTGTGTTCTCGTTTATTATTTTTCATGCTGTGAACCACAGTGAAGGGTAGTATACAAATTTAGTAAATAATACACATAACTTTAATCCAAGAACTGACATTCAACCCACACAACTCTGGGACAGTCTGAGATTCTCCCCCATCCTCACCCCACACTGGTTTTTCAGCTTAATTGTGGGGACAAATAACTCCATTTTCAGCTTAATCCACAAAATTGTGGGGACAAATAACTCCATAGTTCTGAGTAGATTAGGTAAAATGGTAAATGACCCCTGGGCGGTTAAGTCCAGAGAAAGGAGACTATGGCGTTGAGGCGCTCATCTCGCTTTCAGGCCAAGGGAGCCGGCGTTTGTCCACAGACAGCTTTCCAGGTCATGTGGTCAGCATGACTAAACCGCTTCTGGCGCAACAGAACACGATGATGGAAACTAGAGCACACAGAAACACCTTTTACCTTCCTGCTGCAGCAGTACCTATTTATCTACTTGCACTGACGTGCTTTCAAACTGCTAGGTTGGCAGGAGCTGGAACAGAGCAATGGGAGCTCACCGCGTTGTGGGGATTCGAACCACCGACCTTCTGGTCAGCAAGCCCAAGAGGCTCAGTGGTTTAGACCACAGCACCTACCTCTGAGTAGATTTTGTTGTTGTTTAGTGGTGTCTGACTCTTCGTGACCCCATGGACTAGAGCAGGGCAGGCCCTCCTGTCTTCCACTGCCTCCCACAGTTTGGTCAAACTCATGCTGGCAGCTTCGAGAACACTGTCCAACCACCTCGTCCTCTGTCATCCCCTTCTCCTTGTACCCTCCATCTTTCCCAACATCAGGGTCTTTTCCAGGGAGTCTTCTCTTCTCATGAGGTGGCCAAAGTCTTGGAGCCTCAGCTTCACGATCTGTCCTTCCAGTGAGCACTCAGGGCTGATTTCCTTCAGAATGGAGAGGTTTGTTCTTCTTGCAGTCCATGGGACTCTCAAGAGTCACCTCCGGCACCAGAATTCAAAAGCATCCATTCTTCGGCGATCAGCCTTCTTTATGGTCCAGCTCTCACTTCCATATATCACTACTGGGAAAACCATAGCTTTAACTATACGGACCTTTGTTGGCAAGGTAATGTCTAGATTATAGCTGCCTAAAACTATGGAACTCATTCCTGCAGGAAGCAATGATAGCCACCAACCTAGGTGGCTTTAAAAGAGGATTGGACAAATTCATGGAGGAGAGGGTTTTTGATGGCTACATGCTAATGTTCTGCCTCCAGAGCTGGAGGCAGCGATACCAGTTACTGGAATACCAGTTGCTGGAAGCCACAGGATGGGGGAGTTTCTCTTGTGCTTGAATCCTGCTTGCAGGTTCTCCACAGGCATCTATTTGGCCACTGTGAGAATGGGATGCAGGCCTAGCTGGCCAATTGGCCTGATTCAGCAGTCTCTTCTTATGTTCTTTTCTCCCAAAATGTCCCATTCCAAGTGACATTCTTTGTGGGGAGGGTGACAGCAACCATAAAAAAGTGGGCAGTGACCACTCTTCATACATATTTATTGCAAGTCTACTTCTACATACCTTGAGGTAGAAATAAGAACAAGAAAGGCCAGCAACACCTTTGCTTCTGAGCTTGCAAGATGCAGCTGACTAGCCACTGCTGTAAACAGGGTGCCCCTTTTTATTTTATTTTTGAGTAGTATATTACAAAACAATATAAATACAGAGATTGAAGATGTAATTGAATGTTCTCTCCCAATTAACCTCCGTCTCCAGGACCTAACTCTGTGGCATCACCCAGGTCTGTTCCTAAGTCTGGGATTTGAGCCCTGAAATCTCAGGGTCTAGGATGCTGAGGCAGCCCTAATACTTAACACACACACCCTTGAGACAGAAGCTGATCCAGCAAGGTAGTTATGAAATCCTTACCATTTTAAATGGAACACTACCATATGTTCCGCTGAGCACTGTGTTCCTTCCATTCTACAGTTCCAGAGGGTGGATATGAACATCCATCTGGAAGCTCAAAGTAAAACAGAAAGTGTTAGATTCCCCCACCCATCACTGGCCTTCGCCTGCAATTTACCTCCGTCTCCACCATCCAGAAGAATCCATAGCTGCTGCAAGATAACTGCCCTTGGAACTTTCCCCCAGTGCAGCATATTCTGAAACTATCCAGCAACGCAAAATGAGAAACTTTCTGTTTACTTTGCTTGTAATCACAGATGCTTCGGCACGATGTTTAAACAAGCTTTAAATCACCTTAAACTACATTTAAGAAATCGCCTCCAGGCATTTTTCCTGAGCACAACAATCCTGTCATATTTAGTGTAATTATGCAACGCACACTCTTCATTTCCATTTCTTAAATATGCCGTTTTGTTAGTTGTTGTTTTATTGTACTGAGTCAAAACCTGGATCTCTCTCTCCCTCATCATCTCCAACTGCTTTAAGTACCTGGGAAACCAGCCTGACTTTCAAGAGGCAGACACTGACTAACTGGATAACTTGAAAGATGTTCAGTGAGTGGAGATGCCCCCATTAGACAAATATTTAACAATTTAGCATTGCATGGGGAAACAAATCATACATCACAGAAACAGTAGTTCTTTTCTTCTCAGTTTGAAATGTTGTGTGATCAGTATTTCCTCCTATTAGCAGGATTGATTCTGTTGTGTTTATCATGCTTCACAAAAAAACATGTCCCAGGCATCTGTTAGAGGGTGAAAGGTACCAATTCTTGAGTTGTTGTTTAGTCGTTTAGACATGTCCGACTCTTCGTGACCCTCCTGGACCAGAGCACGCTAGGCACTCCTGTCTTCCACTGCCTCCCACAGCTTGGTCAAACTCATGCTGGTAGCTTTGAGAACACTGTCCAACCATCTCGTCCTCTGTCGTCCCCTTTGTGAGAGGTGTGTGCTGCCAAAGCTGGCATAGATAAAACTCCAGGCTCGCTGCCAGTTACAATCTTTTTGATTTATTTACAAAGTTCAAAAGAACATCTCCAGAGCTTCAAAGCATGTCCCACCCTGTCGGCAAAGATACCTCATCTGTTTTTTGTTGTTGTTTGTTTTTTACGTTTTCTTGCCCAACATGCAAGTCAGCGGAAACCCTGCCTCTGATTTCCTCTGTTCAAAGAATAACTAGTTCCGGGCTCAGCCTCCCCCCCTCCCTGCCTCCTCTTCGCTGTCAGACGACAGACTACTAATTATCTCTTTCGGCTCTCTATAAGTGCTGGTCTCTCCCCTTAGCTGTTTCGCCGTTTGCCTCTCCCTGACACCCTTCTCCTTGTGCCCTCCATCTTTCCCAACATCAGGGTCTTTTCCAGGGAGTCCTCTTCTCGTGAGGTGGCCAAAGTCTTGGAGCCTCAGCTTCAGGATCTGTCCTTCCAGTGAGCACTCAGGGCTGATTTCCTTCAGAATGGAGAGATTTGATCTTCTTGCAGTCCATGGGACTCTCAAGAGTCTCCTCCAGCAGCATAATTCAAAAGCATCTGTCAGGGTTTCTGGGAGAGAGGAGGAGATGACAGAGGAGACGGAGAGCGAGTGGGAGGAGGGGCAGAAGGATGAGGAAGAAGATGACGGAATTCTGAGGGAATCCACGAGTCTGAGCAGCGAGTCAGAGGATTCTCAAAAGGGGGTTACCTTAATCAAGCAAAAGGGAGGAGAAGGGAGAAGCGGAGAGGAGCCCAGTGGAAGACAGACGCAGCAAGAGGCGTCTCAGCCGGAACGGAGTAAAGGGGGTGGAGTCGTCAGCCTCTCGGAGGGAGCAGGATTAGGAGAGAACAGAGAAAGGGGGTTGGAGCAAGGTGTTCAGCCGGAAAGGGTGGAGAGCAGAACAAGGGGTGGTGTAGCGGTCGAAAGAAAGGTCAGCAGCAACGTACGCGCGCCAAGTTCAAACGTAGAGGCGCGCGGAAGTGGAGAGAGCTCAGGGGAGGAGCCCGGCCCTAAAGCCAGAAGGAGGGGGGAAGAGGCGGCAGAGGATTCAGCCTCAGGCGAGTCACGGAGAGAGGGAACCCAGGGGGGCAGGAAGACCCTGCGGAAAAGAAAGGAGAGGAAGAGGTGGTCTAGAGCCAGGCTATTAAGTTGGTGTGGAAGAGGGGAGGAGTCAGAGGGGACTTCAGCGGTCTAACGTGACAGACGTACGGCCACGATGCTGAACTGTACGAGAAGCAGAAATCTTCAATAAACTTTTCCTGTAAATAAACTGCAACGGAGTGAGGTCTCTTGTGAGCTGGGACCCGTCCTGGGCGGCCGTGACAGTAAGTCCCCTCTCTGAAAGCAAAAATTTTTTTTTGCGAAGCTCACGAACGGGAGCAGCCATGAGCGCTGAGGAGCAGCTGGTTGCACTGCGGGATCAGGTTACCGCTCTCACATCGGCAGTCATTGCTTCGCAGAAGAAGAATGACGACTTGGAGAAGACGTGCCAGGATTTGCAGGCAAGGTGGGAACACGCGGACAGGGCGGGGGCCCCAGGTTCCAGAGCGGAGGGCATTGCGCTTGGACGGAGGGGGGGTGCCCTGGTTCCGCATTTTAATGGCAACTTGCAAGACTATCCCAATTTCAGAGCGGACGTCGTATATGCACTGCATTTACTCCGTCACGATTTTAAAGATGAGGAGGAGAAAGTGGGGTTCATTGTTTCGCACCTGCATGGGGAGGCCAGGGCTTGGCTACGCAATCTGTGGCGCGAAGATGGACCGGCCCGTCGCAATTCAACTGCGTTCATCAAAGCGATGGATTCTTGTTTTCAATCCTCTGTGGATGTGGACATTGCGCGCCGTCAAATGCACGGGCTGAGGCAGGGGAAAGCGACTGTGCGCCAATACCACTCTAAATTTTTTGCATTGCTCACCGCCTTAGATTGGCCAAAGGACAGTAAGCCGGTCAGAGATCTTTTTTGGGAGGGATTGAGCCCCCCCATCAAGGATGAGATCGCTAGGGGGGACAGACCCCAGACCCTAGAAGACGTGGTGCAACGGGCTTTAGCTATTGGAATTCGACATGAGGGACGTCCGTGGCACGAGGAGGACGGGCCCCAAGCGCGTGCGCAAGCGAGGACTCTCCCTTTTGTGCACAGGGATTTCAGCCGTGCGCACCCCTCGCCAATGGGGAAGGACAGCGAGGAGCCAATGGAGATTGGTGGTGCTAGGGCTCAGAAGCCATCCCAGAGCCCTGTCCCTGGTGCAGCCAAAGCGAAGCCTCCTAGAGGAACCAGGAAGTGTTACATCTGTGACAGTGCGCACCATATGGCGAAAGAGTGCCCCCAGAGGCTCCAGAAGCACACTGCAGCACTGGCAACTGTAACAGCAGAGGTGCAACCAGGGGAGCAGCTTCAGGGAAACGACAGTGCCTGGCTGGAAGCAGAGCTACTGGGGCTCAGCCAGGCGGATCTGTAGACAAGCCCCCAGCATCACTGCAGAGCGTGGACCCTTTGCCTCCCAGACCGGCGGTTCTGCTCACAGCAACACTCCAGTTGCCTGATGGGAGACTCCTCGAGGTTCCAATAACGATCGATTCGGGAAGCAACGCCGACTTCGTGGGACTGCAGTTCGTTAAGCAGCACAACATGGCGCTCCTGCCTGCAACGACGCCTCTAAACGTGGTCACGGTAGACGGCAGGAAGTTGCTGGGGGGGCAAGTGGTGCAGCAAACCCCTCCCATGATGATGCAGATTGGCAACCATCGAGAACTTATTAGTTTCAATGTCACCCACTTATCGGACACACCCATCGTGTTAGGCATGAGTTGGCTGGAGAGGCACAGTCCCGCGGTTGCGTGGTACCAGCGGCAGATCACCTTTTGTTCATCGTATTGTGCTCAGCATTGCTTTCAGACCGATCAGGGAGGAGAAGCCGAGCAGCAGTTGCATCTGGGTATGGTGCAAACAGTGCCTCACAAGTACCAGGACTTCTTGGAGGTTTTCTGTGAGAAGGAAGCTGACAAGTTGCCGCCTCACAGACCTTACGACTGCGCGATTGATTTAGTGCCAGGGGCGCAACTGCCTGCTGCCAAGCTGTACTCCATGTCGGAAGACGAGATGCAAGAGCTTCGGGAGTTCATAGACCATAACCTCAAGCGAGGTTTCATCCAGGAATCTAAAGCAGCGGGTGGCAGCCCTGTGTTCTTTGTGAAGAAGAAAAACACGCCCCAAAAAAGGCTTATAGTGGATTACAGGTTCATAAACAGCTTGACTAAGCCCAAAGCTTTCCCCATGCCCAAGATTGACGACCTTTTAGCGACCGTCAGGAGGGGCAAGATTTTCACCAAGCTGGACCTACGTGGAGCTTACAATCTCATCCGCATCCGGAAAGGAGATGAGTGGAAGACCGCCATGTTCACCCCTCTGGGCACATACGAATACAGAGTCATGCCTTTCGGTCTCCAAAATGGCAGCCACGTTTTTCAAGCATTTATGCACCACGTGCTAGCAGGTCTCCTCTACAAGAAGTGTGTCTGCTTTCTCGACGATATCCTGATTTTCTCGGAATCGCCGGAGGATCACGATAAGGACGTGAGGGAGGTCCTGCAGAGGCTGAAGGACCACAGGCTGTACGCCAAGTTGGAAAAATGCCAGTTTGATGTCAGAGAGGTTGATTTCCTTGGCTACAAGTTGTCCGACGAGGGACTGGCCATGGACAGGGCTAAGGTTCAAGCGCTGTTGGACTGGAAAAGCCCTCGAAATCGGAAAGAGGTCCAGAGGTTCATCGGCTTTGCCAATTTTTACCGCAAGTTTATTAAAGGTTTTGCGAACGCGACGGCGGCTATCACTGACACCCTCAGTTCCAAGAAGAAGAAGTTCGTCTGGACCGAACAAGCGGAGCGGTCCTTCCGGACGCTTAAAGGTCTTTTCGCCTCCGAAGAGCAGCTGCTCCACGTGAATCCCGGCAGACCCATGCGGGTAGAGACCGATGCGTCAGACAGAGCGGTTGGGGCCGTTCTTTTGCAAGAGGATTCACAAGGCAACTGGAGACCGGGTGCGTTCTACTCCCGGAAGCTCAGCAAGACGGAGCGCAATTATACCATATGGGACAGGGAGTTGTTGGCCATTCATGCAGCTTTCAAAGCGTGGCGACACTTCTTAATAGGAGCCAAGCACACGGTGCAAGTCCGCACGGATCACAAGAACTTAGAGTATTGGCGGACGGCTAAGTTACAGACCCAGCGACACATGCGCTGGGCGGAGTTCTTTGCGGATTTCGACTTCAAAATAGAATACATCCCAGGAGACTCCAATGTTATTGCAGACGCGCTGTCCCGAAAGCCGCAATACTTGGAGGAAGCAGCTCCAATCGCAGCAAAGCACATTTTCGCACCGCAGGCGTGGACGTGCGCTACCATCGCAGTCGACCTGGACGCGGTGCGACGCGCGTTGCAAAGGGATCAGTTTGCACAGTCCAAGATGGAGGAGCTACGCGGAGGGTCGCGAGACAACGATGAGTTCCAATTGCAAGATGGACTTTTGACTCGTAAGGGTGCCCTTTACGTGCCCACCGACGATCTTCGAGCCAAGGTTCTGCAACAATTGCATGACGCCCCTAGTGCAGGCCATTTCGGCAAAGAGAAGACGATGGAGTTGGTGGCTAGAGACTTTTGGTGGCCCCAGATGAGAGGAGAGGTGGCGGACTACGTCGCCAGGTGTGATATCTGCCAGAGGTCCAAACCAGTGCACCAGAAGCAGGCGGGATTGCTAGAACCGCTGGAGACACCGCAGCAACCGTGGGAGAGGGTAGCGTTGGACTTTGTTACGGACCTGCCCAGCTCCAGAGGTAAGACGGCGGTGTTAGTGGTGGTGGACTTGTTCACCAAGATGGCGCATTTCATCCCTTGTGCCAAGGTGGCGACGGCAGAACAGACCGCAAAGCTCTTCATCGATCACGTCTTCAGAGTGCATGGACTTCCGCAGTCCGTCTTGTCCGACAGGGGGCGCCAGTTTGTTTCCACTTTCTGGCGAAAGCTTCTGGGCATCTTGCACGTCAAGATCAACCTGACATCGGCGAGACATCCACAAACCAACGGTCAAGCGGAGAGGGTCAACGCGATCATGCAGCAGTACCTGCGGTGCTACGCCAACCAGCGACCTGCGGCGTGGGTGGACTATCTGCCGATGGCTGAATTCGCCTACAATAACACGAAACACGCATCCACCGGGGTGACGCCTTTCTTCGCGAACAATGGCCGTCATCCCAGAACCTTCCCGAGATTTGCGGCACCAGGAGGGGGGGGGCCTCAAGATGCCGACCAGTTTGCAGCGGAGTTGCAAGAGGTGCACGAGGAGCTGCGGAGACATTTGGAGCTGGCAAAACAGGCGTATAAGGTGCAGGCCGATAAGCACAGGAGGGCGGGAGAGGACATCCAGATTGGGGACTGGGTGTGGTTAGCAGCCCACGCGATGCCGGCCAGGTCATTGGCCAAGAAGAAGTTAGGACACAGGCAGCTAGGGCCATATCAAGTTGAGGCTAAGATCAATCCGGTGGCTTTTCGTCTAGCCCTTCCGGAGGGTTCCAGGGTGCACCCGGTCTTTCATAGGTCGGTGCTCACTCCCTACAAAACCCCACACAGGTTTCAAGAGTCAGGAGCACTCCCAGAGCCACGTAGGAGGGCGCCTGAGGGGGGGGAATCGCCAAGACCAGAACCTCTTAACGAGGTCACAGAGATACTGGACTCGAGATGGGGGGAGGAGGGAGTTGAATATTTTCTAGCCAGGGAAGGCACTCCGGCCTCTGCCAATAGCTGGGTGCCGGGTTACGCGTTGGACGAACCCCTGTTGAAGGAGGAGTTCCATGCACTTTTTCCGCACAAGCCCATGCCCGAGGAGTATTTTGATGATTGGCTTTTCACGCCCACTTTGTCAGACAGCACGTTCGAGGGTTTCTCCTCACCCGAGGGCCATACGCCCGAAACAAGCCCGACCAGGGATCCGAGACTGGGGGAGGAGGAGACAGGCCCTTGTTGGTGGGTGGATCAGCCAAGGGAGGCATGGAGTCAGAGATGGATGGTAGGTCCTTGGCAGGCAGCGCCAGGAGAAGCAGTGATGGAGGAAGAGACTGTGAGGTCTGTGGGTGGGGAACCCGAGTTCGAACACACATATACGGAGATGACAGAGGAGAACGTTGAAGTGGACAACTTGTATCCTGAACCGACCCCGGAAGAACCACGTTTTCCTCAACCTGCACCCGGCGAGCGGGAGGGGGGAAGGGGGGGCTTCGAGGGGGGGATGGATGTCAGGGTTTCTGGGAGAGAGGAGGAGATGACAGAGGAGACGGAGAGCGAGTGGGAGGAGGGGCAGAAGGATGAGGAAGAAGATGACGGAATTCTGAGGGAATCCACGAGTCTGAGCAGCGAGTCAGAGGATTCTCAAAAGGGGGTTACCTTAATCAAGCAAAAGGGAGGAGAAGGGAGAAGCGGAGAGGAGCCCAGTGGAAGACAGACGCAGCAAGAGGCGTCTCAGCCGGAACGGAGTAAAGGGGGTGGAGTCGTCAGCCTCTCGGAGGGAGCAGGATTAGGAGAGAACAGAGAAAGGGGGTTGGAGCAAGGTGTTCAGCCGGAAAGGGTGGAGAGCAGAACAAGGGGTGGTGTAGCGGTCGAAAGAAAGGTCAGCAGCAACGTACGCGCGCCAAGTTCAAACGTAGAGGCGCGCGGAAGTGGAGAGAGCTCAGGGGAGGAGCCCGGCCCTAAAGCCAGAAGGAGGGGGGAAGAGGCGGCAGAGGATTCAGCCTCAGGCGAGTCACGGAGAGAGGGAACCCAGGGGGGCAGGAAGACCCTGCGGAAAAGAAAGGAGAGGAAGAGGTGGTCTAGAGCCAGGCTATTAAGTTGGTGTGGAAGAGGGGAGGAGTCAGAGGGGACTTCAGCGGTCTAACGTGACAGACGTACGGCCACGATGCTGAACTGTACGAGAAGCAGAAATCTTCAATAAACTTTTCCTGTAAATAAACTGCAACGGAGTGAGGTCTCTTGTGAGCTGGGACCCGTCCTGGGCGGCCGTGACAGCATCCATTCTTCGGTGATTAGCCTTTTTGATGGTCTGGCTTTCACTTCCATACATCACTGTCCTCCAAAGTGAAGGAAGCTAAGAATATAAAAAGAGCCTGGTGGATCAGGCCAGTGTCCCTTCTAGTCCAGCATCCCATCAGAGCATAGCCATCATGACTAGTAGCCACTGACATCCCCACTCCTCTGTGTATTTGTCTAATTCAGTTTTGAAACCATCTAGGTTTCAACCATCATCACTGCTTCCTGTGGCGGGGAGTTCCATAGTTTAACTATGTGCTGAGCGAAGAAGGGCTTTGTTTTATCTGTCCTGAAACTCCTGACATTCAACTTCATTGGGTGCCCATGAGTTCTAGCATTATGAAGGAGGAAAACTTTTCTCTACCTGCTTTCTCCATGCCAGGCATAGCTTTATAAAACCTATCATTACTCGCTTTTTCTCCAAATCAAAAAGTTGCAAGCTTTCTTCATAGTTGAGTTGCTCCATCTCCTTGATAATTTTTGTGGCCCTTTTCTGAACCTTTGCCAACTATCTATCTATCTATCTATCTATCTATCTATCTATCTATCATCTATCATCTAATCTATATCGTCTATTTATCATCATCATCTATCTATCTATCATCTATCATCTGCCATCATCTATATCTAGATCATCTATCTATCTATCTTTCTATCTATATCTATCATCTATCTATCTCTATCTATCATCTATCATATCTATCTATCTATCATCTATCTATCTATCTATCTATCTATCTATCTATCTATCTATCATCTAATCTATGTATTTATCTATCCATCTATCATCTATATCTATATCATCTAGCTAGCTAGCTATCTCTGTATACTACCTTTCATCCAAAGATCACAGGGCCGCTGACACAAAATGTTGTTGCTGTTGTTTAGTCGTTTAGTCGTGTCCGACTCTTCGTGACCCCATGGACCAGAGAACGCCAGGCACCTCTGTCCTGTACTGCCTCCCGCAGTTTGGTCAAACTCATGCTGGTAGCCTCGAAAACACTATCCAGCCATCTCGTCCTCTGTCGCCCCCTTCTCCTTGTGCCCTCCATCTTTCCCAACATCAGGGTCTTCTCCAGGGAGTCTTCTCTTCTCATGAGGTGGCCAAAGTACTGGAGCCTCAGCTTCACAATCTGTCCTTCCAGTGAGCACTCAGGGTTGATTTCCTTCAGTATGGAGAGGTTTGATCTTCTTGCAGTCCATGGGACTCTCAAGAGTCTCCTCCAGCACCATAATTCAAAAGCATCAATTCTTCGGCGATCAGCCTTCTTTATTGTCCAGCTCTCACTTCCATACATCACTACTGGGAAAACCATAGCTTTAACTATACGAACCTTTGTTGGCAAGGTGATGTCTCTACTTCTCAAGATGCTGTCTAGGCCTGTCATTGCCCTTCTCCCAAGAAGCAGGCGTCTTTTAATTGCATGGCTGATGTCACCATCTGCAGTGATCATTGAGCCCAAGAAAGTAAAATCTCTCACTACCTCCATTTCTTCCCCTTCTATTTGCCAGGAGGTGATGGGACCAGTGGCCATGATCTTCGTTTTTTGATGTTGAGCTTCAGACCATATTTTGTGCTCTCCTCTTTCACCCTCGTTAAAAGGTTCTTTAATTCCTCCTCACTTTCTGCCATCAAGGTTGTGTCATCTGCATATCTGAGGTTGTTGATATTTCTTCCGGCAATCTTAATTCCGGCTAGGGATTCATCCAGCCCAGCCTTTCGCATGATGAATTCTGCATATAAGTTAAATAAGCAGGGAGACAAAATACAGCCTTGTCGTACTCCTTTCCCAATTTTGAACCAATCAGTTGTTCCATATCCAGTTCTAACTGTAGCTTCTTGTCCCACATAGAGATTTCTCAGGAGACAGATGAGGTGATCTGGCACTCCCATTTCTTTAAGAACTTGCCATAGTTTGCTGTGGTCGACACATTCAAAGGCTTTTGCATAGTCAATGAAGCAGAAGTAGATGTCTTTCTGGAACTCTCTAGCTTTCTCCATAATCCAGCGCATGTTTGCAATTTGGTCTCTGGTTCCTCTGCCTCTTCTAAATCCAGCTTGCACTTCTGGGAGTTCTTGGTCCACATATTGCTTGAGCCTGCCTTGTAGAATTTTAAGCATAACCTTGCTAGCGTGTGAAATGAGTGCGATTGTGCGGTAGTTGGAGCATTCTTTGGCACTGCCCTTCTTTGGGATTGGGATGTAGACACAAAATAATAAATAACAAAAACAAAAACAAATAACACCTCCCCCTCCCACAAGCACATTTAAAAAGCCCTTTAATGTTATAAAGGCCTGGTTATAGAGAAACATTTTTGCCTGGTGCCAAAAGATATGTAATGAAGGCACCAGGCGAGCTTTCCTGGGGAGAGCATTCCACCAGCGGGAAGCCATCGCAGAAAAGGACCATTCTCGAGTTGTCACCCTCTGGACCTCACACACAAAAAAGGCCTCAGAGGATGAGCACAGGGTCTATGTCAGTTCATATGGGGAGAGATAATAATAATAATAATAATAATAATAATAATAATAATAATAATAATACTTTATTTATCTGCCTGGGTTGCCCCAGCAAAAAAATAGTAATAACACAACATCACACATGGATGGGAAGGCGTTCCACAGGGCAGGTGTGACTACCAAGAAGACCCTCTGCCTGGTTCCTTGTAACCTAACCTCTAGCAATGAGGGAACCACCAGAAGGCCCTCGGTGTCTGGACTGGACGATGGGGGTGGAGAAGCTCCTTGTGGAATTATTTTCAATTCCAGATGAATTCCGGTTTCCTTTGAGCATTTCTTTGAATATTTTGCTCCTTGGCTGTTTGCCACTTGGGATCTTTTGGCCAGAAAGATGGGATAAAAATGTAACAAACAAATGATTGAAAGAACGACAACAAACTGGGAACTCGAGTTCCACTTCTGTGCTGGTGTCAGGGCTGTCTTAAGCATATGTGGCACTGGGGTGCAAAAATCCCCCTAGTGGTCCCCCACCCCCGGCCATCTGGGCAGTGCTGCTACGGCTGGATCTCAGTTGGATGCTGGGTGTTGGTGACAGGGAGGGGGTTACAAATAAAACAACAACAACAACAACAACAACAATTTATTATTTGTAGCCCACCCATCTGGCTGGGTCTCCCCAGCCACTCTGGATGGCTTCCAACAAAGATTAAAAATACATTAAAATGTCACTCATTAAAAACTTCCCTGAACAGGGCTGCCTTCAAATGCCTTCTAAATGTCAGGTAGTTGTTTTTCTCTTTGACACCTGGTGGGAGGGCATTCCACAGGGTGGGCACCACTACCGAGAAGGCCTTCTGCCTGGTTCCATGTAGCTTTGCTTCTCGCAGTGAGGGAACCACCAGAAGACCCTCGGCGCTGGACCTCAGCGTCCAGGCAGAACGATGGGGGTGAAGATGCTCCTTCAGGGATACTGGACCGAGGCTGTTATATAAAATAAAATGGCCAGGGACTCTGCCGAGCCGATTTCTTTGTTGCCTGCGTTGCCCTCCCTGCTCACATGTTGCCCTCCGTTTTCAGTAAGGTGCCTAAAATTTGGGAGGCACAGAAAGAGAAGGAGGAAAGTTAAGGCTGGTGGACACCGGGCACCCAAGTGGCAAGCCTCTGTGTGTGGGTCACGAAAGTCCGTCTGGAGACCCAGAACGTTTTGGTCCCATGGCACCGCAGCACCTTAAGACTTTGATGACGACTCCACCATCAGACGCTGGGCAGGAGTGTGAGGGGTTGGGGTGGAGAGCCACCCGCAGCAGAAGAGTCTGCCATGGTGCTCCGATGGACGGGCTCTTGCCTGGACTCAACTCTCGGGCCCCTGACTCTCGGCCTGGCGCCCCTGAGAGCCCGGCGCCCGGGTGCCCCACACCCCTAGCGCCTATGGATAAGACAGCCCTGGCTGCTGTGTTCCCAATCTACTGCTTTTACCTGTGTGATTTCTGCCTGCTCAATGGATGCCATCAGCCTGTTTTTCACAAGGTATTTTGCCTGTCCTTGGGCAGCCATCTCTGACATAGCTATGCCTAAATAAATGCGTCCTCCTAATACTCTGATATGAATTCTGCCTCCGAGTCCAATCCATAAATCTTTCCTGGGTTGTTGTTGTTTTTCCATCTCTGCAAAGCACAATCTGAATTATGCACATATTGAGGATCTGTCTTCAAAACTGGGGTGACATGGGTTGTTTCCCCCTCCTCCCCACCCAAAAAAATCCCACACACTCTGCTGTACTTTGCTGACTTCCCATCATATTTTCTGGCACTTTCATGTCACGCTTGCTGACCAGACGATTTATTAGGGGCTGCCTGGGAAATGCTGAAATGAATGATGAACAGTTCTGCATGTTGATGTGGGTTTTTCTTTCCCCTCGCCCCACCCGGTCTTCTCCATTACGACAGACTTCCAAATAATTTTAACAACAGCAAACTTTATCTGCTTGCAAGCAAGTGACATGAATACAGCTTTGAAAAGGTTCTTCCCCCCTTGCCTCAATCTATCTGTGTGGAGAGTCAATAGGAATAATAATAATAATAATTTATTTGTACCCCTCCCATCTGGATGGGTTTCCCCAGCCACTCTGGGTGGCTTCCAACAAAGATTAAAAATACACTAAGATGTCACACATTAAAAACTTCCCTGAACAGGTCTGCCTTCAGATGTCTTCTAAATGTCAGGTAGTTGTTTATCTCTTTGACATCTGATGGGAGGGTGTTCCACAGGGCAGGAGCCACTACCGGGAAGGCCCGCTGCCTGGTTCCCTGTAGATTTGCTTGTCATAGTGAGGGAATGTCCAGAAGGCCCTCAGCGCTGGACCTCAGCATCCAGGCAGAATGATGGGGGTGGAGATGTTCCTTCAGGTATACTGGACCGATGCCGTTTAGGGGTTGAAAGGTCAACACCAACACTTTGAATTGTGCTCAGAAATGTACTGGGAGCCAATGTAGGTCTTTCAAGACCAGTGTTATGTGGTCTCAGCAGCCGCTCCCAGTCCCCAGTCTAGCTGTCGCATTCTGGATTAGTTGTAGTTTCCGGGTCACCTTCAAAGGTAGCCCCACGTAGGGTGCATTGCAGTAGTCCAAGTGGGAAATAACAAGAGCATGCAACAGTGAGGTTCCAGTGAGTGACCAGAGCAGTCAATTGTCCAGAGGGGTGGCAGTATCTCTGTTGCGGTTGGTCCAGCTCTAGATTACCTTCCTCAAGCAGCTGGTTGGACTAGATCAGAAGTGGATTTAGGGCATTGCAACCAGTTCCGCCATACTGGGTGCCAAGCCTTGGAGTTGCTGCAGAGTGCCTCCCCTTCCAGTAGTGATGTATGGAAGTGAGAGCTGGACCATAAAGAAGGCTGATCACCGAAGAATGGATGCCTTTGAATTCTGGTGCTGGAGGAGACTCTTGAGAGTCCCATGGACTGCAAGAAGATCAAACTTCTCCATTCTGAAGGAAATCAGCCCTGAGTGCTCACTGGAAAGACAGATCCTGAAGCTGAGGCTCCAATACTTTGGCCACCTCATGAGAAGAGAAGACTCCCTGGAAAAGACCCTGATGTTGGGAAAGATGGAGGGCACAGGAGAAGGGGACGACAGAGGACGAGATGGTGGGACAGTGTTCTCGAAGCTACCAGCATGAGTTTGACCAAACTGTGGGAGGCAGTGGAAGACAGGAGTGCCTGGCGTGCTCTGGTCCATGGGGTCACAAAGCGTCGGACACAACTAAACGACTAAACAACAACAACAGCCTCCCCTTCCATCTGTTTGATTCTATGAGGAAACTCCTTCCCTAGACATGACCTGCATTTTCCTGTCTAGGAGGCTAATAGCTTAACCAGACCTGAGGTGGAGTTTCCCCAACTGGAGCAAAATGTTGGCAGGAGGATGGCTGTGAGTAGATGGATTGCAAAGCTTTGCTACTAATTCTCATGCTTAGCATGCCGCTTGTCAATGATGCGAAAGTACACAAAACACCATTCCCCAAGGACATCACTGCCCACGATGGTGTAGGTGGACACTTGATTTGGAACAGAAACCATGGCCCAGAATCACTAATTCGCTGGCAGTGTTGCCATCTCGCGTGGAGCTTGACAAGAGGCACATTTTCTGCATTTTCCTCGCTTTTGTTGCTCGCAGCCAGAGCCTGTGGAAAAGCCCCCCCCTCCCCGCAAAATCACGTACAACCTAACAAGATGGCGCAGAGACTGATGGAGGGCAGAAGTTCAGCAATTTATTTTTTTTAAAGAGCTAAGTCGAACAGGAACCAAAAGTAATTTGCCAGATCTCTCCAGCTGGAAGTGACTGTAGGGAGGAAGATTTCACAAAATCACACAACCCTCACAACACACCCACAACACACCAAATATCTGCTTGTATGGTTCTGGAGTTGTTAGTAGTGCTCATCCTCTCTAGTACTGATGGGTGGTTGCCTTTTTTATGCAGGTGCAATTTCCTACCCAGAGGGTGCCTGGGCAAGAGCTGGACTCATTCATTCCTTCTCTAGACCTCCCTCAGAGTTGACTCCATGGTGTCCAGAACTGGGTGCCTCCAGAACTCCTGAACATGGTGTCCAGAACATGGTGCCTCCAGAACTGGGAAAGTCCTCAAGATGAATTCTGAACTAATGCAGATGAAAGTGGAGTTGATCAATGTGTAATCACATAAGGCTCTCTCGTTTTTGCAGCTGCATCGCCCTGCTGGTCCATGTTTGGTTTCTGGTCTCTGTGGTAGCTGCTCCCAGGCAACATTGGAACTCAGATCAGGCAAATATCCCCTGCTAAGCGGGATATCCCAGATCATGGAAACCAATCCCGGCTTCTGTTTTGATCCTGGAATGTCCCATTTTTGGTCCAGCGCTGGACTCAAAGATGTTCACTCTGGTGATCGTCAGTGTCTTCACACCAAAGTGCATTCTGGTCCAGCACTCTGGCGCAACTCTTCTGATTGCCAGAGTGCCAGAGGAAAGTGCCACGATTGAGGGCAAGTGGCGGAGGCAGGCAAGGGAGAGGGCAGAGAGTGTGAGTGGCAACAAGCAGGTGGGGAGGGCAGGGAGGGAGAGTGATGCATGGGGAGGGTAAGCAGTGAGGGCAGGGGGCATCATGGGGGGTATCTGTCAGGGGCTGGGCAGAGGACAAAGAATGGTGGAGACCGCCTCCCCATCCTGTCCCTTCCGGAGAGGAGGAGGAGGAAGACAGTACAGATTTACAACAGAGGTTTGAGGGAGGTCACAGCTCAGAAGCAGATGAGGGGGAAAGTTGGGACAACACCCGGCTGACACCCAGCTGACAGTATATGAATTCTGAAGGAAGCCTGCTTTTTAGTTCATGTATTATTTTCAAAAGCACAATCGATGCAAATCGCATCATCATGCCTAGCTGGGACAAACCTCAGAAGGTCCATCTCAAAGGGTTCGGTCTGCAAACAGCTGTGTGAGGAGGAGTTCCTTAGGTTCAAACAGGGATGAGTGACTCAACATAAAATTAACTTGTGAGGTTCACTGCCATAAGATATATTTCAATAAGGCTTAAATTTATGGAGGATACGCATGCCAATGGATATTAGTCAATACAGCTTAATGGAATCTCTATGTTCATAAATCGGACACTTCTGAGCACCAGCTGTTGTGGGGACAAATAATGGGAGAACGTCATCACCTCTGGGCACCACAATTGAAGAAGGATATTGAGAAGCTGTATAAGTGTTCAGAAGAGGAAAACCAAGATGATCAAGAGTCTGGAAACCAAGCCTTATGAGGAACGGTTGAAGGAGCTGGTATCAGGGACTAGGCAGAGGAGGAACGGTGGAGACCACCTCCCCAACCTGACCCTTCCAGGGAAGAGGAAGAGGAAGGTAGCATAGATTTACAACAGGAGTTTGAGGGAGGTCACAGCTCAGAGGCAGATGAGGGGAAAATCTGGGAAATCAAGGAAGAACCTGAACAACACCCATCTCACAAGTTGTCATTAGAAAGCATTCCAGACTCTCCATCTCCCAGAACCCGGCGAGCTTTAGAAGTAGGAGAGCAAAGAGCTCAAAGACAGAGGTCGCTTAGCAGCACCCGTAGAGGAGAAGATGATGGTGACAAATAAACAAGTGGGAGAGACAGGGGGTGGAGATTCACTCAGGACAATGCCATTATCCAAGAGGCTGGGTTCTACAGCCTCTCTCTGTAAAGATTGAAATAAAAAAGGAGTGCAAGAAACCTTTCCTTGTCTTTATACTTTCCTGGGCAATCAACTGGGAGCCGCTGACAGCATCCCAGATTTTATTTAGAAAAAGATGGAAGGTATGGAAACTCCCTTCCAAAAAACCCCAACTGGCTCCCTCCTTGTTGTTCTTCCACTGGCAGCTCTGCCTAGTGGCTTTTGGGGACTGCTTTTGATGGAACAGTTGGTGCCATGCTGTCTTTAACTGTGTGTGTTTTAATAGATATTTTATATTGATGTGTAGTTGCAATTCTATACATCTCTTATTCTTTTTTAATGTTTTTATTATTATTCCTATATATTTAGCTGTTCCTATTTAGCTGCCACCTCGAGTCCCTGTCAGGGGAAAAGGTGATGGGTGCAAACCACAATTTCAACAGCAACATACGTTTTCATGTACACGTCCCCTTAGCGCACCCATTTCTAACTGGAGAACTGCCTCACAAAATTAGGGAAAGTGTGACTTTCGAAGGGTGGCTGCATTTTGCTCTGCATGTTGTTTCGGGAAGTGTGGGTCCCTGCATTTTTAGGCAAACCAACACACTTTTTTTTTCCCACAGCCTTGAGGACATAAACACCAGCGGCTGCTGTCACTTGGCTACAGCTATCGCAATCAGTGAGGATGTTTTCCCAAAGGAGGTTGGAAATGTTTGGAGGCTGGACACATCTTCTCAACTAGCTAGCTGGAATCTGCAACGGAGCACTTTCAGAGGTTTTGGGCTTCACACGGAAAGGAAGAAAGGAAGTTTGTCCCTCGCAAATGCTGCCTTCTCCATCCTCACTGCAAAATAAACCCAGCCGTCTGTACGAAGTTCTTTATGGCTTACTGTGCCTCTGGAGTTGTTTATAGCTTGCAGGCTCTTTATAGCCTTTGTTCTGTCTCCGGGCTTATGTTCTAAGCAGAGAAGCAGAAAATCACATGTTTATTGAGTCGCTTAAGCAGCGAAATAACAGGGAAGACAAGAGCGATAGAGTAGTTTGGTGGGTGTCGTTTTAAGTGGTATAAGGCACCGGCGGCTCTCTCCGGCGGTGCTCAACAAGCCATGATTTTAGGTGGTACGTCCAGTGATCAGGGGAAATAATGGAAGTATTGCAGTCGCGATAGGATGGTGGTTGAACTTTCTGCCTTATGGAAAGATCATTTTTTCTTATGCAGAGTGACTAGAAAACTGGGGGCCTTTAGCTTAGAAAGGGGATAGTTTAAGGGGTGACATGGGAGAGGTTTGTGGAGAAATCAATAGCTCAATGGTAAAGCACTTGCCTTCGATGCAGAAGCTCCCAGGTTCATGAAACTCTGAGAGCTGTTGCCAGTCAGTGACAACAACACTGAGATATATTGGCCAATAGTCTGACTCTCTATTAGGCAGCTTCCTACCATAGTCTCCAGCTGCCCTTGAAATGCTGGAACCATCATGAAAACTCTTAAGCCATCACTTTGTCATGCCGAGTCCCGAATTCCCGAGGGGTCTTCTCTTTCAATGTGTCAATGGAAGTTCAGATCCATGAGTCCCTCTAACACATTTCTTAGCTCTATGCCTCCTGCATCTTTCCCTCCACACTCAATATGTCGTCACTTCCTGCTTTTATGAAGACAAGATCTGAGTCACTTAAACACCCTCAAGAAAGTCTTTCACTGTTTCCTCGCTCCTCAGTCAGTCAGTTGCTGTGTCTGCACCCCTGCGGCTAACATTCTCCTTCCCCGTCCTCCCCCACTCTGTGAGGTGAGTGAGGCTGAGAGACTTTAAAAAAGTGTGACTGGCCCCAGGTCACCCAGTAGCTGCATGTGGAGGAGCGAAGATGTGAACCCGGTTCACCAGATTACGAGTCTATCGCTCTTAACCACTACACCACACTGGCTCTGTGTGAACAGACCAGACCATTCCCCAAAGGTAACATTTGCGTTCATTGTTTTGCCCACTTGGGCCTCTGTCCCTGTCTCCCATGGTCATGTGGCCCTCAAGAGGTTCCCAAGAAGCGGACATGCTCCCCAGACTGCAAAAGGTTTCCCCCATTTCGTTTGTACTTTCTGGAGGGCTTTTGGGGCCCCTAACTCCAGCGGGACCTCTTAAGCTTTGAGAGTTCATCATGAGCAAACACACGCCCAACTCACGTACCTTTCCATTGTTCTAATTACAAAGAATTACTCACCGCGGTGACAGATAGGATGGCTCATTGCTATTGCACAACACAGTCACCCTTCAGCCACAAAGGGAGCATGGAAATCTCAAAGACGAGTGTTGTGAGAGAGGGGGAAGCGATGAAGTTAAAATACCTAATCATGAGTGACTTAATTGAAAGAAATAATTTCACTCCAATTACATTAGCTTCCCTTTTTTTTCTTCTTCTTCCAACAAGTTCTCAGCTGGAACACAAACGTTAGTATTATTTTTATAAGGTAAGAATGCCACTCGAAGCGAGCTTTCACTTAGCATAAATTTGTCCAGCCGATGAGTAATTTTTTTTAATTAGAAATATGAGCCGTGAACGGTTTTGCAATTCCAAGTGAAGTGAGATAATATATTGATTAGTTGAAGTTTCCAACTCCTTAGTTTTCCATGAATTATGGAGGGGGTGCGGTTCTGGAATTGTCTATGAAATGCTGTACCTGGGGCAATGAACTCCAGAGAACTCAGGAGGTTTGCTTTTGAGAACATATGTGCAAGATGACACTGTTAATCTTTCTAAGTATATGGTCCCTTGGATCTTGGGGGGGGGGATATTGAGTTAAAATTTTCCTCCACTTTTTCAGGACTGTCACACATCCTTGGAGTCCAATCAAACTCAAGCCAAAACATTAAGAAATGCTCCACCTCCCTGAGGACACTGACACAACCTACACATTGATTTCAAGACTTCACAGTGTCGGAAATGCTTTTCAGAGCAGAACTCAACCTTGAAATCTGCAGTTCTTTGAGTATATTTCCAAATTTTTGCAAAATGGAAGAAAGTGTGTCAGGGAGAGAGCACCTCAGTTTGCCCCCTCTGACATCTGCCTAGCAATAGACCAAAGGGCACTCCATGTTTTGGACCAGGTGCCCCATTTTGTGCTAGAATGCCAGCCACAAAATGGCGGCCATGGCGCAACACAATTTGGCTGTTTTCTGGGGAATGCCATGGCACAACAGAGAGATTACAACCTATGCTTTTTCCATAATCATGTTTCTGCTTAAGAAAGGGCTGAACATGTTGGATTTCTGCATAGAAGAGAAGACGGAAGCAGGAAAAGCACACACAACTCACTTATCAATCACAGCTCTGACTTAACTCCCTGGCAAAAAAAAAAACACCACCAGGCAGGAGCAATCAGGCTTGCTCATTTCACACACACACACAATTGCATATTTTCCTGCATAACTTTATTTCTAGGAAGGCTAGAGACATAGCTGTCAACCTTCCCTTTTTTTGCGGGAAATTCCCTTATTCCAGCGCCGTTTTGTGCTGCTTCCCGCTGCTATCCCGGATTGTTAGATATCCCGTAGACTGTCCCCAGGACAGGTGAGGCTGCTGATCCCTTATTTTCAAATCTGAAAGTTGACAGCTATGAAAGTTGAGAGCCAGTGTGGTGTAGTGGTTAAGAACGATAGACTCATAATCTGGTGAACTGGGTTCGCTTCCCCGCTCCTCCACATGCAGCTGCTAGGTGACCTTGGGCTAGTCACACTTCTCTCTGAAGTCTCTCAGCCCCACTCACCTCACAGAGTGTATGTTCTGGGGGAGGAAGGGAAAGGAGAATGTTAGCTGCTTTGAGACTCCTTAGGGTAGTGATAAAGTGGGATATCAAATCCAAACTCTTCTTCTTCCTTAAAAGAGAGCTAAGAGTCTCATGCCCTTGCTTGAGGGTGTCGATGAAGGCCTCCACAGGCTGACCAGCCCTGTGCTGCATTTAGGGTGCTTCCAGACTGTCATGGTTTTGCAGAAGGGATTTATTTGTTTAGATAAGCCACTTACATCTTGCTTGGTCCACACACACACCCCTCCCATTCATACATAAAACCAGGGCTTTCTTTCAGCTTGAACTTGCTGGAACTCAGCTCCGACACCTCTCAGGTGGGCATCGTTGCCAATCACAAAAGAACAAGATAAACATTTGCCGTGAGTTCCAGCACCTTTTTTCCCTAGAGAAATAGCACTGCATAAAACATTGAAATGAAGGATGGGGGAATCTCAGGCTCACAGGTCCAATGCGGCCCTCTAGCCCACTATATCTGGCCCTTGTGACTTTCTTTGCACCCTCCTTGAGCATTTTTGCATGGCTGCAATGCATTTGACAATGTTTCTCTATTGCTTGGATGGAAGGTAGATAGAAATGCTTCAGTGTGTGTTGAAACTAGCCCTGAAGGGCTATAAGCATACCCCACCCCAACGGCCTTTTCAAGCAAGGAAAGGTCCAGAAGGATAACAGGGATTGGGAGGCCTCTCAAACAGAGGGAGAGGCCCAGAGGCCTCTCTAAGAAAGGGAGAGGCCAAGTATGCATGGTAGAGATAAGGAAGACCACCATTGCTATGGTAAGGGGCGATTCATGTTCAAGTATAATCAGGATCCCCTTCATGGATCACTGCCTTGCCGTGGCGAAGGGGCTTGAATAACTCAGAGAAGCTATGAGCTATGCGGTGCAGGGCCACCCAAGATGGACAGGTCATACTGGAGAGTTTTGACCAAACGTGATCCACCTGGAGCAGGAACCGGCAAGCCACTCCAGTATCCCTGCCAAGAAAACTCCATGGACAAAGGAGAAGAAATGGAGGCAGTGAGAGATTTTACTTTCTTGGGCACCATGATCACTGCAGATGGTGACAGCAGCCATGGAATTAAAAGACGCCTGCTTCTTGGGAGAAAAGCAATGAGAAACCTAGGCAGCATCTTAAAAAGCAGAGACACCACCTTCCTGGCAAAGCTCTGTATAGTTCAAGCTGTGGTTTTCCCAGAAGTGATGTATGGGAGTGAGAGCTGGACCATATAGAAGGCTGATCGCCGAAGAATGGATGCTTTTGAATTCTGGTGCTGGAGGAGACTCTTGAGAGTCCTATGAACTGCAAGAAGATCAAACCTCTCCATTCTGAAGGAAATCAGCCCTGAGTGCTCACTGGAAGGACAGATCCTGAAGCTGAGGCTCCAGTACTTTGGCCACCTCATGAGAAGAGAAGACTCCCTGGAAAAGACCCTGATGTTGGGAAAGATGGAGGGCACAAGGAGAAGGGGACGACAAAGGACGAGATGGTTGGATAGTGTTCTCGAAGCTACAAACATGAGTCTGACCAAACTACGGGAGGCAGTGGAAGACAGGAGTGCCTGGCCATGGGGTCACGAAGAGTCGGACACGACTAAACAACTAAACAACAACAACAACAGCCCACTATATCTGGCCCTTGGGACTTTAACAGGGAATACACTTCATTGGAAGACAGAAGTGCCTGGTGTTCTCTGGTCCATGGGGTCACGAAGAGTCGGACACGACTAAACGACTAAACAACAACAACAACACACTTCATTGGCCTTGCTTTGCACCCTCCTTGAGCATTTTTGTATGGCTGTAATGTATTTGATAATGATTCTTCCTTGCCTGGATGGAAAGCAGATAGAAATGTTTGAGTGTGTGTTGAAACTAGCTCTATTGCACATAGGTAAAATTCATATTCGATGCTCAGCCAATTTTGGGTTTTTATCCCTCCAGAATCACCATTGGCATGCGGTTCCTTGAATGCTTCGCAGAAGCGAACGTGGCCCTTGGGCTTAAAAGGCTTTCTCGTCCCTCTTCAAACTTTCCTGCTTCTAATATTGCAAAGAAAACCAAGGAAGTAAATCTCGCAGTGCACCATTTCCTTTCTCTGAGCAATTCCTTGTGAATTGTAACCTCTTTTGGTGCGGCCGAAAGAAATCTCAAGCATTTAAAGACTTTTTCATTGGCCTCCTGGGGAAGCCTGACCCTTTCCTAAGGCCTCCTTGCCCCAGCCTGAGTGCAAGCATTTTTTGTAATTATAACACCTGTGGGGGACTTGCAAACAGCAAACAGCAAGCAGGCAATTGGGAGAGTGCCATTTCAAATGTCAGAACAGCTCTGCCTTATGAGCAATCGAAACGTCTCGTGATGCACCACCAAGAAGATGCAGCTTCAATTTCCCCGCTTCCTCTGGGACTTAACATTTACTGTAAGGTGTGTGTAAGTTTTCACTGAGTGGTGCAAATACCTATTGTTTTGTTGTGAGCTAGTTGCAGAAAAAAACTTAGAATCATATCATTGCCGCATTGGACCCCGTGGGTCATCTGAGGTCCAGCGCTGAGGGCCTTCTCGCAGTTCCCTCATTGCGAGAAGCCAAGCTACAGGGAACCAGGCAGAGGGCCTTCTCAGTAGTGGCGCCCGCCCTGTGGAATGCTCTCTCATCAGATGTCAAAGAGATAAACAACTACCTGACATTCAGAAGACATCTTAAGGGAAGTTTTTAATGTGTGATATCTTAGTGTATTTTTGGTCTTTGTGGAAGCCGCCCAGAGTGGCTGGGGAAACCCAGCCAGATGGGCAGGGTATAAATTATTATTATTATTAATATTATTATTATTATTAGGCTACGGGGGATCACCAAAGAAGAAGAAGAGTCACTTGTTACTCTCTCAAGCTCTCCTTCCTTTGAGAAGCATGAGAGGAGGCCAGCAGGATGGGTTGGTGATCAGCTGGACCTTGAGAGGATTCTTGTACGATACTGGTGGGTGGGCAAAGAACCTGGAAGTTATATTTGTCTCCTTGTGGCCTTTATATCTCGCCTCCCCCCCCCAAGCAGTTCAAAGTGGAGTCCATGGTTCTTCCCTCCCCATTTAATTCCCACAACAACCCTGTGATGTTGACTAGGCTGAGAGGCAGTGACTGGCCCAAGGCCACCCAGTGAGCTTCATGGCTGAGTGTTTTGAACCCAGGTCTCCCAGGTCCTAGTCCAACACTCTAACCACTACACCACACTGCCCAGTTGCCGTTGGGTTTTTTGGATGGGAGGCTTTGTTGTTCACCCAGTCCCAATTTCAATTTAATGTCTCCCTGTCTGAAACAAAGGTGATATACCCTCTCTGCTAAGGATGATAGCATCTTTCCATAAGCCACACAAGCCTAGGACCCCAGATACGCCAAGCTTGCTGCTGGCAGGTTTCCAGGGAAATTTCCCAGAGACCTGTTTGCTGCATCCCAACCTGTTTGCTCATGACAACATCATTCTCCCGATTGCTGTAATGCTTTGTCTAATCCTCTGTTCCGAATCAATACCTGGAAGAAAAACCTGCCTCCTTCTCTTGTAAAGGGAGTAATCTACAATTGGCCATCTGTGTTGGCTTAGCAATATCCATGAAGGGACAAGCAGAAAATAATCATGTAACCAGATGAGTCTGCCTGGATTTCCTGCAACTGACCCAGGGAAGTGTGTGTGTTTTCTCATTTCTTCAGGTTGGTGCTGAAATGGCTAGAGATGCTTAACGTGCTGGTGTGAACCCCAGAAAATGGGATTGCAGAGACTGCTGGAGGAACACCTGGGATTTCCACATCTCCCTTAATGTCTCTGGCTAGGTCAAAAATGCATCCGTTTGAAATTAATTCAGGGAAAGTGGGTGCATTTCCTGGGTTAGGGAAGAAATTAAAAATCGAATCCTTGGGATTCCTAGATCATTTGTAAATTGACCAGACCCACTGTGTTCCCAGTGGGGCAGTCAGCTCACTTGGAAGGGAAGAAAACAGGTCTTAACTCAGATCAAAAGGGCAAAGGCTTTGGGTGTGGGGCAGAACTTCCCTTGGCAAGAGTGTTGCATGCTGGGTAGTTGGGCACCATGTTAATTACAGCTCTTGGGGGGGAAAGAGGAAGGGGATACTTGTTTTGTAAACGTGCAAATCGTTGCACTGGCAGAAGACCACACAATGGTTCATGATAGCGCAATGGGGCTTTCCCCCTTTTCTCCTGCCGTACCCCCCAAATCTTCTCTGAAGGGTCCAGAGAAACCACAGAACAGCACATGGGAGAAGGAGAGGTGAGGTTGTTCTGACAAGCAAAAATGTTTGTGCTGGTGGAGAGGTCTCCTGAGCACTATGTTGCAAACAGCCCACATTTCTTAACGCCAAATTTGGATTCAGGGCAAACTAGGACACCACTGAATGATGGATCTGGGGCAATAAAAATAGGCTCCAATATGGTTCACACTTACATGGACTAAGAAGACATTGGCTGCTGGGTGAGATGAAGAGAACATCTAGTCCGTCAACCTGTTCCCACCATGGCCAACCAAATGCCTATGGGAAATGTGTGTGTGTGTGTGTGTGTGTGTGTGTGTGTGTGTGTGTGTGTGTGTAAATACTCTCCAGTCTTCATTAAGTGGCCACTACAACCCCAATGTCTCAATCCTGCTCAGTCGTGGACCTTATCATGTGATCTTAGAATCCTCCCGCTCCTGAGTGCGCAACACTTAAAGCTTGCATTGAATTGTCTTTCCCATTTTACTGCCCATGCTCCCAGTTTGAAGAAGTCTCTTTGCACCTTCTTGCAATCCCTTTTTTGCTCTTATGACTCTGCATGATTGGGTGTCATCAGCAAACTTGGCCCCCTCACTGCTGTCCTCTAACTCTGGGTTATTTATGAACAAGTTGAAAAATACAGGTATCAATACTGATTATTGACCCCATTTATTCCTACTTTCAGCTTCCTGCATCTTTGTTGTTGTTTAGTCATTTAGTTGTGTTCAACTGTTCGTCACCCCACGCCAGGCACTCCTGTCTTCCACTGCCTCCTGCAGTTTTATCGAACGCATGCTGGTAGCTTTGAGAACACTGTCCAAATATCTCGCCCTCTGTCGTCCCCTTCTCCTTGTGCCCTCCATCTTTCCCAGCATCAGGGTCTTTTCCAGGGAGTCTTCTCTTCTCATGAGGTGGCCAAAGTCTTGGAGCCTCAGCTTGAGGATCTGTCCCTCCAGTGAGCACTCAGGGCTGATTTCCTTCAGAATGGATCGGTTTGGGAAGGGATTTGCTGAAATAACCATTCGAACTGGAATACAAAAAAGGGAGGTGTGAGGAGGTCTGGGAAACAAGTAAATGAAAGGCAAGACATAGAAAGATGGATTTATTTTTAATTGTTTTTATTTCCTCTGTATTTTGTATCTTTTGTTTTCTTTTTTCTATTTTTTTATTACTTTTGTAATTTCTTTTGAAATTTTAATAAATATCATTTAAAAAAAAACACCAGAATGGATCGGTTGGATCTTCTTGCAGTCCATGGGACTCTCAAGAGTCTCCTCCAGACCATAATTGAAAAGCATCAATTCTTCAGTGATCAGCCTTCTTTATAGTCCAGCTCTCACTTCCATACATCACTACTGGGAAAACCATAGCTTTAACTATAAATGGCCTGTAATTTGTCTCTAGGCAGGTCAGCAATTTCACATTTGGGTTGAGTAAGAATTCTTGGGTGGGTGCCATCTGAACTTTCATTGCATCAGGCCACAGGCAGAGGAATCCTCCTTGCTTGGTGTGCTGCCCACACTAAGCCTCTGAGCAAATCTGAATCTGGCTTTTCATCCACTACATTGAAAACCCATCCTGCTATTCCAAACTGGAAAGCAGGCATATGCTACATGGCTCATCACTGATTTTAAAAACTATATCTGGTGTGAGCATTAAAGCCTTTTCTTCTGCTGCTGCTTTGCCTTTATTCAGTCTGCAACCAGAACAGGAATCCCTATGGCTCCCTTCAAGTAACACTTCTGAAGCTATGCCCTTTTGTCTTTTGGGTGGGATAGGGGGAAGATGAGGCTTGCTGAAAGAGAAATTAACTCAGAAGAAATCCACTGCTGAATCTCAGAATCAGCCTGCATGGAAGGAGGAGGGAGGGAGAGAGATTCTAAAAATGGGCTTTTCAGTTCTTCCGTGTCTGGGTAGCTAAATATGATGTCACACCAAGCAAGAGAAATATGAGCTTTCCGCATTCAGAGAGACAAGCCGAGATGAGAAACTGGTCCCAGTGATAGATTTTCTGATTGCTTTGAGCTCCCGGCACCCGGTTTCACTCCCCCTCCCACAAATACATAGATTGCTGTTTGTTTTGTTGTGTTATTGCTCCAGCCAGCTCATCCACAGCTATCATTCACAGAAATGGTGGGGTATTTAATTTCCGGCTGAAGCTGCTTTTGACATAGTTTTTTTTTTCCTTCCCCTTTCTCTCTCTTTTTTTTTAAAAAAAGAAACCAAAACACTACATTCAAGCGTAATCTCTACCCTTAGCAATTGTCTTAGCAAGGCTTTCGGAGCAATCCCATCAAAGCAGAAACACCTGTCGTGTGATCTGTAACCATCACAAAAAAAGTATTTGCAGCATCTTTGACATCATGCACTCTAGGAATGCGGAAAGTGGCCTTGTACCGTAGCTCAGCATTGCCTACAGCAACTGACTGCAACTCTCTAGGGTTCCAGAAAAAAGGGCATTCCCAGTTCTAGCTTATTTTTATGCTGTGAACCACCCTGTGAACTTTGGGTGAAGAGAGGTAACGGTAAAGGGACCCCTGACCATTAGGTCCAGTCGTGACCAACTCTGGGGTTGCAGCGCTCATCTCGCTTTACTAGCCGAGGGAGCCGGTGTACAGCTTCCGGGTCATGTGGCCAGCATGACTAAGCCACTTCTGGCAACCCAGAGCAGCACACGGAAACGGCGTTTACCTTCCTGCCAGAGCGGTACCTATTGATCTACTTGCACTTTGATGTGCTTTCAAACTGCCAGGTTGGCAGGAGCAGGGACTGAGCAATGAGAGCTCACCCCATCGTGGGGATTCGAACTGCTGACCTTCTGATCGGCAAGTCCTAGGCTCTGTGGTTTAACCCGCAGCACCACCGACATCCCTTTGAGACTCCTTAGGGTAGTGATAAAATGGGATATCAAATCCAAACTCCTCCTCCTCCTCCTCTTCTTCTTCTTCTCAGTTCCTTTCTATTGCTTCCTATGCCTGTCCTTCTGCAGCTGATTGCATTCGGAGTCAGATGCAAACACAAATACATTATTAAATGGGTGTAGTGATCGGAGAGCTTTCCCTGGCTCATCTCATAATTAATTTGGTTTTTCCAAGCTGCTTCCCCTGCTCCCTTAGGAAACTTGTTGCTCCAGTCTTCATTACTTCTGGGATGCGCTGGGAATTGGACTTCACACACCTCCCTCTTCGTCAAATTGGGCTGGGAACTAGAGATGGATGAATCTGTCCATTTCAATTTCTCATTTTTTTTTGCCGTGCTAAGTTGACTTTGCCATATTTTTGCATCCGTTTGTGAATCCTTAAAAAAAATCTTTTGGTAGCATTTTCCTGCACATTTTTCCTAATATGCACATTTTTGCAAGCGATCTTCCCCAGTATAAATGCATTTTTGTTGTCACTAATAAAAACACATTTTAATGCACAGTTCCCACAATATACATATTTTTGTGCACATTTTTTCCTTGCTTATGGTTGAAGAACAGTACTGTAAAATTCAGAGAAATATGAATTCTGAAGGAAGGCTGCTTTTCAATTCATGTATTATGTTCAAAAGCACAATTGATGCAAATCCCATCATCATGCCTAGCTGGGACAAACCTCAGAAGGTCCATCTCAAAGGGTTCCTTCTGCAAACAGCTGTATGAGGAGGAGTTCCTTAGGTTCAAAACAGGGATGAGTGACTCAACATAAAATAAACTTGTGGGGTTCACTGCCATAAGATATATTTCAATAAGGATTAAATTTATGGAGGATACGCATGCCAATGGATATTAGTCAATACAGCTTAATGGAATCTCCATGTTCATAAATCGGACACTTCTGAGTGCCAGCTGTTGTGGGGACAAATAATGGAAGAACATCATCACCTCTGGGCACCTTTGTTGGCAAGGTGATGTCTCTGCTTTTTAAGATGCTTATTGTGCATTAAACATAAAATGAGGTAATGATGTATATGATTGGTGAAAACTGAAATGCTTTGTTTGAAATTTTATAAATACCACTGCCCGGACCACTGGGCGGGGTTGCAGTTTTGCGGAATAATCCGACTGTAACCTATTGCTTTGCAATAAACAACATTGGACTCCTAACTCCTCACGTTTCTGAGTTTTATCGGTGTAAACTCAGGAGATCAGCTATTTTCCGGCTTACAGCAGGAAGAGTCACTTGGCACACAGAGCAGACTCTGTTGTCTCCGACACAGCAGACTCTTGCCACTACCGGTCCCCCTGCCTTGAAGTTCACAGTGGCACGCAGAGAGATGAGATATGTGTTAGGCATTTCTTCGTGGTCACATGCCAGCTGGTTCATCTGGACTGCCTGTAGTGGAGCTCAGGAAATTGCGGTGCCAAAGGAATCAGCACCCTGCTGGTGAAATTCCTACCCCCAAGGAGACCGGTCTGGCGCAAACACTGCAACGCTTTCACCTCCAGGCAAAGAGATTTCTTACATCCTCCCTCCCAGACACTCTTTTGCTGCATCAAAGGAAATTGTAGCAACCAATTGCTGAAATGCCAATTAAAGCCAAATTAGCAGAGGCACAAATAATGTTCTCAGCATCACTGGATATTGCCGTGCATCAGGGCTGTCACTTGAACAAGGACTGAAGCATTTGGTCAGGTTTCCTCGCCGCCTTCTGAAGGACCAGTTTGTAGGTACAGCTTCTAGTAACAATTGATCAGGACAGATAAGAGAGAGGACTTCTTCATGTAACACACAGTTGATCTATGGAACTCCCTCCCACAAGAGAGTGTGGTGGCCACCAACCTAGACAGCTTTACAAGAGGATTAGACAAATTCATGGAGAGGGTTATGAATGGCTCTTAGTCATGGTGGTTCATATCTGTCTCCACTGTTGGAGGCAGTGATGCTTCTGAATACCAGTTGCTGGAAACCACAAGTTGAGGAAGAATGCCCTTGTGTTCAAATCCTGCTTTTTCCCCTACAGGCATCTGGTTGGCCACTATGAGAAGAGGATGTGAGATGTAGTTTGGTAGCCATCCCTACCTACTGTGCAAATGAGGTCCACAGTTTATTTGCTGTGTGAATAAGTCATTTCTTTTCTCACTGAGAGCCAGTGTGGTGTAGTGCTTCAGAGTGGTGGACTCGTAATCTGGTGAACCGGGTTCGATTCCCCGCTCCTCCACATGCAGCTGCTGGGTGACCTTGGGCTAGTCACACTTCTCTCGTCTCTCAGCCTCACTCACCTCACAGAGTGTTTGTTGTCGGGGAGGAAGGGAAAGGAGATTGTTAGCCACTTTGAGACTCCTTAGGGTAGTGATAAAGCAGGATATCAAATCCAAAGTCGTCTTCTTCTCCTCTTCTTCTCAGTATGGCTTCAAGTTGTGCTGTGATCCACAAGCAAATCTGGTTTAATTTCCTGCAAAAGGAGGGAGGGAGGCTACCTAGTTTGAAATTCTGCACAGCGCTCTGTATACCAGTGATATAACGATGGTGCTAACATATCAACACCAGCCCAAACGTTGACTTCTTCTCACGAAAGCGATGTTCTCCTGCTGAATGTCAGGTGTCAAATCTTGTCAAGTAGTTCAGACATCAAATGCTGATACTGAATCTTCACAGTAGGCTTTTACGCCCAGAGAGGGTACCCAGGAAATATTTGCCATGGAGATGGGTGGAGGAGAACTGGGATTTGGAAGGAAGGGGTGGTGGGCATTCATTTAGCCCCAGGGCAAAGAATTTGCCCCGATGCTCCCATTCTGCAGTAGAGCAAAATGTGAGTCAGCAAAATCCCCTGTCTGTGGCAAAGTCCCAAGTGCCTATTAGCTAAAGGATTGTTTTCTGGGAGGAAAGAGACAGCTCTTTTGAGTAAAGGTCAAAGGAAATTACACAAGGAACCATCTGGGGATACTTCAGAGCAGTTGTCATAGGCTCTCCTCTGAACATGTTTCCGCTGTAACCATAACCTGTGGCCTTTACACAGTCAGGCAGTGGCGTGGGGGATTGAGAAAGAGAGAAAATCAGCTGGAAAAAGTGTTTTATTCACCAGCGTACATGGCATTGGCTCATTTCCTATTATTTCATTCATCCAGCCAGCCTGGGATTAAAAGAGTCCTGGCAATTACAGCTCATTTTCATTCACTTCCTTTCGTGTGCGGTGGAGTGCAGGATTTGATTCTCTCGGCATTCAGCTGTTCTGTGCCCCCACCTTGGGTCAGCTGCGAGAAGTTTAGGGCAGCAGTGTTGAAAGCCAACTGCACTGGCTCCCGGTGGAGTACAGGGTCAGGTTTAAAGTGCTGGAGGTCCGTTCTTAACCTGAAACTGTTCTTAACCTGAAGCACCACTTTAGCTAATGGGGCCTCCTGCTGCTGCCATGCCGCCGGAGCACGATTTCTGTTCTCTTCCTGAAGCAAAGTTCTTAACCCAAGGTACTATTTCTGGGTTAGAGGAGTCCGTAACCTGAAACGTCTGTAACTCGAGGTACCACTGTACCATCATAGTAGCAGAACCACAACCACAACAGTCTGTTGTGAACCCACTCACTTCACTTTTAGAAGCAGGGGGACAGGAGGATTGCATTCAATGTCCTATGAAGCAATCAGTCATGTAGAATAAGGGTGGGGAAACTGTGGCCCTCCAGATGTAGCTGGACTACAATTCCCATCATCCCTGACCATCAAACAAGTAATAGTCCTCCTCTGTTCTGCTTTGGCCGGACCTGGAGTACTGTGTCCAGTTCTGTCCACCACAATTTAAGAAGGCTATTCACAGGCTGGAAGGTGTGCAGAGGAGGGTGACCAAGATGATCAAGGGTCTGGACGCCAAGCCTTTTGAAGAACAGCACAGGGAGTTGGGGGATGCTCAGCCTGGAGAAGAGAAGTCCAAGAAGCCACATGGTAGCCATCCTCCAATATCTGAAGAGCTGTCACAAGGAAGATGGAGAGAGCTTGTTTTCTTCTGCTCCAGAGGGGTGGTCTCAAACTGATGGCTTCAATTGACAGGAAAGGAGATTCCAACTAAACATTAGGGGAAAAATTTCTGGCAGTAGGAGCTGTTTGACAGTAGAACGGAGGGCCTTAGAAGGTGATGGACTATCCTTCATTGGAAGTTTTTTACAGTCTTTCCCCAAAAGTAAGACATCCCCCCCCAAATAAGACCTACTTCCAATTTTGCCTCTCGCTGTAATATAAGGCATCCCCCCGAAAATAAGACCTCCTTAATAATAAGGCCTCCCTGGAATATAAGGACCCCAAAACTACTGTAAGGCGTCTGACACCTCTGGACCGTAGCGGCAGGTGCCACCGCGCAGCCACCTGCTGCTCACTCTGCCCTGATGGAATCTGGCTGACTCACAATTAGACAATAAATGTGTACCGTATTCTTCTTCATGGGAAAGTAAGACATCCCCTGAAAATAAGACCTAGCGCATTTTTGGGAGCAAAAATTAAAATAAGACACTGTCTTATTTTCAGGAAAACAGGGTAATAGTGGTTGGGTGGTTTTCTTGGATGTTTTAGCTGTGATTCTTCCATTGCAAGGGATGGGACTAGATGGCACTTGGGGTCCCTTCCAATACTACAGTTCTGTGATTCTAATATCTGGATGAAGAGTTTGGATTTGATATCCCGCTTTATCACTACCCAAAGGAGTCTCAAAGCGGCTAACATTCTCCTTTCCCTTCCTCCCCCACAACAAACACTCTGTGAGGTGAGTGGGGCTGAGAGACTTCAGAGAAGTGGGACTAGCCCAAGGTCACCCAGCAGCTGCATGTGGAGGAGTGGGGACGCGAACCCGGTTCACCAGATTACAAGTCCACCGCTCTTAACCACTACACCACACTGGCTCTCTCTTCCCCATCCTTGTCCTAGCTGGCCCTATCCTCTGACATTGTAATGAGTTTCACCTAGCCAGGCTGGAAGTGCTTTTGTTCCGAGTTCCAAGTCCTCTCTGGTCAATGATGCCTCCTTCTCTTCCTCCTCGTCGCCTCTCGGCCCCCGCAGTGGTGCTTGGGAAGGATTCCCACCAAGTTCAACCTTCGCAATATATCTGCAGGGTCAAGAGCTGTAAGCAGGGATGGCGATAATCGCATTAATTAAAAATCCATTATGGCACTTAGTAGCAAATCGTTTGGCTGATATGATTAAGGAAAGACAACATGCCATTATGCCCTCTTTACAAGGTGCAAACATTTCATGGCCTCAGCCGTAAATGACAATGCCTGCCCTGGGATGATGAAGTGTGGCCTTTGTGTAATTTATGGCAATCAGCCCTGAGTTGTTGTTTTTCAAAGGAGAAAACAGAGTGTGCAGGGGGAAAGAAAAGGATGTTTTAAGACCATCTTATCTGATTGGGGATGCGGGTGGTGCTGTGGGTTAAACCACTGAGCCTAGGACTTGCCAATCAGAAGGTTGGTGGTTCGAATCCCCGCGACTGGGTGAGCTCCCGTTGCTCGGTCCCTGCTCCTGCCAACCTAGCAGTTCGAAAGCACGTCAACGTGCAAGTAGATCAATAGGTACCACTCCGGCAGGAAGGTAAATGGCATCTCCTTGTGCTGCTCTGGTTCGCCAGACCCGGAAGCTGTGTGCCGGCTCCCTCGGCCAATAAAGCGAGATGAGTGCCGCAACCCCAGAGTCGGCCACGACTGGACCTAATGGTCAGGGGTCTCTTTACCTTTACTATCCCCAATCATATTTCTATGGAGAAAGAGCTGAGGTTCAAGACCTTTTCCAACCAAAGGTCCTCATTCCCTTATGGAGAATCACCTGTCGGACCCTCAAGCTTCCCTGAAAACTAGGCTTCCACAGACTTCCTATCCCCCGAATTCAGCTGCTGAAATGACTCCTAGCATACAACTTGTCTGAGCTGTTGCTTTCACTAAGTATTGAAATTGCATGTTCCTTGCTCCACTCTTTAACTTGCCTTGATGCTTCGTTAGCTGGGGCTCCCTAGATTGGGTGGAACAGGGTCCCCTGAATTTGTATGGCTGGCTAGTTTCTCCCAGCTGCTATTGCAGGCAATAAGGCCGCAGGTTGTGGCTCAACTTTTTGAGAATAAGAAAATTCCTTCCTTCTGATGGATAGATGGGATGGGGAAAGAGTGTCGCTTAAGTGGCTAGTGGGCAATGAAAAGTGAGACAACTGGGAATTAGCTCCTTGAGTAAGATATCTTTCTCCCTGAAAGAGATTCCTAGTTGCTAGAACTGGGAATTAGGTAGATGACCTGCTCTGTATGGGGCTTTAGGAACAAGTGTGGTCTGGGGTAGGAATGTCAGAGAACTCCAGTGGGAACAGAAATTGCTGGTGTTTGCTTATTCATTCCATGTACAGAACAGAAATCAAGCCAGCAATATATAATTGGTATACACTGTTCTTGTTTCGGACTTCAAACAATATATGTTTTGTCCTTTTATTTGCACTGTGTTTTCTTTGCATTGAAATAAATGCTGCAGGGTGTTTTTGCAGCACCATCTCTCTGGGGTGCAAGCCCGGACAGTGTGTCTGGAGGTCCTGGGCTATCCAGACAACAAGACCCACCCCCCAACCTCACTGAGGCAGTCCAGAGGAAAACAGTGCAATATGTTTGGCACCATCTTGGCTGGAGGAGTTGTCAGAAGGAGGCATACAAGATGCCATCCAAACACCTTAGGGACTCTGTTAAGTTGTGGGCGAACATATCAGACGACACAGCGATTCTTCCAAAGCAGCTCTTTATTTGTAAGCTGGAACAGAACTGCCTGAGGAGCTCAGTCAGCCTGCTTATATGGAGCTCCAGAACAATGTAACTGTTGCCATTTTCTAAAACTATCCAATCACTGAACGTCACTTTCGATCCTTCATTTGCATAACTATCTACAGTATCCCCCTGCTGGCCCAGGGTGAGAACTTCAGTACATAACAGACTCCACTCTGAATTTGTGTAGGGTTTACTCCTTAGTGCCACACCCCATAGTCCCCTTTGACTAGACTTAACCATCCAGGGGTCCTTTACCTTACCTACCTGCATTCTTGCAGTGCAAATAACTTAATTTTTACGGTTTTCAGAGTTCTGCCATTTATGCTGGCCACATGACCCGGAAGCTGTACGCCGGTTCCCTTGGCCAATAAAGCAAGATGAGCGCCGCAACCCCAGAGTCGGTCACAACTGGACCTAATGGCCCAGGGTCCCTTTACCTTTACCTAAGACTACAAAATGCATGATGCATTGAAACAGGTGCTCAAAACCCTGTTCTGGGAGCACAGTCTGTTAACAAGAACTTCTGCTGGTACCCTTTGCAACTGTAAGACCGCAAACCCCACAACAGATTGTGGCTTTGAGCAAAATACCCAACCCATATGAAGACTGTACGATCATGCAGTCTTGAAACTACAAGACCCATGGTGCAGCGTTCACAGCAAGGGGGGGGAAATGTATGCAGAACATATACAAGGCCTATAACTGAATCAAATAAAGAGTAAGACAGCATGCCAAAATACAAAACATAAATAGATGTTTTGCTGGAAATTGCCTTGGGCAGAGGAAATGGATGATGATGGACTTCATCCTGGGATATTCGTGACATCTTAAGTTATCATATCCATCTCACGTTACAAGAAGTGGCCTGCAGTGTCTACTTCAGGAGCAAAACACACTCTGATTCCCCTCAACAGGAAATCTGTGCTGAGTTACCCCCCACTGCTGCCATCACTCTGACAGTTCCTCTTCGTTATTTCTTTATATATACATATTTCTCTTTTTTCTGTTAGAAGTAAATTGAATATGAATTACAGATGTCTGGTGTGTTTAAATTGGAAGTGAAATTTGTGTCCCATTGCCAAGTCAGGTTAAAAACGGAGCCGGCTGCCCAGGCAGCTCATAGCACTTGGCTAATTTAGTCCTGACTGTAAGTGGTTATCATATTTTATGGCAATACATTTTATGGCTTGGATTACTGATATTGAGTGCTACGCCTTTGATGAATTCATTATATATTTCTGAGAGCCTTTCAAAGCCCTCGCACAGCGAGCGAGGCAGATACATCATGCTGCTTTTTATTGCTAAATTGAAATTTTGCAAAAGGAAGAAAAATGGATATCGAAATAGATTCCTGAGAGCCGTGCAATGCTTATGAATTTTGATGCCCTGGGAAACTGGACTTTGGTCCCTGGAGAAGCCAAAGTTTGAAGTGTGCAGTGCAAAAGAGGCTGGCTCTCCTGCTGTTCTTTCAGACTAGCTTGTCAGAAAGGCCGACTGTATCCAAGATTATTTCTTGTTAGGCTGATCTCCCCCAAGTAGACACACTGAAATCGATGGACTTGAGTTCGGCACTATCCAGAGTATGTGCTGAGCATGACAGCTGCTGGCTCCACATGGGATTCAATCACAAACCAGCCAAATTCAGGTTGTACAATGGAAATGTTTTGGTGCCCAACAGCTGCCACAAAGCTGCTTCCTCCAAAACTGGACTTTCATATAGAAAGCTCTGTTTCTATTCTCTTTTCCCCCCAGTACAGTTATACGCCTTGGTACTTGGACTTTTTGGCTCCAGAATGTCGCAAACCCGGAAGTGAGTGTTCCAATTTGCGAACGTTCTTTGGAACCTAAACATCTGAAGAGGTTACTGCAACTTCTGATTGGCTGCAGGAGCTTACTTCAGCCAATCAGAAGCCGCACTTTGGTTTCTGAATGTTTTGGAAGTCGAATGGATTCCGTTCGATTTCCAAGGCACGACTGTACAGTGTTCTGTTTAGGATGCTGTTAGCTCAGCCATAAGAATTACCGTATTTACTTGAGTCTAATGCACCATCAAATCTAATGCATGCCTCAATTTTCAGAACCTTCAAACCAAAAAAAGGTATTTGCTGGCGAATGTAAATGTGCCATCGAATAATGTGCACCCTAATTTCTGCAATGTAATTTGGCAAAAAAAAAAAAGGTGCACATTAGATTTGAGTAAAGATGATATGTCTCATTTCTGTGACAACTGTGCTTCAAAAAGGTCCATATTGAGAGTTCTCCAGTATCTGGCTACGACAAGTTTAGGAGTTATTAACAGCTGAGCAATAAGAGCTGTGTGAGACAAATCCAAAACTATCATGAAAAGTTGGAAAGTAAAGCCACTTTAGGTTCAAGTGAGACAGATGGTTTGGTGTTCTGGCTAATCAGTTGAAGGACTTTGGTCCAGAAGTAGATATTTGTCAGGGTTGGAGTCAGACACAGGTTGGCATGAAAGATGTCAGTGAAGTTAACTCTTTCTTCAAGGAAATGGCATACAACTTGGCAAACCTACCCAGCAGGTCTTCCCCATCTGGAGCAGTTGCCAGGACTGAAGGTCCCTGTCTTCTACCCTTTCTAAGGCTCCTCCTCTCCCAGATGTTTCCCAAGAAGTCTCAAACCTTATCTGTGCACCTCTGGCCTCTGTTCCACCCTCCTCATTATTCTGTATGTTCTTGGAGACCAGGGGAGAGGGGAGCTTGTCACAGCAGGAGACAGAGGCTCCCTGGATTCTTCAGCAGTTTCTTGGCTGCCCACCTCTGCTTCAGCTGTGGGATGTGATCCATGAGAGGCAGTCAAGTACAACATTCCTTGAAATGCTAGAGAAGACATGCAAGGGAATGTTTGGTCCAGTCAGTCAAAACTTCCTGTTCCTCCTGGCTGGAGCATCCATCCTTTTGCATGCTCCTCCTCCTACTCCTCCTCCTCCTCTTCTTCTTCTTCTTGGGACTTCCTTCTTCGTTTGACCAGCTTTTAGCCAGGACTTCTCTGCTACCTCTCAGCTAGCAGAGACAGTGGAATTATTCCACCATATGGGGAATAATGTACATATTTGTAACTAAGTCTGCCTTCAGGGATCCAACTGTGAACTGATGTGAGTAAACTTCCTTTATTGACTTTGAATAAGATTATGGTGTCTATATTCTTTTAAGAGGGATTCAAGGGATCTTACCAGGAATGTACAATTCAATCTGATACAGACTGAATTGTATAACAGTGAGAAGCTCATACGAGCTTGCAACCAGCTATCCGCTGTGCATGTAAAAGGGGAATGTAAACTCTGCTAAGTAAAGAAAGTTTCTAGTGCAAGTTAGGAAGGATATTAATAAACAATATATCCTCTCCTACCACCCTGAACATTCCCACAGCAGCCTTGTCTCTGAACTGCTCCCTGTCACAGGCTCCTCCTGCTCACTAAACCCTGTTGCCCCTCCAACATCCCACCAATCTTCTCCCTCTGACCTCTCCTGTGTCCCACCACCAATGCTCTGGCTCTGAGCCTTCCTTCTCTTGGGGGTTCATGAGCTGGTGTCTCCCACCACTCCTCTTCATCCAGCCAATTCCTGACAACAATCTTTGGACAGTCCCACCACATGTGGAACAAAGTGTTGATTTCTTGTAGGATTGAGACATGGTGGGGGGTGCCATTTTCTGGTTCTCCTCAGGCGGCAAAAATTATTGGACCATCCCTAGACTAGAGCACATCAAAAGTACATAACTGCTCCGTTGTTGTTTTCCTTCTGTCTCTTAAAAAATAAAAACAGCTCCCCAGACAGGCGAAACCAAAACGTATGCGCATGCACACCCACACAACGCCACCTTTCAAGCTCTGCCTTTGACAAGAGCTGGAGTGGTAGCATACTTTGCAGTTGCAGTTAAGTGCAATTTGAAAAGCAGGCAAAAGCAGCTTTGAGCCAGCAAAGCAAAGAAGAATTGTAGATGAGAGAGAAGTGGATTGCTGTAAGGAGAAATCTGACACATTGTTTGCCATGAGATATACAAACACAAACAACGGCAAAGGATGGGATTGGGGCTAATGGCAGCAATTCCCAAGATCTCTCCCAGAAGTCCCCCCTCTCAAAGATCAGCTCTTTGTCTAATAGCTCTGAAGCTGTTTCGCTGAGATTTCTAGCCATTATTGTTCATCTCTTCTTCTGAGAAAGAAAGCTTTATGTAATGTGTCAAGAACTTAGGACTGATTGGTTTGTCAACAGTTCCCTGCTAAGCTGTAGCTCAGTGGTAGAGCATCTGACTTGGATTTAGAAGATCACGGGTTCAATCCCTGGAAGGAACATCCAGGTAGTGCTGGGAATATCCCCTACCTGAAACTCAAAGAGCCACTGCCGGCCAGTGTAGACAATACAGAGCTGCTTTGTTGTTGTTGTTGTTGTTGTTTAGTCATTTAAAGGTAAAGGTAAAGGGACCCCTGACCATTAGGTCCAGTCGTGACCGACTCTGGGGTTGCGGCGCTCATCTCGCTTTATTGGCCGAGGGAGCCGGCGTACAGCTTCCGGGTCATGTGGCCAGCATTACTAAGCCGCTTCTGGCGAACTAGAGCAGCGCACGGAAACACCATTTGCCTTCCCGCTGGAGTGGTACCTATTTATCTACTTGCACTTTGATGTGCTTTTGAACTGCTAGGTTGGCAGGAGCAGGGACCGAGCAACGGGAGCTCACCCTGTCATTGTGGGGATTCGAACCACCGACCTTCTGATCAGCAAGTCCTAGGCTCTGTGGTTTAACCCACAGCATCACCTGTGTCCCTTAGTTGTGTTCAACTCTTTGTGACCCCATGGACCAGAGCATGTCAGGCACTCCTGTCTTCCACTGCCTCCCGCAGTTTGATTAAACTCATGTTGGTAGCTTCGAGAACACTGTCCCACCATCTCGTCCTCTGTCGTCCCCTTCTCCTTGTGCCCTCCATCTTTCCCAACATCAGGGTCTTTTCCAGGGAGTCTTCTCTTCTCATGAAGTGGCCAAAGTCTTGGAGCCTCAGCTTCAGGATCTGTCCTTCCAGTGAGCACTCAGGGCTGTTTTCCTTAAGAATGAAGAGGTTTGAACTTATTGCAGTCCATGGGACTCTCAAGAGTCTCCTCCAGCACCAGAATTCAAAAGCATCCATTCTTCGGCAATCACAGAGCTAGGCAGACCAGAGTATGGGTAGAGATCAGCCCCTATGCTCCTAGTTCATACAGAGGTCAATCTAATCAACCATCCATGCTCAATGTCACTGTCATTTCAAGTGCGCCTCTAACACCTTGACCCTGGAAGTGAGTGCAGAAATGTAGGTACCAAGGCACAAAATTTGTAAATCATGTCCTCACTTTTGATCCATCAATCAGAGGGATTCCAACCAGCTAGCTAGCTGGGTAGCTATTCATTCATTCATTCATTGCCTTTCAACTACAAAGGTGCCTGCAAATGTTACCTGAAGGTTGGCAACATCAACCCCACCGTGTGAGAAGTCCTTGCAGAGGACCACAGTGCCTGGAGACAAACAGTCAGATTGTGCATCCATAGCAGTGACCAGAGGAGGAATGACCGCTGGGAGGAGCGCAGAGAGAAAAAACAGCATGCTGCATCTGAGGCAGCACAACCGGACCCCTCCATCTGCCCCAGCTGCAACAAAACATGTCTCTCCTGTATTGGTCTCTACAGCCACAGCAGGCACTGCAACTTTTCAATGGTTCGACTTCACTCCCAAGACAGACGCATACAAACAAAGCAAAACAAAACAAAACAGAACAAAACAAAACAAAACAAAAAACAAAACAAAAAACACACCATTTATAGCATTAAAGGGAAGCCTTTGTGATTGCACAAAAGTCATCTTTGTGACTGCACAGTTCTCATGATGAGGCCTCAGCAGAAGATCACAGCCCTTTCCTGTGACATCATACATTTCTGCACAATTGACTGCTTAAAGGACACAGCCTTAAAGGGTTTTCTTAGCTACACAGTTTCTGGTTAATATGACGGCTGTGCCTAAGGCCTTGGGCAGATGACCAGCTGAAATCCCACTCTCTCCACATGGTCACAACATGTCATCCATGCATTTCCCATGCACAGATCTGGGGTCCTCAGGTTGGCAGGCTCAGTACAGCTTCCCAGTCCTCTCTCTATACCCCTGGATTGTCCTTAGGTCATGCTGCTTATCAGCCCTGCTCTGTATTTACAACATTGAGTGTTTTTGCCTGGCTGGAATCTGTCCCTGAAATCTGGTAATGCCTCTTGCTTGTCTGAATGGTGTGTGTGTGTAGAAACTCTGACTTTAAAATAAATTTTAAAAAGCTTTGTTGGATCAGGCCAAAGTTTCAGGTAGTCCAGCTTCCTATCCCCACAATGGCCAACTAGATGCCTCTAGGGAGCCCAGTAGCAGGACCTGAGGGCCTCCCTCAACACTCCTTCCAACTTATGATTCCCTGCAAAGCCACTTCCGACTTAGAAAGGAGGTGGGGTTGTGGGCTTCACCCTCCCACCATGCGTGCAGGGGCAGGCTCTCAGCCTCCGCGCGATTGAGGGAATCCCCGACCGCATCATCCCCTGGCCAGCCAATCTGCTGGCCTGGGGTGTGTGGCCTGCTCCATTTAACACAGGCGAAAGCCGGGGATCTCCCTCTTTGCTGCTTCCAGCTGCTCCAGTTTCCCACCCTCTTGCCCTTTAAGGTTTCCATCTTTGACCTTGCTATGGACCTCAGTTGGTCGCCGTTGAGGGGCCTGGTAGGAATTTTTTCCACTTGGCAAATTGGCACCAGCCACTTGGTTTTGCACCTACCTTGCTATGGCAAATCGTCACAACTTTCTTATGTACTTATGTAGATGGAAGGGGGGGAGGTAGCGCCATCACCTGCCCCACATATTGAAGGGTAGTTGGATAAAGGATTCTGGGGGGCGTGGCCCCGTCCGAAGCCTAAGGAGGTGAGGGCCTAAGGCACCCCCCCTAGTGGTGACCCTGGGGGAGTTCCTAGTTGATGTGCATCAGCAGGACTCCCCCTACTGGTGGTTAACCCTTCCCGGACTTCTAGCGGACGGGCTGAAGCTGGATATAGTCGGTTAGGACCAATGCCTAAGCCAATACCTCTCATCACCTGTAACCAATAAAGTTGTGGCCACATTTAGCCCATTGACCTTAAATATCTGTGTCATGTGTCTTTATTTCCACTGGGGGGAGGCGGGAACTCTCCACACAACTAGTATTCAGAGGCATACTGCCTTCAACAGGGACTAGTAGCCATTGTAGTTAACAGCCATGAACAGCCTTACCCTTCACGAACTTGTCTAATCTTATTCTAAAGCCGTCCAAGTCCTGATTCACTGCAATGCAGGAATTCATGCTAAAGAGCCTCTGACACATGGCCACCCAACCTCTGTTTACCCCCCCCCCCAAGGGAGAGTCCATTCCACTGCCAAACAGCTCACACACCCCAGAATCTCCTTACTTGCAATTTGAACTCATTGGAGAATATTGAGTTTAGCCGTTCAACAGCAGGATCCTAACTGGAGAAAGGGTATCTTAACCCACATCCCCATGTTCTCCGCGCTGCCTTTTATCTCATGGGCTGCAGCTTCACTTAATTTAAAACCTTTTGCTGCCATCATGTCTTTTAAACATGAACTCGGGGAAGAGCAGATGAGGCTGCTCCTTCTAGCATTTGAATTGTCAAGGGCAGCGAGATCATGGGGCATGAGCTGTTATATTACACTTTGCAAACATCAAGAAATGAATTGCATTTTTATCTGGCTACTCAATATCGTGATCTGTTGCTACTGGGGAAAGTGGAGGGGCGGGAATGCATTCCTAAACAGTCACGTTGAAGGTCTTGGCTTGCGGGGAGAGAACGCCCCATTTATCCTTCAAAGACCCTGCCTCAGTCTCTTTCTGCAGAGAGCAGCTTCCCAGCCCTTCGCCAAATAAATTCTTTTTTTCTGAATTTCTTTATGACTTAATAAAGCTATAGGGAATACATAATGCCTTTTTTATCAATATAAATTTATCCAGAGAAAAGGATCGGGCCAAATTAAATGACAATACTTTCCATTCTGAATTTATTCGGTTTGGACAAACAAAATACTGATATATTATCCCCCCTCCTCCCTTTTTAAAGAAAAAGAAAAAGAAACAAGAAACTGGTGAGATTGATAAAGACGGCAGGAGTGATGAGTTAAAGTGGATTTTCCTACTTTAAATGCATAGGTTACATTTTCTTTATGCAGTCTTTAAATAATTCATTAGTCCCTGAGACAGTTTTATTAAGTCTTCCAACAGTCCTATGGAATTCCAAGCAGCTATAACTTCTCGCAAGCTTATGGGACAGAGCAGTTAGAATGCTAAAACATACTTAAATTGAAATAGTCATATATTTATGCTGGGAGATTGTATTTTGTCATCGCTACCGCTGCTCCAGAATTGGAGCGCATCTTGAATATTGGATCATGAGCAATCAACTGATGTGATCTCTTCGCTGTGACAAATCGATGGAGGCTTGGCAGCTTCTGACGCCGCCGTTGCGTTCAAAGGACCCAAAGGAATAACAAGCATCCCAGTTTGTGTCCCCTCCCTCTCAAACGTGGGAGAGCCATAGCTGCTGGTCCGTGTAGGCAACATTGAGCTAAATGGACCAATGGCCTGACTCTGTATTATGTCCCTATGTTTTTACCCGGGCTGTCCAACCTTCTCAAAGAACTGCAGGGTGTAGAACCCCAGATATCAGTGTCACATTTGACCTTCTGGGACTCTTTAGCTGGCCTTCAGAACTCTTCTCAGGCCACACCTTTCCTTGTGCAGCTTCACACACTCCCAGAGCAAACTCCATATATCAAGGCATAGAATCATAAAACCCTAGAAGTGCAGAGTTGGAAAGGACCAACCTCTACTTAAAAACCTCCCTTTCCGAGTGAGCCCATTGTTTACAATCCCTGGCTGCTACACACCACCCCAGTCTCCGAGAGGTGAGAGACTCTGTGGGTTCCAGGCTTTAGGCTATATGCTTTATTTACAACTATGCCCAACCTAAGCATAAGGTGGAGGGGCTCACCGCATTAACACCCCCCAAAATATCTGGCTTCTCCAATTGTTGCAACTTTGGGTCCAGCACAGAGCAAGCAGGTCTCTGTGTCTCCAGCTTCCAGCCTGGTTCCAGCTCAGCTGACACACAACCCTTTGGGTATTGGTCTCCTAGCTAGTATCTAGGTAAGACAGGTGGAGGAAAGGCCCAGCTATGAGCCAATGATGATTTATTATTTATACCCCGCCCATCTGGCTGGGTTTCCCCAGCAGCTCTGGGCGGCTTCCAATAGAATATTAAAATACAATAGTCTATTAAACATTAAAAGCTTCCCTAAACAGGGCTGCCTTCAGATGTCTTCTAAAAGTCTGGTAGTTGTTTTTCTCTTTGACAGCTGGTGAGAGGGCGTTTCACAGGGTGGGTGCCACTACCGAGAAGGCCCTCTGCCTGGTTCCCTGTAACTTGGCTTCTCAAGGTGAGGGAACCGCCAGAAGTCCCTCAGCATCATCACTCAGCTGCAACTCTTGCAACTTAGCTCTTTCTTTTGTGATGCTGATAAAGACACTTGAGCGGCCAGCTTGCTTCACCAAGAAACTTGTGTGACTACTTCAGAAATAGAACCACCTATATTAGGTTCTAAGTCTAACTGGGAAGAGGACCCCAAGGACTAGAAGGGACTTGGAATATCATCCAGACTAAAGGTAAAGGTAAAGAGACCCCTGACCATTAGGTCCAGTCGTAACTGACTCTGGGGTTGTGGCGCTCATCTCACTTTATTGGCCGAGGGAGCCGGCGTACAGCTTCCGGGTCATGTGGCCAGCATGACTAAGCCGCTTCTGGCGAAACCAGTGCAGCACATGGAAATGCCATCTACCTTCCCGCTGGAGTGGTACCTATTTATCCACTTGCACTTTGGCGTGCTTTCGAACTGCTAGGTTGGCAGGAGCTGGGACCGAGCAATGGGAGCTCACCCCGTCGCGGGGATTCAAACCACCAACCTTCTGATTAGCAAGTCCTAGGCTCAGTGGTTTAACCCACAGCGCCACCCCCGTCCCATCATCCAGACTGACCTCCCTCAAACCCACAACTGCTTTCAAATTGGAGGAGGATTATTACATTCAAGTCATGGGGGTGTCTGGTTGGCCACTGCGGGAAACAGAGGAGGGTGCAGCTTCAACTGGCCTTTTAGTCGGATCCAACAGTGCTCTTCTTACATTTTTGCTTCCTAGCCAAAGAAGGGACTGAATGGCTCTCTTCCATAATCTCTCTTTCAAATTCGCCTTTATAATATATTCACAATTACTTTCTCCCAATATTTACTGAATAGTCATTGCATGCTCAACATGGAAGCAGAGGATACTTTATTTCAATATTTGATGTTTGTCAGGAGATCTTTGACATTACGTGGCAGCTGACACCATGGGCAGAAACTGAGTCCATTGCTCTTCGTGCAGCACTGAGGACCAGGACAATGTTGGCTGGGGCTGATGGGAGTTGTAGTATAAGATGGGAGATGTAGTGCGATAACTCCTATGGATGCAAACTGCAATTGCAGGGGGCCTGATCCAGATTGAGAACCAAAGCGTTCCGGTCTCCCTACCCTGCCACACACACAATAAGGTCCCAATCTGGATCAGCCCTCACACTGGGAATTTGTGCAAAATATCCTGCACTTCAGAGCACAGATCATATGTAGCTAATGTATCATGTAATTTAGCCCTAACCACCACTATGAATAACAACAATTCTCATGTCAATTGTGCCATGTGTGGAGCCATCCTTTCATTTGTGTGTCTGGAATCTACTGCCTATCAACAAAGCAATGTTATTTGGTGACCTCTACTGTGAGGGACGCGGGTGGCCCTGTGGGTTAAACCACAGAGCCTAAGACTTGCCAATCAGAAGGTTGGCGGTTCGAATCCCCACGACGGAGTGAGGTCTCCATTGTTTGCTCCCTGCTCCTGCCAACCTAGCAGTTCAAAAGCACATCAAGGTGCAAGTAGATAAATAGGTACCACTCTGATGGGGAGGTAAACGGTGTTTCCGTGCGCTGCTCTGGTTCACCAGAAGTGGCTTAGTCATGCTGGCCACATGACCCAGAAGCTGTATGCTGGCTCCTTCGACCAGTAAAGTGAGATGAGCCCTGCAACCCCAGAGTCAACCACGACTGGACCTAATGGTCAGTGGTCCCTTTACCTTTACTGTTAATGACATTTTTTTTCCTCGTTCTATTTTCTTCACACCAAGCCATTAAAGCACAATCTCCACAAGACTATGAATTTTCCTATATTTCTACTGGAAGGAGGATGGCATTGCCACCCCGAATAAGACCCTGAAGAGAACTTCTTGCAAGATTCTGTGGAAACATGGTCGAGATGAGCATTCCCTATGAAGTGATTCACTGTTATCACTTATCTTGCATTTTCCTCAATGTATTTTTGAACCCACTAATCAATTTACTTGTGCTCATTACATTTGATACCCACCAGATTAAAGTTCTGGGACTATAGGGGTACAGATGGTAGATTACGCCCCCAATAAAAAATAGAGTCCATTTTACCAGAAATTGTGCCTTTAATTATATTTTTCTGCTGGAAATCGCTCAAATCCCCCATACGTTCCACTTATCTCCAGTCCTGTCCTGATGGTTTCAGCAAGTGATTCATATTCCAGGTTATAATTTTCAGTCCTTTTTCTTCATATTTTTTTTTTAAGTGACTCATTTATATGCCAGCTCAGAGCCACTTAATGCAAGGCTGCCATGGACCAACATTTTGTTCAATATTGGTTTTCAGCTCATTTTCCTTGGGGTTCTGAGTGGCGGGATGAATCACTCCATCCCAGATTTATTGCTAGCACTCCGCAGAATAGGATGTCAAGTGGAAGTGGAGGGGAGAGGTGCCTGGTGACCTGAGTGCTGGAGTGGGCTGGCATTTTGGACAGTACAGGAAGTTCTCTTGTGGAGAAGGATTGATAGCCAATTCCACGGTGATGCAGCTATTGTGAGTCACCTGATTGATGATAAGACACAAGGACGCAGTATATTAGGTTAATGGGCTAAAAAAGGCCACAACTTTATTGATAACAGCATGTGAGTGGTATTGGCTTAAAAGTAAAGGGACCCCTGACCATTAGGTCCAGTCGTGGCCAACTGGGGTTGCAGTGCTCATCTCTATTGGCTGAGGGAGCCGGCGTACAGCTTCCGGGGCATGTGGCCAGCATGACTAAGCCACTTCTGGTGAACCAGAGCAGCACACGGAAACGCTGTTTACCTTCCCACCAGAGTGGTGCCTATTTATCTACTTGCACTTTGACGTGCTTTCGAAATGCTAGGTTGGCAGGAGCAGGGACTGAGCAACGGGAGCTCACCCCATCACAGGGATTCAAACCGCCGACCATCTGATGAGCAAGTCCTAGGCTCTGTGGTTTAACCCACAGCGCCACCCGCATCCCTGGTATTGGCTTAGGCACTGGATAAAACAACAGAGCGTGACTCCACCCCCTCAGGGAGGGGTGAGTCTATCAAGGGTTAACTACCAGTAGCAGGAGCTTGTTGATGCAACTACAACTAGAAGCGCCCCCTGATGTCACCGGGGGTCGTGCCATGGCCCTAGCCACCAGCAAGGGCATTGGACAGGATCCACTACCACCGGATTCCTTTAACAGAATACCTAAAAGTGGAGGGGTAGGCGATGGCCACACCCTACCCTCCAATACACAAACATATCCCAATGCCTAACCGCCAATACCCAAAATGTTGTGGTGATTTGCTACGAGGTAGGCGAAAAACCAGCAGTGCAATGAGAAGAAGTGGAGTTTGGATTTGATATCCCGCTTTCTCACTACCTGAAGGAGTCTCAAAGTGGCTGACAATCTCCTTTCCCACAACAAACACTCTGTGAGGTGAGTGGGGCTGAGAGACTTCAGAGAAGTGTGACTGGCCCAAGGTCACCCAGCAGCTGCGTGTGGAGGAGCGGAGACGCGAACCCGGTTCCCCATATTAGGAGTCTAAACCTCGTCCCCTAAGCTTCTGCCTGATTGGTTGGCTGCCAGGGGGCGCGGCAGCCAGGACAGTAGACGCAGGGGCTGGAACGCCCGCTGCCAACATGGAAAACGAGTCCCACTCACAACTCCTCCCCTTTGGAAGGAGGAGAGGCTTTGCAGAATCAAGTCTTAAAGAGGGCTGAGATAATGGACAATCCAAAAGAGGTCTCCCAGTCTAAACAGAGGGATGCATAGTTGTAGCTGAGTAAACATAAATGTGCACGGCTTTAAAAGAGGATTGGACCAATTCATGGAGGATAAGCCTATTGTTGGCTACAAGACATGATGGCTTTGCTCCACCTCCACAGACAGAAGCACCAGTACTTTCGAATACCAGTTGCTGGAAACCACAGGAAGAGAAGGCGCACTCGTCTCAGATCCTGCTTGCAGTTTTCCAACTGAGGCAGCTGGTTGGGCCCCTGTGAGAACAGGATGCTAGACTAGATGGACCATTGACCTGAGCCAGTAGGCTCTTGTGGTGTGCTTATGGTGGGAATGTTAAGGAAAGTAAAGGTAAAGGGACCCCTCACTGTTAGGTCCAGTCGCGGATGACTCTGGGGTTGCGACGCTCATCTCACTCTATAGGCCGAGGGAGCCGGCGCACAGCTTCCGGGTCATGTGACCAGCATGACTAAGCCACTTCTGGCGAACCAGAGCAGTGCACCAATATCCTTACCCTCTGTGAATATGTCTAGTCCTCATCAAAGTTGGTGGAGCAATTTCCATAGTTTAATTTGGCACTGTGTAAAGAAGTAAGGTGCTACACTCAATATGCCAGCAAGTTTGGAAAACTCAGCAGTGGCCAGAGGATTGGAGAAGATCAGTCTACATCCCAATCCCAAAAAAGGGCAGTGCCAAAGAATGTTCCAACTACCACACAATTGCACTCATTTCACACGCTAGCAAGGTTATGTTTAAAATTCTACAAGGCAGGCTCAAGCAGTACGTGGACCAAGAACTCCCAGAAGTGCAAGCGGGATTTAGAAGGGGCAGAGAAACCAGAGACCAAATTGCAAACATGCGCTGGATTATGGAGAAAGCTAGAGAGTTCCAGAAAGACATCTACTTCTGCTTCATTGACTATGCAAAAGCCTTTGACTGTGTCGACCACAACAAACTATGGCAAGCTCTTAAAGAAATGGGAGTGCCTGATCACCTCATCTGTCTCCTGAGAAAACTCTATGTGGGACAAGAAGCTACAGTTAGAACTGGATATGGAACAACTGATTGGTTCAAAATTGGGAAAGGAGTACGGCAAGGCTGTATATTGTCTCCCTCTTTATTTAACTTATATGCAGAGTACATAATGCGAAAGGCTGGGCTGGATGAATCCCAAGCCGGAATTAAGATTGCCGGAAGAAATATCAACAACCTCAGATATGCAGATGACACAACCTTGATGGCAGAAAGTGAGGAGGAATTAAAGAACCTTTTAATGAGGGTGAAAGAGGAGAGCACAAAATATGGTCTGAAGCTCAACATCAAAAAAACAAAGATCATGGCCACTGGGCCCATCACCTCCTGGCAAATAGAAGGGGAAGTAATGGAGGCAGTGAGAGATTTTACTGTCTTGGGCTCCATGATCACTGCAGATGGTGACAGCAGTCACGAAATTAAAAGATGCCTGCTCCTTGGGAGAAAGGCGATGGCAAACCTAGACAACATCTTAAAAAGCAGAGACATCACCTTGCCAACAAAGGTCCATATAGTTAAAGCCATGGTTTTCCCAGTAGTGATGTATGGAAGTGAGAGCAGGACCATCAAGAAGGCCGATCACCGAAGAATTGATGCTTTGGAATTATGGTACTGGAGGAGACTCCTGAGAGTCCCGTGGACTGCAAGAAGATCAAACGCATCCATTCTTAAGGAAATTAGTCCTGAGAGCTCACTGGAAGGACAGATCGTGAAGCTGAGGCTCCAGTACGTTGACCACCTCATGAGAAGAGAAGACTCCCTGGAAAAGACCCTGATGTTGGGAAAGATGGAGGGCACAAGGAGAAGGGGACGACAGAGGACGAGATGGTGGGACAGTGTTCTCGAAGCTACCAATATGAGTTTGACCAAACTGCAGGAGGCAGTGGAAGACAGGAGTGCCTGGCGTGCTCTGGTCCAAGGGGTCATGAAAAGTCGGACATGACTAAACAACAACAACAACAACAACAAAGAACTACTTTCTTTTGTCCATCCTGCCCATTCAGCTGGGAATCAGAAGCACGCTGAAAGTTTCAGTGAGTCCCCTTTGGCTTTGTCCTAGATTTGCTTGACAATACCAAGTGGATTCTGTGCATGGCATCTACTTCCCTCCCTAGTTTTGGTCAATGACGGCAAAAGTTGAAATTAGAAGCAAGGCTTCTCGTGAGAAGGCGGAATGCTGGATGACGTATCCTTGACTCTTCCTAAAAAAACTGAAGTTATGTAAGGGCCAGAGCTGTGTTCAAGAAGGTAGAAAGGTTTGCCCCTCCTGCAGGTAAGGAACAATAGTCCGCATCACCTGACAAGCGACTCAATAGATCTCCTGCCTGGCCTCTTGGCCAAACCACCTACTGACTGTCTTTACATACATATATATAGATAGATAGATTATGAAAGTGCTAAATCTGTATGAGAGAAAAGTAAAATAGCATTGTACACAAGCAGAGATTGAAAGCTGGGAGAATGCTCGAGTTTCCTTTGTTGGAACAGTTGGGTCCGCATTGTGCAGATCCATTTGTTTCCTCCTCTGCATTTTGCGACACAACAGCTACAAAGCACCCCTGGGATTCTTGCTATTATAATACAGGAAGTGTGTTGCACCGTGGCAGCCCGCAACTCCCTTCACACGGGAATGAAGCAGCGCAAATATGCTTTTCCTCACTGCAGAATGGAGATCAGGAATGTGAACCCAGGGAATGTGTGATAGGGACCAAAGCTGGGGGGGCTATGGGTATACCAATGAATTTAAGTTACAAGAAAGGTGTCACGGTCCGGTTCATGGGCGATCGAAGTCCTGGTATGGGACGTCAGGACCGGGGGCAAGATGGTAGGGTAGGAGCAGGAACGGGGGTCCAGAAGTCAGGAGGCCAAGAGTCTGAGGGTCAGAGAGCCGGGAGTCAAGAACCCAAGGGTCCAAGGGTCAGGAAGAAAGGAGTCACAAAGTCAGGGGGCCGAGGATCAAGAAGCAGGGAGTCAAGAAGCCGAGGTTCAAGGATCAGGAAGCAAGAAGCTGAATGCAGCAAGGTAGGAAGTGTGTTGCTGTGTGAAAGAGCTGAAGGGAAATGCTGGCCTTATATCCCTTCTCAGCTCTTGCCACCAGGTGCTGTGAGTTACCAATTGACCTCACCTGTGAGGCCGCGCCTTGCCTCTTCAGGACAAACTTAGCAAGGCCCCAGTCCTGCAGAGTCCTATTGGTCACAGGGCCTGGCTGCTGCATGTACTCCTGACAAAAGGAGATTCTGACTAAACATCAGAAAGAACTTTCTGACTGTAAGAGCTGTTCGACAGTGGAATGGAGTCCCTAGGGAGATGGTGGACTCTCCTTCCTTGAAGGTTTTTTAAGCAGAGGTTGGATGTCCATCTGTCATAGATGCTTCCTCTGAGATTCCTGCACTGCAGATGGTTGGACTAGATGACCCCAGGGTCTCTTTCGACTGCACAATCCTATTGTTCCTTCTTAGTCATTGCTTGGGTGTGTTTGTCAGTGCTGCTTCTCTTCCTCCTTGACATGAATGTGTGATTCACGGGACCAGCAGATCTTCCTGCTTTCCGCATCCCACATGCTGTTTATGTTTTGTTGCTTTGGTTCCACACAACTGCCTCCTTGTTGTGTCTTCCTCGAAAGGGGAGTCTTCCCTCTATGCCTACACACTCAGACGCAAGAGCAACAGAGAGGGATGCACGCAAGAGACTCCGTCACCTTCGAAAGGGGCTGACAGATGAGGGCAATTAGTATTTCCCCAGTGTCTCCACAAGAGAAAATATCAGTCATGCTCAGCAGAACAAACCAGCAAGTTGATGCACACGCTGTTCTCCTTGTGGGGCAAACTGTGGTTCCTGCATTGCAGGGGTTGGAGCAGATGGCCATTGGAATCCCTTCGAACTCTACAGCTCTATGATGCTAGGATTCAATAGAAGAAGAGGAGGAGGAGGAGGAGGAGGAGGATTTGATATCCTGCTTTATCACTACCCGAAGGAGTCTCAAGCAGCTAACATTCTCCTTTCCCTTCCTCCCCCACAACAAACACTCTGTGAGGTGAGTGGGGCTGAGAGACTTCAGAGAAGTGTGACTGGCCCAAGGTCACCCAGCAACTGCATGTGGAGGAGCGAGGAAGCGAACCCAGTTCCCCAGATTACGAGTCCACCACTCTGAACCACTATACCACACTGACAGAAGAGAAGTTGTGTTTGTCTTGTTGCACCCTAAGGACATGGCAACAGCATCTCCAGGACAGGTTTCCGACACTGGCTGCTTCATTAGACACCTATTAGGAACATAATGAAATGGCATTGCAAGAAGAGTCAAGGCCAGATATTTTGCAGTCTGAGAAGATGGTCAAGGTCGCCTCCCATTCATATTGATGGCTGGTAGACACTGTTAGAATTCCTGCTCCATGATTGCAGTCACATGACGGTATATGTTTTGACTCCACAGATTAGGAAGTGACGGAGACAGGATGTTTGTGTCACTGTGTTTCGTGAAGTGGGACTATTGTCCTTTGTTCTTTTTCTCTTTGCTGTCTGATGCTAGAGAGAGAGGGAGCCACATTGCAGTGCTCCATGTGTGTTTATATGTAAATAAAGTAGATTAGCCAAAACGCTGAGTTGCTGAGGTCTGTTATGCAGGTGCGCAAACTCTACGGATCCCTAAGTGTGCCGGTGTCTGTTGGCATGGGTCGCTGTGATGTTCGGGCTGAAGAAAGCTTGTGAAGCTCACAAACGAAAGGCCAGGAGGCAGAGAACATGCCAGTCAGGCATGTGTCTCTGCCAGGGTTCTACTCGAGTGTAGGCTGAGCTCCTGACTGCACTGCGGGAGACTGTACTGAGGAGGAATGGTGGGGACCACCCTCCCGCCTCTTGAACCTTCCAGGGAACAGGAAGGCAGTATTGATTTGCAGCAGTGGTTTGAGGAAGGTCACAGCTCAGAGACAGGTGAACGGAAGAGTTGGGAGGTGTTGGGAGAAGAGGGGGGAGGAGACAGAGACAGAGCAGCCAGCTGAGACATTATCACTGGAAAGCATTCCCGATACCCCTTCTCCCAGAACCTGGCGTGCATTGAAAGTGCAAGAGCAAAAGACTCAGAGACGATTAACCCCTGGCAGCAACCGTAAAGGGAAATGTTGTTGCTAGGAAGGGAGAAGGGAGGAGCCCAGTTGGAGCAACACTATTATCTGAGTGGCTGCACCCTCCATATTTCTCTGTGAATCTTGAATAAATACATGGGTAAGAAAGTCTGGCATCCAGTCGTGAGGCAGGGCAACTGGATTCCCTTGAAGTCTGACACACAATGGCCTTCACAGCTGGAGCTATTTATGCTTCTGGGCACCAGTTGCTGGAAACCACAGGGAGAAAGGATGCTCTTGGGCTTAAATCTTACTTGTGGGTTTCCCATGGGCCTCTGGTCGGGGGAGGCCCCTCTTTCAGTCCCAGCACCCTGTCAGACATCCCTGGAAGGGGTGGGGAGAGGGCCTTCTCAGTGGTGGTTTCTCCCAGACTTGGGAACTTCCTTCCTAGAGAAGCTAGACTGGCTCGCTCCTTGCTGTCCTTCCGCCAGCAGTCAAATACTTTCTTATCCCAACAGGATAAGGGGGACTAACTAAAAAAAAATTAGTCTAAATAAAGCCCTTTCCTTGAAAATAAAATAAAATAGTTCTTGACTGTTTTACTCTCTGTATTTTAATAGATTGGTTTTATTTTGTTTTTACTAGAGCTTAATAACTTTTGACAATCATCATTTATATGTTTTTCAGCTTTTTGGCTTTTATCTGTGGGCAACGGGAGCTCACCCCGTCACAGGGATTCAAACCGCTGACCTTCTGATTGGCAAGTCCTAGGCTCTGTGGTTTAACCCACAGCGCCACCCACGTCCCATGACGCGGGAATGTACCAGGAAAAAAAATTTGGACATGTAACTGCGCCGAGAAACACAGCAGAAAAAAAGCCCTTTGTCTTTTTGTTCATTGTCAAATGCCACAGATCCTTTGATCCAGCTCTATTTTAATCGCCCACTTCTAATTTTGCTCCAAAATTGGAGCTCTCGTTGACCTTTTCTCAGGCTCCACTGGTTTCATTAGTCTGACTAATTAACCAAACTGACACAAGACCAAAAAAAAGAGAGAAAGGAAAATGAAGAAGAAACATTATGGGAAGAGCTTGTCTTCTAGCTGACTTCTGCAGTGAAACGAGATGCTATCGGGAGAAACTGGAGCTTGGTGAATAAAATGCAATGGGTGTGATTTTAATCTAGACCAAGTCAGGTGCATTTAGAGTGCATTGAAAGCAACTGGCAGAAGCAAAGGATTATATCCGGTGTTAGAAATACTCAGAGTAGACCTATTGAAGACCTAGGGTTCATAGAATCATAGAACTGGAAAGCTGGAAGGGACCACAACGGTCATCTTGTCCAGCACCTTGCAATGCAGGAATCATTCACGCAACGTGGGGCTCAAATCCATTAATTTGATATTAACAGTCTCATGCTTTACCAACTGGGCTATCAGCTTGCGAAAAAGGCTTTTAAGCTCTTGGTGTTGCTTCTGGGCTCTAGGAGAGTTAGGATTGCTCTGGAGAGATCTCATGGCACAATCTGACTTCCTGAATGAGAGCATCCCCACCAGACCTGAATATAGTTGAATCAATCAATCAACCAATCTTTATTACGGTCCAGAGACCCAACAAATCGTTACAAAGCAATGCACAATTCAGACAGCCTACCTCCAGGTTAAACAAGTGTTTTGTTCAGACTTAAAGATAGGGATCATTGGTTCTTGCAACCACCGATAAAAACTTCGCCACTGCTAATGTTCTAGCGTTTGTCCGGTCTTCCAATAGGAACCTGACATAGTGAGCCTCTGATTTTCCCGGGAAAGGTACCAGCAAGGGTAATATCAGTTCAGCCCTGGCTTGCTCGTATTTCACACAGTGCAGTCTCCAGCCCCATCATTCTGCCTGGACACTGAGGTCCAGTGCTGAGGGCCTTCTGGCGGTTCCCTCCCTGCGAGAAGTGAGGTTACGGAGAACCAGGCAGAGGGCCTTCTTGGTAGTGGCACCCGCCCTGTGGAACTCCATCCCAGCAGATGTCAAAGAGAACAACTACCAGACTTTTAGAAGACATCTGAAGGCAGCCCTGTTTAGGGAAGCTTTTGATGTTTAATAGACTATTGTATTTTAATATTCTGTTGGAAGCTGCCCAGACTGGCTGGGGAAACCCAGCCAGATGGGTGGGATATAAATAATAAATTATTATTATTATTATTATTATTATTATTATTATTATTATTATTATTATTATTATTTGGGGACCCCCAAGAGAGTGGGGCCCTAAGCTATAGGTTGCTTAGCTTTTACATAAATCTGGCACTGGGTGTATTTGGTTTCTGGGCAGATGGAAGTGCCATTTCTCATTTTGAAAATTAAGCAAGTGTGTGCGCACACACACACACACACCACTTCAAGGTTAAGGAAGCAGCACTGGTATACAAACCCCTCCAGTCCTGATGTGCTCCACCAACAGCAATGGCTTCTTTTATCCCAGCAGATTTATACCCCCAGCAGAACAGAGCCCCAGCACATTCTGTGACAGATAGCTTAGGACCTTGGAAGAATCTTTGATGAAGAATGTCAGTTATATCCGAATAAGCTACCATGATATACTTGCCTGTCAAAGGCAGAAGAGAATTTCCCCATCTGTCTTGCATGTTCCTATTCACTTCCTCCTCAGCATTGATTTTCTAATTGTTGGCTTGCATGCAGCCTGAACTACTCACCACAGCCAGCGCGGATTCAAATAATACCTGAACTCAAGCTGTAATATCGACCGGCACTCGCATCCCTGCATTGCCTTTTCGGTCTCAGTTAATATTTAGAGGCCTGAGGCTGCAAACCTATACCCACTTACCTGGGAGTAAGCCTCACTGAGAGATCAAGGGACTTACTTCTGAGTAGGGGTGGGAGTGAAATTAAATTCAATCCATGTTTTAAAGTGAATCTAACCAATTCCCGCTTTCTCAAACAGTGCATGACCATCTTTTGGTTTTGTTTTTCAAATGTTATTAAGAATATAGCAATGAGTTAAAGAAAGAAAAAGAAAATATAAATTAAAACATTTTAAAAGGCAGAGAAAAACAATAACAAAATGACAATAAAATATAATTAAGATTACGGAATTAATCTAACATACAGTGGTACCTTGGTTCTCAAACGTCTTGGAACCCAAACACTGGAAACCCGGAAGTAAGTGTTCCAGTTTGCAAACTTTTTTTGGAAGCCGAACATGCTCCGTTTTGAGTGTTATGCTTCCGATTTGAGTGCTGCACTTCTCGTTTTTGCTATTTATTTTGCATTTCTGTTTTTGCGGCTCTTTTTTGTTTGGTTTTTCTGACTGTGTCGTCCCCTTCTCCTTGTGCCCTCCATCTTCCCCAACACCAGGGTCTTTTCCAGGGGGTTTTCTCTTCTCATGAGGTGGCCAAAGTCTTGGAGCCTCAGCTTCACGATCTGTCCTTCCAGGGAGCACTCAGGGCTGATTTCCTTCAGAATGGATAGGTTTCTGGGACTGGCAGAAATGACTGGCAGAATCCGAGACCAGGGAAGAGAGACAGCGGAAGAAGATTGGAAGAAATTTAAGGACTATCTTAAGAAACATTGCAAAATTAATGAATGTTAGAATGACGTTGGTTTAGAAATTATGTGGTTTACAGCTGTAATGGTTAAGTAAAAAGAAAAGAAAGGCTAAAAATTAAATGGAAAATAAGGGAGAGGATTTGCTGAATTAATAATTAGAAATTGGAATACAGAAAGGGGAGGTATGAGGAAGTCGGGGAAGTAAATTACAAGAAAATAAGGGATTGAAATTATACTTGTTTTTGTTTGTTTGTATTGTTGTTTTGTTTTGTTTTTATATAACTTTAATAAATATTTGTTTTGTTTTATATAACTTTAATAAATATTTTTTTAAAAAAAAACCAGAATGGATCGGTTTGATCTTCTTGCAGTCCATGGGACTCTCAAGAGTCTCCTCCAGCATCATAATTAAAAAGCATCAATTCTTCGGCGATCAGCCTTCTTTGTGGTCCAGCTCTCACTTCCATACATCACTACTGGGAAAACCATACCTTTAACTCTACGGGCCTTTGTCAGCAAGGTGACGTCTCTGCTTTTAAAGATGCTGTCTAGGTTTGTCATCACTTTTCTCCCAAGAAGCATAATATATCCTCTCCTGCCCCCCTGAACATTCCCACACATTTAAGGAAGGTGTGAAGCAAGGCCAGTGAAGGTTGTTGCCTGGCTAGCACCCCAAAGCTGAGTGAGAGGTGCCAGGAAGACTGCAGTCAGCCCCCAGAATGAACCCCCAACCTGAATTTACAACACCCCCTGCTGTAAATTACCCCACAAAGTTATCGATTAAAGAGCCAAGCTCTATCAGTAAGAGCTGTTTAAAGGTTGAATGGAAGGTGGTAGACTCTCTTTCACTGGAAGCAGAGGCTGGGTGGCCTTTGGTCAGGGATTATTTAGCTGCTTTTCCTGCATAATAATAATAATAATAATAATAATAATAATAATAATAATAATAATTTATTTGTACCCCAACCATCTGGCTGGGTTTCCCCAGCCACTCTGGGCAGCTTCCAAAAAGGATTAAATAATACATCAAAATGTCACACATTAAAAACTTCCCTGAACAGTGCTGCCTTCAGATGTCTTCTAAATGTCAGGTAGTTGTTTATCTCTTTGACATCTGATGGGAGGGCGTTCCACAGGGCAGGAGCCACCACCGAGAAGGCCCTCTGCCTGGTTCCCTGTAGCGTTGCTTCTCGCAGTGAGAGAACTGCTAGAAGGCCCTCAGCGCTGGACCTCGGCGTTTGGGCAGAACGATGGGGGTGGAGACGCTCCTTCAGGTATACTGGATGTCCCTCTCCAACTCTACAAATCTGTGATTCCAGGATAGGTAGAGTCTCCTTTCACATTAACAAAAGAAATTGATGGTGTGAATCACAGTGGGGCCTATCGAGCTCTAGATTTGTAATATCCCCTCCCCAAATAAAAGATGGCTCCCTTGCTATTTGGTGGCTGGCGTTTGTGAGAGAGAGAGATTTGGCAGAGTTTTGCTGCTAAAAATAAACAGAGCTCACTTTTCAAGCTGTCTGAATGGGAGACCTTTTGGGAACCATTTATAAGCTGATCTGAGCTCCAGGGTGGGGAAAAAGGAGAGCATATGTGAGATAATTAAATGATCAGCCATTTTTTGGGTGAGGGGCTGAGTCCATCCTAAACTGCACGCCGTTCTTCTTCTGCAGTAGCCAATGTATCTTTTCTGAGAGTCGGCTGATTCTCCAAGGTCAGGGGAAGTTCCATGCTGCAGATCAAGTAGCGGAATTCATCTCTCCAAAGCGACCAGCTAGCATTTTAATCACTGCAGTGCCACACGTCCCCTGCTTCCCAGAGGCTGAACTGCCTTAAATATTGCTTCCACCCATTACCAGCCAACACACTGCTCATATGGAAACCAATGTTCTAAAAGAGTAGAAATAAAATATTGTTCGTCTTTGCCACTTTGATGGAAAATATTTTAAAGAAAAAACTTGTGATTTTGTTTAATGCTTTCAACCTCCAGATAAAATTTTGGTAGTTTTCAGACATCACAACTTATACAGCATCCCCCCCCAAAAAAAACACACCCTACAATTTGAACTTCCTAAAAACAGAGTCCTTTAGTTTGGGAATACTATTTGCAATTCGGCTGAGTTTGAGTGACAGGTGACATTCAAAGACTGGTCTTGGATGAGGCTGGGACTAGTAATTAGGAATAACATTGGAGAAAACTTTGAAACAGCTCTCACCAGCTGAAAGTCCTTTCTTGTAACTTGAATCCATTTGTTTGGGTCCTGCAGAAAACAGGCTTGCTCCATCTTCCATGGGACAGACCATTAGATAATTTGGAAATGGCTATCTCAGTCTTCTCTTCTCCAGGTTAAACAGATCCAGTTCCCTCAACCATTCCTCATAAGGCTTGGTTTCCAGACCCTTGATCTTCCTGGTCCCCCTCCACAGGTGAAAAAAACCATTCACAGGCAGGATAGGTAAAAGAAAAGACTTTTTCATGCAGTTCATATATCAGCTATGGAACTCACTCCCACAGGAGATAGCAATGGCCACCCACCTAGATGGCTTAAAAGTGGATCAGCTCAAGGTGGATCTGCTGATGCCTCTAGAATGTAAGAGCCTGGTGCTGGATCAAGCCAGTGGTCCATCTGGTCCAACCTGCTGTTCCCACAATGGCCAACCAGAAGCAGTGATGACCACCAACTTGGATGGATTGGATAAATTCACGGAGGAGAGAGGGCTATTGATGGTCACTAACCATGGGGGCTATGCATGCCAGTGTACTGGAAGAAACAAAGATCCCCAGTGTCAAAGTGATGATTCTTCAACATCAACTTCGTTGGACTGGTCATGTTGTGCGGATGCCTGATGATCGTCTTCCAAAGCTACTACTCTATTCCCAACTTAAAAATGGAAAGCGTAATGCTGGTGGTCAACAAGAGAGGTTTAAAGACTCTCTCAAGGCAAATCTTTTAAAATGTAGTATAAAGACCGACAATTGGGAAACACTTGTCTGCAAGCGCTCCAGTTGGAGAACAGCCTTTACCAAAGGTGTCATGGGCTTTGAAGACACTCAAACTCAGACGCCAGGGAGAAACGTGCTAAGAGGAAGTCACGCTTGGGAAACCCTCATCGTGATCAACTCCCACCCGGAAACCAATGTCCCCACTGTGGAAGGACGTGTGGATCCAGAATTGGTCTCCACAATCACTCATGGATAATAATAGTTAATATTAATAATTATTAATATTAATAATAATAACCTGCCCATCTGGCTGGGTTTCCCCAGCCACCCTGGGCGGCTTCCAACTGAATATTAAAAACAATACAGCATCAGACATTAAAAACTTCCCTGAACAGGGCTGCCTTAAGATGTCTTCTGAATGTCAGGTAGTTGTTTATCGCTTTGACATCTGCTGGAAGGGCGTTCCACAGGGTGGGCGCCACTACCGAGAAGGCCCTCTGCCTGGTTCCCTGTAGCTTTGCTTCTCGCAATGAGGGAACCGCCAGAAGGCCCTCGGCGCTGGACCTCAGCGTTCGGGCAGAACGATGGGGGTGGAGATGCTCCTTCAGGTATACTGGACCGACGCCATTTAGGGCTTTAAAGGTCAGCACCAACACTTTGAATTGTGCTTGGAAACGTACTGGGAGCCAATGTAGGTCTTTCAAGACCGGTGTTATATGGTCTCTGCGGCTGCTCTCTGTCACCAGTCTAGCTGCTACATTCTGGATTAATTGCAGTTTCCATGTCACCTTCAAAGGTAGCCCCACGTAGAGCACATTGCAGGAGTCCAAGTGGGAGATAACTAGAGCATGCACCACTCTGGCAAGACAGTCTGCGGGCAGGGAGGGTCTCATCCTGTGTACCAGATGGAGCTGGTAAACAGCTGCCCTAGACACAGAATTGACCTGTGCCTCCATGGACAGCTGTGAGTCCAAAATGACTCCCAGGCTGCGCAGTCACTTATGGACTCATAGTTAAAACCATGTTGATGGAAGACCATCTTACTCAGCTACGAGTGATGGCTAGAGAAGAAGACGAAAGAAGAAGCTCTGCGTCCACTGTTGGAAACAGCACTGCTTCTAAGTACCAGTTGCTGGAAACCACAGGAAGGGCCACAGCTCAGTGGTAAAGCCCCTGCCTAGCAAGCAGAAGGTCCACAGGTTCAATCCCCACCTGGCATCTCCAGGTAAGGTTCAGAAGAGATTCCTGCCTTAAACATCAGACAGCCACTGTCACTCAGTGTAGACAATAGTGATCTAGATGGGACTCAGTGTAAGGTCGTTTCCTGTGTTTCCAAGTCTTTATATATATATATATATATATATATATATATGCAGGTTTTGGTGTCCTCGGGTGTCTTCCCGTGTAAAAGTTGGGGTGTCTATGCGACGTTTCGACGAGGTCTCACTTGTCATCTTCAGGCTGGTGCTTTCGGCTTCTTGTTACTGGAACAGAGCAGGATCTCAGTGTTTGAGTTCCTATAAATACTGTTGAGGGGGTGTGGTGTATAGCCTCCAATGTTCTGGGCAGAGAGGAAGTTCCCAGGCTAGTGTGCCTTTTCTTCTTTTGTTCCTTAATTACTTGAGGGATATCTTGAGTGATTTCTTGAGTGATATCCTGAGTACCACTTAGGTGGGTCATTAGGTGTGGATTAGTTGCTAAAGTCTTTGTGTCTTGACCTCTTGAACTTTGTGAAGAGTTTTTCTGAGAAGATGGCTGTACTGCACTTAGTTGTGCTCTGGCTTGGCTTCGTGTATAGGGGCGAGCTGTGGTTTTGTGGCCTGTGTCAGCCAGATCTGTGTAGGGATTGCAGGGGGGTGCAGCATCCGGAGGTGCCACCATGGTTTGGCTACTGGATGGTGTCTGTAATTTATCTGTGGAGAGGGTCTGGGTTTGGGTCTGGTGTGGTTGATTGGTGATGGCGTTCTGTGTGCCTCTGGATCTGGTGTCAGTTTTTGTGGGGAGGGCTAATTTCCAGATGTCTGGCAAGCGGGATGTGTCGTCACGCTTGTTCATGTTGTGAGGGTGTTTCTCTATCTCGATGGCTTCCATGATTATTCTCTTGTGGTGATGTTCCATGTTAAAGAGCAATTTGGAATCTGCAAAATTAATTTCGTGTCCTGTTTCTTTCATGTGTTGGAAAAGAGAGGAAGTTTTTTCTTCTTTTTTGACGGCATTCTTGTGTTCTGCGATACGTGCATTTATTCGTCTGTTTGTTTGTCCAATGTACGTGGCTGGGCAGACTTTGCAGGGTATTTCATAGACCCCTTGGTTTTCCAACTGGATTTTATCCTTGGGGTTTCTGAGGATATTGGCTATTTTTTGGTTGGTGCAAAAGGCTGTTTTGATATTGTGTTTATGGAGGATTTTGCTAATTTTATCTGTAGTGCCCTTGATATAAGGAAGGAGGGCCATGCCATTGTTTTCTTCTGTGTCTTGGTTTTTGGGGGGTGTTTCTTTTTGAAAAGGCACACTAGCCTGGGAACTTCCTCTCTGCCCAGAACATTGGAGGCTATACACCACACCCCCTCAACAGTATTTATAGGAACTCAAACACTGAGATCCTGCTCTGTTCCAGTAACAAGAAGCCGAAAGCACCAGCCTGAAGATGACGAGTGAGACCTCGTCGAAACGTCGCCTAGACACCCCAACTTTTACACGGGCAGACACCCGAGGACACCAAAACCTGCATTCCTGTACCCGTGAAAATCTACGAAAGCATATATATATATATATATATATATATATATATATATATATATGATATTTATTAAAAATTTTAGAGGTACAAAAAGAGAAAACAAAAAACATCATTTTAAACAAAAATAAGATAAAATACAAAAAGGAAAAAAGAAAAAAGAAAGAGCAGAGAATTAAAATCCATAAGCAAAAAGAAAAAACAAAGAAAAATACAACAAATCTTCCCATTACTTATCTTTCATTTCCCTGACCTCCTCACACCTCCCTCTTTTGTATTCTAGGTCGATTATCCATTTCAGCAAATCCTTTCCCTCTTTTCAAATTTTTGTCCTGTAATTTGTCTTGATATTAATATAACTCTACTTTCCCTCCTTTCACCAGTTAGCAGTCTGTTTTTTCCTAAGTCTTTGTAACATTTCTGCTAAAATCACATAAATTCATTCCAACATCATTCTAACATTCATTAATTTTGCAATGTTTCTGTAAATAGTCTTTAAATTTCTTCCAATCTTCCTCCACCGACTCTTCTCCCTGGTCTCGGATTCTGCCAGTCATTTCCGCCAGTTCCATGTAGTCCACCACCTTCATCTGCCATTCTTCCCGGGTGGTCCTGTGTTTCCGAGTCTTGTCTTCGAATCCTGATTGCGGGTTTTCCACTGGGCCACCTGGTTAGCTGGCTCCTGTGAGAACAGGATGCTGGGCTAGATGGACCACTGGCCTGATCCAGAAACCTCTCCTTATATTTCAATGCTTGACACTCCATAAGAGGAAAACAGCAAATCCCACCCCAGGGATTTTTGAGCGGCTGGTAGAATTGGAGGAACAAAGGTCTTGGGCCGAAGGATTAAGGCTTTCTGGGAGATGATCTATAATGAATTGAAGAAGGTACTTAAGTACACTTTCCCTAAGAAACCAGAGGCCTTTCTCCTGGGCATCGTCGGCCAATTGGTGTCAAAGAAAGACAGAACTTTCTTTATGTACGCTACAGCAGCAGCAAGAATACTCATCGCAAAGCATTGGAAGACACAAGACCTACCCACCCTGGAAGAATGGCAGATGCACGCAATGGACTATATGGAAATGGCGGAAATGACTGGCAGAATCCGAGACCAGGGAGAAGAGTTGGTGGAAGAAGACTGGAGGAAATTTAAAATTTATTTACAGAAACATTGTAAAATTTTTGAATGTTGATGACATTGAAATGAACTGAAGGGGTTCTAGCAACAAGGTAAAGAATAAGATTGGATTGATAACAAATAAATTAATTGGATATGAATTTGCTGAACAATTTTTTTAAAGGGGATACAAAAAAGGGAGGCGTGAGGAAGTCAGGAAAATAAGTGAATCAAAGATGAGAATTTAAAAAGAGGGATTTTTCTTTTTTCTTTTTCTGTATTTTTTGTGTTTTTCTTGTGTGTTTTTTTTCTTTTTTCTGTATGTTGTTACTCTTAAAACTTAATAAAATATTATATTTAAAAAAAAAGGTCTTGGGCTGAAATACGAGGGGAAAGATAAAGGATAAGGAGAGGCAAAGAGCTCTGAATATGACAAGATTGGAGCCTCAGGTGGATCCAACAGAGGGAACCAGAGCAGGCTTTGATGTTTGCGCATTTAGCAAAACGGTGGAATTCCAAATGCATGCAATCTTTTTCCCTCCCCGGTTTCTACACTCGGCAGGAGCAAAACTCCCTGTGCCTAACATGGACTTTCCTTGCTTGTTATTTTCCGTTCGGTGCCTCGTTATTTTATTTTATTTAACCACTGGCGGATCAGCGGCTGCGTCCTTCTATGTAGATGGAAGAGCAGTGCCCCCTAGTGGCGTAAGGAGGGAACTTCCCACCAACTCCTTTCTCAGGATGCATTTTCGTCCTTCAAATCAGCAAAAAAAGGAATTAAGACGCGCTGGAGATTAGCTAACCTTGACGTAGCCCCCAGGAACAGTCTAGAAAGCTAATCCCCCACCCTCCCAAGGCCCAGGGAGAAAAGGACCGAGCTTAGCTTAGGTGGGAACCAGTCCAGCAAAGTTGTCCTTCAAGCGGCCTCTTGTCTCCTGGCTCCCCTATTTCAGTGAATAAGATCAGCTTCTGGAAATGCTACTGGTATCTGACAAGGGAAGTGGTTTCTGGGGAGGTTTTTGTTTTTTTTTGCTGCTGAGTGAAACTGAAACAAACTGGGGAGGAGGGGAAATCAAAGCAAGAATGCACTGGTGTTGAAATGAACAAAGCATCCAGGCATTTTGAAAACCTGGATTTGGTCACCCAGAGAGCAGACAACCTTCAGAAAAGGAATCAGAGACATCACTTTGCCAACAAAGGTCCGTGTAGTTAAAACCATACGGTTTCCCCCAGTAATGATGTATGGAAGTGAGAGCTGGACCATCAAGAAGGCTGATCGCCCAAAGAATTGATGGTTTTGAATTCTGGTGCTGCAGGAAACTCTTGAGAGTCCCATGCGAGAAGATCAAACCTATCCATTCTGAAGGAAATCAGCCCTGAGTGCTCACTGGAAGGACAGATCCTGAAGCTGAGGCTCCAAGACTTTGGCCACCTCATGAGAAGAGAAGACTCCCTGGAAAAGACCCTGGTGTTGGGAAAGATGGAGGGCACAAGGAGAAGGGGACAACAGAGGTCAAGATGGTTGGACGGTGTTCTCGAGGTGACCAGCATGAGTTTGACCCAACTGTGGGAGGCAGTGGAAGACAGGAGTGCCTGGTGTGCTCTGGTCCAGGGGGTCACGAAGAGTCGGACACGACTAAATGACTAAACAACAACAACATCCTGGCAGAGGACAAGGCTGGCAAGCTAGAACCCCAAGCACTCCATGCTGAAGATTTCAGATGTGATACTACTACTACTACTCATAATAATACTATTTGTACTGGTTGCCATAGTAATGGAGTGAGTTCAACTTTTGGAGACAGTTTTAGCACTTAATTCACCGTTTGCTGTAGCATCAAAGGAGAAGCTGAATGCAGACACGAACGACTTTCTACTGTCAGCAACAACAGCAAATTTCCGGGGCCCTGAACTTACCTGATTCCTCTTGTCGAACTTAAAAGGGGTGGGAGCCTCTTGAAATTAATGTTCCCACATGAAGAGCCATTAGCATCCGAGACACATTTAGATCAATTATATTATTTCCAATCAAGGCTATTTCTCTCACCCATTTGAACTACATTTCCCCAACGCGCCTTTGCTTCAATTATGAGCAGCTGTGATTCATTGGGACCGGAAGACAGGCTGGCTTTTAGACAGTCGCGAAATCACAGAGATCATAAAACTGCGTCAGAGTTCGAATACACTCCCCTCCCCCCAAAAAAGGTCCTGTATCCATTTTTTAAATAAATATTTTTTATTGAAAATTTAAACAAAACATATTATCCAAAACATATCATCCTTAATTTCCCCCCTGTTTTCCCCCCCTCCCTCCACCCTCCCACACAGAACACCCCCCGCCTGCCCACCCCCCGACTTCCCTCAGTTCCAGTCTTTGGTTTCTTTGTGAATCCTTAAATTATTTGGCTAATTATTGTCAATAAAAAGTTTGTGAATGTTTATTCAAAACCTGCCAAGGAGTCCAATTCACTTTGTTACATCTTCAAATATTTTGTAAAGGGTTCCCATTCATTTTTAAAGTCACAGTTATGCTTGTCTCGTAGCTTATGTGCATAGTCCATCAGGTTTTCTTGCCATGATTCTTTAGTTGGAATTTCTTCAGTCTTCCATCCTTGTGCTATTAAGAGCCAGTGTGGTGTAGTGGTTAAGAGCGGTAGTCGATTCCCCGCTCCTCCACATGCAACTGCTGGGTGACCAAAAGCTGTACGCCGGCTCCCTCGGCCAGTAAAGCGGGATGAGCACCGCAACCCCAGAGTTGGCCACGACTGGACCTAATGGTCAGCGGTCCCTTTACCTTTACCTTGAGGTACAGGGTGGGCTATTTCAAAAGTCTATATAAGGGCTTGCATACCATTGTTCTGGGTCCTCCTCCATTCCTGCGTGTGAGGGGAGCACCCTGTTGCAACAGTTTAATAAAGATCAGGCTGACTAGCCGTTTTGCTTCTCAATATTCTCTGGTTGGCCTCTGTTATTTTCTCCTACCGATAGAAAACCTACATAAGGGCTCTATACCCAGGTGTTTAAGAAAGCCCAACAGAGGCTCCATCTCCTCAGAGTATTGCAGAAGAACAATGTCAATCAACATTTGATGATCTCCTGCTACCAGCCCACAATAGAAAGTGTCCTTTCATACTGCATCATGGTGTGGTACGCTGGTTTGGCATCAACTGATAGGAAATGCTGAAAGAGGGTGGTGAATACAGCACAAGATATTATGGGCTGTCCTGTGAATCTACTGGATGACATTGTGGAAGAACGTTGCCTTGGGAGAGTGAGGAAAATTCTCAGGGATGATTCACACCCTGGCCGGCACTTTCTTGATCTCCTGCCCTCAGGCAGAAGATATAGAAGCCTGATTAGTCACACCAACAGGGTAAAGAACAGCTCCTGTCCGTGGGCTGTTAGGCTGCTGAATGAAAAGATAACAACAGGGCAACTGACTTTTGGGTTTGGTGGGTGTGCATCAGTAAACGAGGGGAATTAAGACTAAGAGAGATGAGTGGGGAGCTGAGTGCTTGTGTAATCTCACTGTATACAAGTTGTACAAGTGACAATAAAGGATTTCAATTTCAATATACAGGCTTTTGGGTACCCATAAGGGATAAAGGAGTTTTTTTTTATTATAATGGGGGTCAATGCTAGCAATGTGTGAATGAGACAGAATGAGGGGGGTGCTGGGTAGATCCAGTTTGCCAGACAGTGTGGTGTAGTGGTTAGAGTGTTGGACTAGGACCGAGGACACCAGGGTTTGAATCCGCATTTAGCCATAAAGCTCACTGGGTGACCTTGGGCTGGTCATTGCCTCTCAGCCAAACCTACTTCAAAGGTTGTTGAAGGGATTAAATAAGAAAGGGGAGAACCGTGAGCACCATGAAGCAAAAAGGTGGGATATGAAATGCAATAATGAGGAGCTGGAACTCGGAACAAAAGCACTTCCTGCCTGGCTAGGCGAAACTCATTACAATGCCACAGGGTAGGGCCAGCTAGGACAAGGATGGGGAACAGAGAGCCAGTGTGGTGTAGTGGTTGAGAGCGATAGACTCGTAATCTGGTGAACTGGGTTCGCGTCTCCGCTCTTCCACCTGCAGCTGCTGGGTGACCTTGGGCCAGTCACACTTCTCTGAAGTCTCTCAGCCTCACTCACCTCACAGAGTGTTTGTTGTGGGGAAGGAAGGGGAAGGAGAATGTTAGCCGCTTTGAGACTCCTTCGGGTTGTGATAAAGCGGGATATCAAATCCAATAAGCCTTCAGTTCTGCTATAAACTGAAATTGATTCATTTTTAAAACCCAATTCATTTTTTAAAAAACTCACCCTAGTTGCACCCCTTTCCTTGCCTGGAAAACCCGTTTGCTGAACTTCTCCTATGGATGGGCAGGTTTGGAACATATGACAATAGCGAAATCCTCTCTGGTTTTAAATTAACAGACCTGCCTCCTCTTCCTTGCTACATGATCATTCCTCCCGAGGAGGAAACAAAACATCTTGTTTGAGCACTTCATATTAATTTAGCTTTCCTTGAAAGCACAAGGCAATAATATATTTTTTTATCTAAAAAAAAGAAAAAGAAAAAAAGGTTAACAGATTTAAAGCTGCTGTTCCATTAAATGCCTGTCATTTGTATCTCATACCCAAGCAATCATCTGTAAGTCATTCCAACGGCTTTATGAAAACACACAACACCTATTTTCTGTGAGTTATTTTAAGTGACACTTGGTAAATGCACAGTGATCAATCAGCCCCTTGTAAAATATTGGCTTCCAAGCTTGAGCTGTTTATAAATGGAAGGAAAAGGGGTCTTGAGAGGCAACAACACTTTCTAGCAAGCATGATCCATGGTGGCCACTGAGACGAGGCCAGTATGTAACTTTCCCACCATTGTGGGGTCCCATAAACCCTCTTAGCGCACCCATGGCCACCCAGACATTGCTTTCCAACCCTCTTTTAAAGCCATCCAAGTTGGCTTCCCTGACTTAATCCTGGGGCAGGGAGTTCCATAGTTTAACAAAGTACTGCGTGAAGAATTACCATACTTTTCAGTGTATAAGACTAGGGTTTTTTTTACTAAAAAAATATGTTAAAAGGGGGGGTAGTCTTATACACGGGGGCAATCTCCCCCCATTTTCTTAGTGTTTCCAAAAATAGGGAGCATCTTATGCACGGGTGGGTGCGTGTTATACATGGAAAAATACGGTACTTTGTTTTCTCTGTCCTTATCTTCCAGCATTAAGCTGCATGGGATGTCCACAAATTCTAGTATTGTGAGAAAGGGACTGAGGGGTCAGAGCTGGTGCTCTTGACTTCTATTGTGTCGTTCATGCAGAGACTAAAGACTCAGCTACAATATAATAATAATAATAATAATAATAATAATAATAATAATAATAATAATAGAAATCATAGAAATAATAATTTATTATTTATACTCTGGCTGAGTTTCCCCAGCCACTCTGGGTGGCTCCCAATCGAGTGTTAAAAACCATACAGCTAAACAATACTAAAAAAACAACACTAAACAATACTAAAGAAAAAGTGTTTTGTATGCATTCTAGCACTCTGACACCAGGTGGCGCTGGGGAGTCCCGTCTTTCACCAATGTGATTTCCCACTGGGAGGTTTACAACGCATTTCCCCAAAACACATTTTTGTTTGTGTGTCTCAATCCAGCCTGTTGTCTTTCTCCATGGACTTTCCTTGGCAGGGATACTGGAGTGGCTTGCCGGTTTCTACTCCAGGTGATGGAGGAGACCCTTGAGAGTCCCGTGGACTACAAGAAGATCAAACCTATCTATTTACAGATAGGTAGCCGTGTTGGTCTGCCATAGTCAAAACAAAAAAATTCCTTCCAGTAGCACCTTAAAGACCAACTAAGTCAGTTCTTGGTATGAGCTTTCGTGTGCATGCACACTTCTTCAGATACACTGAAACAGAAGTTAACCAGACCCTTCTATATAGTGAGAAGGTCTCAAAGTAGCTGTTTTACTACAAAGGAATTTCAGAAATAGACTGGAAAGAGAAGCTGCTGAATTGCAACTTATTACCAAACTTAAAACCATGGAGAGACCTGGTCTGAACAAAGACATTGGATTCTTATCTAATTATTCATGACAAAGCCATTTTACACCTTCTCACCCCTTGCTTTTTCCTGTAAGACCTATTGCAGTCGTTAAGAGTCATCAACAGGCTCATCACGGCTATCTGCCAATCACCCATTCCTACCACCCTTCTGAGTAATACCCCTCCCCACCTTCTCACTATCTATTATTAAGGAAAAACCTATCTATTATTAAGGAAATCAGCCCTGAGTGCTCACTGGAAGGACAGATCCTGAAGCTGAGGCTCCAAGACTTTGGCCACCTAATGAGAAGAGAAGACTCCCTGGGAAAGATTCTGATGTTGGGAAAGATTGTGGACACAAGAAGAAGGGGACGACATAGGACGAGATGGTGGGACAGTGTTCTTGAAACTACAAACATGAGTTTGACCAAACTGCAGGAGGCAGTGGAAGACAGGAGGGCCTGGCGTGCTCTGGTCCAGGGGGTCACGAAGAGTCGGACACGACTAAACGACTAAACCACAATAAGATCCAGCCTGAGAGAACAGTTTGGAGAGACTTTTATCAGGAAGGAGTATTCGTTAGAACTTCCTTCCCCAGGATCTTTTTGGCCGATATACATATCTAGTGGCTTTGAGACTAATTCAGTGAGGACAGGCTTGTCAATAGCTATTGGTAGAAATAGCCAGTAATGGAACCCCCACCCTCAGGGGCAGTCTACCATTGACAGCTAGATGACCAATGCAGAGCATGATTGTCATCAGCTTGTCTTTGGAGAGATCCCAACAAACATGCAGTCCGTCGCTGTTAAAGATGAATCTTTGGCCTGTTCCACTAAGCCAAGTCTTAATGTGTTGCCGTCTGACTTTCTACGCTTATTGTATTCCTCTGCGAATGGGTGTCTGCACATGAAAGCGTGCCTTGCTTTCAAAAGGCTGAGAGAAACAATATTCAATTGTCCTCCACTTATCTCCTTCGCTCATATTATGGAAACAGGGCCCTCGGATAGATGGAGAGATTAAATAATGGCTGTGGTGCATTAACGATGCTGAACGCTTCGAAGCAAAGCCCGCTGTGCGATATTTTTTAGAGTCTGGGGTTGTTAACTCTTGTTCAGGAGCCGAGGCAGAAAGATTCTGTTAAGAGTCAGAAAGAGGGGGGGGGCGGGATTCTGTATGTTTTCCACAATCTCTTTGCCTCGAACCCTCTTCAGCAATTACAGCCAGTGCTGCATTTACAGTGGTGCCTCGCAAGACGAAAAGAATCCATTCCACGAGTCTCTTCATCTTGCGGTTTTTTCGTCTTGCGAAGCAAGCCCATTAGCGGCTTAGCGGATCAGCTGTTAAGCGGCTTTGCGGATCAGCTGTTAAGCGGCTTAGCGGATCAGCTGTTAAGCGGCTTAGCGGATCAGCTGCTAAGCGGCTTAGCGGCTTAGCGGATCAGCTGTTAAGTGGCTTAGCGGCTTGGGGAAAGGGGGGGAGGGAAAAAACCCCGCAGGAACTCGCAATACATTTTCGTCTTGCGAAGCAAGCCCATAGGAAATTTGTTTTGCGAAGCACCTCCAAAACGGAAAACCCTTTCGTCTAGCGGGTTTTCCGTCTTGCGAGGCATTCGTCTTGTGGGGAACCACTGTACGTATAAGCTAAACAAGCTATAGCTTAGGGCCCCACTCTCTTGGGGGCCCCCAAAAAAATTAAAGGGGAAATAACTGGATGTACGTTTCCAAAATATGAGATAAAAAACAAATAAAATAAAACCTACATATAGCAACAGTGTTTTGTGTTGTGTAGGCTTCTATGATGCAAGTCATGGGCCCCGGCTGCTCCCTAAAATATCACTGGTTTGCTCATTTCTATATATAGGGTGCCTACTTTCTGCATGGACTGGTTGCATGGCAACATGTGCAAATGGTTTGAGATACCTATTAGGTCATGGATAGGCAAACTAAGGCCCGGGGGCTGGATCCAGCCCAATCACCTTCTAAATCTGGTCCACAGATGGTCCGGGAATCAGAGTGTTTTTACATGAGTAGAATGTGTCCTTTTATTTAAAATGCATCTCTGGGTTATTTGTGGGGCATAGGAATTAGTTCATTCCCCCCCCCAAAAAAATCTATAGTCCAGCCCCCCACAAGGTCTGAGGGACAGTGGACCGGCCCCCTGCTGAAAAAGTTTGCTGACCCCTATATTAGGTCCATCGATGACCATATAGCATATATTCAACACAAAAAACAGCAACAATTTGTTATTGACAAAGGACAGCTGGACATACAGTGGTACCTCGGGTTAAGAACTTAATTCGTTCCAGAGGTCCATTCTTAACCTGAAACTGTTCTTAACCTGAGGTACCACTTTAGCTAATGGGGCCTCCCACTGCCGCTGTGCCGCCGCTGCGCAATTTCTGTTCTCATCCTGAAGCAAAGTTCTTAACCCGAGGTACTATTTCTGGGTTAGCGGAGTCTGTAACCTGAAGCGTCTGTAACCTGAAGCATCCGTAACCTGAGGTATCACTGTATAAAGGACCCCACTACCTTCAGTAGCTTAAGGCCTCATCAAACCTAAATCCAGCTCTGATTACAGCACTGGGTTTATCTTTATCCAAATATAAGGGGTGGCCCAAACGTTTTCCTGCCTGCGATAAAGGACAGAATTACCCCACCAGCACCTTCCAAGGATCACAGCTGAACTATTTCAGTGCTTAGAATCATGGAATTGTGACATTGTCGAGTTGCAAGAGACCCACAAGAGTCATCTAGTCCAACCCCCTTGTGATGAGGCAGCATCTCCCACCCTACTTGAGGTCCGCAGCCTTTCTTAAGGAACAAAGGGTGTGGCACTTGTCATGAACCCCGGTTGTATTTCCACGTTACCCCTAGTTCACATGCCTTGTCTTTTCCATGTCTCGGGGACCAAGGAAAGTTTCCTCCAAACTTAGGAATCATTTGCAATGATGGAATGCTCCCCCCTCTGGGTGGCGCTGTGGTCTAAACCACCGAGCCTCTTCGGCTTGCCAATCGGAGGGTCGGCGGTTCGAATCCCCACGACAGGGTGAGCTCCCGTTGCTCTGTCCCAGCTCCTTGTCGCGTATTCTACGCGAAGCTTTCAGCAGAGACGCTAAGAGTTCCAGGTTTGTCCAGTTCTGTCTTTTTTAATGTGAGCTATTTACACAGGCATGTACAAAAGAAACAGTCCATACAGAGTACTTACAAACGAATACTCTCCTCCACCACAGCTCTACAGCACAACCACCATACAGGACAACCACCACACCAACCACACCACTGTTACACAGGCTTTCTTTTTAAAGCAGGTGATACTAATTACACTCCTGCTGAGTCACTCTGACCCAGCAGAGTATTGCATCATCCTGAAGCCTGCAGGCTTATCCAGTATCCTGCAAATCCCAACACTCCTCCTTAAGTCAAAGGCTTGAGACCTAATAATTCTCTTAAGTCTCGAAATTTAGGAGCATCCAAACATTTTGTATACAAATCTGCCACATTATATTTTGTGTTACAGTGCTGTACCTTTAACACATTTCTTTCCAAAGCATTTTTCACATTTCCGTATCTTATAGCTATATGTTTGCTCTTGCTTTTAAAGTTCTGTTGGTTAGCAAGCTGTTGTGCAGCCATGTTGTCACTTAGCACAGTGATTGGCATTTCAGAAGGTATTCCAAGCTCTTTTGTTAGGCAAGCAAACCATTCTATTTGTGATACACATTCACTTATGGCTGAGTACTCTGCTTCACAAGTACTTGTGGCAACAAATGTTTGTTTCTGGGATTTCCACTGAACCAGGGCATTTCCAATATATATGGCATAGCCAGTGGTAGACTTTCCATTTTCTCTGTCCCTCCAGCTGGCATCAGCGTATGCATACACTTGCTGATCATATCCTGTATCCAGCACCAGTTTGTAATCTTTTGTGCCTTTCAGATACCTTAGGATTCTTTTAAGTGCTAGCCAATCTCTCTGAGCCGGGTCTGCACTTCTTTGGCTTAACATGTGCACTGCCAATGTTATGTCGGGTCTTGTCCAACAACTTAAATATAACAGAGAACCCAACAGAGAATGAAACGCTGTTGCATTCTCACATTTTTGCCCTTCTGGTTCATTTTTGTACTGGGTAGTTATGGGAGTATCAACCTCATTTGCCCTCTCCATTCCATATGTCTTTAGTAATTTTTCGATTTTTTCCTTCTGACTCAGAGAGTAGACGCCCTCTTCATTTCTCTGAACCTCTACTCCTAAGTAATTCTGAATCTCTCCCAAATACTTCAGTTTGTATTTGTTACCTAGGCTGTTTATAAACCAAGACACTTGCTTTTGTGCAGTTGTTATCAGACAGATATCGTCAACATACAAAAGTAAATAACAAACACTTCCTTGCACCACTGCTGAATATAAACAGGAATCAGCCAGGCTTTGTTTGAATCCCATCTTTTTCAAAGTTGTGTCTATGCATTCATGCCATAGACGTGCACTTTGGTGCAACCCGTATAGTGCCCTTTGCAGCTTTAACACCATGCTGTCTTTTTCCAGCTCATAACCTGGTATTTGCTGTAAATACACCTCGGCGTCTATAGGAGCATTTAAATATGCTGAGGCAACATCAAAATGATTAACTTTTAACCCTCTCAGACTTGCCATTGCTAAAACTGATTTTACTGTTTCAGCCTTTGCTGTTGGGGCAAACACTTCATCATAATGTATCATTTTCCTTTGTGTAAAGCCCCTTGCCACCAACCTGGCTTTCCTCTGACAACTACCATCAGCCAGCTTTTTCACTTTAAAAACCCACTTACAGCTTATGGGCTTTTTACCTTCAGGCAATTCTGTAGGGACAAACACATTGTTGTTTAGCAGAGAGTTATACTCTGCCTGCATTGCCTTTAACCACGCCTCTTTCTCTAGAGTAGGTAACTCTTGCACTTCTTCAAAGTTTTCTGGCTCAGTTACACAAACCTGGTTTATGGTGGCTGGGAACCCATAACGGTCTGGAGGCTGACCTTTATTACTTCTTGCAGACCTCCTTGGTTCATTAATCTCATCCCTTGGGCTACCTTCAGGACTGCTTTTGGGGTGGATTGACTCTGTAGATCTACCTCCTCCTGTCCCTGTTGCACTTTCTTCTCTCCCCTGCTCCATACTAGCAGCTGGAGAAAAATGCTCAACCTTTACCTCCTCCCTTTCAGTTTCTCTGGGAGAGTTGTCAATTCTCAGCTTTGTTTCAACTGCCTTATCAGGTATGCTCGGCAGTAAAACTTTTTCTGGCAGCAGGTTTGCATGTATCTTGGGCCAATTTCTTTGCTCATTAAAGCTGGCTGATCGACTATAACTCAAAAGATTTTTATCATCTTCAAACCTGTAAGCTTTCGTACCACTTTCATACCCAAGAAATAGCAACTCCTGTGCTCTTTTCCCACCTTTTCTTCGGTTCTTTACAGGTATGTCAACCCATGCCTTTGTCCCAAAGATTCTCAAATGTTGCAAACTGGGACTTTTGTTATAGAGAATTTTATAGGGTATGTCATCTAGTACCCTTGACCACAAGCGATTCCCAATATAATTTGCGGTCTTAATACTCTCAGCCCAGTACTTAATTGGGAGATTTGCATCTGCTAGCAATGCTTTCATTTGTGTCTGCAAGACACCTCCCCTACGTTCTGCTACTCCGTTCTCCTGAGGCATCGCCACATTGGTAAGCCTATGTTTGATCCCTTGGGAACGCAACCAATTTCTTAGGGAGCTTGCCATAAACTCTCCTCCCCTGTCTGACTGAATAGAGCACACCTTTTCGCCAAGTTGCCGTTCTACCCTTTTTACCCAGAACTTCAAAGTTTGGGCAACGTCAGACTTTTGCTTCAATGGATAGACCCAGCCAAATCTAGAATAGTCATCCACTAGGATCAAGCAGTACTTGTTATGGGAGACACTTGGTGGAAAAGGACCAGTTACATCAGCATGAATCAACTCCAGTGGTTTTTTGGTTTCTCTCTGGCTTGCTCTTGCTACTGGGCAAGCCCTGCTTTTAACCTCCTTGCAGATATTACAGTCTAAGTAATTATCACAACTTTTTATGTTTTTCATCCCCCCACACAACTCCAATGTTCTGTTCAGCACCTTATAGCTAGCATGAGCCAGACGCCTGTGCAGGAGATGAATACACATATCATGGGTTGGGACATTTTGCACATTAGCAACCTTAGACTCACACTGCAGTACATACATATTAGCTCTAAGGTTAGCATTTGCCAACACTGCCCCATTTTGCTTTATCTGGCACTGGTCTCCCACAAAGTTTACTTCAAAGCCTGCTTTTGCCAAGTCAGGAATGCTTAGGAGATTGTTTTGCAAACTAGGCACACACAACACACTCCTGAATGTGTGTCCCAGTTGTGGGAACACAACCTCCCCCTCACAAACCACATTAGCTTTCTGGCCCGTAGCAAGACTTACATGTTTTTTGTTTGAAGCCCTAGCATCAGTTAGCAGTCCTTTTCTTTTACAAAAGGTTTGAGAAGCTCCACTGTCCAGAACCCACAGCTCTTCATTTTCTTGACCATCTGCAGACACCCAAGCGGTAGACTCTCTCTGCTGCCTCTTGTGCTTCTGCTGTTTTTGTTGTTTCCTCGGGCAGTCCCGCAGCAGATGTCCACTGGACTTGCAGCAAAAACACCTTTTTACTCTGTTGACCACCGGCTGGTCTGCAGTAGCTCCTCCTGGCTGTTTCTCCGGCTCCCGACACCTCTGCTCTTCCCGGCTGTTGTTCCCTCTGGGATGCTCCAACAGCTGGGCTGAGGTCATCTTTCGCTCTGCACGCCTGTCCTCCTCTGCATACAACCGTCCGGTAACGTATTCCAGAGTCAGCTTATCAGTCTCTACAGACTCGAGGGAGTTGACCAGCATATCATAGCTGTCATCAAGGGAACTCAGGACTATAAAGACTTTGTCCTCTTCCCCCACAGGCCTCCCTCTTAAGGCTAGCTCCTGGAAACAGCCTGTTAGGAATTTTAGGTGGTTTACCAGGGAGTCCCCCGGTTTCTTCCGACACCGGTACAGTCTCCTGGTCAGTGTTATCAGTGAGCCAGCTGTCTCTCGCACATGGACAGCCTTGAGCGCATTCCACGCCTCACTTGCCGTCACCTTATCAGCTACGTAGACTAGCTGGCTGTCGTCCACTCCAAGGATGATCGTAGCCAAAGCTTTCTCATCCTTTTCTAGCTGGGCCTCTGCTAGTGCCAGCTTTTCGTCGTCGTCCTCATCTTCCTCAGGGGGCTGCGGTGGAGTTTCCACCACCTTCCACAGTCCCTCACGCTTGAGGAAGTGTTGCATGCGGACCGACCAGATGCTGTAGTTAGTGGCCGTCAGCTTCTCCAGCAACACGCCAGTTCTGGACTGCTCCATCCCTGCAGCTCACCTCCAGCACCCACGGCTAGATACCTGCCACCTGTACTCTTGCGCAGCGGAAGCGTGCTGGGCCCATAACCCTGTCGCGTATTCTACGCGAAGCTTTCAGCAGAGACGCTAAGAGTTCCAGGTTTGTCCAGTTCTGTCTTTTTTAATGTGAGCTATTTACACAGGCATGTACAAAAGAAACAGTCCATACAGAGTACTTACAAACGAATACTCTCCTCCACCACAGCTCTACAGCACAACCACCATACAGGACAACCACCACACCAACCACACCCACTGTTACACAGGCTTTCTTTTTAAAGCAGGTAATACTAATTACACTCCTGCTGAGTCACTCTGACCCAGCAGAGTATTGCATCATCCTGAAGCCTGCAGGCTTATCCAGTATCCTGCAAATCCCAACACTCCTGCCAACCCAGCAGTTCGAAAGCACACCAGTGCAAGTAGATAAATAGGTACCCCTGTGGCAGGAAGGTAAACGGGGTTTCCATGCGCTCTGGTTTCCGTCATGGCATCCCGTTGCACCAGAAGCGGTTTCGTCCTGCCGGCCACATGACCCAGAAAGCTGTTTGTGGACAAACGCCGGCTCTCTTGGCCTGAAAGTGAGATGAACGCCACAACCCCATAGTCACCTTTGACTGGACTTAACCATCCAGGGGTTCTTTACCTTTAAAAAAGGTAAAGGGACCCCTGACCATTAGGTCCAGTCGTGATCGACTCTAGGGTTGCAGCGCTCATCTCACTTTATTGGCTGAGGGAGCCAGCGTACAGCTTCCGGTCATGTGGCTAGCATGACTAAGCCACTTCTGGCGAACCAGAGCAGCGCATGGAAACGCCGCTTACCTTCCCGCCGGAGTGGTACCTATTTATCTACTTGCACTTTGACACACTATCAAACTGCTAGGTTGGCAGGAGCAGGGACCGAGCAACGGGAGCTCACCCCGTCGCAGGGATTCTAACCACTGACCTTCTGATTGGCAAGTCCTAGGCTCTGTGGTTTAACCCACAGTGCCACCCGCGTCCCTCTTTACCTTTACCTTTGCTCTCCCCACTAATGCTGTCCATTTATTTACCTATTGCATTTAAATCCCACCTTCTTCAAGGAGCTTGAGGTGATGTGCATGGTTCTCCCCCCAGCCCCTCTTCATTTAATCCCCACATCCACCCTGTGAAGGTGGGTTAGGGAGGCAATGACTGGGCATTTGTGGGGATTTGAACCCTAGACTCTCCCAGGTCCTAGTCTGGTACTCTAACCCAGTGGTGGCCAAACTTGGCCCTCCAGCTATTTTGGGACTACAACTCCCATCATCCCTAGCTAACAGGACCAGCAGTCAGGAATGATGGGAATTGTAGTCCCAAAACAGCTGGAGGGCCAAGTTTGGCCAGCACTGCTCCAACCACTACACCACACTGCCAGATTTATTTCTCTACTTCACAGCCTTTGGAGAAAGCTTCGTGTTTTCAGAAATGTTTCCCTCCAGTTGGCTGAGATTTTAATGATTTTCATTTATGCTGAGCCACTGAAGCTGGCTCTTTCATGTAGGTGCTTCAATATTGTGTTCTTAATATTCTTTCTATTTAGTTTTGACAAAATCGGAAAATAGAAAGAACCTCCCGAGAGGCAGCTGATACCTTCATACAAAGAGCAGCACAGAAAAGAACTTGAAGCTGTGACGTCTCTGTCTACAAGAATCGGGAATGGCATTGCAAAGGGATCACCCGCCAGGAGTGCGGAAATGTGGGAAGTATTTGACTCAGCTTGCATTTAAAGACAAACCTGTCGAACGCTTCCCTAAAAGGATGCAAACCGAAATGCAGCCAAACTTTGAAATTCATCCCTCTCTGAATTTTGTCATGCAGCCAAGAAATGTACATGAATATGCTTATATTGGTGAAATTATTATGCACAAAAATGCATTATATTAGAGGGCATTGCTCTGTAAAAATGTGTGTTTCGGGGGAATTGCATACAAAAATGCTTAATAGAGCCTTTGCATGGAGAAGGTCCCAGGACTAATTATTGGTGTTTCCAATAATTCCAATAATAAAAGGATTCTTTGAATCTACTTAAATACTGCTGAAGAAGCAAACAGCTTCTGAAAAGTGGCATGTCTCTTCAGCATAGGGTTGATATATCCAATATACCTCTAGCTCACAAAAGTGCTACCCCTGCAAATTTTGCCGGTGATGGAGGGGCTGAGGCTAAGAAATTATTAAGATCCCATCCACTCATTTCTCATCTACAAACTCCACCCCCCATATTTTACTATCTAGAAGACTGTCCTTTATTTCACTGCACTTTGATATGTAAAGTGGTGCCTTTGATCTGCATGTTGTTGTTGTTGTTTAGTCGTTTAGTCGTGTCCGCCTCTTCGTGACCCCATGGACCAGAGCACACCAGGCACTCCTGTCTTCCACTGCCTCCCGCAGTTTGGTCAAACTCATGGTGGTAGCTTCAAGAACACTATCCAACCATCTCGTCCTCTGTCGTCTCCTTCTCCTTGTGCCCTCCATCTTTCCCAGCATCAGGGTCTTTTCCAGGGAGTCTTCTCTTCCCATGAGGTGGCCAAAGTATTGGAGCCTCAGCTTCTCGATCAGTCCTTCTGGTGAGCACTCAGGGCTGATTTCCTTAAGAATCGATAGGTTTGATCTTCTTGCAGTCCATGGGACTCTCAAGAGTCTCCTCCAGCACCAGAATTCAAAAGCATCAATTCTTCGGCGATCAGCCTTCTTTATGGTCCAGCTTTCACTTCCATACATCACTACTGGGAAAACCATGGCTTTAACTATACGGACCTTTGTTGGCAAGGTGATGTCTCTGCTTTTTAAAGATGCTGTCCAGGTTTGTCATTGCTTTTCTCCCAAGAAGCAGGCGTCTTTTAATTTCGTGACTGCTGTCACCATCTGCAGTGAACATGGAGCCCAAGAAAGTAAAATCTCTCACGGCCTCCACTTTCCCCCTTCTATTTGCCAGGAGGTGATGGGACACAGACATGGGTGAAACCAAAACATTCCCACACTTATTCACACAGCCTAACAAATGCTGTTTGGGGTACTTATCTGCAAAAGCAGGTGTGCTGTTTTAGCTTGGGGGGTCTGAATCTCTGCTGCATATCCTGTCCTTCCAGGGAGCACTCAGGGCTGATTTCCTTCAGAATGGAGAGGTTTGATCTTCTTGCAGTCCATGGGACTCTCAGGTGTCTCCTCCAGCACCAGAATTCAAAAGCATCCATTCTTCAGCGATCAGCCTTCTTGATGGTCCAGCTCTCACTTCCATACATCACTACTACATTTCCATGACAAAGTGTTTGGTAGTGTTTTGTCTAGGTCAGGTCTGCTTAAATACCAAAGTAGAATGTGGCCCTGCTTAATCTGGGGTAAAATGGTATGATTTCAATGCCTCCCCTTGCTCTGCAGGGCATAGTTTAAGGGCAGCACCGCCTCTTCAGCCTCTCTCATTTCCAGATTTTTCTTTCTTGGTGCAGGAAATGATGCAATGGGGATGATGCAATGAGAGGGGAGGTGGAAAAGAAACCTTTTTTTCTCTTGCTCAGTCATTCCTTCCGGTGGCACTATATTTAGTGCCTTAGCGAGCTATTAAAAGCGATCTCAGAGTGACTCGCAGTGATTGCTATCCTCATCATGTGCTTGGTGATATCACACAGGTACACTCAGAGTCTTGCGTATGGCGATGCTTTAGCAACAAAGAAGACATTCTTCAGTTTTGCTCTCTCACCTTTCCAATATCAGTCCACATTTCCACATCACTTCGTATTCTTTTTCTGAATCCTGGTTTAAAAAAAATTATATGCATCAGCATCTTAGTGGGAATTTATCCCGATATACTTGTTTTTCTGCACGATTTATCTGAATATACACACTTTTGCAAAGCGATTTCCTCAAACAGAATGCATTTCTGTATGCTATTTTCACTAACATATGCAAACAAACAAACAAAATACATTGTTAGGCACATTTTATCCTGGGATATTCATTTCCGTATACATTACTTGGCTAGAGAACTGCATTGCAAAATTCAGAGAAGTGCAAATTTTAAATGCCCTTATATGTTTTATTTATTGAATTTGTATAGTGTCCTTCAGCCACAAGTCTCTGGGTGGTTCACAAGGCGAAATCACAACAGAGAAATCACAAAATATGTAATAAAAATAAGAACAACATAAAACCGATAATCACCCCGCTCCCACAACACATTTTAAAAAGCATCACATGTCGATCAGCCAAAAGCATGGTTGAAGAGGAATGTTTTTGCCTGGCACCAAAAGGTGTATAATGCAGGCACCAGCCGAGCCTCCTTGGGGAGAACACCCAGCATCGGGAGATGTGAATAAATGTTTCTCTCCTACCTTTCATCCTAGGACTGTGATAGTTTCCAGTTCACTTCCCCATAGGACGCGGGTGGCACTGTGGTCTAAACCACTGAGCCTCTTGGACTTGCCAATTGGAAGGTCGGTGGTTCGAATCCCCGTAATGGAGTGAGCTCCTGTTGCTCTGTCCCAGCTTCTGCCTACCTAGCAGTTCGAAAGCACGCCAGTGCAAGTAGATAAATAGGTACCACTGAGGTGGGAAAGTAAATGGCTTTTCCATGCACTCTGGTTTCTGACACGGTGTTCCGTTGCGCCAGAAGCGGTTTAATCCTGCTGCCCACATGACCCGGAAAGCCATCTGCGGACGAATGCCGACTCCCTCGGCCTGAAAGCAAGATGAGCACCACAACCCCATAGTCACCTTTGACTGGACTTAAGAATCCAGGGGTCCTTCCCTTTACCTCACTTCCCCAAATCCACTACAAAAACATAAGGGGCAAATGGTAGCTAATGTTGTGCATCTTAACGATACTGAGCTGTCAAACCAAGCTTCAAAATTTCACTTTTCGTATGACCTAACAAGATGGCCTTAAGCCAAGCATTCTTGGCCTAAGAGCAACCTGTAAAATGAGGATAATCATATCAGAGTATCTCACAAGGTGGTTACAGGAGGATTGCTAAGGCAGCGCATGTCAAACCATCTATGAACATGCAGAAGAGTTTTGCATAGAACACCATCATCTAATGTGATTAAAACTAATGCAATTCTAGGCTGAATCAAGGGAATCACCATGTCTGGATCAAGGGAAGTCCTTCCTCTTGTTTGTTCTGCAGTCTTCCAACAGTTTGCATCATTGGATGACCCTGGGTTCAAATATTATAAGATGGGAGAACAAAAATCTCTCTGCTCCCACCTCATTCCAGCACACCCTCTTCCTTCCCGAAACAACTTCCACTCCTTGCCTGTCCTATGAGGGACATCTGTCAGGCTCTGGGGACTCAGCTTCTTCTCCCCTTTGGCCGTAGATAGGCAGGACAAGTAGATAAGCAGTAGATATAGGGACGCGGGTGGCGCTGTGGGTTAAACCACTGAGCCTAGAACTTGCCGATCAGAAGGTCAGTGGTTCAAATCCCCGCAACGGGGTGAGCTCCCGTTGCTCAGTCCCTGCTCCTGCCAACCTAGCAATTCGAAAACACGTCAAGGTGCAAGTAGATAAATAGGTACCGCTCCGACGGGAAGGTAAACGGCGTTTCCGTGCACTGCTCTGGTTCGCCAGAAGTGGCTTAGTCATGCTGGCCACATGACCCGGAAGCTGTACGCCGGCTCCCTCGGCCAGTAAAGCGAGATGAGCGCCGCAACCCCAGAGTCGGCTGCGACTGGACCTAATGGTCAGGGGTCCCTTTACCTTTACCTTTAAGCAGGACAAAGCAAAAAGAGTCCCTTACCATTTAAAGAGTCTTTAATGATCACAGCAAAAGAACAAAGCATCCATTCTAGGAATGAAGGTGTTCCCAGCTAAAGATTCCACTCACTTCCCCCCTCGTCATTTCCGTCTTGCAACCTGATCTCCAACCATTCTGCTTTTTGTGCAGCCACCTTATCTGTGCAAAGTGACCTTGGACTGATATACTGAATACTTTCCAGTAAGAGAGAGTCTGTTAGCTCTCTCACTATTCCTCTTCTTCTTCGCTTTGCTGTTCACCCCCCAGTTCTTCCCAACTTTTGTCTTCTGAACTATGCCCCTCTGCAAACCACTGTTCTAAATCTATACTGCTCCGCCGTTCCTGGGCAGCTTCAGGATCGTGGTCAGGATCAGGGCGAGGGTGAGGCTCCCACCATTCCTCATCAGAGCTGTACTCCTCAGGCTGGTCTCTGACATCATCTTTTCAACCACAAAGAAATGCCAAATAGCATTGCCACATAGACAGTGACACCAACGAGACCCTCTCTTCCTCCTTGTTTTCCTCTCTTCCACCTCTTCCTTCCCCTTTGCTTCTCTCCTTCCACTCCCATCCCTCCCTCCTCCCTCCATCTTCCTCCATCTTTTTATATTGGAGATAGGCAAAGCTGTCAACTTTTCCCTTTTCTTGCGAGGAATCCTATTCAGAATAAGAGAATTTCCCTTTTAAAAAGGGAAACATTGACAGCTATGACGATAGGTCTGAGAGGCACCTTCTTCAGAAAGTTAGACTGCGACTCTCTGCGATGGTAGGACTTGTCAATTTAGAAGAAACTATGGGATGGGGTTGGGTGGGGGTGGCAAGAGAGAGACGAGAACAGATCCGTAAAGAAGCATGGGAAGGATTAGTCTCCCTGGGGGGGGGGGGGAGGGAGAAATCAGTCTGGAGGGAAAGTTTAATTAAAAAGAGCAGAGTTTTTAATTACCAGGGAAATGTACTTGAATGGTTGATTTGCATAATCCCAGCGGCAGTGGGGGAACAGGCAGGGAGAAGATAAGGTTTTTCGTTTCCTTTACAATCGTTCTCTTGTTCTTTGCTATCTCGCTGAAAGGAACTTTGATCCCCAGCCCTTCCCTCCAACAGCAGCCCTGACTGCCATCTTGCATCTTGCAGTCAGGGACTCCTGTATGGAGGGCTGGGGCAGTCTGTTGCTTTGGGGGGGGGGGTGCTTGGTGGAAACAAAGGGCTTTGCTCCTTTCTCAGAGACATCCACTGAAATGCAATTTCCCCTCCTGTAAAACACGCACGCACACACAAACACACACTTTCTTCTTGTTGTTAATGTTGTCAGGAAACATGAACTTTTCAGGCGTTCAGCTAATGTGTTGCAATTGCCTTGGGGAAGGGTCTACATTGACCACACCCACTGCTGGCCCTCAGAAGGGTGGGTCGCCCCCAATGCTGTCACCCCAGCTGTGGAAGAATAGAGGGAGCTGGTAGGAAGACATTTCACAACTGAGTAATGTGTGTGTGTGTGAGAGAGAGAGAGAGAGAGAAACGTTGGCCACATTCATAGCATACTTTTAAAGCACCACAATACAGTCATACCTCGGGTTACATACGCTGCAGGTTGTGCGATTTTGGGTTGCACACCGCGCCGAACCCGGAAGTACTGGAACGGGTTACTTCTGGGTTTCAGTGCTTGTGCATGCACAGAAGCACTAAATTGCACTTTGTACATGCACAGAAGCACTGAATCGTGACCCATGCATGTGCAAACACGGCGCTGCGAGTTGCACAGATCACGTTCGCAACCCGAGTGTCCACTGTATCCCTTTAAACAGTCACAGCTTCCCCCAATTAATTGTGGGAAGTGTAGTTTATTCAGGATACTGACACTTGTTAAGGTAAAGGACTATTAGGTCCAGTCGTGGCCGACTATGGGGTTGCGGCGCTCATCTCGCTTTATTGGCCGAGGGAGCCGGCATACAGCTTCCGGGTCATGTGGCCAGCATGACTAAGCCGCTTCTGGTGAACCAGAGCAGTGCACAGAAATGCTGATTACCTTCCTGTTGGAGTGGTACCTATTTATCTACTTGCACTTTGACGTGCTTTCAAACTGCTAGTTTGGCAGGACCAGGGACAGAGCAATGGGAGCTCACCCCGTCGCGGGGATTCAAACCGCCGACCTTCCGATCCGATCGGCAAGCCCAAGGCTCAGTGGTTTAGACCACAGCGCCACCCGTGTCCCTGACACTTGTTAAGAGTCCCCTGCAATTTCCAGAGTGGTTTAATGGTCAATCTCTCTTCAGTGAATCCTAGAATCTTAGACTTGGAAAGGGATGCCAAGGGAATGTCAAGTCCATCCTTGGCATGCAGGAATCACAATGAAAGAATCCCCGACAGATGACCCTCCAACCTCCAAAGAAGGAGAGCCTACCACCTTCTGAGGGAGCCCATTCCACATGCGACGTCATGTGCGCACAATGGCCCCTGCCCTCCAATATTGTGCGCAACTCAGTGCCTCTGATCTGGAACACTCTGGAGCCGGGGAGCGGGGAGCTGAAAAAATAAAAAATAAACCTCCAATGGTGAATTTGAAGAAGAAAATATTACTATCTGTATTTGGGCTGAGGGGCTGGGAAATTTACCAGAAATAGATCCTTCTGATAACAAGGAGAGAAGAGAAACAGCCCGCAGGGGAAGAGAAGTTTAGCTATAGAGGAGCTACCTCAATGGAGACAACAGATAAGACCCTGCTCCTATTCAGCTGTTTGTTTGCTTCCTTGTTCAGTGTTTTGAGTCTGAAAGGGGTTGCGGGTTGTATTGAAAGCCCTTCCTCACCCAGATCGCTTCCCCTGATGCTTTGAAGTGCTATTCACCGCCTCCGGTCCATTACTTAGCCATGATTAAGTGTGCCGTAAGTCCCCCTCTTCCATTCTTCCAAAACAATTTTCTAGGCTTTGTCAATGGCACTTCCCCCCCCCCCAGGGTGGGGGGAAAGATGAGAGATAAAAGCCAATCAGGCTTTAGATCCAGGGAATGTTTTCACAGACAGAGAGAAGAGGACGGCGATTATTGCGGCAAATTATAGACCATCTTCCCTGGGTATCTGTGTAGCCGGCTGAGCTGAAAAAAGAAAATTTTAAGTGCAGGATCCGAGGCCCACAAAGCAAATATATAACAATAGTGCTTCAAAAGCTATACAGTCATACCTCATGTTATGTTTGCTTCAGGTTGAGCATTTTCAGGTTATGTCCCACGGCGACCCGGAAGTAACGGAATGGGTTACTTCCAGGTTTCGCTGCTCGCGCATGCGTAGGTGCACAGAATGACGTCATGAGCATGCGCAGAAGCAGCAAACCGCGACCTGCACAGACATGGGTTGCGTTCTGTTCAGGTTGCAAATGGGCCTCCGGAATGGATCCCATTCACAACCAGAGGTACCACTGTACAGTGGTACCTCAGGTTAAGTACTTAATTCATTCCGGAGGTCTGTTCTTAACCTGAAACTGTTCTTAACCTGAAGCACCACTTTAGCTAATGGGGCCTTCCGCTACCATTGTGCCGCTGGAGCACGATTTCTGTTCTCATCCTGAAGCAAAGTTCTTAACCTGAAGCACCATTTCTGGGTTAGCGGAGTCTGTAACCTAAAGCGGATGTAACCTGAAGCGTATGTAACCCGAGGTACCACTGTACATATAAATACATATATATGAATAAAGTTCTTGAAGGTGATCTGAGAGGTAAGAGTAGATTTACCAAGAGGTCTAGTCGTACATGAGCTAGAGTGATATCTAGATTAGCAACTAAATCTGGAAAGTATGTACCGTATTTTTCTCTGTATAACACTCACATTTTTTCTCCTAAAAAGTAAGGGGAAATGTTTGTGTGTGTGTTATTGAGCGAATGTGTGGTCCCTGGAGCCGACTGGCCCGAGTACAGGGGCAAAAATCAGGCAAAAATCAGATCGCGGAGGAGGGAAGAGAGGAGGTTGCTGCTTTCCTGCATTTTTCCTCAGGGTCTTACTGCCCACTGTTTTCAGTTGCTGTGTTTGCTCAAATGTAACAAAGAGCAGGGAAATCCCCTGCCCTCCTGGCTAGGAGTGCAGCCGACAGCCACCACCTCCTCCTCTCCATGCTCCGCTGCTGCTGCTGCGTCCAGCATCGCAGGCAGCCAGAAAATGCAGGTGGGAGAGAGACAGAGAGAGAGAGAGAGAGAGAGGGCTGGCTTGGGGGGGGGGGAACTTTTGCCTTCCTTTCCTCCCTCCCGTTAAATCCCTCTCCTGCATTGTTAGCCAGCTGCTTCTCCGCACACCCTTCTCGTGCTCCTTGTCCCTTCTGTGTTTTTCCTTCCCTCCCCACTTAAAACATGGTTACAAAGCACCGATCCACATGGATCCTCGGGATCTTTGCATTTGGTCACCCCAAATTCACCATCAGATCACATAGCATGTCTGTCCATGGCTACAGCCTGCACCAAAAAAATCACGCACCCACTGTTGCCTGGGGCTGCAATGGTGCAAAAACGTGGTTACAAAGCACAGATCCACATGGATTCTCAGGATTTTTGCATTGGGCTACCCCAAACTCACTGTCAAATCACATGTCTGTGGCCACAGCATGAAGCACAAAAATGATACATCCACTGTTTCATTCAGAATTTTTTTTTCTTGTTTTCCTCCTCTAAAAACTATGTGCGTGTTATGGTCAGGTGTGTGTTATCGAGCGAAAAATACGGTATTTAGCAGATTGTGCCCATTACTTTGTAACCAGGGCCCTCTCACCCATAGGTGCTAGGGGTGCGGGACACCTGGGTGCTGGGCTCTCAGGGGCGCCGGGCCGAGAGTCCACAGCCCAAGAGTTGAGTCTGGGGAAGAGCCCACCCATCGGTCAGAGCACTGCAGCGAGCTCTTCTGCTGCGGCAGGCTCTGTGTTGCGAGTTTGAGGGTGTGGTGGTCCCGTGGGTTAACCGTGAGGCAAGGTCCGAGTCCAGTCCGAGGTCGAGGGTGCAGGATGGAGGCAGTCCGTCAAAGCTGAAGCTGGGTCCAAGGCAGGGAGTCAGGTGAGGTCAGGAGCTCCGGCAGAAAAGCAGGACAGGGTTCAGGCAGGAACTGGCTTCCAACAATGTTGCTCCCGCAACTTGGGGCTGGGGCTGTCTGACTTTTATCTGCCCCGAGGCATAGGGCGGCCCCGGTCCACAGGTGACTCACCTCTCCTGGCCTGGAGGCGAGCACTCCTCCTGCGGGAACCTAGTTCCCTCCGCCTCTCTGCCCTGAGCCTCTGCAGCTCAGGAGAGGCTGGAGGGTTACTGGACCCAGAGGCAACCTCAGCTTCCTCTGATGGGGCTGAGAGTGGAGCACCTACAGGCAATGGGTCCTCCATCACCTCAGGAGCCAGAGCAGACTCAGCTGGTGCCTGCACCTGAGGATCCAGCACAGGTGAGGACCCTTCAGGCTCAAGCCCCAGCCCCAGCTCAGCTGGTTCTGGAGGCAGGGAATCCTGTGCAGGCTGGGATTCCTCAGGTTCAGCCTCCGAGTCCAAATCCCAGGCCATCACAGGGGGCAACCGAGCCAGCGAGATACTGAGGCGGCCGGCTCTGCCCTCCTGCACACCTGGGACTGGGCAACCTGGGGGGGGGGTGCCGGGTGGATCTTTGCACCCCGGCATCGCATATGCTTAAGACAGCCCTCACCCAGACCTCCATCCCAGGGGCACTGGATGTCATGTGCTCTGGACACTGTTGGATTACCTATCACATCTGACCATTGGTCATGCTGTCTGGGGCTGATGGGAGCTGGGAGTCCAAAAAGATCGTGAGGGTCACACGATGGCTACCCTGGCTTTATTCCAATTGTGGAGACAAGGGGTTGTTATCTCATGGTGACTACCCTGAGGCAACAACCTCCAGATTCCAGGTGGCTAAATATGCTCCTATTTTGGCACTGCTAAGGCACTAAGATGCACAAGGCAATGTTTTTAAAATACTGCTGCTATTTAAACAATCATTCTCCCAGCTAAAGAGGCAAATGAATTTAGGAGGAGGAAAGGGAGGGGGTAAGGGAGCAGTCAAAAATTGCCTCCAAGCTACTAATTAGTTAAAACATTGACAAAGGCAAATAATTTTTTTGTTTTTTATTTTAATACTGGCAGCTTCCTAACCATGAAATTCAAAGAATAATCTCCATCTGTCCAGCCAGGAGAAGTTTGCAAGAAGCAAGTTCATTCTGAACCACATGTCCACCTGCTCAAGTCTTTTAATCTCTTTGCAAATTTATTTGAAGAAGGCAGGCAAGTTTTATGTTGTAGAGCAATCAGTTGTTAAAAAGTATCCTAAACTTCTGCCTGATCGCTTTCCGTAAGCAAATCAGCCTGATTTCTCCCGATGTGGGGTGCTGCCTTGACTGGTAAATGAAGGAAACAGATAGTATTCAACACACACATTTAAAGAACTAATCAGATCTTACTGCCAGGCACTGCAATTTCGCTGATGGGAAACTTTTATGACACCTTCCAAAGCCCCAAAATACACATGGGTGGGGGAGACTAGCAGAGAGAAGGTTAAGATGAAGAGGGCTTGCTTTGCATACAAAAGGTTCAATCCTGAGCATCACCAGGTCGGACTGGGAGAGACTCTTCGTCAGAAACCCAGCAGTACCACTGGCAGTCAGTGTAGACCAGTGATGGCCAAACTTGGCCCTCCAGCTGTTTTGGGACTACAATTCCCATCATCCCTGACCACTGGTCCTGTTAGATATCAATGATTGGAATTGTAGTCCCAAAACAGCTGGAGGGCCAAGTTTGGCCATCACTGGTGCAGACCAAACTTCCAAGCATCTGGTCGCTTCCAGATGTTTTTGACTCCAACTCCTAACAGCCTTCACCAGCAACTGAGAGACTTATATGCTCTGGTCTCCTAAACCACACCCAGGCCACAGCTTCTGGCAGTAAAGGAGTCTTAAAGGGTAAAAGGGACCCCTAACCATTAGGTCCAGTAGTCACCAACTCTGGGGTTGCGGCGCTCATCTCACTTTATTGGCCGAGGGAGCCGGCGTACAGCTTCCGGGTCATGTGGCCAGCATGACTAAGCCGCTTCTGGTGAACCAGAGCAGCGCATGGAAATGCCGTTTACCTTCCCACTGGAGTGGTACCTATTTATCTACTTGTACCCCACAACTGGGTGAGCTCCCATTGCTCGGTCGCTGCTCCTGCCAACCTAGCAGTTCAAAAGCAAGTAGATAAATGGGTACCGCTCTGGCGGGAAGGTAAACGGCATTTCTGTGTGCTGCTCTGGTTCACCAGAAGCGGCTTAGTCATGCTGGCCACATGACCCGGAAGCTGTATGCCGGCTCCCTCAGCCAATAAAGTGAGATGAGCGCCGCAACCCCAGGGTCGGTCACGACTGGACCTAATGGTCAGGGGTCCCTTTACCTTTACCTTTACTTTGACATGCTTTCGAACTGCTAGGTTGGCAGGAGCAGGGACCGAGTAACAGGAGCTCACCCCATCGTGGGGATTCGAACCACCGACCTTCTGATTGGCAAGCCCTAGGCTCTGTGGTTTAACCCACAGTGCCACCCGCATCCCTAGGAGTCTTACTCACAGGTAAGAAGGAGATTGCGACTACACATCAGGAAGAGCTCTCTGTGGTTAAGAGCTGCTGTACAGTGGAACGGACTCCATCGGTAGGTGGTGGACTCTCCCTCTTTTCAAATAGAGGTTGGGTGACTATCTGTCAGGAATCCTTCAGTTGTGATTCCTGCATTGCAGGCGGGTCAGACTAGATGCCCCCTGAGTGCCTTTTCTAACTATAATTCTATGATTCTAGATTGCGTGACAAGCAGTGCATTTCTGCCCGTATTCCAAAGTCTTGGTTGTGACGCAATAACACATGTGCCAGACAAAGTCTTTCAAGGGAGGGGGGAAAACGTTCAATATTTATGTGATTGCATGGCAACATGAATGTTTTATCATTCGGGAAGTTGAAAGGTTCGACTCCCTAAAGACAAAAGCAGAAGAGCAAACGGATCCTGATCCCTGCTGTGTTCAGGCAGCAGCTTGTAGGATAAAAAGTGTCTGGGTCTCAGGCTGTCAAAACATTGGAGAAACTCCATACTTTTCAAATATGAATTTTTATTAGTTTTCACATTTTTATACATTTTATCTCTAACCAATTCATATATCAAATTACAAGGGTCTCTGAACCTTCAGACTTCCTGCCCTCCCTCCCCTGGGTTCATATATCATAAACAAAATTTTTTGCATCTTATACTTTTTCCAGTTGTTATATATCCAATAATAATAATAATAATAACAACAACAATAACAATAACAACAATAATAATAATTTTATATATACCCCGCCCTCCCCGGCCAGAGCCAGGCTCAGGGCGGCTAACACCAGTAAAAATTACAGTAAAAACATAATAGGGGGGAAACCCCCAATTTAAAATACAGGTTAAAATGCAATTTAAAATGCAGCCTCATTTTACAGGTAGCCCATAGATCAAAACCATAAGGGGAGGGAAACATAAGGGTCAGACTGAATCCAAACCAAAGGCCAGGCGGAACAGCTCTGTCTTACAGGCCCTGTGGAAAGATGTCAAGTCCCGCAGGGCCCTAGTCTCTTGTGACAGAGCATTCCACCACGTCGGGGCCAGTACTGAAAAGGCCCTGGCCCTAGTTGAGACCAATCTAACCACCTTGTGACCTGGGACCTCCAATATATTGTCATAATCAAGTTCACATTACAAATGTCATTACAACGCTACCAATGATTTTAACTGTTTACCATTGTTTTTTAAAAAAATAAACTACAAATTTACTCCAGTCTCTTAACAGATACTTGATCTTCTTGGTTTCTGATCTTCCCCACCAGTTTTCGCCAATTCTGCATATTCCATCAATTTCATCTGCCAGAAACTCCATACTTCCGTTGCCGCCATTGATTCCTCACACTGCTGTTGGCAACAGGTAGCCATTCCAAGGCTGGTGTTTGCCAGATCCAGGTAACAAACTCAGGATCCGTTTACTCACGAGATCACCTTACCCCATATGGGCCCACTTGGCCACTTTGATCTGCAGAATTGGCACCACTACAGGTGCCACATAATATCCATTCTGCATTGGTAAGAAATCAATCTTTTAGTGTGGCAGCACCTTTGGAACTCCCCGCCAATTGATATCAGGCATGCGCCATCCCGGTACTCTTTTCAGCTCCTGCTAAAAAGTATTCTTGTTTAGACAAACTTACCCAAATGTTTAGAAGATTGGTGTGAGTGTTAATCTGTTTTTGGTCCATGGTTAGATAAACTTTTTAAAGGTCTTACAATACTGTTGTTAATTTTTCTGAGTGATATTTTGTTGGGCCTGTTTGCAAGGTGATGAAGCTATTATTTCAGAAGAACCTAAGCAGCTCGATAAGGGATGAGGAATCTCTGGACCTCGAGTTTTATCAGGCAAGCCTGGTTACTTTGGCAAAGTTGTGTCAACGTACCCCACCTCCAGTGTCAACAAATATTGAGCTCTGCATTGCAGTGCTATGAAAAGAGGAGGAGCGGTGAAACCTATTGTAAACAATTAATAATACGCAGCAGAGATTCAGATCCACCAGGCTAAAACAGCACACCTGCTTTTGCAGATAAGTACCCCAAACAGCATTTGCTAGGCTGTGGGAACGTTTTGATTTCACCCATGTCTGTGTCCCATCACCTCTGGCAAGCCAGACTGAATTCCGTACAGTGGCACCTCGGGTTACAGACGCTTCAGGTTACAGACTCCGCTAACCCAGAAATAGTACCTTGGGTTGAGAACTTTGCTTCAGGATGAGAACAGAAATCGCACGGTGGCAGTGGGAGGCCCCATTAACTAAAGTGGTACCTCAGGTTAAGAACAGTTTCAGGTTAAGAATGGACCTCCAGAACGAATTAAGTTCTTAACCCAAGGTACCACTGCATTGTCTTAAGAAACTCACACAAGTTTGCAACTACAGTGGTACCTCAGGTTACATACACTTCAGGTTACCGACGCTTCAGGTTACAGACTCCGCTAACCCAGAAATAGTACCTCGGGTTAAGAACTTTGTTTCAAGAAGAGAACAGAAATTGCACGGTGGCGGCAGGAGGCCCCATTAGCTAAAGTGGTGCCTCAGGTTAAGAATGGTTTCAGGTTAAGAATGGACCTCCAGAACAAATTAAGTTCTTAACCTGAGGTACCACATAATATACGTGCTATACGTGAGAAGGGGAATGTAAACTCTGCTAAGTAAAGGAACTTACAAGTGCAGGTTAGGAAGGATATTAATAAACAATATACCCTCTCCTGCCACCCTGAACATTCCCACATTTAGGACCAAGAGCCTGAGTCAGGTTAAAGCAGCTTCCTTTATCCCTAGGAAAATGCTGTGAAAGAAATGCGCTCTCTCTCTCCCTGAAGTTATAGTATATGTGTGTGTTTCTTTTTAAAAAAGCCAATATGTCCTGTGGCATTAACAAGCTTTAGGAGGGAGGAATGCACAGGGGGAGGGCACAAGTTTGTGTTTTGCTTGCAGCAGATGTACAATTTGTCCCCTTGCCACGAGAAACAACCCCTTGATCCGTCAAAAGGAATGAGCCTCTCGCGAGTTCCTGATTGTTGCAACATCCAAAGCTCTCCCCAGAGACGCCCCCATTGTTTGTGTTTTCTATAAAGTGAAAGACGTCTCTCAGTTGCCCTCCAGCAGAGAGGGTTGCAGTAAAGAAGACAGCAGATGGATGAGAAAGGCTCTGGGATCTGAGCATCGCCTAGGCTTCCCGCTGAAGCCTGCATCCCGATGCTCAACTTTTCAACTTCTACCTGCAGGGGGGATTGTAAGAGTTCGCTCCTCCTTTTGTCTGCCCAGTATCTGCCTCCCTGCAGAAAGGCTGCTGGCTGCTCTTTAGAGCTGCCAGCTAAAAATAAACTCAGGCAATCTGTATTCCGGTAGCCCTGCTGTGTGGCTCCAGGTCTCCTTTGCATAAGCTTTTCCTTTCCCCCCCTCCACTCTAGCACGCTCTCTGTCTTACGTGGGAGCAGCATATAGAAGAAGCAGGTATGTAAAGAACGTAAAAAGTGTCTGGTGGCTGGATCAGGCCAATAGTCCAGCATCCTGATCTCACAGCAGCCCGACCAGATGCCTCTCCTGGGAAGACCGGAAGCAAAACCTGAGCCCAAAAGCTGGGTGTACTCTGTGTCACATGCACACTTGTTGTCGTTTAGTCTTTTCCGCCTCTTTGTGACCCCCTGGACCAGAGCACGCCAGGCACTCCTGTCTTCCACTGCCTCCCGCAGTTTAGTCAAACTCATGTTTGTAGCTTCAAGAACACCGTCCAACCATCTCGTCCTCTGTCATCCCTTTCTCCTGGTGCCCTCCATCTTTCCCAGCATCAGGGTCTTTTCCAGGGAGTCTTCTCTTCTCATGAGATGGCCAAAGTACTGGAGCCTCAGCTTCACGATCTCTCCTTCCAGTGAGCACTCAGGGCTGATTTCCTTAAGAATCGATAGGTTTGATCTTCTTGCAATCCATGGGACTCTCAAGTGTCTCCTCCAGCACCATAGTTCAAAAGCATCAATTCTTCAGCGATCAGCCTTCTTGATGGTCCAGCTCTCACTTCCATACATCACTACTGGGGAAACCATGGCTTTAACTATACGGACCTTTGTTGGCAAGGTGATATTTCTGGCTTTTTAAGATGCTGTCTAGGTTTGTCATCGCCTTTCTCCCAAGAAGCAGGCGTCTTTTAATTTTGTGACTGCTGTCACCATCTGCAGTGATCATGGAGCCCACGAAAGTAAAATCTCTCACTGCCTCCATTTCTTCCCCTTCAGGATACCCATGGCCACTGGTCCCATCACCTCATGGGAAATAGAAGGGGAAGAAATGGAGGCAGTGGGAGATTTTATGGATCACTGTGTTGCCATGGTGAAGGGGCTTGAATAACTCAGAGAAGCTATGAGCTATGCCGTGCAGGGCCACCCATGATGGCAACCCAAGATGGACCCAAGTTGGGCAGTTTCCAACAAAATATTAAAATACAGTAATGCATCAAACAGTAAAAGTTTCCCTAAACAGGGCTCCCTTCAGTTGTCTTCTAAAAGTCAGATAGTTCTTTATTGCCTTGACATCTGCTGGGAGGGTGTTCCACAGGGCAGGCGTCACTACTGAGATGGCCCTCTGCCTGGTTCCCTGTAACTTGGCTTCTCGCAGTGAGGGAACCGCCAGAAGGCCATCAATGTTGGACCTCAGTGTCCGAGTAGAACGATGGTGGTGGAGACGCTCCTTCACGTATACTGGACTGAGTCCATTTAAGGCTTTAAAGGTCAGCACCAACTTGACCTTTTTTCCCCTATTGTCAATTTTTTAATTAAATTTTAAAATATTTACATATAAATTCCAGATTTCAAATTTGTTCTACGTTTCTCTTTAAACTTTGACTCTCCAACACTCCCTCCATGCTGCTCTTAATCCCATTCTCTGACTTGACTTTTTAATTTTTTTAAAAAAAATGACAATGAGCAGGGTTTTTTTTACAAAGAATGTTGAATTCTCTGCCAGGGATCCAGTTTCTGCCATGCAGTTGTGACCACTTGAAAATGACACAGCTCAGGAAGTTTGAGACTGAGACTGTCTGCCGTAAGAAAATAAGGTAATTCTTTTCAGGTTGGAATTGGATGGCATCCACAAGCCAAGCAGGAAGTAGACAGAGCCCTGCCTATCGGATCCACCATGGACTTTCTCATTCCTTATTATCAAGGACCAATTGGGATAGTTTTTTTAAAAAGCATTGCTCCACCCACTTTTGCCTCTGGCCCCACCCACCAAAGCCATGCGGCCCTCAAAAGACTGTCCAGGAGGGAATGTGGCTCTCTTGGGATGAAAAGGTTCACTGCGCCTTGAATGAAGACTCCATTACTGTGGAAAGTGAAAAACAAGAGCAGTCAAGTACAACATTCCTAGAGTGAACATGTCTACACATGGGAGGAATGTTTGTCCAGCCAGCAAGTAAACTTCCTGTTTCCTTCTGGGCTGGGACAGACTTCCTCTGCATGTGACTAGAGGTGGGCGTGGCCTCACCTGTGCAGGTAACAACAAAAGCACAGGGCAGGGCAGCCATCTCTCTCTTTGACTACATGCATCGAAGAAGCAACATCTGCTTAGCCAAAGATGCTCTCTAGGCCTCCAGCCAAGGGACAAAGGAACTGTCTCCTTATGAGATAGTTTCCAGGAGTATATTACTTTTCTAAGCTGAGTCTGCCTTCTGGGATCCTATTGTGAACAGAATGATGTGTGAGTAAACCTTTTTATACTTTTATAGAGGACTGTGTTGTGTCTTAACTTTTATGAGGGAAAAAGGGGGGAAATACTACAACAGTTATTACAGAGGCTTTAGTGACCCTGAGCAAACGCATCCGCTGCAAGTTTTAAAAGGGGGGTGTTACTCTGCTAAATTGTGAACTTGTTAACACAAGTTGGAAAGGCTATAATCAAACAATATATCCTCTCCTGCATCCCTGAACATTCCCAATATTACGTCTCCAGTGCTCAGCCACCCCCAAGAAACTGACCCTAAAAAGGCAGTCGAACAGCTCTGGGCTGGGGGTAGAGTAGGAGCAGATCCCTCATGAAGAGACAGATCATGTATCCATGATCACAGAGAGAGCAGGAAGCGAAGCAGGCCGTTTTCTGCGAGCCATCTTTGAAAACTAATAACTCTGCCAGCATTTCAGCCCAGCCAAGCCTGAAGGCGCAGCCTGACCACTTAGTCTCTCTGACAGGAGGAAATTTTCTCAGTTCCAAGCTGTCGCTTTGCATTAGAGCAACTCCCTTCCGCCGCTGCGTTGAGTGTCAGCCGGACAAAAGCAGAAGCGCCAGGCCACGTGGGCGAATGCCGATGACCTTTCGCTAACCAGGAGCCTGGCTTGGCGCTCACCTCCCGCTGCTTGCTCAGAAGCCTTCAAAGTCCTCCTCTCAAGAAAAGTCAAATGTGGTGTGTAGCCAGAGGCCCTTTATTCCTCAGCATCCTCAGAACTTTTTGTGAGTCGAGGACCCACCACCCACATAGGATTATCATAAGACACAAGACACATTATTTTAGGTTAATAGGCAAAATTAGGCCACAACTTTTATTGGTTACAGCTTGTAAGTAGTATTGGCTTAGGCATTGGATGAAACAGCAATACCAGACTCCATCCCGCTCAGCAGGGAGTCATTTCAGGGTTAACAACCAGTGGGAGGAGCTTGTTGATGCAAATACAACTGGAAGCTTGGTCAAACTCATGCTGGTAGCTTCGAGAACACTGTCCAACCATCTCGTCCTCTGTCGTCCCCTTCTCCTTGTGCCCTCCATCTTTCCCAACAGCAGGGTCTTTTCCAGGGAGTCTTCTCTTCTCATGAGGTGGCCAAAGTCTTGGAGCCTCAGCTCTAGTGAGCACTCGGGGCTGATTTCCTTCAGAATGGATAGGTTTGAGTACGTTTCCGAGCACAATTCAAAGTGTTGGTGCTGACCTTTCAAGCCCTAAACGGCATCAGTCCAGTATACCTGAAGGAGCGTCTCCACCCCCACTGTTCTGCCCGGACGCTGAGGTCCAGCGCTGAGGGCCTTCTGGCGGTTCCCTCACTGTGAGAAGCGATGTAACAGGGAACCAGGCAGAGGGCCTTCTCAGTAGTGGCACCCGCCCTGTGGAACGCCCTCCCATCAGATGTCAAAGAGATAAACAACTACTTGACATTCAGGAGACATCTGAAGGCAGCCCTCTTCAGGGAAGTTTTTAATGTGTGATATTTTAATGTATTTTTAATCTTTGTTGGAAGCCACCCAGAGTGGCTGGAGAAGCCCAACCAGATGGGTGGGGTACAAATTATTATTGTTGTTGTTGTTGTTGTTAAGGGACAGAGCCTTGGTTGACGCGGCCCATCCTTTGAGGCCCTACTTACCTCTGTGGCCAGATAAAATCTCTGAAAAACCCAAGTACAATAAAACAACTTTAGACCAGTTGACAATATTCTGAGGTTTTGTTTTTTTACACACACTACACACATGCACACACACACACACATACACGTATATCACAAACCACAGTGTCCCCCGCACAGTGACTGCTGCAATTATCTTAAGCACCCGCGCTGTTCGATGCGCTATAAAACGTGTCTGGCTCAGGAACGTTGCCATGGAAACAGTCCATTAAAAATGAATTTTATCTGTTATGTTTTCTGTAAATGGGCAAGCCGCTTAATGGCCTTTTACTGCTGCGCTTTGCCAGAACAGATTCAAGTTTAACCATATTTAATTCTCTTGTAATTTGTAACGGCAAAAGCTCCCACTTTGTCTCTCTTCTTTCCCTTCCCTCTTTTTCTCTTTTACGACGGGGATGATAATCTTTATTATTGTGCCATCCCATCGTACGGTTGAAAGGGTGATTCAGGAGGGCTCCGAGGCCTGAATGAGACACAACACTGCCGTCAAAAGAAGAAGAGAAGAGCAGGCTGCTTTTGGGCAGGAACAGGGAAATGAGATGGGTAAATTTGATTAAACATTCCGGAGCCATCATTTTTTACATGAGATGGATCAGAGTTGGTACCCAACAGCATGTGGAGGAGCAGGAGGCCATAGAATCATAGAATTGTCGAGTTGGAAGGGACCCCAAGGGCCATCTATTCCAACCCCCTGCAATGTATGAATTGAATGAATGAATTTATTACGGTCATAGACCAGAAAAAGCAATGTAGGAATCTCAACTAAAGCATCCATGACAGACGGCCATCCAACCTCCAACGTAGGAAAGTGTACAACCTACGGAGGGAGACCGTTCCACAGTTGAGCAGCTCTTACAGCCAGAAAGTTCTTCCTCATATTTAGTCGGAATCTCCTTCCTTGTAACTTGGGTCCCCTTCTTTGTTTGTGAGCATGCTAGACACCATAGAGTAGTACAACTCAGGCAACACGTTGGCGACTAATATACACACAGTAATTACAACAACAACAACAATAATAATAATAATAATTTATTATTTATACCCCACCCTTCTGGCTGGGTTTCCCCAGCCACTCTGGGCGGCTTCCAACAGAACACTAAAATACAATAACATATTAAACATTAAAAGTATCCCTAAACAGGGCTGCTTTCAGATGTCTTCTAAAAGTCTGGTAGTTATTTTTCTCTTTGACATCTGGTGGGAGAGCGTTCCAAAGGGCGGGTGTCACCAGCGAGAAGGCCATCTGCCTGGTTCCCTGTAACTTGGCTTCTTGCAGTGAGGGAACCGCCAGAAGGCCCTCGGCGCTGGACCTCAGTGTCCAGGTAGAACGATGGGGGTGGAGACACTCCTTCAGGTATACTGGACCGAGGCCGTTTAGGGCTTTAAAGGTCAGCACCAATACATTCTTTATCAATCTTCTGAGAAAAATACAAAACCTTGTGCAAAGCCACAGAGACTTATGAACTACCCAACCTAAGATGAACTTATAATGTCTGGTTTCAATGGATTTTTCAAATACTTAAGTCAGTCTTTTGTTTTCTTTATCTTTTTAGGTAAGTTCATGAAGATACCAACAAAGGGTAAGTTTGGTGTTGTTCACAATACCGAGAGATGCTAGCGAAGTTGTAGATGGATGTTAATGAAGTTGTAGACATGGTGCCGGCGTTTTGCACCTGTGCAAAACAACACCGAACTTACCCTTTGTTGGTGCCTGCAGAGGGTGGTGAATACAGCACAAGATATTATGGGCTGCCCCGTGAATCCGCTGGATGAAATAGCAGAAGAACGTTGCCTCAGGAGAGTGTGGAAAATTCTCAGGGATGATCCCTGACCGGCACTTTCTTAATCTCCTGCCCTCAGACAGAAGATATAGAAGCATGATTAGTCGCACCAACAGGGTAAAGAACAGCTTCTATCCGTGGGCTGTTAGGCTGCTGAATGAAAAGATAACAACAGGGCAACTGACTTTTGGGTTTGATGGGTGTGCATCAGTAAACGAGGGATATTAAGAACAGTTCGCCAACTCCCCAATAACCCAAATGCTGCGTGCCACTTGTAGTAGAAATGTTTTATATATGGAGCCCAATGTATCTGTGTGGGGATGGGGGAAATCTGTGGGACTCTGGATTATGTCAGACTCCAGCTCCCATCAGCCCCAGCATGTCAGGGATAATGGGAGTTGTAGTCCAATAATATATGGAGAGGCTACAGGTTCCCCGTCATTCTGCTGAGCACACCCACATTGAAATGGACAATAATGTTCTTGTGGAGCTTGGTTTACATAGACTCTGTATATAATAATAATAACAATTCATTATTTATACCCCGCCCATCCGGCTGAGTTTCCCCCGCCACTCTGGGCGGCTCCCAATCAAGTGTTAAAAACAGTACAGCATTAAATATTAAAAACTTCCCTGAACGAGGCTGCCTTTAGATGTCTTTTAAAGATAGGATATCTGCTCATTTCCTTCACATCTGAAGGGAGGGTGTTCCACAGAGCGTGTGCCGCCACCGAGAAGGCCCTCTGCCTGGTTCCCTGTAACCTTACTTCTCGCAATGAGGGAACCGCCAGAAGGCCCTCGACGTTGGACCTCAGTGTCCGGGCTGAATAATGGGGGTGGAGACGCTCCTTCAGGTATACTGGACTGAGACCATTTAGGGCTTTAAAGATCAGCACCAACACTTTGAATTGTGCTCGGAAACATACTGGGAGCCAATGCAGATCTCTCAGGACCGATGTTATGTGGTCCCAGCAGCCACTCCCAGTCACCAGTCTAGCTGCTGCATTCTGGATTAATTGCAGTTTCCAGGACACCTTCAAAGGTAGCCCCACGTACAGCACATTGCAGTAGTCCAAGCGAGAGATAACTAGAGCATGCACCACTCTGGCGAGACAGTCCGCGGGTATGCACCATACATTATCAGTGCATCCACCTCACTAAAATAATCCTGGGAACTGCAGTTTTCTAAAATGCACTAGGGAGTAAACTACAGTTCCCATTGTTTTTTGACAAGGTGGGGTGTACTTTAAATGCATGGTGTTTACACAGCCATGTGAGAACACCACATTGGATATTTTTCATTGCCTTGGGTCAAAACATCTTTAGAAACTGAGTAGGACTCACTGTCAGCTAATGAGAGATCATTTGACATGTTTACCACACAAGAATGTGAATCTGTCCCACAGGAGGAAAGCTTTTCTTTTGCTTTGCGCACATTCTTTTGTAAATCATTCCTGTTTTCAAAATATAAATCACTCCAGGCTAGTTGTTTTACCATTTCAAACAGCATGTAAAGGAGAAGCCGCCTTGCAATTAATAACCAAATTGCACGGCTATTCCAGTCGCAATTCTGAAATCATTTTAAAAATCATTACGCTGCAGCAGAGCAGAGTGGAAATTAAAGTTCCTGAGGCGATGGAGACACAGAGGATTAATGTGGTGCAATTATTAAAAGGTAAATATTCATTCCTGTTTAACTCCACACTCCCAGGGCAAATAACTGATTACGAGCAGATTGATGACGGAGGTATATCGCCAATGCAGGATTTATTTTTAAAGCATTGGGAGCAGACCAGTACAGTGGTACCTCGGGTTAAGAACTTAATTCGTTCTGGAGGTCTGTTCTTAACCTGAAACAGTTCTTAACCTGAAGCACCACTTTAGCTAATGGGGCCTCCTGCTGCTGCTGTGCCACCGCTGCACGATTTCTGTTCTCGTCCTGAAGCAAAGTTCTTAACCCGAGGTACTATTTCTGGGTTAGCGGAGTCTGTAACCTGAAGCGTCTGTAACCTGAAGCGTCTGTAACCCGAGGTACCACTGCAGTCGCCTTTGACTGGACTTAACCTTCCAGGGGTCCTTTACCTTACCTACTGCTGCTTAGTGGTGCAGTCACCTCCAAAAACCTGGGGTCAGGAGTCCATTGCCCCCCTTCCAAAGAAATGGGTTGTTCTTGTTGCTTGCAAATAGACAGGAAAGCCATCTGAAGATTTAATAACCAATTCCCTCCAGTCCCCGAATGCTGGCTCAAAGAGACGTGTCCCTTAAACCCACAGAAATTCTATCTATCCACTTACGTTATGCGTTAACGTTTGAAGAGGTAAAAAAGTATCCTTTCCTGCTCTTTGTAAGGCACTGAGTGGAGCAGGCAAAAACGATCCATCCATCCATCGATTCATTGCCCGCCTGAGACGGCAATTGACTGGGCTCTGTTATTACGCCACCTCTGCAATTACAAACCACTTTCAGAAACCCCAAAGGTCTGGCGCTGCAAGAGATGGAAATACAAGAGAGTGCAGCTACCTTGTCATCCTTCCCCTGACCTCAAACACATCTTTCCACCTCCTGCTCACCACCTGAGACACAGTCGCTCTCCTGGGTATCTAGGGACTGTGGCATTTGCATCTAGTCCAGCCCCCTTGCAATGGAGGAATCTCACCTAAAGCATCCATGACAGATGGACCGTCCAACCTCTGCTTAAAAACCTCCAAGGAAGGGGAGTCTACCACCTTCCAAGGGAGACCATTCCACTGTCAAACGGCTCTTACTATCAGAAAGTTTTTCCATATTTTTAGTTAGAATCTCCTTTCTCATAACTTGAAGCCATGGGTTCGAGTCCTACCCTCCAGGGCAGGAGAAAACAAGCTTGCTCTCTGTTCCATGGGACAGCCCTTGAGATATTGGAAGGTGGTTATCATGTTGTCACTGTTAGAATTCCTGCTCCGTGATTGCAGTCATGGGGTTGTTGTCTTTCACATGACTGTATACGTTTTGACTCCACAGAGTGGGAAGTGACGGAGACAGGATGTTTGTGTTACTGTGTTCCGTGAAGTGGGACTATTGTCCTTTGTTCTTTTTCTCTTTGCTGTCTGATTGCTAGAGAGAGAGGGAGCCATGTTGCAGTGCTCCGTGTGTGTTTATATGTAAATAAAGTAGATTAGCCAAAATGCTGAGTTGCTGAGGTCTGTTGCGCAAACGGCGCAAACTCTGTGGATCCGTAAGTGTGCTGGTGTCGGTTGGCATCTGTTGCTGTGATGTTCAGGCTGAAGAAAGCTTTTGAAGCTCCTGAACGATCGAACAGGAGGGAGAGAACATGCCAGCTGGGCATGTCTCTCTGCCAGGGTCCTACTCGAGTGTAGGCTGAACTCGTGACAGTCACCTCTCAGTCTCCTCTTTTTTCAGGCTAAACATGAATGCAGCAGGTTAGCTTGGTTGAGCTAGGACAAACTATACAGCATTCGCAGTTTTCTCTTCCTACAGAAGGGATTAGCTGGGAGGTAGAATGATCAGCCAGTGGGTTGCTGCTGCATCCACCTGAGGAAGTCACCTCACTTTGCCAAATGTTAGGGCCGGCCCCCATCCCTTACCAAGTGACGACCCTATCGCGGGCAGCACTTTTTATCCACCTGGGCTGATTTAAGGTTGTGGACTCCAGCAGAGGATGCAGTTTATTAATTGCCCTGCATCCTGCCTAGTCTATGCTCTCCATCATTCTCTCTCTTGACACCTGCGCGTTCTTTCTTTGATTCCTGCCAGAGCTCCTTTTGCTTTGCGGGGAGAAGGGAGGGAAGACTCTCAAAGGGAAAATTCCCCCTGCCACAGAGGCAGGGCTAGTCCCCGAGAGCATGATGTTTCTGTTGGCAGCCCATTCATCACTGTCTCCACAATAACACTTGCAAACAGAAGCTGTGGCTGTTCAGCCAATGGGAAGCCGCAATCCAGCACTCAGCCTGATTACAAGGCTCTCTAATGAAAAGACAAAGAAAAGCGATTCCTGGCAATCGGCGGCGGGGGGGAGGGGTGGTTAAGACAAAGTAATTCATCATGCAACAGCTGCACACATTTTGATATCCCGCTCCCCCGAAAAAGCCTATAAGCCAGTGATCTGCAGCTAGCGGGTCACATCCGGACCACACATTTATTCCACTTGAAATGGAGAAGTTATCCAAAGCTCATTTCGGCAAAACACGCAAATTAACTTGAAATCTTTGGCAAAAGCCTTAGGGTTATCCGCTGCTCTCCAAGTTCATCTGAGTTCCCCAAGCTAGTAAAGGTAAAGGGACCCCTGACCATTAAGTCCAGTCATGGCCGACTCTGGGGTTGCGGCGCTCATCTTGCTTTATTGGATGAGGGAGCCGGCGTACAGCTTCCAGATTATGTGGCCAGCATGACTAAGCCGCTTCTGGAGAACCAGAGCAGTGCACGGAAACACCGTTTACCTTCCCATTGGAGTGGTACCTATTTATCTACTTGCACTTTGATGTGCTTTCGAACTGCTAGGTTGGCAGGAGCCAGGACCGAGCAACGGGAGTTCACCCCGTCGTGGGGATTCGAACCGCCGACCTTCAGATCGACAAGTCCTAGGCTCTGTAGTTTAACCCACAACACCACCCGCTAATGGGGTGGTAATGCTGTGAGCCCTTCCATCTTATGCTCAGGTTGCATTTATGTGAAAATAAAAATGATATATCCTAAAGACACCACAGTTTCCGCTGACCTTCGTTCCAAAGAAACCAAACCTATAAGTGTTTGGAACTGCTGGAATCTCTCACCGCTCAAAGATTGAGGTGGCATGCAATAATAGATTTTCCAAAACTCAGCCTTTCCCAGTGGGGTGGATGCAATGGAAATTCTCCAGGATTCCATTTTTTAAAAAGAAAAGAAAAGTGGATTTTATGAAGCTTTGGGCTCCTCCAGTTCATTTGAATGGGCTTCTCTCTCCTTTTCGACATTGCTGGTGTTCCACGCATATTGACAAAAACACGGCAAAAAAATACATAAAAGCCTCTTGGTTTGATTGCATACATGATTGCATTAATGATGTCGGCTCCTCTGCATAGATAGAGAGAAAACAAACCTTGATAGGACTGTAGATTCCACTGCATCAAGATTCTCTTTGCGGGGTGTTTTCTCAACATGCAGGAGTGAACATCAATCTCCATGCAATCAAAAGTGAGATGATATCACAAACAGGGACTAATGGGGCAAATATCACTTTCACATGTGGGGTGCCGCAGGGTTCTGTCCTGGGCCCATTGTTCTTTAACGTCTTTATAATGACTTGGATGAAGAAATTGAGGGGGTGCTCATCCAATTTGCAGATGACACCAAACTGCTGCAGAATACAGAATCAGAATTCAAAATGAACGCGATAGATTGGAGAACTGGGAGCAAGCTAACAAAATGAATTTCAATGGGGACAAATGCAGGATTCTGCACTTAGGAAGGAAAAACCAAATGCACAAATAGAGCATGGGGGATACCTGGCTTACTAGCAGTACATGTATCTCCACCCCCATCATTCTGCCCAGACACTGAGGTCCAGCTCCAAGGGCCTTTTGGCAGTTCCCTCACTGTGAGAAGCCAAGTTACAGGGAGCCAGGCAGAGGGCCTTCTCAGTAGTGGCACCCGCCCTGTGGAACACCCTCCCACCAGATGTCAAAGAGAAGAACTACCAGACTTTTAGAAGACATCTGAAGGCAGCCCTGTTTAGGGAAGCTTTTAATGTTTAATAGGTTATTGTATTTTAGTGTTTTGTTGGAAGCCGCCCAGAGTGGCTGGGGAAACCCAGCAAGATGGGCAGGGTATAAATAAGTTGTTGTTGTGGCTAATCTACTTTATTTACATATAAACACACACAGAGCACCGCAAAATGGCTCCCTCTCTCTCTAGCATCAGACAGCAAAGAGAAAAAACAAGGGACAATAGTCCCACTTCACGGAACACAGCAACACAAACATCCTGTCTCCATCACTTCCCACTCTGTGGAGTCAAAACATATACCGTCATGTGAAAGACAACAAACCCATTGACTGCAATCACGGAGCAGGAATTCTAAGAATCTATTATTCTATTGACTCCCTTTTCTGGTTTGAACTGTCCTTTTCCATAATGCCTTTCTGTGAGTAGCTCAGGGGTCCAGATTGTGTGCATGAGGAGATTCTGATGAAACATTAGGATGAAAGGAGATTCCAACTAAACTTTAGGAATTACTTTCTGTTGGTAGGAGTTGTTCGACAGTGGAATGAAGTACCTCGGAAAGTGGTGGACTATTCGTTGGCGGTTTTTATACAGAGGTTGGGTGTCCATTTGTCAAAGGTTCTTTAGTTGTGATTCTTGCTTTCCAAGGGTTTCGACTAAATGAGAATTGGTTTCCCCTCCAACTCTCAAATTCTATGATTCTACAGTTCTAAGGGTCTGTCTATACCTCATTCTCCAAAGCACCAGAAAGTTAATTAACGGCCCTAGAATATTGTGTGTGTTTCCTAGGACAACATCCTAGCAGCTGAGTCTTTTGCAAAATGAATGCCAGCCGCCTCTGGGAACACAATGTTAGCTCTGGGATGGATCTTGCCTTACAATTCCACGCTATTTTGTTGCACCTGAAAACGGTGTGTGAAAGAAAGGCAACAGCTGTCACGGAAGCCGCAGAGAGGGCCGGCTTCCTCCCTTGTGACTTCAAGGCCTCCCCGCAGCACTAACACTCATCGAAGCTGTGATTCATCACCCTCCCAAACCTCCCTCCAGGTGCGTTCCTCAAACCACCTGGCTCCTGTTAGCCGATGATCATTCTCAGGAGCTTGTCTGGGAAGGGAGGCAAATCACAGCTCTAATTCCGAATCTAGTCCCTCGCCATTCTCAGATAGTTCCAGCAATAACGTATTTATTTATTTGGACAGCCATGGCTTGGGAAGGGTCAATACCTGAGGAATCACTAAGAAAGGTCTCAGGGAGCCAAAAACACCACCTCGTTCCATGGTAGCAGGGAGACAGCTTCACGATGGCACCCAGCAGGTTTCCTACAGTGACAAAGAGTACTTTTTCATGTTCCTGAAATATACTCGGAGTCAAGAGTGAATTTCATGCTCTTTACTCAGCTCATAGTGGTGAGGAATGGAAGTTCCCCCAGAATGTCTGCTTTATATACATTATTTACACAATGGACCCCACATGATTGGCTAATTCCGGGATTCTCCTGTAGGCCAATCAGGTTGCAGATTCACTTCCACCTGGAGCTGGATTGGGTGGCTCCTGTGGACCAATCAGACTACTGTATTCTGGACCCTATTGTTCTAGGACCAATCAGACTGCTGCATTCTGAATCCTATTGTTCTAGGACCAATCAGACTGCTGCCTTTTGGATCCTATTCAACTCAGTACAGTTCCACCAGAGGCTTCTCCAAAGGATGAACCTGACTTTCCGGACTGGCTTTTCAGGAGGACAAAAAAATTGCCACAGTGAAAATGAAGTTGCCGAGAAGCCCTGTTGTGTGTGTAGCTCTTTGCGTCCTGGCTGGGAGGCATCTAGGACGGCTTGCTAGAACTGTGTTGTTGTCTTGGTTTCAAAGTCCATCTTTGAAGGACTCCTGGATATAGGACAAAGGAGGCGTTTATTTTCTTGCTGATTATGCAAATCCTTAGTTTATTAATCTCAAAGTCCTAATTTGGGGGAGCCTCCAGCTGCTGTGTTTTATGGCACTCATCCTGCTAGCAAGCTAGGTTCACCAAGGGTATTATAAAGAGTTGTGTGCGGGGTTTTTTCTTTTTGCTTTCAGCAAAGGAGACGGAAGTTGTTAAGCTCTGAGAAACCCTGCAGAACCCATCTGTTTGGCGGGAAATTAACCATCACTGAGGGAACCGCTATGGGCTGCGGCATTTGCAGCGGAAGTAAAAACAACCGCCGCTGCTTAATTATGCTGTTAAATACTAACCATTTGTAAAAATGGAAAAGGAAAACAAAAACAACGGGGGAAGGATTAATAATAATAGCATTAGCAAAGAGAATGTGAAAGAGGATACAGATTGAAGGCAGGTTGAATAAAACATATTCCACATCTCGCAGGCATTGCAGTATAAATAGGAATATATGAAGCAACTTTCTATCAAGTCAGACTGTCGGTTCATTCTAGCTAAATATCATCGGCACTGACTGGCAGAAGCTGTCCAGGGCTCCAGGCAGGGCACATTCCTAGCTCTACTCACTGAGTCACATTGCCCATATCAGCCCATGCCCTCTCCAGTGCCAAGGCTTAGTCAGATATAGTATTATTGATAAATCTACTTCCGAGCTAGGGAGGAGGTGGGGTTGCAGGCTTCACGCCCCTTTCCACACTCGCGGGGGCTGGCTCCAGCCCACGCGATAGCAGGGAATCCTCAGATGCATCATACCGCGAGCCAGCCAATCGGCTGGCACGGGGGGCGTGGCCTCGCCTACTTAGGTCAGGCGCAGCCGAGGGTCTCCCTCTATCCCACGCCGCAGCTGACCTGGTTTTCCCTCCCCTCCCACCCGTTAGGCTAAGTTCTCTGACGTTGCTATGGACTACGGTTGGTCGCCATCAAGGGGCCTGGTAGGAATTCTTCCAACTGGCAGATTGGCACCAGCCATTTGGTTTTCGCCTACTTTGTAGCAAACCGTCACAACTCCACAGTATTGGCAGATAGGCATTGGTGGGGGTCCTGTTTTACTGTTATGCAAATGAAGGGGGGAGGAGCACCATCACCTTCCCCCAAATAAAAGGGTAGTCTGGTGTTATGTACTGAATTGAATAGGATCCAAACTGCAGCAGTCTGATTGGTCCTAGAACAATAGGATTCAGAATGCAGCAGTCTGATTGGTCTTAGAACAATGCAGCAGTATGATTGGTTGGCAGGAACCACCCAATCATGCTCCAGATAGAAGTGAATCCACAACCTGATTGGCTTACAGTAGAATTCCAGAATTAGCCAATCATGTGCAGCCCATTGTGTAAATAATGTATATAAAGCAGATACTTTGAGGGGACTTTCATTCATTCCTCCTCACCACTATGAGCTGAATAAAGAGCATGAGATCACTTTGCGACTCTGAGTATATTTCATCTGGTAAAGGATTCTGGGGGGTGTGGCCTCGTCCTAAGCCTATGGAGGTGTGGGCCCATGGCACGCCCCCACGCGGTGACCCCGGGGGAGGCCCTAGTTGACGTGCCTCAGCAGGACTCCTCCCACTGGTGGTTAACCCTCACCGGCCTTCAAGATGCAGGCTGAAGCTGGTTAGTTGTGAGGACCAATGCCTAAGCCAATACTGCTCAATTCCTGTAATCAATAAAGCTATGGCCTAATTTGACCCATTAACTCGAAGTTTTGTGTCCCGTGTCTTTATTTCTATGGGGGGAGGCAGTAACTCGCCATGCAATGGAGGGTTTCTAAAAATTCTTTTTAGAGTATGAAAGAGAGAGAGGGTTTTCTCAGTGAGTTAGACCTTGATGTGATCCATCTGACTGACATTACCAAAATGGCCTCAGAAACCGACATGAGCTTAATTCTGTGTTCAGCTTATTAAAACTAGCCCTTGCTGGTTAGAAGATGTCCCCTGACCGAAGCCTGGTCGACCAACCTACTTGCATTTGTAAACTTCACCCGACGCAATGGGGAAGTAATGTTGTGTTTCTTGCTGCTTCAGAAAAGCTGCACATTTGTGTCAACTTCTTTGGGGTGGTAACGAAACTCCGGATCTGATTGTTGCCTTTAGGAAGCTCCCTTTGTTTCAACCTCCAGCCCTCGCTTTGAAGGCTGTGCCAGAAACGTTCATTTCTACTGCTGCTCCGGAGCTGAGGACTAGATTAATTTGTACTATCATGCAAATATCTGCCTTTCCTTGGCAGCTTCCCTGAAGGAGTCAGAGATATTCCCATCGGATACCTTCGCCAAGGAAGAGTCTCCTGGCAAGAGGTGGTAAGACAATAGCAGAAGGAGGCAGAGTTTCCAACCTTAATTGCCCGTGCAAAAAAAGAGAAACTGATTTGAAGCTTTATCCATCACACATTGCAAAGACAAAGGTGCATGCTCTAGTTATCTCCCGCTTGGACTACTGCAATGCGCTCTACGTGGGGCTACCCTTTAAGGTGACTCAGAAACTGCAACTAATCCAGAATGTGGCAGCTAGACTGGTGACTGGGAGCGGCCGCCGAGACCACATAACACCGGTTTTGAAAGACCTACATTGGCTCCAAGTATGTTTCCGAGCACAAATCAAAGCGTTGGTGTGGACCTTGAAAGTCCTAAACAGCTTCCGCCCAGTATACCTGAAGGAGCATCTCCACCCCCATCGTTCAGCCTGGACACTGAGGTCCAGCTCTGACGGCCTTCTAGCGGTTCCCTCATTGCGAGAAGCGAAGTTACAGGGAACCAGGCAGAAGGCCTTCTCGGTGGTGGCTCCTGCCTTGTGGAATGTCCTCCCATTAGATGTCAAAGAGAACAACAACTACCAGACTTTTAGAAGACATCTGAAGGCAGCCCTGTTTAGGGAAGTTTTTAATGACTGATGTTTTAATGTATTTTTAATCTTTTGTTGGAAGCTGCCCAGAGTGGCTGGGGAAACCCAGCCAGATGGACGGGATATAAATATTTATTATTATTATTATTATTATTATTATTATTATTATTATTATATTATATTTATTTATTTATTTTATGTTGATACACAGGGCTAAGAAAGGCCCAGAGGATGCGCCAGTTCAAAAGCCAGAGAATGACTTTTTTGCCTGTCTGCAACAGGAACACAGCAATAATAGATCATAGGCTCATCGTTTGAAATATATATAAAAGGCAAAGGAGGAACGTGATAGTAAGAGGAAATACTTCACTTTCTCCAACAAGTGTGTGTGTGTGTGTGTGTGTGTGTGTGTACGGGAACATATACACAAATACGCACACACGTGTGTCTGGGTAGCACTGTTGCCACCGAAACATCTGGCACCAATTAAAAGAAAAGGCACGAGGTTTTGCAGAGCTGTCACGGAAGAGGTGCTCAGAATAACACCGCCTTGACAGGTTTCTCATTAGGAGAGGGGAAGAAGCAGGATCCTCGCCAGGCAGATTATAAACTCGCGTGACTGCCAAGTTTTTAACAAGTCAGAGCAGACAAAGGAAGTGTTACTTCCTTTATATGGCTTTGGTCTGGAGGCCCAGGGGTGAGCGAGAGCAGTTCTGTGCTAACATGGGACCAATTATCAGCAGCTCTGCAGCTGGGGTGGGGGTATCTTATATATAAAATTATTATTCCAGTAAATTATAAGCAAGGTCCTGATATACCGTATTTTTGGCTCCATAAGACGCACTTTTTCCCTCCTAAAAAGTAAGGGGAAATGTGTGGGCGTCTTATGGAGCAAATGCAGGCGGGAGGCTCGGCTCAGCGCTCCCTTAAAGAGCCGTGTGGAGCATGTGTGTGGCTCTTGGGGGCTTTTCCCCGAGCAGGGAAAAGGGCAGCCTGATCTCTGCCTACAGGCTCTGGTCAGCGCTCCCTTTAAAGAATATTTTTTTTCTTGCATTCCCCCTATGAAAACTGGGTGCGTCTTAAGGTCGGGTGCATCTTATGGAGCAGAAATACGGTATTTATTATCCCAGTTTCCTGAGAAATAAGGTCAGCTTCCCCAACGACATGTTTTACATGGGGCTGCCTCTGAAGATGGTTCAGAAATTTCAGCTGGTGCAGAATTTGGCAGCCAGGTTGCCCACGGGGGTTTGGACATATAACACCAATCCTGGTCAGACTGCAGTGGCATTGGTGGAGGAAGGTGGGTGCAGGGGGGCACATCGCCCTGGGTGTCATCCCTGAGGGGGGTGACATTCGGCATGCCACCTGCCTGCAACTCATGTTGGCATTCACCCAAGGAAACGGGGGCAATTGGCCTGCCCCCAGCTGGATCCAGGCCATTGGCCGGTGTGTCGGGCGAACTCCGGTCCTTGATGCAGCATAAATCTCCAACACAGGCTTCAAAAGACTGAGCACGCTATTCAGCCGAGAAAACGCTGCGCAACCAGAATCTGGCATGAGAGGTTGTGTGAGCATATTTACAAGCAGGTTGATTCAGCGTAGATCAGGACAAAAGGAAAACATGTCTGATCTCCTTCGTGTCCAAAGCAAAACAGAAAACTATACACAAACGGAAGTTCCCAGCATACTGTGCTGGAATGTAAACAGACATGGAAACAATTCCCCACGTCTGCCCCTTAAGGTGGAATGGAATGCTCAACAACTCGGACTCCCACACCTACCGCGAGCCGTCAGAGGAAGAGGGGAGCTGCTGCACCGCTTTGCTGCTTTGCCGGTTCCTTCCTCTTCCCTTCCTGCTCACCTGCCTCCTTCCTGTCCTTGCCCCTGCCTGCCTGACTCCCTCCTCCAGCTGGGAGCGTGGTGCAGCAGCTCCCCCCTTCGCCCAATGGCTGGCAGTAGGTGTGGGAGTTGCAGGCAGGTGGCACACCATTGCCCTGTGCTCCTGGCTGGAGGAAGCAGGTAGGCAGGGGAGAGGACGGGAAGGTGGCAGGCGAGCGGGAAGGAAAGAAGCAGGATTGGTGGGTATGCATGGCTATCCTGTGCCTGGGAGGGTACCCCCTGTGCCCTGCCCCCTTGGGAGCGCACCTGTCCTGGGCAGCGCAAGCATATGCTCCACCATTGTGCACTGACTGCCAATTAGTTTCTGGGCCCAATTCAAAGTGCTGGTTTTGACCTGTTGTTGTTGTTGTTGAGTCGTTTAGTCGTGTCTGACTCTTCGTGACCCCATGGACCAGAGCACGCCAGGCACTCCTGTCTTCCACTGCCTCCCGCAGTTTGGTCAAACACATGTTAGTAGCTTTGAGAACACTGTCCAACCATCTCATCCTCCGTCGTCCCCTTCTCCTTGTGCCCTCCATCTTTCCCAGCATCAGGGTCTTTTCCAGGGAGTCTTCTCTTCTCATAAGGTGGCCAAAGTATTGGAGCCTCAACTTAGTTCACTGATGCCCAGGATGTCAATATTTATTCTTGCCACCTCATTTTTGACCACATCCAGCTTACCAAGGTTCATAGTTCTTACATTCCAGGTTCCTATGCAATACTTTTCTTTACAGCATTGGACTTTCCTTTCGCTTCCAGGCACATCCTCAACTGAGTGTCCTTTCGGCTTTGGCCCAGCTGCTTCATCACCTCTGAATACACTTGTACTTGTCCTCCACTCTTCCTCAGTAGCATGTTGGACGCCTTCTGACCTGAGGGGCTCATCTTCCAGCATCATAACTTTTATATGTTTGTTGTCTTTGTCCATGGAGTTTTCTTGGCAGGGATACTGGAGTGGCTTGCCGGTTCCTGCTCCAGGTGGATCACGTTTGGTCAAAACTCTCCACTATGACCTGTCCATCTTGGGTGGCCCTGCACGGCATAGTTCATAGCTTCTCTGAGTTATTCAAGCCCCTTTGCCACGGCAAGGCAGTGATCCATGAATGAGGGTGTGCTGGTCCCGGGGGGGGGGGGAGGTACTGTTACCGTAGTCAGAGTTCACAAGATGTGAGGCGAGGTCCGAAACAGGGAGCTGGGCGGGGACAGGAACTCTCGAAGACCAGAAGCAGGAAGCCGGGTGGGGAACAAGAACGCTGGAAGGTCAGAAGCAGGAGACCGGGCAGGGAACAGGAACACTGGAGGTTCAGGTCTAGGTCCGGGTAAGAGCAGGTACTCAGCAACGACGTTGCTCCCGCAACCTGGGACCGGGCTGACTGGCCTTTATCTTCTCTGAGGCCAGGGGCGGTCCTGGCACCCAGGAGCCCCGCCTCCCCTGGCCTTAAGGCGAGCACTCCTCCTGGGAGAATCCAGTTCCCTTCGCCTCTCTGCCCTAAGCCTCTGCAGTTCAGGAGAGGCCGAAGGGTTACTGGGCCCAGGGGGAGGCTCACCTGTAGACACTGAGTCCTCAAGCACCTCTGGGGCCAGAATGGTTTCACCTGGTGCCTGCTCCTGAGGATCTGACACAGGTGCAGGCTCCTCAGAATCTAGGCCTTGCCCCAGTTCAGCCGGCCCTGGAGGCGGGGACTCCTGTGCAGGCTGGGATTCCTCTGGTTCAGCCTCTGAATCGGAATCCCAGGCCATCACAGAGGGTTTTGACCTAGAAAGCCTTAAATGGCTCAGGACCGCAATACCCCAAGGACCACCTCTCCCCATATGAATTGCCCCAAACCCTGTGACCCTCATCTGAGGCCCTTCTTCATATGCCTCCTCCACAAGAGGGTGATAACACAAGAACAGGACCTTCTCTGTGGTGGCTCCCTGCTTGTGGGATGCTCTCCCCAGAGAAGCTTGCCTGGCACCTTTGTTGCATACCTTTAGGCACCAGACAAAAACTTTATAAGCCAGCCTTTGACCTTGAACTATCTGTGGCCTTTTAGGAGTGGGAGGGATTGTTTTTAATGTATTTCTCTTTCTTGTTGGTTTTGATGTATTTGTGAGGGGTTTATTAGCTGTTTGTTTGGGTGTAAGTCACTTTGGGTTGCCCTGGGCAAGATCAAGCGTCTGACAAATTTAAGAGCTAAATGGATAAAAATAAGACAAAGCAGCATCTCTCTGGGGGGAAATCACTACAAAATTGGCAGAGTTTGTGAAATTTTCCAGTGCCCAAGTGGACAAGTAAGTTAACTATAAAGTCTAGAATCATTAATCTACTGTGCTAGTAGCTATTCAAAAACCAGTTCTCCATAAATGTGGTTAATCCTGTTTTAATAATTCATGGAAGGCAGAAAGCCACAACCTGTTATTCATCCCTGATATTAATCTGGTACACAAAGTATATAAACCCTGTATATGGAGCTTCTATTTAGTTGTCAAAGCTAATATTAATGTTAGGCCTGACTTCCATGAAATTGCCTTTTTTCCTCCTTAAAATCAAGAGCCCAGCTTTGCTAGTGGAGAATGCTGTATTTTGAGTTTTGATCTGTATCCCAGGTGCTAATGCCCAAAGGGAGCAACCTACATCTTTCGACTGTCTCTCCAACTTTTAATTCAAGCTCCCTCTTACATGCTCAAATGCTGACTGCCAAGGCATAGGTTCTGTGATCACTTGACACACTTCCCAGTTTGCCCAACCTCCTGCTTCCAAGAATTAGCAGAAATACCCCTAGCATACCTTGCCAATAAAGGTCCGTATAGTAAAAGCTATTGTTTTCCCAGTAGTGATGTATGGAAGTGAGAGCTGGACCATAAAGAAGGCTGATCGCCAAAGAATAGATTGTTTTGAATTCTGGTGCTGGGGGAGACTCTTGAGAGTCCCATGGACTGCAAGAAGATCCAACCTCTCCATTCTGAAGGAAATCAGCACTGAATGCTCACTGGAAGGACATATCCTAAAGCTGAGGCTCCAAGACTTTGGCCACCTCATGAGAAGAGAAGACTCCCTGTAAAAGACCCTGATGTTTGGAAAGATGGAGGGCACAAGAAGAAGGGGATGACAGAGGACGAGATGGTGGGACAGTGTTGACGAAGCTACCAGCATGAGTTTGACCAAACTGCGGGAGGCAGTGGAAGACAGAAGTGCCTGGCATGCTCTGGTCCATGGGGTCATGAAGAGTTGGACACAACTAAACGACTAAACAACAACAATCCCAGTTCTGGGCACCACAATTTAAGAAGGATTTTTAGAAGCTGGAAGGTGTGCAGAGGAGGGCGACCAAGATGATCAAGAGTCTGGAAACCAAACATATATCTTAATCAGAAATATGTTAAATGAATATCTAGAAATCCCCAGCAACAATGCTTGTTATTTGGGCAGTCTACCATTTCAGGGCAGGTGAGAAGACTGAACGCTCAGAAGTCCGGAAATCCTATCGAAAATGAACTGTGAAATCCAATGTTGCTGTTTGCAAACAGCAGTTATCTGCCATTGCATGGGTCACACACAGGGACTTGCTGAAACTACTCCAGAGGCTACCAATATCATGGTTTGAAGAAAGCCAAGCTAGTCCCCTTCCCTGATAATTAAAAATTATAGGGGGAGCATAATTAAAATGAACTCAAGGGTCAGCCTCAATAGAGGGCAGTGTGAGATGAGACATGAAGACTATCAAACTATCTACTCAGAGACATCAAACTATCTACTCAGTTCCCTCAGAAGCTCATTGGTAGGGCAGAAGGTCCGAGGGTCAAATTGCAGCATCTCTCGGCAGATGTCATGGACTGGCTGGAAGCAGAAAACTGGAGGGAGGAAGCAGCTGGGGAATGCCCAGGGGAAGAAGGCTGTCAGGAGTGCATGCAGGAGCCAGGCCCCCTGACCAGTAGAACTTTGCAGGGCTGGGCCTTCCTAAGTTTGTTCTGAGGAGGCAAGGCATGGCCGCACAGGTGAGGCCACTTGGTAACTCACAACACCTGGTGGCAAGAGCCAGGAAGGGATATAAGGTCAGCATTTCCCTTCAGCTCTTTGCCACAGCAACACGCTTCCTGCCTTGCTGCGTTTGGCTCCTTAGCTCATTGCTTCTTGATCCATGACTTCTTGACTCCCAGCTCTCTGACCCTCGGACTCTTGGCTTTCTGGTTTCTGGACTCTCATTCCTGCTCCCACCCTGCCATCTTGCCCCCGGTCCCGACGTCCTCAGCCGGGACTTTGACTCGGACTGTGACAAAGGCTCTGAGCCAGGGGATTGAGGGTGGGATGGTGATAGGTGGTCAGAGGGAGAAGAGGGAGAAGAACTGGGAGGAGGAGTTCTTGGAAGCATAAGAGATAACAGGGTTTAGTTTACTGTTCAGGGAAGTTTTTAATGTGTGACATTTTAATGTATTCTTAATCTTTGTTGGAAGCTGCCTAGAGTGGCTGGGGAAACCCAGCCAGATAGGCGGGGTACAAATAATAAATTATTATTATTATTATTATTATTATTATTATTATTATTATTATTATTATTATTATAGTTGCTCCGGCACCCGGAGTGTCCCACAGGGGCGGGGCTAGCTGCCCATGGGGATGCAGCTGCACGTGTCCAAGGGGGGTGCCGCCCATGGTGATGTCACCCACCCCAGGGATGGCACCCGGTGCAACCCGCCCCCATCACACCCACCTTTCTCTGCTACTGCCAGAAAGCATTGGGTCTGCCCTGCCCCAGAGGCTATGATTCCCATTGAAACGCTGCCTATTGCTGCTTCAGATCCAAGGCTCTACAACATTGGATTATGTATGACGAATGTGTTTGCTCAAGGGCAACGCCAGGGACTGGGGGGCGTGGGGGGGGACAGGTAGAGAAGGAGTGTGTGGCAATGTTATATCTATATTGTTCCCCCATTGCCATTTGTTATTGGGCAATTAAGTGTGATGTGACATTTACTTGACAAAGTAGCAGCATGCAGCTGTGTTTCTCCCCAGACAAAACATAAACCAAATGAGGGTCCCTGGATCCATAAATCTTCAGGCACAGCTGTATTGCGGCAGCGGCAATAGAGGGATTTACAACGTGTAACCTCTTTCCCAAGTGTGTGTGTGTTAGGAAGGGGGAGTCTACGGCTTGAATGTGTCCCTGCCTTGGCTCAATTCAGTTTTTACAATGAATATAGTAGGAGGTGGACCTTTCATTTCCCTGGAGGATCTAGTATGTTTCCGAGCGCAATTCAAAGTGTTGGTGCTGACCTTTAAAGCCCTAAACGGCCTCGGTCCTGTATACCTGAAGGAGTGTCTCCACCCCCATCATTCAGCCCAGAGACTGAGATCCAGTGCCGAGGGCCTTCTGGCGGTTCCCTCGCTGCGAGATGTGAGGTTACAGAGAATCAGGCAGAGGGCCTTCTCGGTAGTGGCACCCGTCCTGTGGAACACCCTCCCAGCAGATGTCAAGGCAATAAACAACTACAGTGTTACTTCGGGTTAAGTACTTAATTCGTTCCGGAGGTCTGTTCTTAACCTGAAACTGTTCTTAACCTGAAGCACCACTTTAGCTAATGGGGCCTCCCACTGCCACTGCACAATTTCTGTTCTCATCCTGAAACAAAGTTCTTAACCCGAGGTACTATTTCTGGGTTAGTGGAGTTTGTAACCTGAAATGTATGTAACCTGAAGTATGTAACCTGAGGTACCACTGTATGTAACCCGAGGTACTATTTCTGGGTTAGTGGAGTTTGTAACCTGAAATGTATGTAACCTGAAGTATGTAACCTGAGGTACCACTGTATTTTACTTTTAAAAGACAACTTAAGGCAGCCCTGTTTAGGGAAGTTTTTAATGTCTGATGCTGTAATGTTTTTAATATTCAGGTGGAGGCCAGGTGGGAAACCCAGCCAGATGGGCGGGGTATAAATAAATTATTATTATTATTATTATTATTATTATTATTATTATTATTGTAGCAATGGCCCAAATCAGTCAGGATGCAATGGATGAAATAAAGGTAAAGATAAAGGACCCCTGAACCATTAAGTCCCACCGAGGGCAACGATGGGATTGCGGTGCTCATCTCACTTTCAGGCCAAGGGAACTGGCGTTTGTCCACAGACAGCTTTCCAGGTCATGTGGCCAGCAGGACTAAACCGCTTCTGGCACAATGGGACACCAGAGCTTACGAAAACACCATTTACCTTCCCACTGCAGTGGTACCTATTTACCTACTTGCACTGGTGTGCTTTTGAACTGCTAGGTTGGCAGGAGCTGGGACAGAGCAATGGGAGCTCACCCTGTCGCGGGGATTTGAACTGCCGAGCTTCCAGTAAGCAAGCCCAAGAGGCTCAGTGGTTTAGACCACAGTGCCACCCGCGTCCCTATACTTCAGCATCACTCTGGTCTTCTTTCTGCACCACTGATCGTACAAAGGGGCTTAGAGAGCAGGAACGGAGAAATCTGTCCATTTTGGTGTCTCTCAGTTTCACATTTCTCCAAGTTAAATTCACTTCTCCACATTGCCATGCCAGCTTGCAAATTTATTCCTTTAATTATGCCCTCGTGGAAATTTGCCATGAGATCTGAACCCCTGATTGGATCTCTTACCTTTGGTAAAATAGTGACTGGAACCAAGGATATGTTGGGGTGTGAATTCAATGGATTAATTTCTCAGCACCACTTATTCTGATCTGTGTTTTACCGCTTATAGAGATGCCTCTGCTTTTCAATGGGGAACATAAGGTGCAATTATCTCCATGAGTCATGATTTTGATATTTCTTGCAGAAGTCACATTTCTACTTTTGTAAATAAGGATCCTGAATAAGAGTGGAATTGCCTATGGAATTATTAGAGCAATTGTTGCCTGCCTTTGGCTGGTCTGACAAAGTCACCACCTTCCTGTTTCATTATACCTCCTTCTCTTGGGTCATCAGAGTAACATACATCCAAATGATGCACAATTCAGAGACCCTTAGGAGAGATGGGGAATTTTCTCCTGCTGAGTTCTGCTATTGTCCAACAGGCTTACTCAACCTTGCATTCTTCCCCACCTGCCTTCTAGCTTTACTTAAGTAATTCCCAGAATTAATTTTGGAATTGGTGCATGCACACTTCGCAGCAATTTTTAGTCTGTGCCTTCCTACACACACAAAACAGGTTCTCGGTGCACGTCAGCATGGATTGATTAAATCAGTGTGAAAAGGATGAATCGGCATGCAATCGTTTCCAGGTTCCTGTTTTCTCCTGTGATTTAACTGATATGCATATGTTCTGGTGTGCATTAGTATAAGGTTACCAGATTTTTTTCAAATAATCCAGGGGCATTTATTTATTTTTGAAAAGAGAAAAAAAAGTTATTTTAAAAAGTTGTTGCTTTTTTTAAAAAAAGTAATATCTTTTCTTCTGTGGTCTCCTCTGCCACGCAGCCTTTCTCTTGGCCCTGGCCTGCTCTCTTGGAGCGCTAGCCACCGTGGAGTAGGCTCGAGTCGGGCGTGGGCTCAGCCACATGTCCTTGCCCTCCCAGTGCTGCTCTCCTCAGCTCGGCAAGGTTGGGGCTCCCCTCTTTTTTCCTCCTTCCTCTTTCTCTCTCTTCCTTCTCCTTCTCCTCTCCTGCTTCTCCCTGTGTCGGCTCCGGGGTTTTCCTAGTCCTGGAGCTCCTCTTGGCAGTCAGCCAGGTGGCTGGGCGCTCTCACTCCTGGCTCAATTTGGGTCACAGGTGTGTGTGTGTCAGCGGTTCCCCCAGTTGACACACCGGGCGTCCCCGCTTCCCCCTCGACAGTGGCAGTGGTAGCAGCAATCCCAGCAGCCCGGAGGCAGCCTGGTAGCACAGTTGGCTCTGGCCGGCTTCAGGAGCTGCGTGCTGCCGTGGCGCCCGCCATTTTGCCTCACCAGAGGTCCCCATATGATGTGTCTTGTGCCGTTGAACCCATCACACAACATTCATTCCCTACTAATAAATCTACAACACTTAAAATATAAATCCAGGGACATTAAATGAAATCCGGGGACAGATTTTTGTCTGGGGACAGATTTGTAAATCCGGGGACTGTACCCGAGAAACGGGGACGTCTTGTAATCATACATTAGTAACTTGTAAGGAAATAAAACAAAGCTGCACACTGAAAATTGTGGCAAACACAAGAACATAAGAGCTGGACTGCTGGACCAGGCCAATGGCCGAACTATTCCAGCACCCTGTCATCACAGTGGTCAACCAAGTGCCTTAATTGGAAAGCTCCAATTAGAATTTGAGACCAAGAGCCCTTTTCCCTCCTGTAATAATAATAATAACAACAATAATTTATTATTTATCCCCCACCCATCTGGCTGGGTTTCCCCAGCCACTCTGGGCGGCTTCCAACAAACACTAAAATACAGTAACCTATTAAACATTAAAAGCTTCCCTAAACAGGGCTGCCTTCAGATGTCTTCTAAAAGTTTGGTAGTTATTTTTCTCTTTGACATCTGGTGGGAGAGCGTTCCACAGGGCGGGTGCCACTACTGAGAAGGCCCTCTGCCTGGGTCCCTGGAACTTGGCTTCTCGCAGCGAGGGAACCGTCAGAAGGCCCTCAGCACTGGACCTCAGTGTCCAGGCAGAATGATGGAGGTGGAGATGCTCCTTCAGGTATACTGGACTGAGGCCGTTTCAAGGTCAGCACCAACACTTTGAATTGTGCTCGGAAACGTACTGGGAGCCAGTGTAGGTCTTTTAAGACTAGTGTTATATGGTCTCAGCGGCTGCTCCCAGTCACCAGTCTAGCTGCCACATTCTGGATTAGTTGTAGTTTCCGGGTCACCTTCAAAGGTAGCCCCACATAGAGCGCACTGCAGTAGTCCAAGCGAGAGATAACCAGAGCATGTACCACTCTGGCAAGACAGTCCACGGGCAGGGAGGGTCTCAGCCTGTGTACCAGATGGAGCTGGTAAACAGCTGCCCTGGACACAGAATTGACCTGTCCCTCCATGGACAGCTGTGAGTCCAGAATGACTCCCAGGCTGCACACCTGGTCCTTCAGGGGCACAGTTACCCCATTCAGGACCAGGGAGTCCTCCACACCTGCCCGCCTCCTGTCCCCCCAAAACAGTGCTTCTGTCTTGTCAGGATTCAACCTCAATCTGTTAGCCGCCATCCATCCTCCAACCACCTCCTGTGGTTTCCAGCAACTGGTTTTCAGAAACATTGCTGGCTCTAGCTGTGGAGACACAGCATAGCCACCATGCCTAATAGGACAGAAGCCTGGATTTTGAAGACAACCTTGACACCAAGAGGAATGACCGATCTCTTGGCATCGCTGCTCCAGAGGCATGATGGAGTGACTCGGAACCTACAAATCAAGTTTCTGAAATTTGAATGGGGATGATGTTTGCAAGCATCCCTGCTCCTTAGCTAGTATCTGCAACAGAACTACAAACAACCCTTGTGACTTGATCAAGCTGTTTTGTAAAAAACACAAAACAAACAAAAAGAATTATTAATAGTACTGGCAATGAGAGCGTGGTTCTCCCTCTGAAAGAGGGGAAAGACACAAGGCAGATTGAATAAAAAATATTCCACATATCACAAGCATAGCAGTATAACTCCAGCCTGTCATCCGAGACCCTCCCCAAATGGGAACACTGCACAGCTCATGTTCAGACAGATATGTGATTATTGTTAATGGTGGGTTTCTAAAAATTATCTTTAAAGCATCTGCCAAGTGCCAAAATAAGCTTGGGTTGCCTGTGTTTTTTCTTCTCTACAGAATGTTCAAGGGGCACCTCCTGCTGTAGAATCTGCAGCATTCCCTGATCCACTACGCTTGTAACTCTATTTAAAAAAGAATTAAGATTCATCTTGTGTGACAGTGGAGCAATCTCTCATGGGAGGTTGTGGATGTTAGGATTATGATGTTCCGTTCCACCTAAACAAATGTGTGGAGCTGTTGGGTGTCACGTGTCTGTTTACATTCCAGCACAGCTTGCTGGGAACTTCCATTTGTGTATCGCTTTTGCTTTGTTCTTCCTCTTTTTTTGCTTGGACACTGCGCTGGTCCCGGGGGGAGGTTACTGTGCAGCGTGGTCTGAGTCCAGTCCTGGGTCAAGGGTCTGGAAGCTGTCCGTCAAGGGCAAAGTGGGATCCAAGGCAAGGAGCCAGGCGTGGTCAGTTAACTCTGGAAGAGCAGGACAGGGTGCTGGCAGGAACAGGTTTCCAGTGATGTTGCTTCCGCAACCTGGGACCGGGCTGACTGGCCTTTATCTCCTCTGAGGCATAGGGCAGTCCCGGCCCACAGGTGACTCACCTCTCCTGACCTGGAGGCGAGCACTCCTCCTGCGGGAACTTAGTTCCCTCCTCCTCTCTGCCCTGAGCCTCTGCAGCTCAGGAGAGGCTGGAGGGTTACTGGACCCAGAGGCAACCTCACCTTCCCCTGACAGGGCTGGGAGAGGCACACCTGCAGGCAATGGGTCCTCGATCACCTCCGGAGCCAGAGCAGATTCAACTGGTGTCTGCTCCTGAGGATCCGGCACAGGTGGGGGCCCTTCAGATTCAAGCCCCTGCCCCAGTTCAGCCGGCCCTGGAGGCGGGGACTTTTGTTCAAGCTGGGATTCCTCAGGTTCAGCCTCTGAAGCAGATTCCCAGGCCATCACAGACACGAAGGGAAACAGACATGTTTTTCCTTTGTCCTGCTGCTGAATAAATGCTTACAAAAATGCTTGCATATGCCTCTGTCTGTTTCTTCCGTTGCAAAGAGTTCTTATCTCTGCTGGCTTGCGTGCTAAGCTTCTGAAGGCTTCTGAGGCTGGAGTTGCAGTTTTTGATGCTGTTACAAGAACCGGAGTTCGCCTGGCTGCCGGCCGGTGGCTGGAGCCATCTGGGGACCTGCCAAATGCCTCCTTCTCCCCGGACGCATCCCAACAGTGGACTCTCCTTCCTTGGAGGTTTTTAAGTTCAGTGGTACCCCTGGTTGCAAACGGGATCCATTCCAGAGCCCCATTCGCAACCTGAAAGGAACGCAACCCGCATCTGTGTGTGCGCGGGTCACAATTCACCGCTTCTGCGCATGTGCATGACGTCATTTTGTGCATCTGCACATGTGCAAGCAGCGAAACCCGGAAGTAACCCTTTCCAGTACTTCCAGGTCGCTGCAGGATGCAACCTGAAAAGATGTTCTTGTTGTTGTTTAGTCGTTTAGTCGTGTCTGGCTCTTCGTGACCCCCTGGACCAGAGCACACCAGGCACTCCTGTCTTCCACTGCCTCCTGCAGTTTGGTCAAACTCATGCTGGTAGCTTCGAGAACACTGTCCCACCATCTCGTCCTCTGTCATCCCCTTCTCATTGTGCCCTCCATCTTTCCCAACATCAGGGTCTTTTCCAGGGAGTCTTCTCTTCTCATGAGGTGGCCAAAGTCTTGGAGCCTCAGCTTTAGGATCTGTCCTTCCAGTGAGCACTCAGGGCTGATTTCCTTCAGAATGGAGAGGTTGGATCTTCTTGCAGTCCATGGGACTCTCAAGACTCTCCTCCAGCACCAGAATTCAAAAGCATCCATTCTTCGGCGATCTGCCTTCTTTATGGTCCAGCTCTCACTTCCATACATCACTACTGGGAAAACCATAGCTTGAACTGTACGGACCTTTGTTGGCAAGGTGATGTCTCTGCTTTTTAAGATGCTGTCTAGGTTTGTCATTGCTTTTCTCCCAAGAAGCAGGCATCTTTTAATTTCGTGGCTGCTGTTTGAAGCAAACGTAACAAGAGGTATGACTGTAGAGGTTGGTACATGGATGCTTTAGCTGAGATTCCTGCATTGCAGGGGTTGGACTAGAGGACACTTGGTGTCCCTTCCACCTCTACAATTCTACTAGTCTTCAATTCAACGGACCCTGTTGGATCTCTCCATGAGATGGAAATACTTAATTCCAGAGAAACATCCAGTGCTTTAATCTTTTTTGGCTGCATGATTTTAATCTTTAATTTTTCATCAAGTGAATCTCATCAAAATCATTATTTCATTTTCTTCTTTAATAAAAGAGCAAAGGCAAATTTATTTCTAAAAATAGCAAGGAACCTAAGAAGTGCTTTGCTGGATGAGGCCAGGTGCCTCACTACACCAGAACTCCCTGCTTGAGAATATCAAGGGCAGGAAGGAAAGTCTTTCAGAGAAGGAGGCCAACAAAGAGAGAGGAAGATATAGCTCAAGGAGCAATTAGGATGGGGACCTCCCTGCATCCATTCAACTGCATTGAATGTCCACAATTCCAAGCGTGATGAGATAAGAAGAGAAAAACTTTCCTCTATCCACTTTCATTCTGCCATGCATAATTTTATAAACTTCTGTCACGTCACCTCTCACTCACCTTTTCTCTAAAAAGTCCCAAACACTGCAATCTTCCTTCATAGGTAGAGTTGCCATATGTCCTCTTTTCCCAGGACATGTCCTCTTTTTCAGGGTTAAAATATATGTTCGGGTGGATTTTAAAAACTTGGCAAAATGTCTAGGGTTTTTGGTTTGGGTTTTTTCATTTACAGTAACCTGAGAAATTTTTTCTAGTGTATTAGACTCAGATCTAAGGCACCCGGCTAAGAGAATCACAACAGAGCAGCATCTTAAACTAGTTACATACTGTATAAGCCCCTTCCCTTGTGGCTGAATAATAATAATAATAATAATAATAATAATAATAATTTATTTATATCCCGCCCATCTGGCTGGGTTTCCCAGCCACTCTGGGCGGCTTCCAACAGATTATTAAAATACAATAATCTATTAAACATTAAAAGCTTCCCTAAACAGGGCTGCCTTCAGATGTCTTCTAAAAGTCTGGTAGTTGTTCTTCTCTTTGACATCTGGTGGGAGGGTGTTCCACAGGGCGGGCGCCACTACCGAGAAGGCCCTCTGCCTGCTTCCCTGTAACTTGACTTCTCGCAGCAAGAGAACCGCCAGAAGACCCTCCTCACTGGATCTCAGTGTCCGGGCTGAACGAAGGGGGTTGAGACACTCCTTCAGGTATACAGGACCGAGGCCATTTAGGGCTTTAAAGGTCAGCACCAACTCTTTGAATTGTGCTCGGAACAGACATTGGCTGAGCTACAAGATCTTGGAGGAGGACTCTGGGAGGGCAAGAGTTAACATCCCCCTGCCCTTAAGGAGAGTCCATATGTCCATGTTAAACAGTTTAATAAAGTGTTCTGTGCACACTTATGTTCACAAAGATGTGAACATGAGCCCAAATACTTGCATGTATTTCTATGATTCTGTCATTTTATGAGACTTTGTTACGCTTTGCCCTCCAAAGCTGAAGGCAGGAATGCTTTCAAGTACCAGGTCCTGGGCATCACAGGAAGGGAGAGTTGCTATTGTTCTCAGGTCCTGCTTGCCTGTTCCCTAAATACATCTGGTTGACCATTGTGAGAACACGATTCTGGGCTAGCTGGACCATTAGCCTGACCCAGCAGGCTCTTCGTATTTCCTTACGTAAGCCTCACTGCCCCACCAACATCTCCTGATGCTGTGAGTAATCTGACCTTTGTCTTGACTTCAGTAGAAGCCGTAGTCCTGGTGATGGTTATTTGCAGATGTGGTGGTAAACTGAATCCACTCCCTTCCTTCCCTTCCTACCGTCTCCAGCTGCCCTCAATCCATCTACAGCTCTCTAATTGCTGCACCTGCAGCTGAGGAACTTTCTCCCCAATCTTGACTCATGAATATGCAGCGCAGGCTTCAGAAGAGCAAAGAACATCATTTCTTGTCAGAAGACAGGCTTTCCTGCTCCGCGCTCTGCAAGCTGCAAAGAAACGAGGGACCAGGCACTTGGACTTTTCATCCTGGGGACTCTCTCCAGAGATAAGGTAAGGCAACTGCCTTCACTTTTGTTATATTAACAGTGGATACCTGCACAAACACAGTTCAGAAAAAAACAAAAACCTTCCTCTCCACCCCCTCCATAATGAGATTTTAAAAATTCGTCGCAAATTGGCTGCCGAAAAGCCCTTGGGGTGTGGTTTTCAAACTTTTTGGATGCTGGTCTGGGCAGAGGCAGAAACAGAAACATAACTTTTAAATGAGACACTACGGATTGCAAGCATTTCTGCCAAGGGTTGGCGTGCGTATGTATGCAAGAGAACGGATCTACATCTCCTCCTTGCATTCCATAAGAATATAAGAAGAATCTGTTGCATCAAACCATAGAATCACAGAATCATAGAGTTGGAAGAGACCACAAGGGCCATCGAGTCCAACCCCCTGCCAAGCAGAAAACACCATCAGAGCCTCTGCTTAAAGACCTCCAAAGAAGGAGACTCCACCACACTCCTGGGCAGCAAATTCCACTGTCGAACAGCTCTTACTGTCAGGAGGTTCTTCCTAATGTTTAGGTGGAATCTTCTTTCTTGTAGTTTGGATCCATTGCTCCGTGCCCGTTTCTCTGGAGCAGCAGATAACAACCTTTCTCCCTCCTCTATGTGACATCCTTTTATATATTTGAACATGGCTATCATATCACCCCTTAACCTCCTCTTCTCCAGGCTAAACATGCCCAGCTCCCTTAGCCGTTCCTCATAGGGCATCGTTTCCAGGCCTTTGACCATTTTGGATGCCCTCCTCTGGACACGTTCCAGTTTGTCAGTGTCCTTCTTGAACTGTGGTGCCAATGGCCCATCCATCCAGATCAGGCATAGGCAAACACCGGCCCTCCAGATGTTTGGGACTACAATTCCCATCATCCCTAGCTAACAGGACCAGCGGTCAGGGATGATGGGAATTGTAGTCCCAAACATCTGGAGGGCCGGAGTTTGCCTATGCCTGATCCAGATGCCCCAGGAGACCCACGAGCAGCATTTGAGCACAAAAGCACTCTCCCCTCCAGAAGCTTCTATTAAGAAGCAGAACAGTTATTGTTGAGGCTTTAGCGAGCCTGTGAGTTTAAAAAGGGGGATGTTACTCTGCTAAATTGTGAAGTTGTTAACACAAGTTGGAAAGGCTATAATCAAACCATATATCCTCTCCTGCATCCCTGAACATTCCCACAATCCAGCAGGCTCTTCTTATGTTTTGGGGTCTGAAATCTAACTTTTCTCTTGGAACAGTGTGCAAGGAGTGCAGAACCTGTGGCAGTCCAAATGTTGCTGCAAAATCCCATTATCCCTCATCTTGGGCTGTCCGGGCTGGGACTGCAAACCGATATACTTTCACTTGTCCTCTGAGAGTCCAGCAGGTCACCCATCCTTAGTATAATGGCTAGAAAAGTGTGAATCAGAGCAACCCTTCCTCCGCCGGCCAGAGTCCAAATTTTGCCTCTTCAATAAATTCAGAAGGCAACACCCTCAGACCAGCCTTCCAAGCATTGGCGGACCTGCAGATGCTGTAGAACTACAACTCCCATCAGACTCAGCTAATTCAGAGAAGGGTCAGGGATGGTGGAAGATAGAGTGTGCCAACATTTGGAGAGCACCAGCTGTGGGAAAGTTGCTTTTACCAGTGGTGTCCAAACTTTTTTCAGAGAGGGTCAGATTTGATGAAGTGAAGGGCCAACCAAAGTGTTGAAATCAGGCTTTGTCAGAGGAATGTGCCACTTTCCAGGCACCGGATGATTTCCTTGTTGACCTCCCCGTCTGCGACTCCCGGCAGGATACAGGCGAGGTCTCTATCGGTGATTCTCCTCAAACGTGAGAAGAACACACCACTCCTTCCCTCTCCTCCCTGCCATCCCCAGGGAGGGGAAAGAGACAGACAGAAATGTATTTACATGCCTTTATTTCTGTCTTTTGCAGCAGTACAGAGAAACATGTCTGCACTCTCTTAACACCAACAGAGAGGGAGATTAAACTCCGCCCATGTACTTCCAGTACAGGTCAGATGTCACACTGAGCTAACATCCGGTGCTCAGTACAGTGAATGGACTGCCCCCTTCTTCCCACGGTAACAGTCACAAACATCAACATCCTGTTTGGCTTTCCAGCCAGCTGCTGCTCGCTGCATTGCTCCTTTTTCGTAACACAAAGTTGTTAACCTTTTTTTAGGATTGAAGTTGTTGAGCTTTTAGAAAATGTTTGTTAAAAAACCCGAGGCATTTTTGTTGGGGATTGTAGGGAAAGACCTGCCCAAAAAAGTTGGAAAACATCTTCATGTATACGACAACGGCCGCGAGAGTTCTGGTAGCACAAGGATGGAAGACTGAAGAAACCTCAACTAACGAATCATGGCAAGAAAAATTGATGGACTATGCAGAACTGGCAAAACTGACATATAAGCTATGGGACAAGGATAACTGTGACTTTAAGGATGAATGGGAACCCTTTACAAAGTATCTGAAGACGCAACAAAGCAAAACTGGACTCCTTGGCAGGTTTTGAATAAACATTCACAAACTCTTTATTGATAATAATCAGCTAAATAGTTTGAGGATCTATACAGCTTTTTAACATGCAGAAAACCGTATTCTTAGAGAAACCAAAGACTGGAACTGAGGGAAGTCAGGGGGTGGGGGTGGGTGGGTTTTGTGTGGGAGGGGGGAGAGGGAGGGAAAATGGGGGAAAAACAAGGATGATATGTTTTTGGATAATATGTCTTGTTATAATTTTGAATTTAAAAAAAAGAAACTTGCAAAAAAAGAAGAAGTTGTTGAGCTTTTTTTAGGACTGAAGTTGTTCAGGAAATAAAGTGCCACAGGGGCCCGGATTAGGCCCCTGAAACAGGCTTTGGACACGCCTGCTTTAAGCAACCCACTCTCTCTTCTGCTCAGCTCCGAATAAGAACATTGCTCCACGTTCTGATCTCTAGTAGCTTCTTCTTTCTGCTTGCCTGTTTCTTCTATGGTCGCTGCTCCAACTCTCCCACCCAACTGCTTAGAAGGGTATTAGGATTTTGAAAAGTTTCTGGTTACCATAGTAACTTTATTTTCTCTTCCTGCTTCCCAGGTTTCAATTTCCTGGGTTAACCTTTTGAAACCCTGGGCAGGTACAGAAGAAGAAGAAGAAGAGAAGAGTTTGGATTTGATATCCCGCCTTTCACTCCCCTTCAGGAGTCTCAAAGCGGCTAACATTCTCCTTTCCCTTCCTCCCCACAACAAGTTTCATACAGCTTATGAAACTTGGTGAGGATGTGGTTGCAGCCAGAGAGCCTGATCCAGAGGGGTCAACCCTCCTTGGGCCACTTTGAGAGGTGAGTGGGGCCACCCACCTGTCAATCACCTGACATCACCTGGTTCCAGGGGATTTAAACTTGAAGCCACAGCTGCAAAGGAAGAATCCTACTTTAATTCCAGTGGAAGAATAGGGAGCTCAGATACAGATACAGATACAGATACAGATACAGATGGTACCTGACCCCGGTCAGACTGGCAAAAATGTATAAAAACTGTAGTGATGTCTGTTGGAGATGCAAGAATGGGGCAGGAACTTTTCTACATATGTGGTGGGAGTGCAAAGAGATAGTGGGATTCTGGGAAAATATCTATAACAAACTGAAAAAGATGTTTAGATTTTCATTTGAAAAAAAACCAGAATCCTTTCTCCTAGGTATCATATCAGAGGAAATAAAAAGAACGGTCAGACCAATATTTATGTATGCAACTATGGCGGCAAGGTTATTGATTGCCAAAAATTGGAAAAGCAGCAGCGTCCCAACTAAAACAGACTGGTTATCTAAAATGATGGAACAAGGGAGGATAAGAGGAGATATGGTACAAAAAGTGAATAAGGAGTGGGCTATCCTCAAGGAATACATCAAAATTTATGTGGAAAAAGTAGAATTTCTGACAGATGTTGAGTGAATCCAGAAAATGATTGGAGTGAAAGGAGAGTAAAGTCAAGATAGAATAAGAGATTAAAGAAATAATGAAATGTGTTTAGTCCAACTCTCTGCAATGGAGGAATCGCAGGAGAAGAGTCCCAGTCAGGTGGACATTCAACCTCTGCTTAAAAACCTCCAGTGAAGGAGAGTCCACCGCCTTCTGATGTCCTCCATCCCACTGTCGAAAAACTGTCAGAAAGTTCTCCTAAAGTTTAGTCGGAATTTCTTTTATTGTATTTTGAATCCATTGGTTTGGGTTTTGCCCTCTAGAGCAGCAGAAAACAATCTTGCTCCATTTCCCATGTGACAGCCCTTAAGATATTTGAAGATGGCTATCATATATCCTCTCAGTTGCCTCTTTTCCAGGCTAAACATACCCAGCTCCTTCAACTGTTCCTCATCAGGCTTGGTTTCCAGATCCTTGATCATCTTGGTTGCCCTCCTCTGTGCACCTTCCAGCTTGCCAATATCCTTCTTTAAATCGTGGTGCCCAGAATTGGGATATTTAGCTCCATTTGCCAGAGCTCTCTGTGGCGTTTGCCCTTCTAGGTGTGTGACATCATACTGGATTCATAGGGAATGGGTTAACTAATTGTAAATGACTAACCAATAGGAACCCAGGGGGCTGAGTTTAAGGTTTAAGCACAGAGGGGTTTTGTTAAGAGAGAGTTAGAGTTAGGGTTGTTGAGAAGAAAGTCTGGAGTAAGAAGAGACAGATAAGATAAGTCTGTGGGTTGGGCTAGTCTGGTGTGAGAGAGGGAGAGAATTTGTTAAGAGGAGTCAGTCAAACAGTTGAGATCAATCAGAAGGTATTAGGAAGGTATAGGCCGGCAAAGAAACTAAAGTTAAGGAACTGACAGGAATATTATCGGGGAAACCATAAACTTGTTAATGTTTGTAAAATAAACTTGGGTTTTTTGGTTCACTTTTAACAACTGTGTGGACTCAGTGTTTTACCAGAGAGTAACGGGTTGGTGGCAGCGGGGAAGCAAGCACACTGGTGGCACAGGGATCATAGAATCATAGAGTTGGAAGAGACCACAAGGGCCATCGAGTCCAACCCCCTGCCAAGCAGGAAACACCATCAGAGCACTCCTGACATATGGTTGTCAAGCCTCTGCTTAAAGACCTCCAAAGAAGGAGACTCCACCACACGCCTTGGCAGCAAATTCCACTGTCGAACAGCTCTTACTGTCAGGAAGTTCTTCCTAATGTTTAGGTGGAATCTTCTTTCTTGTAGTTTGGATCCATTGCTCCATGTCCGCTTCTCTGGAGCAGCAGAAAACAACCTTTCTCCCTCCTCTATGTGACATCCTTTTATATATTTGAACATGGCTATCATATCACCCCTTAACCTCCTCTTCTCCAGGCTAAACATGCCCAGCTCCCTTAGCCGATCCTCATAAGGCATCGTTTCCAGGCCTTTGACCATTTTGGTTGCCCTCCTCTGGACACGTTCCAGTTTGTCAGTGTCCTTCTTGAACTTGATCAATAGACCGTTAAACGTCCGGGGACCCTGCGTGATATCCACACTCTTCCTTTTCCTTTTTGGGATCTAAACTTCCCTTCCATAACACTTCCAAGGGATTCATGACAAGAATAGCTTGCCAATATTTTTCTTAAACTGCGGTGCTCAGAAGCAAAGAGTTGTTAGGGGGACCCCCCCTATTCCCCACACAGAGCGACAGTTCCCAGAATTGCCTGGGAAATGAGGGGTGAACTGTTAAAACCTTGCTCTCCACACCCACTCTGGGATTTCTCTCTGCCACTCGCCTCAGCCTTCCAGAATCCTATAATATTGCTTTCAAGCAAGACTGTCTCCCTTTCCCAATAAATTAACCACTTTCCTGCCATCACCATTGTACTGCCATAAAGCCTTGCCATCAAAGACAAGACAGAAAAGAAAAGAAAAAACCCTACAAGAAATTCCCGCTCCCCAAAAGAAATACATTTTATTTCTAGTGCACAAACACCCCCTTCTGGCTCTCGCATTCCTTGCAAAGACATAAATTCCCACGAATCGGCTGTAGGTAACATAATTATGGTAGTAAATCCATCCTCATGAATACACCATGAGAAGCCAACCAGGAGGGCGGGGGGAAATTGCCCATCAAAAGTGGGGGAAAGTGGGAGAAAAGGAAGCTGGATGCTGGCTCTTTCTCCAACAGTGTCGTTTTAATATTATTTATTTCGTCGGACAAGTCTTTGGAGTTTACCCACCCCCTGTGGTTTACTTCAAATTAATAGTGCCAAAGTAATAGGAGAGATAAAGGACCCATAGAGACACGGGTGGCCCATCTGTCTACGAGGCCACGCCAGAAAGGCGAGGTGGCAGGAACGCCAGGAAGAAACAATGGAGATGGCAGAGAGAGGGGTGCCGTGTGTCATTTCCGTAAGGAAACGTCAAGTCACTAATGAAACTCTCATCCGATGTGTCACCCTCTGAATTAAAAACAAATCCTGTCATCGAGCAAATTGCACTTGTGGTAGGGAGGGAGAGGGCTGGCTTGGATGAGAGACTCAGGAATTATCGAGCGCCACAGTCTTTTGCAGGGAGAGTGGCCAAGACGAAGCTTAAAACGCATGTTCAGTAGAGGCCAGGTCTTCTAGCCCAGCTTGATGGCAAATTGAAATACTTTATTCTCACTTGTACTACTTGTATACAGTGAGATTACACGAGCACCCCGCCCCCCTCAGCTCTCTCAGTCTTAATTCCCCTCGTTTACTGACGCACACCCACCAAACCCGAAAGTCAGCTGCCCTGTTGTTGTATTTTCATTCAGCAGCCTAACAGCCCAGGGATAGAAGCTATTCTTTACCCTGTTGCTGTGACTAATCATGCTTCTGTATCTTCTGCCCGAGGGCAGGAGATCAAGAAAGTGCCGGCCAGGGTGTGAATCATCCCTGAGAATTTTCCTCACTCTCCTGAGGCAACGTTCTTCTGCTATTTCATCCAGCAGATCCATGCGACAGCCCATAACATCTTGGTGGCTCCTATTCACGATGGTTGTGCTCTTCCTCCGTGAGGCTTCCGAATGCCAGTCGCTGGAAGCCGCAGGCGGGGAGAATTGCTCTTGTGCTCTGATCCTGCTTGTGGGTTTCACAGGCAACTGGTTGGCCACGATGAGAATGGGATGTTTGGAGGCAAAATCTGTTGGTGTGTTAATGTGCGGAGCCCCTCCATCCTATTCTCTACCTCTCTTTCAAATCAGAACCGGTGAAGGAGGTGAAGGTCCTGTGTGAGTGTCTGGAGGTGGTTGGAGGATGGATGGTGGCTAATGGATTGAGGTTGAATCCTGACAAGACAGAAGTACTGTTTCTGGGGGACAGGGGGCGGGCTGGTGTGGGGGACTCTCTGGTCCTGAATGGGGTAACTGTGCCCCTGAAGGACCAGGTGTGCAGCCTGGGAGTCATTTTGGACTCACACCTGTCCATTGAGGCGCAGGTTAATTCTGTGTCCAGGGCAGCTGTTTATCAGCTCCATCTGGTACACAGGCTGAGACCCTACCTGCCCGCAGACTGTCTCGCCAGAGTGGTGCATGCTCTGGTTATCTCTCGCTTGGATTACTGCAATGTACTGTATGTGGGGCTTCCTTTGAAGGTGACCCAGAAACTATAACTAATCGAGAATGCAACAGCTAGACTGGTGACTGGGAGCGGCCACCAAGACCATATAATGCCAGTCTTGAATGATCTACATTGGCTCCGAGTACATTTCCATCCACAATTCAAAGTGTTGGTGTTGGCCTTTAAAGCCCTAAATGGCCTCGGCCCAGTATACCTGAAGGAGCGTCTCCACCCCCATCATTCTGCCTGGACACTGAGGTCCAGCGCCAAGGGCCTTCTGGTGGTTCCCTTGCTGCGAGAAGCAAAGCTAGAAGGAACCAGGCAGAGGGCCTTCTCAGTGGTGACACCCACCCTCTGGAGCGCCCTCCCATCAGATGTCAAAGAGATAAACAACTACCAGACATTTAGAAGACATCTGAAGGCAGCCCTGTTCAGGGAAGTTTTTAATGTGTGACATTTTAATGTACTTTTAATCTTTGTTGGAAACCGCCCAGAGTGGCTGGAGAAACCCAGCCAGATGGGCGGGCTACAAATAATAAATTGTTGTTGTTATTATTACTATTATTATTATTATTATGCTCAAGTTGCAAATAGCTGTAAATAAAAATCCTACGTCCTAAAGACAGCAGAGTCTGCAACGACATTCCTTGCAATGAAATTGAACCCTGGTTTGAACCCCTGGAGTCTCTCGCCGCTTAGAGATTGAGATGTGGGCAACAGTATCCTCCTAAGTAATGCAAATCCACAGTCTTTTCTCCATGAAAACGGGTGCAATTTCCCTAGCAGCTCGGATCTCACTTGCTTTTACGCGTCCAGAATTGTGCTCCCCTACAGCATGAAGAAAACAAATAGCGAGGCGGAAATATATGCCATAATTTCTGCATGGTTTTATATGGCCCCCATTGGTACCTATGCTCCTTGCTTTTATGATTATGCATCGGCATGCTAATGTCAGCACCCGCACCAGGAGGGTAGCAGGTGCGAAAAACGACAGCGATGCCATCCTCCCGTTTATTGTCTCCGAAAGCATTTGTTGCTGTCATGCATCTCTTGTTGAAATTGGTATTCATCCTTATCATGTGGAATGGGATCTGTGATAGGTAAGGGATTTTGGAATTTAATTTCAGCCTGGCTCCCTAAGGCTAAAATCTCCATTTTAGGCAACGCAGACTGTCAATTTTAAAAAAAAAAGTTACATTCCCTAGCAAGGAATTCAGAGCAAATGAGGAAGATTGACCTTCAGTGACTCTTCTGATAATTTTTGAGAGAAGCTATTTGTTGTTTAGTCGTGTCCAACTCTTCGTGACCCCCTGGACCAGAGCATGCCAGGCCCTCCTGTCTTCCACTGCCTCTCACAGTTTGGTCAAACTCATGCTGGTAGCTTCGAGAACACTGTCCAACCATCTCATCTTCCGTCGTCCTCTTCTCCTTGTGCCCTCCATCTTTCCCAACATCAGGGTCTCTTCCTAAAACTCTCATCCATTATCCTTGCTTTGCAGGCATTGCCAATGACAGACGTCTCCTCTGCCACCAGCCGGATCTTCCTGGAGAAGAGTTTCTAATCTCTCCCCATTGCTCATCACCTCGCTCCCCTTAATCTTTGAGCCACTTCGGGTGTCAACAGCAATCGCTGGGAATCAGAGATCATGTGTGCGCTAGGCTGGCCTCTGATGTATTTAGAATTAATCAGCGAGGACTGGAGGTGTTTATTAAAGCAGCAGCAGTCCTGGTTATGACCTTGACTCAGATGCCCGGCGCTTCTGGCTCCTTGCAATTAAATTCGCTTTGCAAGCGGGACTGGGAAAATCTTGCAAAGCGTCTCTAGACCTCCCGCAAGTCAGGCAATTAAAGGCACAAATCCAGATCTCAGAACTTTTCACCTCCAAGAACTGGCCCCTCTTTGCTTCTGAAGCTGTGCTGGCTAAAAGTGATGGGAGCTGGTATTGGAAAACACTGAGATAACTCAATCGGTAGATGAAGAGATTCTTCAGGGTTGTGGGGGTCAAGCCCCATGTTGGGTGAAAGCATTCCTGGACTTCAGGAGGTTGGACTAGAAGATCCTTGTGGTCCTTTCCAACTCTACAGTTGTGTGATTCCGTGATCTAGTGGATACCAGCTTAGTGAAGTCTCCCATAGTTGTTCAATTATCTGCATAGCTGTCAGCTTACAGATTTTAAAATAAGGGACCAGCAGCCTCGAAAATAAGGGATCAGCAGCCAAAATATGGATTTTCCAGGCACAGGTATCTTCAACTTCTGAGCCCCTTCTGAGCCAAAGGCAGAAAGCCCAGCCAGCAGCCAAACGAAGCCTCAAGTGGTGGTTCCCACAGTGCAGCAACCCGGCAAAGGGGATGCAGCAAGGGAAACCACCGTCACCTCTCCACTGGGAAGCGCTGAGCAAAGGCGAGTCTCCAGGCAATGCGGCCAATTTGATCGGCACAAGGCATGCAAGCTCCACCCCCCAGTCATTCTTAGACTCCTTATTGGGTGAGCAACGCAGCCAAGCAACACAGTTGGAGCCTCCCTCCTCCTTGGCCGGCAGGGAGGGAGGGAGAGGAGCTGCTTCCTTTGAAACCCAGGAAATTTAAGGGACATCATCAATAAGGGACAGCAATGGGACACAGCGCTGGGATAAGGGACTGTCCCGCCAAATAAGGGACAGTTGACTGCTATGATTATCTGTTCACTCTCTTCCATCTTCCACTAAATGCATTGAGGGGGTGGGTCCAAAACCTGCTGACCTCACCCCCCATGCCAGTGCATCCTGCTTTCCCCCCACACCTGAGAAGGATGTCTGAAATGGGGGGCCTGCACACCACAAGGGACATAGCTCAGTGGTACAGGGTCTGCCGTGAAGTCCTGGAGAGCCACCGCCAGTCAGAATAGACAATAATAATCTGGATGGACCAATAACCTGACTCAGTGTCCTGTCACTTGTACATGCAAAGGCACTCCATGCAATCTGATCACCTGATTGTGCAGGACAGTGGTGTAGCATGGGTTGCCAGTGTCCGGAAGGAAGTGGTGGGAGGGAGGAAAACGGATGGAGTACACATACACATTCAACTGCCTAAGGTATCTGCGTTGCCCAGAGGATCGGAGCCACATAGATAAGAAAAGAAGAGTCATTCCACTTTCTGGAGATGTCACTTCCTAGTTCAGCAAAGTCCAGTAACAGAAGCGTGCAGCTGTATTGAGGCAGCAGCAGGTGTTGAAATTTTGTGCCTCAGACACCCAGGGCATTACAATCAGCAAGTGGAACCCAGTTATTTTCACCAAGGCCAGATGATTATTGGCTTATACAGTGGTACCTCGGGTTAAGTACTTAATTCGTTCCAGAGGTCCGTTCTTCACCTGAAACTGTTCTTAACCTGAAGCACCACTTTAGCTAATGGGGCCTCCCGCTGCCACTGCACCACCGGAGCACGATTTCTGTTCTCATCTTGAAGCAAAGTTCTTAACCCGAGGTACTATTTCTGGGTTAGTGGAGTCTGTAACCTGAAGCGTATGCAACCTGAAGCGTATGTAACCTGAGATACCACTGTAGTAACATGGAGGTGGGGTTTTTCACTGGTGGCTCTAGTGTTCTGGTATGCCCTCCCTGCTGAAATAAAAAAAGTATTGGCATCCCACCAGGTTCCCCTGCCCTTGCGATCTTATTGTATTAACTGTTCCTTCTTTAAAAAGTTGTTTGAATTGTCATGCTTTTTAACTGGCTCGTGTTGGTGTATAGATCAATTGCAGGTGCTTTAGTGCTCTGGTGCAATTGTTGGTGCATATTTTATGTGCAGATTTTACCATTGATTTTATACTTGTACATCACTAGAAGCCATTTTGGCACCAAAAAAAGTAAAGATGAAGGACCCCTGACAGTTAAGTCCAGTCGCAGACGACTCTGGGGTTGCGGCGCTCATCTTGCTTTACAGGCCGAGGGATCCGGTGTTTGTCCAGAAACAGTTTTTCCGGGTCATGTGGCCAGCATGACTAAGCCGCTTCTGGCACAACGGAACACCGAAACCAGAGCAGCGCAAGGAAACGCTATTTACCTTCCCGCCAGAGTGGTACCTATTTATCTACTTGCACTTTTTGGCGTGCTTTTGAACTGCTAGGTTGACAGGAGCAGAGACCGAGCAACAGGAGCTCACCCCGTCACGGGGATTCGAACCGCCAACCCAAGAGGCTCAGTGGTTTAGACCACAGCGCCACCCATGTCCTTATTTGGCACAAACGTAGTATATAATTATTATTACAATAATTCCACTTGATGCATAGGGCTTGGGCAGAAGTTCAGTGCATTGTGTGCCACATTCCATACATTTTCTGTATGGATGGGGGCAGGGAAGCAACACTTGAAAGGTGCTTATAACTCAGAGGGCTCTGTTGAACTTCCTCTGTCCCAGAATAATCAGCCCTGCATTCCTAAAGCTTCGAAACTTCTCCCGTCAAACTTCCATAGAGATTCTGCCCTCCCCACTCGTCCTCCTCCAGTGTCAACAGAGCCCTGGTCTGTTCATCAGAAATTATGTTCATCAGTCAAGAGGAGCAGATTACTTCTACTCGCTGATTACATTGCACCAGTAAATTATTCAGACCCACCAAATTACTCCTTGAGAGACCAATGATTCATGCATCGTAACTACCCTTGCTGCTGGAGAAAGGGGTGTTCTCCGTCTCCCCCTCCCCCCAAGTTAACAATTCTGTGTCTTCATCTTTGTGAAAGCTTAAGCCAGCCAGTCAGACAAGAGTTGCCTGGGTTGGCTTGATGGAACTGATTCGACCCTAGCTCTCCAAGTTGTAGAGGCGCGATGGGGAAGCACAAATAAACTGCTAGGAGTTATCTGGGGTTATCCGTCCTGCCAGCTGTATGGCCAACACACACATCTGTGCTTTGATGTGCAATGAACTCCAGTTGGAATGAAGCACATGAACGTAAGCAGGTACTCGCTTGGTGTTAAATAAGGATCAGGCAGACTCAGCAATGGAGAATAAGAAGGTGAAGTTTATTGCCAGGCAATAAGGACCCAGTTTGGAATCTCTTCCAAAAGGAACTGGGACCCCGATTGACAGAAATCCAGAGGTCTTTATACCTGAGCAGATCACAGCAGATCACAGCAAATCATAGATCATGAGACAACCATGAGGCAGTCACGATATTGTCAGCGAAAATTAGCCAATTAGCAAGCTTCTTGCCATGCTACCAGCTCCTGGTCAAGCACTGGTCAAGCACGGAGTTCTAGTTCTGCTTTCCGATGCTTGCAGTGACGCTCTGTCTAACCTCTCCCCTAGTTATGACAGGACAGGGAGCTTGGAGATTTTGTGGTTTTGCTCTTCCTGTTCTGTGGATTAATTTAGCCTGTATCTGAGGGGATTTTGTACCAGAATCTCTGATTCACGTCTTCCCCTTGTCCAGGGTACACAGATGTTTGTAGGGGAAAGGTCGGCTCCTAATTTTGCTGTTTCAAGCAGTATGTAGTTAGCTAAGGCACAGCTTCCCTTTGATTCAAAAATGGATTATAAAATACTGTAAGCCCTGATTATGTGTGAGCATATATGAATATATTGATTACTGATAACTGATTATATGAATAGCATAAGGGTAGCCCTTCTTCCTTGCCTCAGGAAGACGGCTTTCCCTGTCCACATCTAAGACACAAGGAAACTCACATATTTAATTTTATTGCATTTTTGGTCCATCTTTCTTCCAAGGAGCTCTGTGTGGTATATACAGTGGTACCTCGGGTTAAGTACTTAATTCGTTCCGGAGGTCCGTTCTTAACCTGAAGCTGTTCTTAACCTGAAGCACCACTTTAGCTAATGGGGCCTCCTGCTGCCACCACGCCGCCGCAGCACAATTTCTGTTCTTATCCTGAAGCAAAGTTCTTAACCCAAGGTACTATTTCTGGGTTAGCAGAGTCTGTAACCTGAAGTGTATGTAACCCGGGGTACCACTGTATAGCTCTCTTCCCATTTTGTAACAACAACTTTGTGAGGTAGGTGAAGCTGAGAGACTGAGGCCACCCAGTGAGCTTCATGGCTGAGTGGGGATTTGAACCCAGTCCTCCCAAGTCCAGCATTTCAGGGGGCAAGATTAGATGACCACCAAGGTACCCTCCAACTCTCCAATTCTATGATTCCACGAGTCAATGGGGGTGGTTTAAAGCAGATGTGGTCAACCTCTGGCTCTCTGGATGCCACTGAACTACAACTCCCATCATCCCTGGCCATTGGCCAAGCATGCTGATGGGAATTGTCATTCAGCAACCTCTGGTGGCCCAGATGTTCCCCACACCTGGTTTAAAAAGGGGGAAATATAATAAATTTTCAGCCCAGTGCTAGTTCTGCAAGCAAATCATTATCCTGGCAGGTGAGTCTGATTCGTAGTTCAAAAGCTGTCCAATAGCATCCCTGGTCCCAAATCATTACAGGGGGTGAACTAGATAACCCTTTGATACCAAAGCCTAAAGGAGAGCTATCGCTACTGCTATAAGAATTTTAAGGTCTTAGATATATAATAAATGTTCATGGATGTACCAAGCAAACACATACATAAATATATAAACCACATGTCTGAAACCCCACAGAAAAAAAGTCCTGAACAAATTGACCTCGAATATTTCTCTGCAATGTCAAAGTGGGAAACCTCCCCATTGTCTCTTTCCTCACAAATCCTGTCTTAAGGGCACATTTAAGATATGAATAGGGTGTGAGCCTGTGACATGGCTCAGGAACTAAGTATTTATCATTACAAAAGACAGGCCAGGCTCCCCAGGGTATCCAGTCAAGTAAGCATTAACAGGTCACCTGCCAGAAAGGAGATAAACAATGCACTCAGATTTCTGTTGTAGACCACTCTTTCTGTGATGTATGTATGCTGTTTCTGGGGGTGGTCTTGAACTCCAGGGCGAGCAATTTAAAATGTCTACATAAGGGTGGCCACACCTGGGTTCTGAGTCCTCCTCCTGCGTGTGAAAGGAAACCCTGTTGCAACAGTTCAATAAAGATCAGGTTTACTAGTTGCTTTGCTTATCAATATTCTCTGGTTGGCTCTTATTTTTCTCTGACCGATGGAGAACCTGCAAAGGGGCTCTTGTGTACCCCATAAGGGAATAAGGGCAGATTTCCGTTTACAGTGGTACCTTGGGTTACATACGCTTCAGGTTACAGACTCCGCTAACCCAGAAATAGTACCTCGGGTTAAGAACTTTGCTTCAGGATGAGAACAGAAATCGTGCGGTGGTGGTGCAGCGGCAGCAGGAGGCCCCATTAGCTAAAGTGGTTCTTCAGGTTAAGAACAGTTTCAGGTTAAGAACGGACCTCCGGAACAAATTAAGTACTTAACCCGAGGTACCACTGTATTACACTACACATCGCATCACAAAGCAACCTCACTAACACAAGCAGAACAGGGTGCAGAAAATCAGCCTTTGAACTTGACCCACAGTGCGCTCCTAGATTTCTCCCCAACCCCTACACATTTTGGAAATGCCTGGGGGGCGGTTAGGGCAAAGATTCATTAGAACCCCGAAGGGAAGGGCATGGCAATCAACATATGGCTGATCTCCCCCAATGAGTTAAATGTGGTTATTTCTCTCAATGGTGGAGCCTGGTCACGGACAGCCAATATTGAAAGGAGATCTTCTAATTAAGATTGGGGGATTTTCTGCAAAGGAATTGCCATTCATGCACATCCCTCGGCAGAGGGTATATAGAAGGAGTGTTAATCTTGTTGAAGCACAGAGGTAAAACAAACAACCTCAGAGCTTCAAAGTCCACTGGCATCTTCAATGGTACAATCATCCGCCGGTGACGGAGGCGCCCCTTCCCTGCTCTTAGCGTTCCATCGCTCCGACCACGAACTGATTATGCATCTGCGCTTTGTGAATTAACCCATAAGCATCTTTTGTTTGCACGGAAATATTCCCGTGGATTCACGCAAATTAAAATTTAATCTATCTCGGTGCATTATCTCCATCTGAATTATAACGCCAGCGCCTCATTTGCATAAGTCAGAGATTGTAATGACTTACTCAACTAAGCATGCCCATGCAGTTAATTACTTTTTTTTCCCTCCCCCTTTCCAAATGAAATGCCAAAAATTATTTCCTGGCAGAGAAAGGCAATTGCTCACCCACAACAGCGTGCGATGCTGGAAGGGCGTGCTTTTTTAAAAAATATATTTTAAAAAAATTAATACGAAATTAATTTTCGCAGATCATTGAACCATTCTCCGCGTGCCACCGTAACACGGCATCTGAATTGACTCTGCACCTCCGCACCGTCCTCGTCTGCTGCAGGAGCTTGGAATTCAGAAACAGTGAGTGCTTTGCTTTTGTCTCCCTTGAGACAAAAGAAAAGGAGATGAGATTTCTGAGCAGGATGTGAGCGAAGGAACTCTGAATGAATTCAGTACACTCAGTGGCAGGGTGGCATTCACCTGACTGGACCCCCCCCCACACACACCATTACCTGCATCCCTGAAAAGTCCACAACTAGAGCACCTCTTCCGCGCATGTGCGCAAGAGCTTCTGAGCATGCATGAAGTGTGCAGATTGCTTTTGTGCATGCGGGCGTGGTGAACCCAGAAGTAAACACTTCCGGGTTTGCCGCGTTCATAAGCTGAAAGTCCATAACAAGAGCGGAAAGCAACTAGTTGGTTAAGGGAGCCATGGACTCAAAAAGGTTGAAAACCTCTGTATTAAGGGCTTAAACCTAGACAGCATCTTAGAAAGCAGAGACATCACCTTACCAACAAAGGTCCATATAGTCAAAGCTATGGTTTTCCCAGTAGGGATGTATGGAAGTGAGAGCTGGACCATAAAAAAGGCTGATCGCCGAAGAATTGATGCTTTTGAATTCTGGTGCTGGAGGAGACTTCTGAGAGCCCCATGGACTGCAAGAAGATCCAACCTCTCCATTCTGAAGGAAATCAGCCCTGAGTGCTCACTGGAAGGACAGATCCTGAAGCTGAGACTCCAATACTTTGGCCACCTCATGAGAGGAGAAGACTCCCCGGAAAAGACCCTGATATTGGGAAAGATGGAGGGCACAAGGAGAAGGGGACAACAGAGATGGTTGGACAGTGTTTTCGAAGCTACCAGCATGAGTTTGACTAAACTGCAGGAGGCAGTGGAAGACAGAAGTGCCTGGCGTGCTCTGGTCCATGGGGTCATGAAGAGTCAGTCATGACTAAACGACTAAACAACAACAACAATTCTGCCTTGAGTAGAACCCACCTGAGGTCCTGTGTCCAGTTTTAGGGACCACAGTTTACAGAGGTTATTGACAAGCTGGAAGGTGTGCAGAGGAGGGCAACCAAGATGTTCAAGCATCTGGAGACCAAGCCTTATGAGGAACACTTGAGGGAGCTGGGTATGTTTATTCTGGAGAAGAGGAGACTGAGAGGTGGTGTGATAGCCATCTTCAAATATCTAAAGGGCTGCCCCATGGAAGAGGGGAAAAACTTGTTCTCTTTCACATGCAGGTGATATCTCAAACCAAATCCAGTATCCCCTGAGCTGGACACCTTTTTTCACGGGTTGTCTTCATTTATATATGAAGCTGAAGCTAAACATGTCAGGTGCTAGGAAAAGTGTGTCAAACTTTGTCACTGCCTAAAGATTTATTGATAGTCTTCTGTAACAACACATGGATTTTCTGGACATGAAATCAATTGTTTTTCTTTACAAAGCGTCTGACATACTCTACAGTGTCACTCGAAACAATTTCATGCCATTCAGAAGTCACAAAACAGGCCAGCTCTGGCAGAAATGTTTGGCCAAAAAAAATCAGGAGTGGACAAGCTTGTGGATTTCATTTCTTGGTTCCCCAGTCTTCAAGTTCAGTGAACCATATTTTTGCAAATAACTACATTCAGTCTCTTATTATTATTATTTTGTTATTATTATTTATAAAAATTCTATACTGCCCTTCATCTGAGGATCACAGGGTGGTTTGCAATATGCTGGCATCCGTCTGCCTCGGGAGACAATGAAGGGTGAAGTTAAACGTTAACAGCGTCTGCTGTGGCTGTAGAGACTGATACTGGAGAGACATGTTTTGTTGCAGCAGATGCACCAGGGTGTCTTTGCTCCTCCCAGAGGTCATTCTTCCTCTGGTCACTGCTATGGATACATGACTTGACTGCCTGTCTCCAGGCACTGCAGTCATCTGCAACAGATTCACCCATGGCTGGGTTGGTGTTGCTAGAACTTCATGTTACATTTGCAGACACTGTAGCCTTATTGGAGTTCACTGATTGGGTCTGTGTTGCTCCTGGACAGGAGGAAGGAAGTCAAATGACACCAAGGTTGATTCAAAGAAAGAGTTTATTCTGCTCTCCGGATAGCAGAAGGCACTTGCGTGATCAAGTCTACAGCAAGTCCAAAGAAATGAGAAGTTTCATGCAGTATATATATCCTCCAGACACCCTCTCCCCCTTCCCCAGCCACATCAGCTTGTACACACAGGTTGACATCACAGATGTTCCTGCTCCAGCACTCTTAACCATAAAAGGGATTTCCTTCCTGCACTCCTGACCATAAAAGGATCTTCCTCTTCCTACTCTTATCTTGGAGGAAGAGGTCGTCATCTCCGGGAACACGCTTCTGGCGTTGCTCCCGGACTCCTGTCTGTGCGTCTTTTGTGGTCAGCACATAAGATAAGGCACTGACGTCTGCTCTGTTCCCTTAGACCAGCCAGGGTCATCCCTTGCCGTGACTGATAAGGGAGAGAGTTTGTTTATACAGCTGTGTCCTTGTTATGCATTTGCTCAACAGCTCAAGTTTTATGCATTTTAGAGTGCTTTCTTGGAGAAAGAAGGGGAGGGGTTTAAGTTCGGTTTTAAACTGACTGTACAGAGACCCATTCCTTCAACAACTTTGTAGCACAGAGTTGGTCTGCCAACTGGCCTGGCGACCAAAGAGCACATCCTTGGGAGATCCTGCCAGCTTCCATTCTGTGGACATGACCAAGCCAGTGCAGATGTCACTGAGACAGGAGTGTGAACATGCAGGCTTGGGAGAGCACATCTTTCTTTTGAATTCTGTCCTGCCATTTGATACCCAAAATCCTCCTGATGCAGCGCATGTGGAAGATGTTGAGGCAGTTGTAAGTTGCCCATGACTCACTTCTACGAAGCAGCGTTCCCCCCCTGTTTCCCATCCTCCTGCACCTGAATCTGTGGGGTTCTGCTTAATTATCATGAATACTAGACAGTAAGTTTGCCAGACGTCTAGGGCTGAACTCCTGTCTCCAGGATTGCCCTGCCCTTTCTAGATGACAGGAGGGAGACTTGAATCTCGAGATGGGCAAGAGTGACTGTCAGGGAACTGCCATCGGAGCCAGAGGCAGAGGGAAGGCTCCAGAGGGATGCCGGAGAGGGTCCCAGCAGGCAGAGAGGCAGCCCATCTGCTGGGGAAGGAAATCAGCGTAACACCAATGGAGAAGGGGGGCAGATGGGGGAATCAGAGAGGAGGCTCCAGGACTCTTCACCGGAGACCAGTGGAGAGAGCACGGGTGCTCCGCTGCCCACACCCTTCCTGCGCAGAAGACTTCCGCGCAGCAAGAGTAGGAGGAGACTTGGCGTCAAAGAACTTCTTTGCTGGAAGAAGTTCAAGAAACGCCCACTGACGGATTCTGCCAGCGACTGAAACAGCCACAAAGTGAAGGGCTGTCCAGACAGAAAGGGTTCAACCAGGTAACCTAGCCAGGAGTGGCGCCAACTTACGCACGAGCAACCCCTAGAACCATTACAGTGACTTTACAAATATATATATATATATATATATATATGCAGGTTTTGGTGTCCTCGGGTGTCTTCCCGTGTAAAAGTTGGGGTGTCTAGGCGACGTTTCGACGAGGTCTCACTCGTCATCTTCAGGCTGGTGCTTTCGGCTTCTTGTTACTGGAACAGAGCTTGTTACTGGAGCAGAACATATATATATATATATATATATATGCTTTCGTAGATTTTCACGGGTACAGGAATGCAGGTTTTGGTGTCCTCGGGTGTCTTCCCGTGTAAAAGTTGGGGTGTCTAGGCGACGTTTCGACGAGGTCTCACTCGTCATCTTCAGGCTGGTGCTTTCGGCTTCTTGTTACTGGAACAGAGCAGGATCTCAGTGTTTGAGTTCCTATAAATACTGTTGAGGGGGTGTGGTGTATAGCCTCCAATGTTCTGGGCAGAGAGGAAGTTCCCAGGCTAGTGTGCCTTTTCTTCTTTTGTTCCTTAATTACTTGAGGGATATCTTGAGTGATTTCTTGAGTGATATCCTGAGTACCACTTAGGTGGGTCATTAGGTGTGGATTAGTTGCTAAAGTCTTTGTGTCTTGACCTCTTGAACTTTGTGAAGAGTTTTTCTGAGAAGATGGCTATACTGCACTTAGTTGTGCTCTGGCTCGCCCCTATACACGAAGCCAAGCCAGAGCACAACTAAGTGCAGTACAGCCATCTTCTCAGAAAAACTCTTCACAAAGTTCAAGAGGTCAAGACACAAAGACTTTAGCAACTAATCCACACCTAATGACCCACCTAAGTGGTACTCAGGATATCACTCAAGAAATCACTCAAGATATCCCTCAAGTAATTAAGGAACAAAAGAAGAAAAGGCACACTAGCCTGGGAACTTCCTCTCTGCCCAGAACATTGGAGGCTATACACCACACCCCCTCAACAGTATTTATAGGAACTCAAACACTGAGATCCTGCTCTGTTCCAGTAACAAGAAGCCGAAAGCACCAGCCTGAAGATGACGAGTGAGACCTCGTCGAAACGTCGCCTAGACACCCCAACTTTTACACGGGAAGACACCCGAGGACACCAAAACCTGCATATATATATATATATATATATATATATATATATATATATATATGCTTTCGTAGATTTTCACGGGTATATATATATATATATACAGGCATTTTTAGAAGACATCTGAAGGCAGCCCTGTTTAGGGAAGCTTTTAATAGGTACCCCTGACCATTAGGTCCAGTCATGACCGACTCTGGGGTTGCGGCGCTCATCTCGCTCTATGGGCCGAGGGAGCCGGCATTTGTCTGCAGACAACTTCCGGGTCATGTGGCCAGCATGACTAAGCCGCTTCTGGCAAACTAGAGCAGCTCATGGAAACGCCGTTTACCTTCCCGCCAGAGCGGTACCTATTTATTTACTTGCACTTTGATGTGCTTTCGAACTGCTAAGTTGGTAGGAGCTGGGACCAAGCAACGGGAGCTCACCCAGTCACGGGGATTCGAACCGCCGACCTTCTGATCAGCAAGTCCTAGGCTCTGTGGTTTAAGCCACAGCACCACCCGCATCCCTTAATGTTTAATAGACTATTGTATTTTAATATTTTGTTGGAAGCCACCCAGAGTGGCTGGGGAAACCCGGCCAGATGGGCGGGGTATAAATAATAAATTATTGTTGTTATTATTATAAATAGGCAGGAGTGATGCAACTATATAGCCCTGAATCTGGCTGGTCAACTAAATTCAAATCATCCGCACTAGGAGCCAGGCTGCTGTGCAAACATGTTTCAACATTGACGATAATAAGATGAGTGTGCTCAGCACATGCAGCAATGCATGAATGGGGAGAGTGTTCTGGAAGAGCTGAATCTCGTCTTCTGTCTCTCCCTTTTACTGCAAGGAGCTGGGCTGGATCATCCCAGCAACATGCAATTTGCAGCAGCTTCACTGATCATTGCGGCTAGTGAGCAATTAAAGCCTAATTTGCATCCACGCATGAGATTAAAGGAAGCTGGGTAGATTAAATTTTTAAAAGCTGCTACCTTTCATGGAAGATGGGCCTAATTGATTGGACGTTTGCGTAGCGCTACCCAGGCCAGCCTTCTGGTTCTCTTTGCAAAGTAGAACAGGGAGAGGCAGAGACAGTGGGAGCTCTCGGCAACTTTCTTGAACCTCTCCATCTCATGAGCAGGATACTGTCATGGCCTGGCTGGATGCAGAGGACCGGTGGGAGGAAACAAGATGGGGAACCACCAAACGAATGTCCAGGGGAAGAATGTCATGGTCCAGTTTACGGGCGGTTGAAGTCCTGGTGGAGCACATCGGGACGGGGGCAAGACGGGGTGGGAGCAGGAATGAGAGTCAGGAGTCAGGAAGCCAAGGGTCCAAGGATCAGGAAGCAGGAGTCAAGAAGCCAAGGGTCCAAGGATCAGGAGTCAAGGAGTCAAGAAACCAAGGGTCCGAGGATCAGGATGCAAGGAGTCAAGAAGCCAAGGGTTTGAGGATCAGGATGCAAGGAGTCAAGAAGCCAAATGCATGAAGCATTTTGCTGTGGTAAAGAGCCAAAGGGAAATGCTGACCTTATATCCCTTCCCAGCTTTTGCCACCAGGTGCTGTGAGTTACCAATCGGCCTCAGCTGTGTGGCTGCACCTTGCCTCTTGGGAACAAACTTAGGAAAGCCCCAGTCCTGCGAAGCCCTACTGGTCACAGGGCCTGGCTCCTGCATGCACACCGGACAAAGAAGGCTTAGAGCCAGGGCATTGATGGTGGACAATGATGAGTGGCCAGAAGGAGAAGGAGCAGACTGGGAGGAGGAGGTGTTGGCAGCAGAAGACATAACCCAGAAGCTCATTGGTAGGCCAGAGGGTCCCAGGTTCAATTTGCAGGATCTCTTGGCAGATGTCATGGACTGGCTGGATGCAGAAGATGGGAGGGGAGAGGAAGCAGCTGGGGAATGCCCAGGGGAAGAAGGCTCAGAGCCAGGGGATTGGTGGTGGGATTGCGATGGGAGGTCAGAGGAGGAGGAGGAGGAGGAGGAAAAGGAAGAAGAGGAAGAGGAAGAGGAAGAGGAAGAGGAAGAGGAAGAGGAAGAGGAAGAGGAAGAGGAAGAGGAAGAGGAAGAGAAGAAGAAGAAGAAGAAGAAGAAGAAGAAGAAGAAGAAGAAGAAGAAGAAGAAGAAGAAGAAGTTATTTGTACCTCGCCCATCTGGCTGGGTTTCTCCAGCCACTCTGGGCAGCTTCCAACGAAAATTAAAAATACATTAAAATGTCACACATTAAAAACTTTCCTGAAGATGTCTTCTAAATGTCAGGTAGTTGTTTTATTTCCTTGACATCTGATGGGAGGGCGTTCCACAGGGCGGGTGTAACATGGCTTCTCGCAGTGAGGGAACCGCCAGAAGGCCCTCGGCACTGGACCTTAGCATCTGGGCTGAACGATGGGGGTGGAGATGCTCCCTCAGGTATACTGGGCCGAGGCAGTTTACGGCTTTAAAGGTCAACACTTTGAATTGTGCTTGGAAACGCACTGGGAGCCAATGTAGGTCTTTCAAGACCGGTGTCATGTGGTCTCAGCAGCCGCCCCCAGTCACCAGTCTAGCTTCTGCATTCTGGATTAGTTGTAGTTTCTGGGTCACCTTCAAAGAAGAGGGAGAAGACTGGGAGGAGGAGGGGTTGGAAGCAGAAGAGATAACACGGTTTAGTGAGCAGGAAGAGGCTGTGGCAGAGAGCTGTTCAGACTCCAAGACTGAAGCAGAGGCTGGATAGGAGGTTGGCCAAGAAGCAGAGCTGAGATAGGCTGCTGAAGAAGCCAGGGAGTCTCCCCCTCTGTGGTGACCAGCTCCCCTTCCCCTTGGTCTCCTAAAACATGCAGAGAAATGAAAAGAGCAGTGCAGTGATTGGTTGTGCACAGACACAGTTTGTGACAGATTGGGGATAAAGCGCTCATCTCGCTTTACTGGCTGAGGGAGCCAGCGTACAGCTTCTGGGTCATGTGGCCAGCATCACTAAGCCGCTTCTGGCAAAACCAGAGCAGCGCACGGAAACGCCATTTACCTTCCCACCGGAGCGGTACCTATTTATCTACTTGCTCTTTTGGCATGCTTTCAAACTGCTAGGTTGGCAGGAGCAGGAACCGAGCAACAGGAGCTCACCCCGTCGCAGGGATTCAAACCACCGACCTTCTGATCGGCAAGTCCTAGGCTCTGTGGTTTAACCCACAGCGCCACCATCCTAGATGGCTTCAAAGGACGACTAGGCAAATTTGTGGAGGAAAGGGCTGTCGGTGGCTTCTAGCCCTGATGGCTATGGCCTGTCTCTAAAGCTGGAGGCAGCAATGCTTCTGAACACCAGTTTCTGGAAGCCACAGGAGTGGAGAGTTTCCCTTGTGCTCAAATCCCGCTTGTGTGTTTCTCACAGGCATCTGCTTGGCCACTGTGAGAACAGGACGCTGGACTAGATGGGCTACTGGCCTGATCCTGAAGGCTCTTCTTATATTCACAACCTCTTGCAGTGACAACACATCCTCAGCTGGCCCTGGATTGCCTCAGAATTATGAGCAGGCATCGTGTGTGTGTGTGTGTGTGTGTGTGTGTGTGTGTGTGTGTGTGTAAGTAGAAGAGAAAATATTTGTTGTCGCACTTGCTGCATCCGAAGTCCATTTTTCTTCCTTTCCTCCGCCGCTCCCCACTGGATGCAGAAGCGATTTGATTTACATTGTGTTTAATGATGATGTATTGGTGTTAATGTCTCTTTGGCAGAAGCCTGGGAAATTAATTAGCATAGTGCTTGCTAAATGGAAAGATGACGGTTTGCTGGGGCTTTTGTTCTCCTTTCTGCCGGCTCCTTTGATCATCCGTTGTTTTTAATCTCATCATGATTCTCATAACTTTCCGGAATTAATCTTGCATATAGATTAAAGCTCGGCGCACATTACTTGAGGCCCCCCCAAAAAAATGGTATTACCTATTAAGAGGCAGAAGGAGAGTGTGTGCACAAGTGAGAAAGACCAAGCACATTAAAATGTATGGTTTGCTGTCGTGGAGCCAGCTCAAGGTGGATCTCTCCCGTTAATTAAGGAATGTAAGAGCTTGGCTGCAGGATCAGACCAGGGGCCCATTAGTCCAACATCCTGTGTTCTCACAGTGGACAACCAGAGCCAGTGATGGCCAGCATCTGGAGTGGCTTTAGAAGAGGGTTCGACAAATTCATTGAGGAGAAGACTACTGATGGCCATCAACCATGGTGACTAGGCTCAGCCTCCACAGTTGGAGACAGCAATACTTCTGAATGCCAGACCTCCAAGTGTCCCTATTTACCAGGAACAGTCCTAGATTTATAGAAGCCGTCCCGCTTTCTGATTTGATCCCAGAATGCCCCATTTTCCTTAGGACATCCCTATTTTCATCTTAAAAAGCAGAGACATCACCTTGCCGACAAAGGTCCATATAGTTAAAGCCATGGTTTTCCCAGTAGTGATGTATGGAAGTGAGAGCTGGACCATCAAGAAGGCTGATCGCCAAAGAATCGATGCTCTTGAATTATGGTGCTGGAGAAGACTCTTGAGAGTCCCATGGACTGCAAGAAGATCCAACCTATCCATTCTGAAGGAAATCAGCCCTGAGTGCTCACTGGAAGGACAGATCCTGAAGCTGAGGCTCCAGTACTTTGGCCACCTCATGAGAAGAAAAGACTCCCTGGGAAAGACCCTGACGTTGGGAAAAATGGAGGGCACAAGGAGAAGGGAACAACAGAGGATGAGATGGTTGGGCAGTTTTCTCGAAGCTACTAAAATGAGTTTGACCAAACTGCAGGAGGCAGTGGAAGACAGGAGTGCCTGGCGTGCTCTGGTTGATCCATGGGGTCATGAAGAGTCGGACACGACTAAAGGACTAAACAACAACAACAATTTTCATCAGAGAAATATTGCAGCGTATGGAGCCAAAGAGATAAGGAACTATACAACCTTTAGAAGACATCTGAAGGCAGACATGTATAGGGAAACTTTTTAATGTTTAATGTTTTATTATGTTTTTATATATGTTGGAGGCTGCCTAGAGTGGCTGGGGCAATCCAGATGGGCAGGATATTATTATTATTATTACAGATAGGTAGCCGTGTTGGTCTGCCATAGTCAAAACAAAAAAAATTCCTTCCAGTAGCACCTTAAAGACCAACTAAGTTAGTTCTTGGTATGAGCTTTCGTGTGCATGCACACTTCTTTAGATTCTGAAGAAGTGTGTGTTGCTATCAAAGGGTTAAAAGAGTAGCAGAAACGCTCTAATCACTGAGCAGCTGGAGGTCATTAGGCTTCCAGGAACATGAGTCTGTATAAATAGTCCCCCTGTTTGTTTGTTCTTCCCCTTCTCCCTTTTGGGTGTGTGTTTTGCTGAGATGTGTGGTTCGTCGCCAGGATTGTTTTTTGGTGTTTTGTAAATAAACCTTATTTTTGATTTACAAACCGCATGCTCCAGGACTCCTTTTTGGGAAGATGCTGCCTCTCCTGCCCTTCTTAGCTGCTGCGCGAAATCCTCTGCCGTGGTGAGACTTTTAAAGAAGGAAGTGCACTGGGCATTTACATTAAACTAATTAAAGTTTAATGGGACAGGTTATGGATGTTTGTACGTCAAGAAGGAGATAAGGAGAGCAGTTCAGAGTGATTTATGCAAGGACTGGAGTGAAGACAGAAGCGGTTGCCGACAACGAAAGCCTCCAAAGCAGCTTGAGTCCTGCAACGTGCCTAGAAAAGTTTTAAAGAGGCACTGCGCAGTTTGTACTCGCTGGAAGACGTCTGATTCCTCAAGGAGCCACCTCAGCAGCTGGGAGACGGTCTACAGGTGTGTGAGTATCGTTCCTAAGCCCCAGGGAGGATGGCAGAGTCCCAGGAAAGTTTTACTGTCCCGTTTACGCGACTCAATGGGAAAAATTGGCAAGATTGGAAGGCTAGAGTAAGGGTTTGGTTGCAAGCAAAAGAGTTGTGGAGCTGTACTGAAGCACCGCCTTTACAGGCAGCTGCAGACGCGTCTGCAGAAGCCAAAGCAGCATCAGCAGCTTCACAGAAACGCGACAGGAAAGCCCAAGGTCTACTAGTTTTGGCAGTGGGACCAGAGCAAATGCCTTATGTTTCTGAGTTAAAGAACACGCATGAGGTCTGGACGGTTCTGCAGCGGTTAAATTCCAGAAACACTGCGGGGGCCAAGATCCATGCTACAAGATGTTTGTTTGATTTACGTCTCCAACCGGGAGCGTGTGTGAAAGAACATATTGCCAAAATGGTGTCTGCCTTTAATCAACTAAGACAGCTGGGCATTCCTTTCTCTATGGAGCAGCAGTCATACATATTGTTGTCTTCTCTTGATAAAAGCTATGAGACTCTAGCTCTAACTTTGGAAGCTATGCCTTCAACTGAATTAACCCTTGAATACATTTCTTCTCGGCTTGCGGATGAACAGGATAAAAGGCAAAGAGAAAGAGGTTTGTCTTTAAAGGGGAGTTATGCTGTGCCTAAGAGTGTTGATGCTGAGTTTGAGCACACAGTAAATGCTTTTGCAGCTAGACACTGTTTTCGCTGTGGTTCCCCTTCCCATCTAATCAGGAATTGCACACGTGAACCTGGTCAAGACAGCAACAAGGCCGTTACCCCTAGTTACCAGACAAGGAGTTCCAGGGGACGTCGAAGAAGAGGAGGAGGTCGTGGCTACTCCCACAGCACACAGCACATGGCTTCAGCAATGGCGTTGATGCAAGGGCGTGGCCAAGGCAGCAATCTACGCTGGTTGATCGACAGTGGTGCATCTCACCACCTGGTGGCGCCATCTAGTGTCCGTTTGCAGAATTGCAGACATTTGCAAACCCCTAAAGTTGTGACTATGGCAGATTCAACTAAACGTTCCTTAGAGACTGTAGGCACAGTGTTCTTGAATTGTTTGCAAACAGAAATTGATGCCTACGTGCTAAAGGGACTGAAGGGGTGTATTTTGTCTGTGTCAGAACTTGATAGAAATGGGTTTAAAACTGTGTTTGAAAATGGGGTTTGCACTATTTCAAAGAATAACGTATCTCTTTTGCAGGTGGAATGCAGAAATGGGTTATATTATTTTGAGACAAGTCCAGATGAAGTTGAACAGGTTCATGCTGGTTGTGTGAACACGCCTACCCATAATTCTTGTGTTCATTTATGGCACCGCCGTTTAGGGCATATTAATTTTCAGTATGTTAAAAGGCAACCTGAATTATCAGAAGGGTGCAAATTGAACAAATGTACTAAGTATTTGGATTGTACTGCATGCAAAAGTGCGAAGGTTCATAGATGCAGCTATCCCAGTTCAGATAGGAAATCTGACAAAGTATTCCAACTTGTGCATATGGACCTATGTGGCCCAATGCCTGTTGCTAGCATGGGAGGTTCAAAGTATGCGCTGTGTCTCTCGGATGACAAAACAAAGGTTACATGGTTTTTTCCTCTCAAAACAAAAGCAGATACTGCAGAAACAGTTAAAAATTGGGTTCATGCGGTAGAACTTGAATTCGGTACTAGAGTACTTGCTTTTCAGACAGACAGAGGGTCAGAATTTACCGGGTCTGTGTTGCAGAATTTCTTTAAGAAAAAGGGAATTAAGCATCGTCTGTCTACACCTTATTCCCCCCAAGAAGGAGGCGTGGCCGAACGTAAAAATAGGGTTCTGCAAGAGTTGGCAAACTCTATGTTGTTTGATGCTAAACTTCCTCAAAGTTACTGGGCGGAAGCCTGGCAGGCGGCTACTCATATTCTGAACCGAGTATATAATTCGGTAATTGATACTACGCCTTATTTTGCTTTATATGGGAAGAAGCCCAAAGTTAATTACTTTCGGGTGTTTGGATCTCAAGCCTATGTACTTATCCCAAAAGCGTTAAGGAAAAAGGGAAGTCCAAGGGCTAGGAAACTCATCTTTTGCGGGTACGAACCACATGCCAAATCTTGGAGGTTTGTGGACCCAGGTGGGGATACTACAAGAGTGGTCCTCAGTAGGAGCGCTGATTTTTGTGAGCAGTCCGGATGGACTCACTTACACGCTAACCCTGACATTTTGAGAGATGATTTAGGCATTCATGCTGAGAAAGAAAGTCCAGAGAGTGATGAGCCAGAAGGGGATGGTGCACATGGTTCAGATGCAGATTCTGATCAGGCACGAGGTTCTTCTCCTAAGGTAGAAAAGCCAGAATCTAGGAGTGTTCCAACTTCGCCAGTCAGTAGGCCTAGCAGACAGCAAAAGCAAAGCAGGTCACCTGCAACACCAAGCCCAAGGGAGGTATCTAAACGGAGGTCTTTATCCCTAGGGGCGCGTCCAGATATAAAGTCTGAGACAGATTCTGACAGCCAACGGTCAGAGGGGGCACAAGAGGAGCAATTGCGCAGGTCAAGTCGTGCAACGAAGGGCAAGCCGCCAGAGCGGTTTAAGGTGACAAGTGTATACGTAAATATGGCACAGTGTGAGCCAGAAAGCTATATGGAAGTACAACAGCTTCCAAGCTCAGAAGCCGTAAAGTGGCAGGAAGCAATGGAAAAAGAGATGGCTTCAATGAAGTCTCTCGGTGTGTTTACAAGTACAGAGCTTCCGAAAGGGCAACAAGCTGTAGGTTGTCGATGGGTATATCGTTTAAAGCCCACAACTACTGAAGAGTTGCAATATAAAGCCCGACTAGTTGCAAAAGGGTTTTCGCAGCGCAAAGGTGTTCACTATTCTCAAATCTATGCCCCTACTTCAAGATCGGAGTCATTAAGAATGCTTCTAGCCTCTTCAGCTAAGAAGGGTAATAAGCTGTTTCATTTTGATGTCAATGTGGCTTATTTAAATGCAGACTTACAGGAGGAAGTCTATATGCCACCACCACCAGGTTTTGAAGGAGACAAGCCAAACCAGGTCTGGCGCCTACACAAATCCATTTATGGGTTGAAACAGTCCGCCCGTAATTGGAATTCCTGCTTAAACGATGCTCTAGAGAGCATGGGGTTCAGAAAGAGCGCAGCAGATGCGTGTCTTTATCTAAAAGGCTCGGGATGTGAACAAGAAGCAGTTTTGATATTTGTTGACGATTTATTATACAGTGGAAAGGATGATAAACTTGCACAACAATTTGCCACAAAGCTTGGAGAAAGGTTTCAGATAAAATCACTAGGCAATGTATCTGTTTATCTAGGAGTTAAAATTCAGCAAGATGAAAATGGTAACTATTGGCTTAGCCAAGAAGCTAAAATCCAGCAGTTGCTGGAAAGGTTTAAAATGAACAACTGTGCTGGTGTTAAAACCCCAATGGAGTTAAGTTACACAAAGGATGCTCAAACTGAGCAAAAGGCAGAGTTCTGTAATCCCGGGGTTTACCAGTCAGCGATAGGCAGTCTACTCCACATTGCACAGTGGACTCGGCCCGATATAACATATGCTGTCAACATGCTGTGTAGACAAGCTGAAAAACCATCAATGCATGCTTGGCAAGGAGTAAAAAGAGTTTTAAGGTATCTCCAAACTACCAAAAGCTTTCGCTTAAAACTATCAGCAGAGGGCAGCACACAACTTGAATGTTGGGCCGACAGCAGTTGGGCAGATGCTGGACCAGATAGAAAATCAGTGTCAGGAATGGCGATAAAATTTGGAAATGCACTAATTGGTTGGAGATCAAGAAAACAATCACTTATAGCTTTAAGTTCAACTGAATCTGAGTTCAATGCGTTATCAGATATATGTAGAGAACTGGAATTTTATAAGCAACTGGTACAAGAATTGTTTGGAGAATGTTCCCTACCTATCAGAGTGTGGGAAGACAATCAACCTTGTATTAAACTAGCTAAATCAGGTCAATTCAAGGCGCACACAAAACACTTGGATATCCGTTATCAAAATGTATGCCAAAGTGTAAAACAAGGTTTAATTGAACTAAAGTATTGTCCAAGCCAAGAAAATCTCGCAGACGGTTTTACAAAAGCTTTGAGTCCGCAATCTCATAAATGTTTCTGTTCAGGTTTAAATTTGTATTAAGGTTGGTACAGCTCAGTGTTACGAGCGAGAGGGGGTGTTGCTATCAAAGGGTTAAAAGAGTAGCAGAAACGCTCTAATCACTGAGCAGCTGGAGGTCATTAGGCTTCCAGGAACATGAGTCTGTATAAATAGTCCCCCTGTTTGTTTGTTCTTCCCCTTCTCCCTTTTGGGTGTGTGTTTTGCTGAGATGTGTGGTTCGTCGCCAGGATTGTTTTTTGGTGTTTTGTAAATAAACCTTATTTTTGATTTACAAACCGCATGCTCCAGGACTCCTTTTTGGGAAGATGCTGCCTCTCCTGCCCTTCTTAGCTGCTGCGCGAAATCCTCTGCCGTGGTGAGACTTTTAAAGAAGGAAGTGCACTGGGCATTTACATTAAACTAATTAAAGTTTAATGGGACAGTGTGCATGCACACGAAAGCTCATACCAAGAACTAACTTAGTTGGTCTTTAAGGTGCTACTGGAAGGAAATTTTTTTTTGTTTTTATTATTATTATTATTATTATTATTATTATTATTATTATTATTTATTTATTTATTTTATTATTTCATCAGAGAAATGTTGGAGGATATGACTTAGATGGCAGGCCACAGGCCACCCACTTATTCTCTAGCAACTCACTGCCACTTCCACCCACCCTGCCCTCACCCAAACTGTCCCTATTTTCATTGGAGAAATGTTGGAGGGTATTTTAACCTCCATGGAGGTTTTTAAGCAGAGGTTGGATGGCCATCTACCATGGATGCTTTAGCTGAGATTTCTACTTTTCAGGGGGTTGGACTAGATGAACCACGGGTCCCTTCCAAGATTCTATGATTCTATGAAATACCAGTTGCTGGAAACCAAAAGAAGAAAGAGGACTTTTGTGCTCAGATACTGCTTGTGGGTTTCCCATAAGTATCTGTTTGGCTGCTGTAAGAACAGGATGCTGGACTAGATAGGCTATTGGCCTGAAGTGGAAGTAAAACATAACCATGCAGGACTGCAAGGAACCTCTGATTTACACATGGGGCTCTATCATTTCCTGCATTGCCTCTGTTTCTCCCCATTGATCATTGCATTGCTGACACCGCCATTAACACTGCTATCAAGCCCAAGAGCTCACGTGGCAGTGAAGCATCACGTTGAGAATACACACATCAAAATAATAAACTCAGCCAGCACGGAGTCCGGAAGGTGGGTCTAAGAGGGAATCAATATGTTTTTGAAACAGTAATTGTGAAAAACGTATTTGTCTGTAATAATAATGCCATAAATCAGAAGGCTGAGCCGAAAGGAGGAGGAAGAGCGTGGAGGAAGCCAGAAAATCAATTTCCTTGTCTCCAGTCACAGGTGGCCAAGGCTTAGATGTTATTTCTGGCTCGTAAATTAATCTGGGTTGGGGTTTTTTTTATATATATATATAAAGTTTGGGCAAGAGGAGGGAGTGTGAGAGAGGGAGGAGTGGGGAGTGAAATTTAAAATATGGCAAGCAATAAGTCCCCGAAATAATAGCATTCCTCTACTGTGAGATGAGTGGGACGTGGGTGGCACTGTGGGTTAAACCACAGAGCCTAGGACTTGACGATCCGAAGGTCGGCGGTTCAAATCCCCTCAACGGGGTGAGCTCCCGTTGCTCAGTCCCTGCTCCTGCCAACCTAGCAGTTTGAAAGCATGTCAAAGTGCAAGTAGATAAATAGGTACCACTCCGGCAGGAAGGTAAACGGCGTTTCTGTGTGCTGCTCTGGTTTCGGCAGAAGTGGCTTAGTGATGCTGGCCACATGACCCAGAAAAAACTGTCTGCGGAGAAATGTCGGCTCCCTCAGCCGGTAAAGCAAGATGAGCGCCACAACTCCAGAGTCGTTCGCGACTGGACTTAACTGTCAGGGGTCCTTTTTACTGTGAGATGAGGATGAAGGAGGCGTGGAAGCTTTAGCACTTCTGAGCTATAGGAGCCCACCGCAAGGGAACTTGTGCACAGCTGCTGTTGATGGGAAACGCTTCAGACTCTGCATGCAGCAGACAACATAAAAGGTAAAGGGACCACTGACCATTAGGTCCAGTCGTGGCCAACTGGGGTTGCGGCGCTCATCTCGCTTTATTGGCCGAGGGAGCCAGCGTACAGCTTCCGGGTCATGTGGCCAGCATGACTAAGCCGCTTCTGGAGAACCAGAGCAGCGCACAGAAACACTGTTTACCTTCCCGCCGGAGCGGTACCTATTTATCTACCTGCACTTGACATGCTTTCGAACTGCTAGGTTGGCAGGAGCAGGGACCGAGCAACGAGAGCTCACCCTGTCGCGGGGATTCGAACCGACGACCTGATCGGCAAGTCTTAGGCTCTGTGGTTTAACCCACAGCACCACCCACGTCCCTAGCAAACAACATGGGTGGTGTTTAAAACAGCCTCCGCCAACTTGGTGCCTTCCAGATATTTTGAACTCCAGACTCCCATCAGCCCAAGTCAGAATGACCAGTGATCAGGGATGCTGGGAGTTCCAGTTCAAAACATCTGAAGGTTGCCAGGTTGGGGATAGGGTGCTCTAACATCTCCCAGGCTTTGGGGGGTTTTCTTCAGAGGGAAGTCAGGTAGCTGGTGATGGGGAAGAGCCGTCTCTGCTCCCCAGACCATGGAGGGCAGCTGGCCACCAGAGCAGGAAAAATTAGATGGCCACCAACTTGAATGGTTTTAAAAGAGAATTGGACAAATTCATAGAGAGCTATTGAGGGCTACCAGTCAGGATGGCTCTGCTCTGTCAACACAATTGGAGACAGAAATGCTTCTGAATACCAGTTTACCAGTTGCTGGAAACCACAAGATGGGAGAGGGCTCCTGTGCTCAGATATTGCTTGCTGATTTCCCACAGGCATCTGGTTGACCTCTGGGGGGACAAGATGCTGGACTATGGAGGCAGAAAATGGACATTGTGGCTAATAGCCATTGGCAGCTTTATGAGTTTGACCATCATCTTTGAAAGTCACCCATGTTGTGGGACTGGCAGAAATGACTGGCAGAATCCGAGACCAGGGAAGAGAGACGGCGGAAGAAGATTGGAAGAAATTTAGGGACTATCTTAGGAAATATTGCAAAATTAATGAATGCTAGAATGATGTTGGTTTAGAGATTAAGTGGTTTTCAGCTGTAATGATTAAGTAAAAAGAAAAGAAAGGATAAAAAAGAATTAAATGGAAATTAAGGGAGAGGATTTGTTGAATTAATAATGAAATTGGAATACTGAAAGGGGAGGTATGAGGAGGTCGGGGAAGTAAGTTATAAGAAAATAAGGGAACGAAACCTTATTTGTTTTTAAATTGTTTTTAGTTTTATATGTTATTTTTCTATGTTTGTGTTTTGTTTTTGCTATTGTTCTTTTTTCTTTGTTTTTGTATAATTTCTAAAAAAAACTTCAATAAATATCTTTTTAAAAGAAAAAGAAAAAAAGAAAGTCACCCATGTTGAAGAGGGCATTTGAACTGCAAATGCCACATTCCCCATGGTTCATGGGTAGTAGGGGGGGAAAGAGTGTGGTGTCTGTAGTATTGGGATGCGTCCGGGGAGACGGGGGGCATTTGGCAGGCCCACAGTTGGCTCCAGCCCTCCAGCCGGCAGCCAGGCGAACTCCAGTCTCCCTTAGAACAGCATAAATCAGTGACTCATAGCTTCAGAAGCCTTCAGAAACTTGGGCACGCTCTAATCAGCAGAGTGAATAACTCCTCACAACACAAGTGGTGGACAGAGGCATATGTAAGCATTTCTTCAACAGCAAGACAAAGGAAAAACATGTCTGCTTCCCTTCGTGTCCAAGCAGCAGGAGGAAGCACAAAGCAAAAACAATACACAAATGGAAGTACCCAGCAGACTGTGCTGGAATGTAAACAGACACATGACAAACAAGAATCCACATATCTGCTCCTCTTAGGGTGGAACGGAACTGTATCCTAACATGTAGTTCATATGTACCGCCCTTTCTCAATATACCATATTTTTCCGTGTATAAAGCAATGGTTTTTTATTATGGAAAAATGCTATAAATTGGGGCTCGTTTTATACACGGATAGCGCATAGGGGGGTCGGGTGATTGTTGGCAGCCGCGAGCAGGAGATTGTGAGTGGCAATTGGGCAGGTGATTGGTGGCTGCGGCAATGCCTGCTGACGATTGGCTGCTGCTGTGGCAATTGGGTGGGCTTTTGGCGGGCATACAATTGGTTGTGTTTTGTTTTGCGAGGTGTACAATAGTCATTGGCATATAGGTGGGCGAGTTTCATTGGCAATTCCCCCCCCCAAAAAAAAGCTCAACAACCTTGGGCAATCTCCCCCCATTTCCTTCATTTAGGGTCCCAAAAATAGGGGTTGTCTTATACATAGGGGGCGTGTTATACACAGAAAAATACGGTATATTTTCAGTGTTACAGTTTACAACCTGGCGCATGAACACTCAAAAAGACATTAAGCCTTGCAGCATTCGAGGAACTTCAGTAATAGTTGCAAGGTAGATATAAGAAATTAAATTTATTAAGAATAAGTTTAATTATGATAAAAATGTGTATTGGCAATAAGTAATATGAATTTGAAATATGGAATAGGCGGGAGGTTGGGTCTTTAGTGTTAAGGCCAATAGATGTTTTATTATTTGCTAAGGAAATTATGTGTCTATGGTTATTCTTGTGTGTAATTTGGTGTTTTGTGTTCTATTTCTTTTCTTCTTGTTGTATCAATGTCTAAATAAATTCTAAAACAAACAAAAAAACCCCACACACATTAAGCCTCAAAGTGTGAAAAGGCCCACTTGTCCTCTCCTGAGATCCACGTGACTCAACCCTACGCATGTCTGCTCAAAATCCCCACTTTATTAAATGGGTCTTGCTCTCCAGTAAATGCTTTAATCAAGTTGCATGTTTGTGGGCCCAGGGTTTGTTCAATGACAGCCGTTTTCCAGCTCAGAAGCAAAATGCCAAAAGGGAAGCGAAGCAGACATGAACACAAATAAATTACCCACAAATGAATTACCCCAACCCTGAAGGAAAGAAAACACACTCAAGGTATTTCTGGAATTCGCACAGAAAGCACTTCCCGTGGTACTAGGATGAAAGGGCTGTTAATAGCAGTAACGACACTCTGTACAGGTGCTTCCATTTAAACACTCATTAGTGCTACAATCCCACTTCTTTTACTAAATCAATATTTCCATCCTGTTATGGGCTTTTACCAAGCGAGAAAGGAATGAGTCAAATGGCACGTCCTGAGAAAATCAACGTATTTTACCTCATCAAAAACGTAGGGAATTGGATAGGACTCCATACACACACAGACAAATACCATTCACCTTACAAAGTTTGTTCTAAGTCTGGTCAGTGTGTGGATGAGGGATAGCCTTCCACGATGGATGGATGGATGGATGGACAGAAAATTTTCTCCATCAACTTTCCCCATTCCATGCATCATTTTACAAATTTCTATTGCAACACCTCTTACTTGTCTTTTCTCTAATCTAAAAAGTCCCAAACGTTGCAATCTTCCCTCATAAAGGAGTTGCTCCACTCCCTTGATCATTTCACCTGTCCATTTCTGAACTTTTTCCAACTCTGCAATATCCTTTTGGAGGTGCGGCAACCAGAACGGTCCATGATATACTAAAGTCTTATTCTCTTCTTCTTTGGCCATCCCTCGTAGCCAAGTAAAATTGTCTTCCAGAAACACAGTCTTAACAGTGAGTCCATAAGTGACTGTGGAGGCCAATTCTGGATCCACACGTGCTTCCACAGTGGGAACATAGGTTCCCAGCAGGAGTTGATCACGGTGAGGGTTTGCCAAGCGTGCCTTACCACGTTTTTCTCTTTCATCCAGAGTTTGAGCATCTCCAAGGTCAATGACACCTTTGGTAAAGGCTGTTCTCCAACTGGAGCATTCACAGGTCAATGATTTCCAGTTGTCTGTGTTTATACTATTTTTTTTTAGATTTGCCTTGAGAGAGTCTTTGAACCTCTTTTGTTGACCACCAGCATTACGCTTTCCATTTTTAAGTTTGGAATAAAGTACAGTGGTACCTCGGGTTAAGTACTTAATTCATTCCAGAGGTCCATTCTTAACCTGGAACTGTTCTTAACCTGAAGCACCACTTTAGCTAATGGGGCCTCCTGCTGCTGCTACGCCGCCAGAGCACAATTTCTGTTCTCATCCTGTTCTTAACCCGAGGTACTATTTCTGGGTTAGCGGAGTCTGTAACCTGAAGCGTATGCAACCTGAAGTGCCTTTAACCCGAGGTACCACTGTAGTTGCTTTGGAAGACGATAAACAGGCATCCGCACAACATGACCAGTCCAACAAAGTTGATGTTGAAGAATCATTGCTTCAACACTGGTGATCTTTGCTTCTTCCAATACACTGGCATTAGTTCGCCTGTCTTCCAGGCTGGGTCACATAGTCTTGGGTAAAAGAGGAAGAAGAAGAGGAGTTTGGATTTGATATCCTGCTTTATCACTACCCAAAGGAGTCTCAAAGCACCTCACAGTCTCCTTTCCCTTCTCTCCCCACAACAAACAATCTGTGAGGTGAGTGAGACTGAGAGCCTTCAGAGAAGTGTGACTGGCCCAAGGTCACCCAGCAGCTGCATGTGGAGGAGAGGGTAATCGAACCTGGTTCACCAGATTACGAGTCCACTGCACTTAACCACTACACCACACTGGCTACTTACTGGGTACATAGAATCATGCATGAGCCTCACTATTTGGTGCTTGGAACAAGGTGTGTGTGTGTTTGTCTTGCAACAATCATTGCTTGAGATTCCAGGCCAAAAATTCCTCCCTGTACACTTCATTCCACATTCCCTCGGACTTGTTGGCTTTTAAAACACATTAGTGACATTCAGCGTCATTTAAACAAGAGGAAGCTACAGAGGTGAACGCTATGGAAGCAGCTTTGTCAGAGAGCCATTCAAACTCCCACTAGATTTTAAAAGGGGGGTGCAAAAAAATAGGGGAACCCTGCATTAACGACAATAGCCAGGTGCTTCTGCAATGCCCATGACAACCGTTCTGCTGTCTACACTGACTGGCAGAAGCTCTCCAGGGTTTCAGATCCAGTCCTTCCTGGAATTTGAACCTGAGACTTTCTGTGTACAGAGTAGTCCCTCTACCACTAAGCTATAGCAACTGTCAGCTGGCTACCCACTAGAGAAGGGAGGTGGAGATGCGTTGCCCACAAAGTCATCCATACCAACTGTCTTGCTGTCGTGAACTTTATTGAGATTGATTGAGGTTGAATCCTAACAAGACAGAAGTACTGTTCTTGGGGGACAGGAGGCGGGCAGGTGTGGAGGACTCCCTGGTCCTGAATGGTGTAACTGTGCCCCTGAAGGACCAGGTGCTCAGCTTGGGAGTCATTTTGGACTCACAGCTGTCCATGAAGGCGCAGGTTAATTCTGTTTCCAGGGCAGCTGTCTACCAGCTCCATCCGGTACACAGGATGAGACCCACCCTGCCCTCGGACTGTCTCATCAGAGTGGTGCATACACTGGTTATCTCCTGCTTGGACTACTGCAATGCACTCTATGTGGGGCTACCATTGAAGGTGACCTGGAAACTGCAATTAATCCAGAATGAGGCAGCTAGACTGGTGACTGAGAGTGGCCGCCGAAACCACATAACACCATTCTTGAAAGACCTACACTGGCTCCCAGTACGTTTCCGAGCACAATTCAAAGTGTTGGTGCTGACCTTGAAAGCCCTAAACGGCCTTGGCCCAGTATACCTGAAGGAGCATCTCCACCCCCATCGTTCTGCCCGGACACTGAGGTCCAGCGCCGAGGGCCTTCTGGTGCTTCCCTCACTGTGAGAAGTCAAGTTACAGGGAACCAGGCAGAGAGCCTTCTCGGTAGTGACGCCCACCCTGTGGAACGCCCTCCCACCAGATGTCAAAGAGAAAAATAACTACCAGACTTTTAGAAGCCATCTGAAGGCAGCCCTGTTTAGGGAAGCTTTTAATGTTTGATGCATTACAGTATTTTAATATTTTGTTGGAAACCGCCCAGAGTGGCAGGGTATAAATAAATGTATTATTATTATTATTATTTCACTGACTGAACATCGTGTGGACGTTTGTTACAGTGAACTCTCAAGAGTTAACCAAAGCGATTCATTCTGGCACAGTCCCGGGAACTCTCTTCCAGTGTTTGGTGATTTCTGTGCAGTGAGATTTATGTGAAATGGCTTCTATTTTTAGAGCTTCCCTCCAGTGATCCATCTACATTATAGTACCTCTGGGCGTTCAGGCCATAGATTCTTACATTATGAGCGAGCTGACATCTAATCTGCTAGTCTAACTATTTTGGAGATAATACCCACCCTCCTTCTCTTCTGTTCCACCTGAAACTAGCTTTATTATTAAGTTCCGCCTCGTTCCTAGGGGAACTCAGATGCGTTTGACGGCTGAGCCCCTGGATGCTTGTTGCTTGTCTATTAGCTCACAACCTCTCTAAATCTTCCACTTTAATTATTGCCTCCCGCTTTCTCTCCCCTCCTTCCTTCCTTTATTGACATTTTCACTGGAGGTTCATCTGCCAGATGGTGTCATCTTGCAGCGTGGTTGGGGGTGGGGGAATTACACCTCATTTGCTATCATTCAATCCCCAACAGAGAAAAACCTTGAATCGTGTCAAAATAGAAATATGGAGTGCATCTTGATGGTGGTGGCGTCCCAAGTCTTTGGCCAGGCGTGTAGTGTAGTGAATTTTAAGCCACCCTGTGGGGAATATGGCTACAGTGGCAAAGAGAACAGAACCCAACGCTGGTGAAGAATGGCTAGGAATGATGGAAAAACTTGAAAAGTCTGTGTACAGATGGCATGGTCTATGCCTGGTGCGGATGGTATTGTGAACTGGTGGGATTTACAACGCTCTGGGGTCGTCCAGAGGCCCTCTCAGTCCCACTGACCTTTCGGAGCGTCCTCCTGGTAAGCACAACTCTGGAATGGCATGTCCCCTCATTCCAGTGTGCCCTTCAGCGACATAAACCAGCTTGATTTATGCACACTAATCTTCTGGCATTGCACAGCAAGAAGAATGAACCATCCGTAGATCTAAACAACGTTTTATTTACACTATATACAGACACAGAACCATGACGCGCTCTCTCATCCAGCTCCGAGAGTGAACCGGCAGGCAAAAGTGAAAGTACAGTGGCACCTCAGGTTAAGTACTTAATTCGTTCCGGAGGTCCGTTCTTAACCTGAAACTGTTCTTAACCTGAAGCATCACTTTAGCTAATGGGGCCTCCTGCTGCTGCCATGCCGCCGGAGCCCAAATTCTGTTCTCATCCTGAAGCAAAGTTCTTAACCTGAAGCAGGATTTCTGGGTTAGCGGAGTCTGTAACCTGAAGCGTATGTAACCTGAGGTACCACTGTACCTTACAAAGTACATACAGATAGGACTGTATCCAGTTCTCACACTCAGGCATGTGAATTACACCAATCACAAAATGCAACCTTGGAGGAGTAATTTGCTAGACCTTTGCTGCCAGCCATGACAAAGCTCTTGTCGGGATTTACCAAGGAACAACCCTATAGCTGTTTTCTCTTCACAGGTATATAGAATCATAGAGTTGGAAGAGACCACAAGGGCCATCGAGTCCAACCCCCTGCCAAGCAGGAAAAACCATCAGAGCACTCCTGACATATGGTTGTCAAGCCTCTGCTTGAAGACCTCCAAAGAAGGAGACTCCACCACACTCCTTGGCAGCAAATTCCACTGTCGAACAGCTCTTACTGTCAGGAAGTTCTTCCTAATGTTTAGGTGGAATCTTCTTTCTTGTAGTTTGGATCCATTGCTCCGTGTCCGCTTCTCTGGAGCAGCAGAAAACAACCTTTCTCCCTCCTCTATGTATATAGAGGGCACATATTAAACTTTTGTGCTCTTTCAGTGTACATAAACACATAGCCCTACTTTTTCCAGGTTTTTTTGTTTCCTGGGCTCCCGCACCTGTTATTTAGGGTCGAGGTAATTGTTGTTGGAAAACTAGCCCCCTCGGGAGAGGCTGGCCCCTCTCCCAGGCTCCAGGGGCTTGTTTGCCAGTGATCTACCCTGGCTGGCATCCCGGCAGTCCAGGAAGATCTTGATAGGCGACACCTCCCTGCTTGAAAGGTGCACACCCCCTTCCCCTTGCATACCAGCAGGAGAAAGAAGATAGTCAGAAAGTCTATTACATCTCTACTTTATTTCTGACTTTACAACTGTACAAAAACAGATTTCTCCGAGCGACTACATCAGACTTCCTTCACACAAGCAACAGGAAGGTCTCATATTACACTGAGAACAAATCTCTGAGAAATCCCTGGAACATCCTGTCCCACGGTCAGCTCCATCATGTGATATAAATAGCCAGCAGCTTGTTCGCCGCTGCGTAGTACTTATATCCCAACAATTGCGTGGACAGGCGGAGTCCCCAGATCCCGCGCGGTCCCCCCGTCATGTGGAATAACGACTCAAGACAACGTGCTATGGGATTAAATTGGCCACAACTTTATTGAATTTCAAATGTGGGTAGACCTTGGCTCAGGCATTGGGCGTTCTCCCTCCCCGGTCCCCAGCCAGGGACCTAGGGAGCATCAGGGTTATCCAGTGTGGGGGGGGGATGGGCCGGCTCTGGAGAACATATGTTCAAGCAGAGATAGCCGCCCCCGTAACGCCGCCGCCGCAGGGGAGAGCAATGACGACCTTTCGGCGTACGGTCAAAGCCTCCCTTCAGAAAACCCCTTTAACGGGGAACTCTGGTATCGCCGCCGCAAAGAGGAAGATGGACAAAAGGATTCCGCCCAAGGCCTGATACCGCCAAAGTTGTGACGTTTTGCTACGGGAAAGGCGAAACCTGCCAATGCAGGGAAATTCCTTTCCGGCCCTTTAACAGCGACCTTAACGTAGCAGCGCCCGCATACCTGTGAAGAAAAGTTAACCTGCAAAACCTGTGAGGAAAATTAACCTGCAAAACAAGACATTGACTGAGGGTGGGTAGGGTGGGAGAAGCTCTGGAGCCAAGTGAGAATTCCCAGGTAAGATCCTCCCTCCTTTGTGTGGGCAGGTAATCCCTCCCCTACCTGGCCTGGTCTCCTTGGCAATGCTTCCCCCAGGTGGGATTGGACAACTGACTGAGGTAGGCGGAGACCTCCAGGTATCCCACCTGAGGGAAGGCAAAGCCTAGCCTATGCTGTTGGAGCCGCTCCAGATCTAGGGGCTGCACGCGTCCACGCAAAGGGCGCCCCCCATTTTAAGCGGGGAGCGGTCATTGTCTTCTTAAACGATTTCCCTACAACTACAAGATCCTGCAATTTAGCGATTAAAGAAGTCCTTAAAATGAACAGGCTAATGAAAGACTCTTACGCTAGCTCCTCCCGGCTTGCTCAAATGCAAAGGGCAGATTGGCTATACAATTTGCCTGCTCAGACCAAGGTCACTTCTAGATGACTTTTGAAATATACTCAGAGTCGCAAAGTGATTTCATGCTCTTTATTCAGCTCATAGTGGTGAGGAGGAATGAATATAAGTCCCCCCAAAGTATCTGCTTTATATACATTATTTACACAAAGGGCTCCACATGATTGGCTAATTCTGGAATTCTACTGTAAGCCAATCAGGTTGTGAATTCACTTCTATCTGGAGCATGATTGGGTGGTTCCTGCTAACCAATCATACTGCTGCATTGTTCTAGGACCAATCAGGCTGCTGCCTTTTGGAGCCTATTGTTCTAGGACCAATCAGACTGCTGCAGTTTGGATCCTATTCAACTCAGTACATAACAACTTGTTTACTCACCCTGATTTGGTTGTAGTAGTTTGTGTTATATGCATGCTATTCTGTGTTCTCCAGTGCCTTTTCCCATCACTTCCATTATTGCAACATATCCCAACTTTGGGGGAATTCACAGTTTGCTGTGAATGAGATCTAAATCAACTTTAATTGCACCATCTGGTTCTGCCAGCATGGGACTGAGTCCTGCTTAAAAATAGCAACAGTCCAGAAGCACCCTTGGGAAGACCATGTGCTTTTTTATACTATTCCTTCCTTTTCGCTGTGACTTAGAATATACTAAACCGTTTTTATTTTATTTGGAAAGACCCTGAGAAGATAAGAAGAGCTGGTTGCTGGATCAGACCAATGGCCCACCTAGCCCTGTAGGATGTGAAAGACAAAAGCAGTCAAGTACAACATTCCTAGAGTGAACATGTTTACACATGGGGAGGGATGTTTGTCCAGCCAGCAGGTAAACTTCCTGTTTCCTTCTGGGCTGGGACAGACTTCCTCTGCATGTGACTAGAGGTGGGTGTGGCCTCACCTGTGCAGGTAATGACAAAAGCACAGGGCAGGGCAGCCATCTCTCTCTGTATGACTACTTGCATCGAAGAAACAACATCTACTGAGCCAAAGATGCTCTCTTGGCCTCCAGCCAAAAGAGGACAGAGGGACTGTCTTCTTATAAGATAGATTCCAAGTGTATGTTACATTTTTAAGCTAAGTCTGCCTTCTGGGATCTGATTGTGAACAGAATGCGAGTAAACTCTTTTTATACTTTTGTAAAAGACTGTGTCGTCTCTTATATTTTATGAGGGAATAAGGGGAAATACCAGAACAGTTATTAGAGAGGCTTTAGCGAGCCTGAGCAAACGCATCCGCTGTGAGTTTAAAAGGGGGAATGTTACTCTGCTGAAATTGTGGAACTTGTTAACACAAGTTGGATAAGGATATAATCAGACAATATATCCTCTCCTGCATCCCTGAACTTTCCCACAAGCCCGGCATCCAGGGGCAAACCAGATGCCTCAATAGGAAACCAGCAAGCAGGATTCGAACACAAGAGCCTTCTCCCCTTCTGGGCTTTCCTACCACTGGTATGTAGAAGCATTGGTGCCTTAAACCATGGGGCCCAAGCACAGCTAGTAGCCACCAATAGCTGCCTCCTCCAGGAATTTGTCCAACGCCCCACTGATTACAGCGGAACTCAATTTCAGGTTTTTAAAGAAACCACCAATTCGGTTGGAATGATATATAGATTTTCCAAATGAAAAAAAATTAGTTCCATTTGTTACACCGGCTATTAAATTTCAAGTGTGTTCATTGATTCCTTGGCTCCTTAAACGGAACACACAGCAGCACAATTTGAAACTCTCCCATATTTCGAAACACTTTCCATGCAACAATTTTGCTTTCACATGATAAAGCCGATTGGATTTTCCCTTTATAAGCAAGTTAATATGGTGTGATTTGGTGCACAGACTACAAAGACCCGCAGTGCCGTTTTAAATATTATTGCCGCGACGAAATGATGTCTCTGTCGCCTTAAGCCTTTTCTCGTCGTTTTAAAGAGCTGAGCTTCAGAAGTAGAAGAATGGAAGGAAACCAGCCAGACATTGTGCTGAAATGTCCTCAAAAGTTTGGAAGAGATTCAAGTGGGGAAAGGAACAAGAAAAGGATTGTTTCAGCTGTATTTAAATGTCTAGGGCTTCAACTCCCATCAGCATGGCCAATGGTGAAGGATCATGGGACTTGTAGTCCAAGAGGACATGTAGGGCAGTGGTTTTCAACCAGTGCACCATGGCACCCTGGGGTGCCTTGAATGACGGTCAAGGGTGCTGCGGGCAACACTGCTCTCTGTCCCTCTTCCCTTCCTTCCCTCCTCTGATGCCTTTAAAACCATCTATGAAAAACATCACTCTTGTGGCCTATCCCCACAACGCCTACTCACTATGGGCCCCACTAAAGCAAACAGTCTAATTGGTCAACGTCTAAAAGATATTGAACATCAGAACAACCTGGCCACTATAAGGAAATTCTGCCCTTGGTATGTTCATATTCCACCTCTCCATTTTGATTCTCTGGCCCCATATCTGCACAGACTTATTATCCCAAAATACAGACGTACACTGGATGTTTTGCCATCTGCGGTACTTGAGGGTCGATTCCAAAAGATCCCACCTGAGAACCGTCTTTGCACCTGTGGAGATGGTAGCACCGAAACAGTGGCACACGTCCTCCTGTCCTGTGCCCTCTACAAAGACCTGAGGAACGAGATCATCGCCCCACTCGTACTCACCATCCCAGGGCGCTCAGCCACTGCCACGATGTCCTTTCTTCTATCAGATCAAAATGAGCAGATAACAGCAAAGGTTGTTAGGTTCATAGTGGAACCCAGTTATTTTCACCAAGGCCAGATGATTATTGGCTTATACAGTGGTACCTCGGGTTAAGAATTTAATTCGTTCCAGAGGTCTGTTCTTCACCTGAAACTGTTCTTAACCTGAAGCACCACTTTAGCTAATGGGGCCTCCTGCTGCTGCCGCGCCGCCAGAGCCCGATTTCTGTTCTTATCCTGAAGCAAAGTTCTTAACCCGAGGTACTATTTCTGGGTAAGTGGAGTCTGTAACTTGAAGCGTCTGTAACTTGAAGTGTCTATAACCCGAGATACCACTTTATTCAGAAGCAGAGCAGAGCCCTTTGTAGCTAATGGCCATTGATAACCTTCCTTGCCGTGAATTTAGCTAAAACTCTTACAATACCATCTAGGGTTAATATCAGAATTCTCAGGGGCTGCTCTCTTTATCCAAGCAGAAATCTGGGATTCAGTAATATATTTTACATTATCTGAGATTTGTGCAACCGTGGATTCTGAGTTATGCCATATCTGCAGCTAGGCAAATTGTTACACTAGATTAGAAATAAAGTGTAAAGGGACCCCTGACCATTAGGTCCAGTCATGGCTGACTCTGGGGTTGTGGCGCTCATCTCGCTTTATTGGTCAAGGGAGCCGGCGTACAGTTTCCTGGTCATGTGGCCAGCAGGACTAAGCTGCTTCTGGCGAACCAGAGCAGCGCACGGAAACGCCGTTTACCTTCCCGCCGGAGTGGTACCTATTTATTTACTTGCACTTTGACGTGCTTTGAACTGCTAGGTTGGCAGGAGCAGGGACCGAGCAACGGGAGCTCACCCCGTCACGGGGATTCGAACCGCCGAGCTTCTGATTGGCAAGTCCTAGGCTCTGGGGTTTAACCCACAGCGCCACCCGCATCCCTTAAGATTAGAAATACTTACCTCTTATATAAACGTTGCATCCCCAAAAGTAAGCAGATGCATCAATGCATGCAATCTCTCTTTCTTATAACTGGAAAACCTGTTTGGTCCCTGAACTCCTGGCTGCCCATCGCTGCTGTACAGTGTGCACATATTCTGCTCTTGTTCCTTTAAAAAATAACTGAAGAGGGAGAGCAATTCAGTCCGCTATTCCTCTCCTGCACACTGGAAATAATCGCATATAATATAAGTGCCACTGAGTGCAAATTTTTATCATAAGCATTTGTAATTTAAATTAAATCTGCAAAGGGAGAGTCGGCGGCAATGATGGGAAGAAGGAACTCGTAGCACCGAACTGTTCATTTCAAGCCTGTTATGTGTTTCAGCAAGACCGATAACATTTTAAATGTGAACATTGTTCCAGAGCCTTGTATAAAAATTAAAGCAGCTTAGCATTCAAGACTCCCTAACTGCTGGAATCGAGTTATTCTTGACAATGGAAAAATCAATTGGCATTCAAGTTAAAAGAGAGAGGAGAGGAATAAACAAAGCAATTAAAGACAAGGGGAACCGTTTGCATTCTGGCTGCAAATGATGATGACTGCCTCCCCCGTTGCTCTATTCTCCCTCCCCAACTCCCACCATCCTTCCTGGTGTCAAGGACCGACCAGTATATCAGCTGGCCTAGGGCTAACTTTTAAGGCATCTAATCTGCATCTGCCTGTTTCCAAAAAGAGATATGTTGGGGCTCAAGACAGAAGAGGAAGAGGAAGAATAATTAGCCCTCTTCTCCAGTGGCAGTGAGTTCCACAGATTAGCTATATGCAATGCATGAAGAAGTACTTTCTTTTATTCGTCATTAATCCTCCAGCGAAATGGAGGCAGTGGGAGATTTTACCTTCTTGGGCTCCATGATCACTGCAGATGGTAACAGCAGTCACGAAATTAAAAAAAACGCCTGCTTCTTGGGAGAAAAGCAATGACAAACCTAGACAGCATCTTAAAAACCAGAGACATCACCTTGCCAACAAAGGTCGGTAAAGTTAAAGCCATGGTTTTCCCAGTAGTGATGTATGGAAGTGAGAGCTGGACCATAAAGAAGGCTGATCGCCGAGAATGGATGCTTTTGAATTATGGTGCTGGAGGAGACTCTTGAGAGTCCCATGGACTGCAAGAAGATCAAACCTATCCATTCTTAAGGAAATCTGCCCTGAGTGCTCACTGGAAGGACAGATCCTGAAGCTGAGGCTCCAAGACTTTGACCACCTCCTGAGAAGAGAAGGCTCCCTGGAAAAGACCCTGATGTTGGGAAAGATGGAGGGCACAAGGAGAAGGGGACGACAGAGGACGAGATGGTTGGACAGTGTTCCAACAGGAGTTCCTGGCGTGCTCTGGTCCATGGGGTCACGAAGAGTCGGACACGACTAAACGATTAAACAACAACAATCTTCTAGCATTCCACTGCCTGTTTCCAAAAAGAGATATATTGGGGCTCAAGACAGAAGAGGAAGAAGAATTAGCCCTCTTCTCCAGTGGCAGCGAGTTCCACAGATTAACTGTATGCAATGCATGAAGAAGTACCGTATTTTTCGCCCTATAGGACGCACCGTCCCATAAGGTGCACCTAGTTTTTTTGGGGGGGGAAATAAAGGGGGGGGTTATTATTTTTCCCCAGGCGCAGGGCTGGGGCGGGGAAAGCCCGAGCTTCCCCCGACTCCAGCCCCCAGAACAGGCAACTCTCCGCAAGCCGTGGGAAAGCCTGCATTCACCCCATAGTACGCACACACATTTCCCCTTCATTTTTGGAGGGGAAAAGTGCGTCCTATAGGGCGAAAAATATGGTACTTTCTTTTATCCGTCATTAATCTTCCAGCATTCCGCTTCATTGCATGTCCACAAGTTCCAGTGTTTGGAGACGGGCGTGGTGACTTTTTTCTTAAATGCATCATTTAAAATTTCCTATCACGTTGCCTCTTAACTCACCTTTTCTCTAAGCTAAAAAGTTCCAAATGCTTGAAGTTGGAGGTGGCCTTGCGAGGCATCTAATCCACCCACCCAGCTCAATGCAGGTGTTCCAGAGTCTAGAGCAGCAGTTCTCAACCTGTGGGTCCCCAGATGTTGCTGGACTACAACTTCCATCATCCCTGAGCTCTGGCCTTGCTAGCTAGGGGTGATGGGAGTTGTAGTTCAACAACATCTGGGGACCCACAGGCTCACGGTGTGAGAAGTGTTGGGACATTGAAAGCGACTCCAAACCAAGAGCCGCATCTTGTGCTCCCAGTGGCTGATCAAATACCAATGGGAAACCAGAAAGCGGGACCTGGGCATAAGAACACACACACCCTCCTGCGATTTCCAGCAACTAGCATTCAGAAACATTGATGCCTCCAACTGTGGAGGCAGAGCTTAGCCTTTATGGCTGTTGTTGTTGTTGTTGTTTAGTCGTTTAGTTGTGTCCGACTCTTTGTGACCCCATGGACCCCATGGACCAGAGCACGCCAGGCACTCCTGTCTTCCACTTCCTCCCGCAGTTTGGTCATACTCATGTTGGTAGCTTCGAGAACACTGTCCCACCATCTCGTCCTCTGTCGTCCCCTTCTCGTTGCGCCCTCCATCTTTCCCAACATCAGGGTCTTTTCCAGGGAGTCTTCTCTTCTCATGAGGTAGCCAAAGTCTTGGAGCCTCAGCTTCAGGATCTGTCCTTCCAGTGAGCACTCAGGGCTGATTTCCTTCAGAACGGAGAGGTTTGATCTTCTTGCAGTCCATGAGACTCTCAAGAGTCTCCTCCAGCACCACAATTCAAAAGCATAAATTCTTCGGCAGTCAGCCTTCTTTATGGTCCAGCTCTCACTTCCATACATCACTACTGGGAAAACCAGAGCTTGAACTATACGGACCTTTGTCGGCAAGGTGACGTCTCTGCTTTTTAAGATGCTGTCTAGGTTTATCATTGCTTTTCTCCCAAGAAGCAGGCGTCTTTTAATTTCGTGACTGCTAGTAGCCATCAATAGCCCTCTCCTCCATGAATTTTTTTTAAGCTACCCATGTTGGTGGCCATCATTGCCTCCTGCTGGAACAAGGTCCACAGTTTAACGAAGCATTGCAAAAAGAACAAGTTGAATACAACCACAATAAAACATCAGTCCAGAGAGGCACTCAATTGTTGGGGAGGAGGGGAGAGATGCAGGTTGGCGTTTTGTTGACAACGACCTTGTGTGGATGCAGCAAAAGACAAGGAGCACTGATCCTGCAAGGAACACACTAGCAGCTCCCTTGGAAAAGGGGAATGGGCTGGCTGGTGATGGAGACTAATGGCAGGGAATGGGGAAGACCCTTTTGATCTATCAAACGTCCACCAAGATCACCTGGAATACAGCCCAGTCTGGATTCAAAATGTGCCCCCAAATTTAAACAATTTTTTTTGGAATAATATCAGCAATGGCTTCCAGAAGCGTTCCTTTTAACATGGGGGCCCTGTTTGAAAAACTGCCCAAGAAATTTGCCCAGTTCAGGATTATGATTTTCTGTCGGTGAGTCTAACACTGTATCTCATCCTTTGTATAATCCATTTCTTTGGCATTTATTGAAGACTTTTTTGCAAAAGCCTTAGCTGAACAGCAGGATGCGTTAAGAAAAGAAGAAGAAGCTCTATTCTATCTAACGTTCCCTTCTATTCACTTTAAAATAAACAGTTTTAATCCACTGGCTCTCTTCTAGAAAATCCTTAAAGAAGATTTGCATTGTGCTTTTAATTAATTTAGATAATTAATTAATATGTCATTGTATGTGCAATAGTTCAGCCTGGAAAGCGTGCCCACACAATAACGTACTTCAGCACAACAGCAAAAGACAGAAGCAGCAAAGTACACAGGATTCACTCAAGACTGGCAACCCACAAGACCCCACTCAGCTCCAGATCAAGAGGCATGAAATGCTGTTTCAGAGCTTGAGACTTTTCTTTGCAGAGTTTCCCAGTGTTCGTTAGTAAAAGACATTCCATTTTAGTTTCATGTAACCCACAAGATGTCTGGGACCTAAAAGCCAGCCAGACTGGGTGGCCGCAGGATGCTGAAGAGAACTGGGAGCTAACAGCAGCAGGATTTGCTGCAGGAAGGAGGAGGAGAAGAAGAGTTTGGATTTGATATCCCGCCTTTCACTCCCTTTAAGGAGTCTCAAAGCGGCTAACATTCTCCTTTCCCTTTCTCCCCCACAACAAAAAACAGATACAAAAACGCGTGTATCTGAAGAAGTGTGCATGCACACGAAAGTTCATACCAAGAACTAACTTAGTTGGTCTTTAAGGTGCTACTGGAAGGATTTTTGTTTTGTTTTGACTATGGCAGACCAACACGGCTACCTATCTGTATCTGTGAGGTGAGTGGGGCTGAGAGACTTCAAAGAAGTGTGACTGGCCCAAGGTCACCAAGCAGCTGCATGTGGAGGAGCGGAGACGCAAACCCGGTTCCCCAGATTACAAGACTACCGCTCTTAACCACTACACCACACTGGCTCAGGAGGTCTCAGACCTGTAGAGAGCTGTATAAAGGTAAAGGTAAAGGGACCCCTGACCATTAGGTCCAGTCGTGTCCGACTCTGGGGTTGCGGCGCTCATCTCACTTTATTGGCCGAGGGTGGTGGCGTACAGCTTCCGGCTCATGTGGCCAGCATGACTAAGCCACTTCTGGCAAACCAGAGCAGCGCACAGAAACGCCGTTTGCCTTCCTGCCTGAGCGGTACCTATTTATCTACTTGCACTTTGACGTGCTTTCGAACTGCTAGGTTGGCAGGAGCAGGGACCAAGCAATGGGAGCTCACCCCATCACGGGGATTCGAACCGCCGACCTTCTGATCATCAAGTCCTAGGCTCTGTGGTTTAACCCACAGCACCATCTGTGTCCCTGTAGAGAACTGTATACAGGTAATCAATTCAGTTTAGGTTTGGGAAGGGGCCATAGGCCAGAGCAGTTGCTTTGCATTTGCAAGTCCAGGGTTCAGTCCCTGGAGTTTCCTTGTAGAGCTGGAAGAACCCTGGAAGAACTGTCGCTGCCAATAGCCTGACATGGTTTTTGACATCCTCCTGTGATTTGTCTCTTTGACAGTGCCAGAAAAGAGAGCTCTCTTACTGCATCTCTAGCCATCATTGGCCCTGGACAGCTCCAGCAACAAACGTGAGTTTCCAATAGAATCCTAAGAAGAACCTGATGGCTGCCGGAATCTAAGTCCCATTAGAAAATTATGCCTCTGCAAGAAATTCCGGGGATAAGACTGGTCGGTGGATGGGACCAGAAGATGCACACTTATTTCCCACCACATGGGTGGGGCAGGCCAGGAATCAGCATCATCTGAGTCAACCTCAGGCTTTTGAGGCTTTTGAGGAAATCTCACATGAGAACGGTTTGGAAGTGGCGCAGAGAAAGTGCCTGTCTGAGTAGGCTTCCCTCCTACTCGTCGGCATTCACTCACAGCAAGAAGCCCAGCCTCCCACAGAGACAATTCCGACAATTAAAATCAATCACGGACAGGAAAAGAAAGGGGGAAAGTTCAAACAGAAGAAGAACGAAATGGGCGAGCTGCGCAAGATAGAAAAGAAGCAAAAAGGTGTCTCAACTGAAGAAAATGCTTAGCCACAAATGGTCCCAAATTTTGGACTGTTCCCTTCCTTTCTGGCCCTTCATTGCCCCATGAAAACAGTGAATTTCATAGCCTCTGGATCTTGGTGTGAACCAAACAAATACACACAGAATCATAGAGCTGGAAGAGATCCTGAGAATCACCTAGTCCAGCCAAATGCAATGCAGGAATCTCAGCTAAAGCATCCAGGATAGATGGCCACCCAAGCTCTGTTTAAAAACCTCCAATGAAGGACAATTCACCACCTTCCAAGGTAATCTGTTCACAAATGAACAGTTCTTGCCATCTGAAAGTTTTTCCTGATGTTTAGTCAGAATCTACTTTTTTGCAACTTAAATCCATTGGTTCGAGTCCTACCGTCCAGAGCAGGGGAAAACAAGCTGGCTCCCTCTTCAATGGGACAGCCTTTGAGATATTTGAAGATGACTATCATATCTCCTCTCAGTCTCCTCTTTTCCAGACTAAACATACCCAGCTCCTTCAACTGTTCCTCATAAGGATTGGTTTCTAGACCCTTGATCACCTTGGTTGCCCTCCTCTGCAAACCTTCCAGCTTGTCAACATCCTTCTTAAATTGTGGTGCCCAGAACTGGACACAGTATTCCAGGTGTGGTCTGACCAAGGAAGAATAGAGTGGTACTGTTACTTCCCTTGATCAGGACACCATACTTCCGTGGATGCAGTCTAGAATAGAATAGAACAGAAAGTACAGAAATAATGGGAAATCTTTTAAGAATATTTGGAAAACTATTATAATAACAAATATCTCCTGGCAGAAATAAAATGAACCTTGTAAAACAACAAACATTTTTTTATATATATATCCAATGAAAACAAAGAAAGAAATATAATAACTTGGAACTGTGTGTGAAAAAATTGTAGAAATAATAATACAATGAGTCTAATTAGAAGGTAAACATGTTTGTCTTGCTTTGAATATTTCTTCCTCTTTTCTTTTCTTTCTTTCTCCCCTTCCCTTCACTTCTCCCCCCTCCCTTCCTCTTCTCCTCCCCCCCCCTTTTTGTGTTTCCTTTCTTGGTCTTCCCTTTTTTGATACGTTAAGAAAAAGATGAAGAGAGAAAAGTGTATTATGGAAACCTCAGCAAGTTAAAAGTGATGTTGTATAATTTCTTTATTATTGTAATCAATTACCATCACTAGCAGGGTTGTCTGAATATTTGTAATGAGACATTTTCTACCTTTCTATATTTATTTAAATTTTGAGCTATTTCCTTATTGAGTGTAATATATACAGTGGTACCTCGGGTTACAGACGCAGAAATAGTACCTCGGGTTAAGGATGAGAACAGAAATCGTGCTCTGGCGGCACGGCGTCAGCAGGAGGCCCCATTAGCTAAAGTGGTGCTTCAGGTTAAGAACAGTTTCAGGTTAAGAACGGATTAAGTACTTAACCCAAGGTACCACTGTATGTATGTGTATATATATATATATATGCTTTCGTAGATTTTCACGGGTACAGGAATGCAGGTTTTGGTGTCCTCGGGTGTCTTCCCGTGTAAAAGTTGGGGTGTCTAGGCGACGTTTCGACGAGGTCTCACTCGTCATCTTCAGGCTGGTGCTTTCGGCTTCTTGTTACTGGAACAGAGCAGGATCTCAGTGTTTGAGTTCCTATAAATACTGTTGAGGGGGTGTGGTGTATAGCCTCCAATGTTCTGGGCAGAGAGGAAGTTCCCAGGCTAGTGTGCCTTTTCTTCTTTTGTTCCTTAATTACTTGAGGGATATCTTGAGTGATTTCTTGAGTGATATCCTGAGTACCACTTAGGTGGGTCATTAGGTGTGGATTAGTTGCTAAAGTCTTTGTGTCTTGACCTCTTGAACTTTGTGAAGAGTTTTTCTGAGAAGATGGCTGTACTGCACTTAGT